>NC_054758.1:1885833-2582500 GCF_018143015.1 Lytechinus variegatus
CACATAATCAATCAGGAGACATTTTAGTATACGAAGAACAGTTACAAAGATGTGGGGAGGCAATGATTTTATGTTACACTGGAAATCATGAACTGTGCTTGAACCAGAGCCTTGCATGTAACGGAGGGTTCAAATTTCCCTTTTTACCTCTGGAGTTCAGACAGCGGATAACGCTTAATATGAGAGATCAGCAACAAATTTTGGAACAATACGTCAAAGATTTCAACTCAAACCCTCAGGAGAACACGGTTTAATTTGTCGACACAAAAGGCAGAGTCGATGAATTTGCTTTCAGAGTAACGTACCCAAAGCATTCCACTACCTATGTAAGAAATCAAGCAAACAGAGAGCATTCTGCAATACAACTTACCAACGGGGGTCCGGCATCGATCCTTGACAAGGCCTTAGCTGCCCAGGTTCCAGTGAAAGGGGGATCACGACTACGACACAAGCTCTTGCATCTGCAGAAGAGAAGGGACTACTGGAGAAAGAGAAGTAAAAAGATAACAGCAATTAAGTCCAAAGCTACACATAGGGAGTATAAATACAAACTGTATCAAAAGGTAAAAAGGTGGAAAGATGACAGCAATTTCCATTCTTATGTGAAGGGACAATTAGAAAACACTCACATGTCTATTCAAAGTGATCACTCCTATGACAGAAAGATGTGCGATAAGGGGGAAACTAGATCTTGACTTTGGATCACTTTATAATTCCTATGTAGTATGTAGTCTAGGCCCAGACCTGTATGCCTAATTTCCCTAAAATTAGTTAATAAACTCACTGTAGTCTCACTTAGTTAGTGATATTTAAGTCAGGCTGATATGATGCAAGGGGGCTCGTGGGATTCGCAAGTTTTCAAATTATGGCAAATTTGACGCTGCTTGTTCTCTTCATGGCTCTCAAACACTAAATGGCTTGGCCTCACACAGATGCGATTACCGCAAAGGTGAGAGGCATGGAGCTCAGACGAAACCTCCCAAGTCATCGCCACCCTTGTCATCAGCACAAGCCGATGGGCATGCCTAGTGGTCTTACGGCTGCCTGGGATGTTCACATCCACTAGGCCATACCCATTTTTTGTTCGGCCTTTAAAAGGCCAGCATACCGACGGCTCATTTCCCCTCTTTTCTGTCTTATTGTCTAATATTTTTGAATATTTTGAACACCATTCCTGATGTGGATCAGCCATGATTGTGTACAGCCAAATAACATTAATTAATAGTAAGTTTTGCCCTCTGTAATGAATTTCAGTATCCAGGCATTCATTGCTATAAAATTCCATATAAACACTTCAAATTTTACCTTGCCATGCTATTCCTTTTAACTTGACTCAAGATCCTATCTTAGGAAGATGTTGAAAGAGAATTGCGAACAATAAACTAGGTGCCGGTGTCGGTGCAGGCCTGTTTATGTTTTGGTCTACGACCTATACCTATTTCTGATTACTACGCGCGTGCTAGTCTTGCATTTAAGACCCCAACGTAGGAAAGTGCCAAAATAACATACAAAATCAATGGCAAAAGTGGCATTTTTATATTTGTTTGAATATTTTGAAGAAAATGGCGCCTAGTTAGGTGCCAATTGGGTTTTAAAGATAGAACAACATGGCAGGCATTCATTCAGAGTGTTGGCAACCCTTCTTTTTAATCAGTTTCCTTTCCAGGAGCAAAACATCCAGCTAGCCTATTCACCACACATCATCCCTTCAGGGCACACACCACTAACTATTTCCCATAGACTCATGTGTTAATAATGAGATTTGAAAAAATCGCCAAAAATCAGTCTTGATAACGACATCATCCACATCTTCATCATTTGGTAGTTCATCCAATATCTTCAAACGCTAAAGATATGAAAAGGTGTTTTTCAACATTTTTTCGCGCTACAGGGGCTCGAACCAAGACTACATGCAAACTTGGTTGCAGTCACAGTGCTCACAGGGTTTCTTGGGCAACTAATTAAGGTCCCATAAAATCCAGCATTGACAAATTACTGCTCTCCCATGGGACTGAACAGATCCAGTAGTAATCCCTCTCTATGCCCATATGAAAAAAATTGCCGAGATATGCACCGTTGATTTTATATGAATTTTTCCAACCATTACGTCATTTTAGGTACGGGTCTAAAGGGGATTCCCAAAATTGCCGGATCCTATTAGTGGTGTGCGTCCCTAAACACGTACGTAGTGTTGGCGGGTAAGTACATCCTTTATAAAGCATTTAGTATTTTATACCCTCGCAAATCGGAATGTAGACATGTAGCATTCCAGCAAACATATATTATTTTTCAGTATTTCTAGTGTTTTGGACAATAATCTAGAGAAAAACAGATACATTTTTATGGGAACTGTCTTTGGACGCGCCTGATATCCACTCGTCAACTAGTTACCGAAACAGTCAACGCCGGGCGCCGGCTAGCATTCCTATATACACCTCTATATGGATAGCAGTTTGCTGTTGGCTTGGGCGAACTATTGTCATCAAGAAAATACTATCTGATTGCTTTTTTACATGTTGGGAGACCTTGCTTGCGCTCTACGACTGCAGCCAATCTCTACATTCATGTTACAGAACCTATGTCATGTTCAGGTAGGATTTTTTTTGTACTCACCACTAGCTTATTCATCATTTCATTTCATTTATTTGACCATTTAAAATCAACATGGTACATGCACATCATAAAATTAGTATCATAGAAATCAATCATTGACAAACAAAATAAGAATTTAAAAATGACCAGAACCAAAAAGAAACAAAACTGCTTGTAAAGTGGGGCCCTACATAATAAAATACATGAAAACTATTAGAGAATAGTCTGTACATATACATATACACATACCCACTCATATCACCCATGCTAATACATGTACATGTACATCCACTCATTAATCTATACACAGCAAACACATAGCTCGAGATCATGGAAAGAAAGAGAGGAAAGAGTGTGATACAAATAATAAACAAGTAAAAAGAAAACTTTAGAAAATGAAAGACTCAGCCATGGACAACATTTTATCAAATTTAAGTTTCCTATAAATTTAAATCGATTTATGGTAGTACTGAATCTTATATCGAAATTTAGATTCCATTCACGTACCCCGACAGAAGAAATATAAAGAATTATAAAGTAATGATGAACGACAAAGAGGAATGTGTAAGTTTTTGCTTTGACGAGTCGGATAATTTTAAAATGCAGAATTTGGTTGGAACATAGAAATAAAAACAGGCGGTAAAAGGTAGGTGTGCAATCTGAACATGAACATGGATGTAAGCTTTATTAAGTAAGTTATAGAAATAATTTTCATTTTTGAAAATAGTGGCAAACTTGAGAATAAATGATGACTATTTGTAATTACCCAGCTATGAGTTTTTGTAACTTAGAAATTTTGTCTAGTTTTGTTTTGTATTTATTTCCCGAAATTACATTGCAATAATTTGAATTGTTGAATTAAACATTTTCATCAATATGTTCTTTTAGAGAATATTTTTAAACTTATACAAGACACCAGTACTACGATAAATTTTAGAACAGACATAACCAATATGACATTTCCAATCAAGACACTCCTCGATGTAAATACCTAGGAAAAAAAATATTTTGCTTACTATCGGTAGAAACATTGTCTATAATAACAGATTCAATTGCATTAGGTATATTCTTTTTCTTCTCATGAAAAATTGCATATTTTCTCTTATCATTATTTGTCACGTGGGAAGTGACTTTTATAAAAAAAAATAATTACCTACTGCTGCTGGACACCAAATAATTCAGGAATACGTAAAACTGACAAATACAAGTATTAAAAGATTTAATTAAATCTCTTCAATCTATCTTTTGATTTATTCCACAACAATTGTACATGAAAATATACATGAAAATGGATAAATATATAACTAAATATAACTTAAATCAACAATAATTGTTGATTCGAGCCCCCATTATCCCTATTGGCCTGACATGCCCCACCGGCCCTGGTAGTCGGTCCAGTTCCTGGCCTCCGCAGCTTGCAATGTCTCTTCCACTCGGCCTCCGCAGACAGTGTTGCCCCTTGATGAGTAGCCCCAAGATCAGAGAGATGTGCCTTCAACGAATTAGTGGACGAGATCGAGCCCCCAATGATGACATGAGTTTTGACGAATCATGTCGGTGGAGAACAGCCGGGGCAGCTGGGGTCGTTATCTCGTCACCGATTATATCAGACAAGGAATAGTTCGAGGGATCATCAGAACTTCTCCTCCATGCACCCCCCCCCCGGAACGCGTTTTTCGCGCTCAGTAAGTGTTTCAAATATATCGCGTGCTCACTACAGCTGCCCCCTTGAATTAAATCCGAGTTTCCCCACTACTTTTAGACTTAGTTAACAAGAAATTTTTGGCTGTGCCCCTCCCCATTTCAGGCGGAAAACGTAAAAATTCGAGCGGATGCACCCCCATGTGAACATAATCATATCATGTAGGGTATCATCTTAAAGATAAAGATTTCCAAACTTTATTTGAGGAGTTTATGTATACACATGTATATATATATATACATGTGTATATATATATATATATATATATATATATATATATATATATATATATATATTTATATATATATATATATATATATATAAACTGCACCCTTCGTCAGCGATGTGACCAGATTTGCCCTTAGTGACGTAATGGTCGATGATCGGGTCTTAGACATTCGGAAGCTGGTATCGCCCCCGTCTCTGTTGAGAGAAGGTCTGAACGCCCGGATGTAGATGGTTTCTTTCACACCTCTCTCGAAGTACCGCGGCTCTCGTCCAGCACTTGTACCTTGTTGATGTCAACACGATAGCCTGGGGATTCGATGTGGATGTGCTGAGATACCTCGGAGAAAGTGGAGCTAGGGCGTCGATCTTCAAGCAATCTTGTCCTAAGGGAACGTTCTGTTTCTCCTATACATGATTCCTGACATAAACCCTTGGTCGTTTGTCCTTGACAAGGAATCAAATACCTTCTTCTCGTTCTTATCTTTCGGCGCAACCAAGTACTGTCTAAGCTTAATGGTCCTTGTTGTTCAATACCAGTCCATAACTCCAGTAGAGGTCTAAATGAAACAAGAATTCACTCAGCAAATTCCAACACAAACGTTACTTTAATCGGCATCCATTTTCTACACGATTTCTTCGTGCACCCTAATTCGGGGGTAACCTTGCACTAGTCTTCATTCAGACTTCTTAATAGGTATACACAACATCTCCCCTCTACTAAAAATGGGGTATCAGCATTAATCTGGTAATTAAAATTTTCAAACACCAAATAATCAAATAACATCAATGGCAAATAGAAGTATAAATACCTTCTAGCATATACATGTGTTTTGAAAAAATAACCCTTACATGTATCCTGAAATCAGACTGTAATCTACATTGTATTTCAAAACATAACTCTGTATCATTTCCATATGTATCCTGGTTGCATAATAAATATTTTTCTTTGTGTGTGTCTTAAAAACCAATGTGTACAGTGCAATTATTTCAATTAAATAAATATGAGTTTCTTTTCTTTACCTGGTAACTTTATTAATATTATTTTTATATGCAAATGCAAGTGTTTAACCTGTATAAACTGTATCAAGGAATTTCAAAACAACTGTTGCAAGTTTCTTTACTTGTATAGAATGCATAAACAGTACACCACATACATGTAATAATCATTTCTCAACTTGCAGTAAAAATAACACACATGGTTGATTTTCATTTTTTTTTTCACATGTATAACAATTACCATTACGTTCAATATCTTTCTTTTTTTTTTTTTTTTTTATTAAACCCTTGTGGCATAATTTCAACAAACATAACATATACATGTTCTTTAATCAATGAACCCTAAAAACAATTATGCCTTTCCGTCATGAAAATAATTTCTTTTTCATGCCTAATTTAATACAAAGATTCAATGAGAAACATAATCATGTGTCCAGACTGGTACTCTTTTGTCACGTTTAGGTCTTTCATTAGGACTTCCAGTCTGTTCACTACATGTAGCTGTGTTTGATTTTCTCTGATCAACATGACCACTATCCCTGAACAAAGTCAGTTTTGAGGCATTCCAAATACGTCCGTCTTCCAAGACAAATGTGTACAAACCCTTTTTGGCTACAATTTTCTGTGGTGCCTCAAACCATGAATTGTTTCTTTTCTTGACTCTTTTCACTCTAACCTTATCACCAATGCTAAACTTTGGAATGGAAGCACCTAGTTTTGTCAGCGTACTCGCTTGCTTTCTTTTGCTTCGCACCAACACGCCTTCGCATTTCAGTATCTTCCCCGACACGCTATTGCCATCATTAGCATCATGAATATGTAATGGCGTGACCATGGGTCGACCATGTAACAACTCTGCTGGAGTTGTACCAGTGGTCTGATGAGGGGTAGCGCGGTATGCCATAAGCAATTCAAGGACTGCTTCCTTCCATGGTTTACCTTGCATTGTTGCAATTTGAAGTGTTTGCTTTAACACCCTATTCCAACGTTCAACCTCACCATTTGAACGCGGGTAGTACAATGATGCTTTGGAATGTGAAATACCTAGCTTCTTCAGGAAATCTTCAAATTCACTAGATACAAATTGAACACCATTGTCAGTAACAACTTCACAAGGAATACCTTCCCTAGCGAACACTTGTGTAAGGAATGTAATGACGAATGTGTAGTCACTTCAGAAACAAAAGCAACTCTGGCCATTTGGAATAATAATCTATGGCTACAATGGCATATTTGTATGAAGGTTGTGTAGTATTGAATGGACCAGTTATGTCAATACCTATTTTCTTCCAAGGTCCATCAGGAAGAGGGACACTCTGTAAGGGAGTATTACGAGTGTGTGAAACCTTATCACTTGATTGACACAAACTACAATTATGAATAGCATCCTCTACCATCCTATCCATACATGACCACCAATAAATATCACGTAAGCGTTGCTTGGTACGCACTATTCCTTGGTGTGCGGAGTGCGCATTTGTAATCAAGACTGCTTGAAGTGATTTGGGAATGACAACTCTATTACCACGAAACACGCAATCATCAATGATTGTAAGCTCATCGCGAATCATGTAATATGCTTTCAGTGAACTATCCTTGCTTGATTCTTTTGACCAACCATGTGAAATTTTCTCAATCACACGTTGTAGAACGGAATCAGAAGCCGTTGCACGTTGTAACTCGGCTTTTGATATTGTAACTTCCGCGAATATGCTCTGGATCACAACTTCATGATCATCATCTTCAAAGACTGAAGGCGTTGGCTGTGGTAATCGCGATAATGCATCAGCAGCATGATTTTGTAGACCTGGAATGTACTCGACGGTGTAGTTGAATCGTAGCAGACGCGTAGCCCATCGAGCGATCCTCATAGACTGTCGTCCTGTCCCCTTCGTTGACAACAATGTAGTAAGAGCTTGATGATCTGTGCGGAGAACAAAATGGCGGCCCCACACGTACTGGAACCACTTCTCACAAGCCCATACACATGCGAGAGCTTCTTTCTCGCCCACTGAATAATTTTTCTCAGATTTAGTGAGCGTACGGGAAGCGTAAGAGATAGGAACCTCCTTTCCATCCTTCATCTGCATAAGGACAGCTCCTAACCCGTATTCTGATGCGTCAGTTGAAATAACTACTGGTAGATCTGGATCGAAAAGATGCAACGTTGAACAATGTAGGATCTGATCTTTGACTGTAGCGAATGATTCGGCAGCAGCAGTAGACCACACGAACGGAACGTCCTTCTTGGTCAACTCTCGTAGAGGTGCAGTTACGCTGGAGAAATTCGGAATGAACTTTGCGTAATATGAAGCTAGTCCCAAGAATGATCGGAGTGTTGCAGCGTCCTCGGGAACTGGAGCATCTCGTATTGCAGCAACGTTATCTTCATTAGGCTGAAGGCCTTTGGCAGAAATAACATGCCCTAGATAGCTGATCTCCTTCAGGTTGAACTGGCACTTCTGTAAGTTCAGTGTTAGTCCTACACTCTGTAGACGTTGTAGAACTGCCCGAAGATTTGTGTCATGGCTTGATGGAGTATCACCGTAGATGATGATGTCGTCAAGGTAGCACTGGACACCAGAAAGTCCAACTAGAATAGACGACATAAGTTTCTGGAATGCTGAAGGAGCTGAAGAAAGTCCAAAGCAGACACGCTTGAACTGAAAGAGTCCTTCATGCGTAATGAAAGTTGTGAGATGACGCGAATCCTCATGAAGAAGAAGCTGATGGTATGCACTTTTGAGATCTAAAGTGCTGAATACACTTGCTCCTCGCATCTCACTCAACAGTTCTTCTATGTGAGGCAGTGGATATTTATCCTCGACTATCGCTCTGTTCACATCTCGCAAATCGACACACAGGCGGATGTCCCCATTCTTCTTATTCACGACGACTAATGAGGAGATCCATTCACTTGATTCTACTGGTTCAATGATATCAGCTTTAACCAAACGCTGTAACTCTGTCGACACTTTGTCTCTAACTGCAAAAGGTAGGCGTCGGAGCTTGTGTTGTACTGGCGGCACGTCCGTTTTCGTCTTCACACGATGCACGTAACCCTTTGCAAGTCCAACATGGTCACTGAAGAGCTCGTTGAATTCACCACAAATCTCTGAGTTCACTGCATTAACCTCGTCTGGCAGCTGTGGTAGCACATGGAACAACTTCATAAGATCACGTCCCATGAGACAGCTTCCTTTTGTAGCAACGAAGAATTCACACATGACTGTATGGTCACCATGAGAAATATTGGCCTTGAACATCCCAACCACTGGAATTTGTTCATCTGTGAGGTAAGTAGTGAGAACACAGTTAGCTCGTGGTGGCAGAAGAGCTTTCCTTGTAAAATGTTTGTCAAAAATGTCAAGAGGAATGATTGACACGCGAGATCCTGTATCAAATAACAAGTCAAGCTTCACTGATCCATTCACCGTAACTGGAAACAAGATTGCATCATTGGATGGGTGAATAGTCAAAACCTCAACGTTCTCTACATGTAATTGAGACTGTTCTGAAGAAACTTGATGAACAGCTTGCTGTCGGGACCTACACACTTTAGCAAAATGTCCCTTTTTCCCGCATGAATTGCAAGTTGCTTCTCTAGCTTTACAAGAGACATCATTAGCTTTGTGCCTCTTATCACCACAACGGTAACAAGTCAAAGTTTTCTGTTCAGGTGGATTCTTAACACTGGCAGTTGATTGTTTCCTCGCACCAGGCTGTTTCTGTCTACGCTTGGGCTTAAACTTGACTGCGTTCACACTATCTGCAGGTGTATTTAGTGCTCGAGTCTCTCGTGACGCAGATTCCATCTGACGTGCAATTGTCATAGCAGACTGAAGAGTAAGAGACGGCTCGATCAGAAGCCTTTCCGAATTCGCTCTGAGTTGGTCTTCTCAACCAGTTGATCCCGAATGAACTCATCTCGAAGATCACCAAATGCACAGGTAAGTGACAGAGACCGGAGTGCAGAAATGTATGTTTCCACAGGCTCGTCTGGCATCTGGCCTCTCTGTCGGAAACGGTAACGTTCTGCCACAACATTAACCGTCGGTAGAAAGTGATTGTCCAGCCTAGATATTGCTTCAGCGTACGAACAAGATTCACCAGCACCGGTTTCCGTAGTCGTAGAAGATCCTGCAGAAGAGGTCCCCGATGAGGATGAGGTAGATGTAGAAGGTAAGGTATAGAATACTCGCTGCCCTCCGGTCCGAGACAGTGAAGAAGCAAGGCACGACGACGGTCCTCATTAAATTTGTTGGCAGCCGATGCGACGAGGTACACGTCAAACAGCCCCTTCCACTGCCTCCATGGCATAGCCGGAGTGCCTGGAGCAGGTAGAAAGTATGGCGGGGGTTGCAAATTCGCCATATCGCTCGTCGCCAATGTTCAATACCAGTCCATAACTCCAGTAGAGGTCTAAATGAAACAAGAATTCACTCTGCAAATTCCAACACAAACGTTACTTTAATCGGCATCCATTTTCTACACGATTTCTTCGTGCACCCTAATTCGGGTAACCTTGCACTAGTCTTCATTCAGACTTCTTAATAGGTATACACAACAGGGTCCTTGATGGTTTGTAGCACACCCTAATGCAAAATTGACTGAAATTCCTACGAAGGGCTTCGAGAATCCTATAACGTACGGAAGTACAATCTGTCCTTTGGGTGGCTTGGGGTTATCCTTTTTAGGCGGGCTGTTCTTTAGCTGAGTTATCGATCTTGTTGAATACCCAGCTAGGATAGCCGCACTTGGAAAGAGCCTACGTGAGCTTTTTCCCCAGAAACGGTTACTGGATCCGTGATAACCGCTTCCACTCGATGGAAAAGCCAAGCTTATGTTCAAGTGGGTGATTAGAGGACTAAAAGTTCAGGTATTGGTCGGTGGGCGTAAGTTGCCGACTGGTTGAATAACCGTCAAATTACGTCTCTAAGGTCGCTAAGGTCAAATCGTCACTAACGTCACTAAGGTCACATTGCTGACGAAGGTTGCAGTTAGCAGCCGAGAATTTTGTGGTAATTCTTCGTTTTTTTCTGTTTTTCGTGTTGTGGACCAAAGCTCAACAAAATCGACACCGAGGTATTATAAAGATTTAAACATACAGTTGGGAATCATTGCAGAGCAGTCATCGGATTTCAAGGATGCATTGTTGGGAATGTTCACAAGATGGAGAAATGAACATCGTCCAGATGATGACATTAGCCCAGGGCTCTTCTTGCAGAAAGAGTTACTGTGGAAAAAGCGGGAAATCTAATCCAAGAAAGGCCAGTTAGAAGAATGATACTATCCAAATTAATACGCAACAAATTACCGTCAATTGAACTTAAGATAGATGTTGTCTTGCTATTAGAATTATTTGTGTCGTTAAAATAATACCTGTCAGGAATTACTATGGTAATTGAATTGCTTGCACAATTGATTGAACATGACTTCCTGAATACGGTACATTTCTAGGGATTTTCAACGGAAGTTATAATGGACAAGTCCACTCCAGATAAAAGTTGATTGGGATCAATACAAAGAATAATAACAGTGCTGAAATTTAATCAAAATCGGAAGCGACAAGAAAGTTATGACGTTCAAAAAATTGCCACTTTTTCACCAAAATGTTATGCACAACTCAGTGACATGCAAATGAGAGAGTTGATGCCCCTCACTCTTTATCCATACAGCTTTTGTTATTATTATACAATGTTTCCCGTCTTACAGATTTTGCAATAGAGTGCCGGCTTTCTATTGAACCAAATAAGGATTTTACATGTTCAGGGAGGAATAAAACTTTGTATCGCATTATAATGAGGATAACATTGAGTTGTGTTATATTTCGTATAATAAAATCCAAAAGTAATAGTTTTTTAAAAGCAAGCGATTTCAAAATGTCAAAACTTCTCATATTACATACAATTTGATCAAATTTTCAGCTTGGCTCATTTTCCCTTTTTTTTATTCCAAATTAGTTTTTGTTTGGATAGATTTTTCTTTCAGTTTGCTTATGGAACTAAAAGACTATTAGAAAGTTTTATATAAATAATTAGAATAAAATTTACAGAGCAGAATGCTTAAAATGTCATCAAAGTCCGATACTAAGATAACGAAGTTATTGAATTGTAAAGTTTAGCCCTATTTTTTTTAAATAGTCAAATGCACGTCATCATATATATTCAATAGATGGGCTTATAATGTCACATCACCTCTTTGATTTGTCTTAAATTATCATATGAAATCATATTTTTTTTGTTCATACATGTACATGTGTGATAAATGTGGCTCCTTTATAATGAAACAGGTTGCAGCAATGAATATCTCATGTACTAAATCAGTTGTCAATCCATTTTTTCAGTTCTTGGTAGAACAATATTTTTAATAAACCTGATTTCTTATAATAATATAGCCTACAAAAGAATCAGTGGGGATATGACATTATCAAGTTGCTCACTGAATATTCATGAAGACATGTCCAGAAATGTTTCGCCGGAACAATGCAATCTTTTAAATGCCATAACTTTGTTATTCCTTTACCAATTTCATCAAATTTCCTGTGTTATGTTTGTCTGATTTTTCTTTATCTGTTTAAATCATATAATGTTTAGCCCGGAGCATCCCTTTAAGTCAAATGTATATATTTCTTTCTTTCAAATGCTCAAGATGTCTCACAAGCAACTGCAACAATTTCAACAGGAGCAGCAAACATGTCAGCACCACCAAAGTATGTAAACAAATCAATACTTTAGACCAATAGCTACACTGCTTATTTAGCACGTACAGGTCTTGTATAGTGACTGCATTACGAGTGCTTATTTTCTAGTTTATATTTGAACTAGAAAATCAGCACATGTAGCGCAGTCACTATACAAGCACTGTAAGTGCTAAATTAGCACTTCATTTTTACAGTGTAGTGTAGAAGCTACACATTGGGGTGCGACCAGAGCGTTTATAATTATATTTACGATCTTAGTCTAATAGAATACATCGAATTGAAAAAAGTTATCATCAGATATCATACCTCAAGATACCTACATTCGGATTGCATTTGTAGTTGATTTCTGAAAATCATTTCCAAATTACCAAAATGGGGATATCAAACAGTGGCAGTTATCTCTGAAAAAGACATTCTCTTTAGAAGTAATGTGCAAATTGGAATACGTACACAAATTTCCGTATACCTGCATATTTCTGAAAAGTTGAGAATATTAGTTTTCAGATGTCTGCTTTCTTTGGTAATTATTTAAGAACAATAACGCAACATGCTGAACAGTCTGTCCCACATCTAGCAGAAATGCTGGCATGAATGTCATCTTCGTTTTCCCTTTTGATTATAAATGATGGCCTGGCCTTCCGTGAGGAGCTGTATCGCAAGTATAAAGGGTGTTTATAAAAAAGATAACAGAAGTCAAAGGTCAACTGTATTAATATAGGGTATATATGTTGCGCACATATCCACTCTGTTAGGTGCTCAAGGCGATCCTATATTACCGGCTAAGCTAGGCGTTCATAGCACACACAGCTTTTTAAGGAATTACTTCCTACCGATACCCATTTACCTCACCTGGGTTGAGTGCAGCACATTGTGGATCAGTTTCTTGCTGAAGGAAATTACGCCATGGCTGGGATTCGAACCAACGACCCTCTGTTTCAAAGTCCGAAGACTAATCGGTACATGATTTATTCTTGTGATTTTATATATATATATATATATATATATATTATATATATATATATATAACAACAGCTTTGGCAACTCTTTTATTTAAATATTGTAAAGAAATGGATGAAGAGAACAATGGTAGACGTAGCTTAAATCAAGGTTCCCCAGAGCTATCTACCCTTTGGAAAAATTGGTTTTGCCGAACAAATGTCTCTGCCGGGAATCGAACCCGGCCCCCAGCTTTGAACGCCCGGTGCCTTAACCACTAAGCGCATGACGGCTTGTCATTGTTCAAAACCCACCTTCACCCGACAAAGGTGATTGGTATAGTGTCGAAAATCTGTCTTTCTGACGGTCAATCGGATCTCGGTCGGCCTAGCCACTAGCCCGTCTCTGTGGTCTAGTGGTTAAGGCACCGGCGTTCAAAGCTGGGGGCCCGGGTTCGATTCCCGGCAGAGACATTTTTTCGGCATAACCAATTTTTCCAAAGGGTAGATAGCTCTGGGGAACCTTGATTTAAGCTACGTCTACCATTGTTCTCTTCATCCATTTCTTTACAATATTTAAATAAAAGAGTTGCCAAAGCTGTTGTTCATGTATAGCTTCACACATTTGTATACTTTCTCACATACGTGTACTGTATCGAAGCAATAGCTTTGATCCAGCTGAGGCATGACGGCTTGTCATTGTTCAAAACCCACCTTCACCCGACAAAGGTAATTGGTATAGTGTCGAAAATCTGTCTTTCTGACGGTCAATCGGATCTCGGTCGGCCTAGCCACTAGCCCGTCTCTGTGGTCTAGTGGTTAAGGCACCGGCGTTCAAAGCTGGGGGCCCGGGTTCGATTCCCGGCAGAGACATTTTTTCGGCATAACCAATTTTTCCAAAGGGTAGATAGCTCTGGGGAACCTTGATTTAAGCTACGTCTACCATTGTTCTCTTCATCCATTTCTTTATATATATATATATATGTGTGTGTATGTTTGTGTGTGTGTGTGTGTGTGTGTATATATATATTATATATTATATATATATATATATTATATATATGTATATATATATATATATATATATATATATATGTCTGAGCAACTCATCATTTATTTCTATTACTATTTTTTTCATTTAATTTTCTATTCAGCATATTTGTTGCTTTCCTTATTTATTTATTTTATTTTATCTTATGTCTATTTCATAAAATGTGCTTATAAAATGGGGCCTTCATACTACAAGCCCTGCTTTTTAGTTGGGGTCCTTCCCTTTAGATTTCATGGTCAGTTATTGTATTATAACAATTGATTTAAATGCTATATTTTGTAAATATGAATAATGAACTATCATTATCAATATAAAAATATAGAAAGAGGAAATAAATGAATTGAATTAAATCTTTCATCTGACATCTTGCTTTCGTCATATTGTCACAGCTTACAGAGCTATGGTCTTTTAAAGGCGAAGGGTACACAATCTACTTTTCAAAGTACTGGGTTTGAACGTGCATTCACGATATCCACTTTGTTGTTAGGTTTTGGTTTCATAAAAGTTTTCCCTGCAAATTTCAGTGAAGTATTTTTTTTTTTTTTTATTCTACGTTTTATGTAGAGCACCTATGGAAGAGTCTGTAATGGATTTCGATGACATTCTGAGGGAAATTGCTAAGCAGGTCAACAAAAGACAGGATGTCGATAATCTTGGCTGTAATCTGGGATTTCTTCCGTCAGAAATAGAATCATACTCTGCGAATAACAGGAATGCATCATACATGGGCACGCTACAGATGCTCCGTGATTGGAGGAAAAGAACACGTAAAGCAGAAGAACGAGGATTGTTGAGGAATGCTCTTATTAACATCAGGTTTATTCGTCTGGCCGACGAGTTACTAAGTGATGGCGAACAGGTGCGTCACAAGTAGGGGCAGGATGGCAGTCGACCCCCTTATCCAAAGAGAGGGGGCCGAGGGCAGGTTCGCATTTTCTATAATCGCAAGAGAAGGGCGGAAAAGCTAAAAGAAAGGAAACATTATTTGTAATAGTACATGTAATTATATCAAAATACCTTTAATCTTTTTTTTTCAGCGCGCTTTGGATTTTGCTTGGGATGGATACTTTTTTACCCTACAGGGGAGGGGTCGTATTCTGAAAAGATTTATAAGTTTCCTCATAAGTTAACCATTTAATGGAGCGCTAGTGGACCTCTACATTCGTATTCTGAAAACTGTATTAGCGCTCAATTAACTCCCTTTATAGGCCACTCTCTTTCTTAGCCGAATTGGCCAATTGCGCTCTTACAACGTAAAAATTGCTGGCATGCAGCGCAGCGCCCAGCTGCTGCAGGTGCATGCACTGCGCCACGTCGAGCTTGATAGAAATTACTTTTGCTGAAAAAAAAAAAGCTAAATGTTTTTGCATCAGAGATTAGAGGTTCGTTATGTTGTTAAAGTGCATTGTTGTCTTGTCCCTTTCTCTTATTTTTCTTGTATCTTTGCTGCTTTTATTTTTATTTTTCTATTTCGAACGCCTTCTGATTTTCACATTTACATATTTTAATCAATTTGTAGCTGTTCTTTTTTCTTTCTTTTACAATATTTTATCTGCCTTTGAGTCGGGAGGGGGACTCTTCTATGATTTTAATTCCTGCTTATTTTAAACAAGAATAAGATACTTTAATATAACATATATTTCTTTCAATAAAAATTCATTATGGGAAATCTTCCTCAACCAAACACTCAGCGAGCTGAGATGTCACGATGGGTGAACAGGTGATTAATGAGCTATACGTATGAGCTGATTTTTCTCCTTATCTGCACTAATTGCAGATCCGATGTGGTATTTTATGAAGCTAATAAACTTGAATTATTCCATAGGGACCCTTTTTCAAATTCCTCTACAATTTCAAAAAACTTTACTGTGTAGTGCTGCAAAGTGTGACGAATATGACCCCGAGTTTGAATGAATTGTACACAGTAGAGTGATTCAGAATCTTTCCCTACATACATATAAAGGTTTTTGTGCTTTCGGGGGTGTTTTAAAAAGCACATAATAATTGCTATAATAGATGTGCGGATAATTTGAAAACGAGCACATGAACCCATTTTTTATGTTTGCACGTCTTAGGTATACCTTCCTTTACAATTTTGCAAAGTTTGGTGAAAATCACATTGGTTTTGAATAAAGTGCATCATTTCTTGTACTTCTCAAGTTTGTTATTGAAGTTTCACTTTCTTTGAGGTTATTTTTTTTTTTTCGCGCACTTTAGACGGTAAGCAGACTTGCTTGTTCTCGGCACATTTTTGGCTGTTTCAAGCCAACTCGCAATATCTTGGACACTAATAATTTGAGAACGAGCACATGAACCCCATATTTTTAATAATTTAACGTCTTTAGAATATATTCCTCTACAAATCTAGAGAGTATGGTGAAAGTGACATTGGTATTGAATATTTGGGGACACAACTACTGAACCTTTCGCATTTTAGACGGTATTATTAGACTTTGCGCGTTTTCTGCGCATTTTAGGCGATTTTCAAGCCAACTCGCAACACTTAAAAGACACTGAGGCCCGTAATCTGATAGCAGGTTTAATTTGACCCTAGTCTAAAGTTAACACTGGTTTAACTAAACCTCCTCTAAACTTCACCTCTGGTCTAAGTGTAGTGTAGTTATTTTGGTATTTTGATAGCCATTATTTATTTTTGGAAAAAATACCTCTTTTGACCAAGACTAGCACCTTTATGGTAAATTACTGCTGCAGGGGTGATTGCAACAAAGTTGAAAAAATGTTACTAATTTTTTTTATTTTATTTTATGGAAACTAATTACAACTATTTTAGTAAAAGGAAAGCATTCATCACCCATATATGGTAAGAATTTTTTATTCATATCATGTATATTTTTGTTAATTACCAAAAATTTAATCCCAAACCGAGTGACTTGCAATGTTTTTTTGTGTCAGTCCCAATAATTGTTTTTCATTTATTGTTTGTCAAAATTCTGCTGATCTAAGACTAAGACAGTCTACGTTGGCCTCTCTCACCAAGGCAATGTGTTAAGACAGTAAAATTTCAGAAATATTTAAATAAATCCCAGAAATGGCGGTTATTCCTGTCTACAGACAGTGCTACTAGATCTGACTATCGCTATTCATTGCTTGCCAAAGTCTAGATCTATCTGGGCATAACTGTAATGTTAGAATCAGACCTAGACATCTAGATCTAGATGATTAGATCTATCAGGTATCATCTAGATCTACTCATGTTTTAGGTACAGTTTGTTTGGAGGAGTTTTTATTTTATTTACACAATTTTGGGACTTTTTTAGGTTTCCAGGACTAGAGAACTGAATAAATCTAGACCATCAGCTCAATCTAGACTAGGGACTAGCCCTATACTTATGTAATAATTTGGATCTCGGCGGCCTAGGCCAAGTCTGTGGCTGTGCTATATATATATTTTTTAAGATTCTATTTCTAGCCTAGCTGGTGGCCCTAATGTTAGGACTGGCTGATCTAGTCCACTGTTTGATCTAGAATCTCTAACGTAGGCCTAGATCTAGACTTAATAACTTAACTTAATAAGACTAAAAGTTAGACCAAGATGATTTCCATGCATATGTTCTTAAATCTCTAGCTTCTTCCTTAGCTTAACCTTTGAGTATTATTTACAACACATCAATTAGAACAGATGTTCTTCCCCCCCCCCCGTATGGAAGATGGCCCATATTTCAGCTGTTTTTAAGAGAGGTGACAAAGCTTTGCCAAATAGTACCGGCCTATTAGATCAACTTGTATTCTTTGTAAAGTGCTTGAGTACTCCGAGATGAAATTATTGAGCACTTGAAGTGCAATGATTTGTTTTGTCCTAAACAGTATGGCTTCGTTCCTGGAGGTCCACTTCTCTTCAATTGCTTACTTTTTGGACAAGATTACAGAGGTGTCTGACTTAAATGGTCAGGTAGATGTAATTTATATGGACTTTATGAAAGATTTTGACCAGGTTCCACACATGCGGTTGATAAACAAGGTTGAGAGTCATGGCATCTGTCGTTGTGTCCTTAGCTGGTTCCAAAGTTTTTTTGGCAGGACGTTCATAGCAGGTAATTGTTAATGGTAGTGTTTCGTCTTGGGCACCAGTAACCAGTGGGATTCCTCATGGAAGTGTTTTGGGTCCCATTCTCTTTGTCTTATATGTTAACAATTTACCTGACTGTGTTACGAGTGTTGTGTACTTTTTGCAGATGACACTAAGATTCTTAGTGAGATTACTTGCGATCGTGATTCTTCTCAGTTACAAGACGATCTTCATGTATTACAGTATTGGTCTGATAAGTGGCTCTTAAACTTCCATCCTGAGAAGTGCAAAGTTTTAACTTTCGGTCCTGTTAACAAGGTGTCAAATTGCCCTCCAAGGTCGTATCATCTAAAGAAGGGTAATGTTGTATATAATCTAGAGCATGTTGACACGATGAAGGACCTGGGCATAGATCTAGATGGTGGACATTCTTTTGATACCCATATACAAAAAGTTGTGTCAAAAGCAAACAGGCTAGCAGGCTAAGCCCTTGTTAAATAATGCGAGCGCGAAGCGCGAGCTATAGTTTTCGTTGAAAATATGATGGGCAATATGCTTGTGATCTTCAAAACAAGATGGCTATGTAACTAGATAACAGCTGCGAGCAAGAAGCGCGAGCAGAAATTTTAATTATAAGCTCTCACCTGATCTAAAAGGGACATGTTAAGATGATTTTGGCAGTTAGCCATGAAGACAATACATGTTTCAACAAAGGGCGGCGGAACGTATTTTCCTTTTTTTAGGGGGGGGGGAAGCAAGTGCACTTCATGCCATAAAGGGCATTTTGGTGCAAACGAATATTTTCACCATGATATTATCATCTGTGTAAAGAAGTTGTATGTTTTGTAGTTATTAAGTTGAGCAAAGTTTTTTTATTTGATTTCTGATTGATAAAATGTATATTTAGGTTTTATTTAACATTCCGAGCTTTTCTTGTAATCATAACAAACGGATGAACATTGTTAACACGAGGAAAACGATCAATAAAATTTTACTAACATTATATTCTTTATCACCATTTTATTATGATCATCGTTTGCGATTATTATGATCATCATTAGTATTATTTTTATTTTTATTACCAGCAGAAGCTCTTATTAAAAATGACATCCCCTCCAATACAAATCCTATTATCTGGAGGTTACTCGCAAACGACTAAGCGTATGTTTGATCGGGGCGCCTATTCTTAAATCAATACATACTTTGGCCACAACACACACAATATCATCGTTCAATAGTTTATCATTGCATAATATTATGTTATCTTGCAAGAACAGCACCGTTCTTGTTACCATAATTAAATAATTTCATTTTCGGAATTACGAACCTTATTTCGTTTTCGGATTAACGAACCTTCGGATTAACGAATCTTATTTCGTTTTCGGACTAACGAACGTTAATTCGTTTTTCGGACTTAAGAACCTTCGGAATTACGAGCCTCATTTCTTTTTCGGACTAACGAACCTTCGGAATTACGAACCTTCGAAATAACCGAACCTTCAGAATAAGGAAGCTTCGGAATTACGAATGTATGCGATTTTTTCCGTCGTCTGCTCCAGACTTCTGTCTGTCATGCTTCAGACCAGGAACCACGTACTGCAACCAAGTCTGAATTCAGTACAGCAACCATGCACGTCTGATTCCGTACTGCAAACAGGTCTTTTCAGTACCGCAAACATGTCTGATACCGTACTGAAACCACGTTTGAACTCTGTACTGGAACCACTGGCATCTGTTCAGTACCGGAAACTACGTCTGGTTCTTCGACCATATGTATGGGTTCTTCTGCACTCTGCCTATATCACGACCATACACATTGGCTCTGCTATACTTGTAGTTGCAACCGTTGTCTGCTTCAGACCCGCAACCATCTGCTTCAGACCATCCCGTCTGCTCCAGACTCCGAACCGTCCGCCCCAGACCAACCAGACTACAAAGAGTGAACCCTGGTAAATATATAGTCTCTTGCTGGCTTGCAAAACAAACCCAACATACAAGGAAATCTTTCCACAGTCGTCGGCTAGGACTAGAAATCCATCCTAGGTTTCCCCGTGGTAAAACATGCGATCATATAAATCACTTCGTTCGCATCCAGCTTTATTTATTCGATAGCGAATCCAAATTAATCTGGATACTTTACGTGCAATACACCCTATGGGCGCTGTATTTCAACAAATCATCGGCAAATCCTCACGAGCTCACAAACTTTACGTACTTGTGCATTGACCTTTCGTTTTCTGCGTCGAGCCATGTGGACGTATGAGATTATGGAATTTTAATAACGTTGATGTACTACGTAGACCTAATGTCACTCGCTGCACGAAAATACATTTAGATGTTTAGGGATTATATTCCGAGATTTCTTTGGGAAGGAGTAGATATTTATCTAAAACAAAGCTAAAGTGTACATATTGTATTAAACATGATTTTCATCGGAAGACGGAGCGCTCAACAATGTCAAGTAGATTGTTGATATTCAATCTGTTTGGGAAAAGCGTTTCACGTGAGTTTTCTCTACAACCACATGGGCCCGGGAAACAACACTGGTTCACACACATTGCTGCACAAAAAAAACAGGAAAGTACATCGCACAAAGTTTTACGATCATCGAATACATTTTGAACTTTCCGGGGATTTCTGAAGTATGCATTTAGAATGAAGGGTATTTGTAAACTGATAGTGTATCATAGAAGCATGAGACATCAATAATATCTATAAACCGAGTAGAAAGAACACAACCAAGCGTGTTGAGCCATTAGTTCAAAAGTATTCGAAAATCTACATCATAGTCCGAAAGTTTGGAAAGAAACCTTTGTGATCAAACCGCATGCTTAAGCTGTTTCACGAGGAGTTCCTAAATCAGCCAAATATATCGATAATCTTAGAGCAAGTATGGATGAAGAAGATACAGAGGACTACTCTCCATTACTAAAGGCTGTAAGGAATGGTCACCTTGATGAAATACAAAGCTTAGTCAGACAAGGGGCGGACGTGAATCAGGGTAATGCTGAAGGCACCATTAACGATTACAGCAAAATGAGCAAATACCGGCAGGCGTATTTTTTTTTACACCGCTGCTCCGCCAAAATTCCCAGAAAAAACGAAAGAAACGGCTCGCGGGCAAGTCTAATCTGTGCGCTCTTGAAAGCAAGGCTCTCGGAATTCCCGCGTGAGATGTAAACCCGGTGTATGAACATGAAGTTGAATGAATTATCCAAAACGGCCACCTGAAATCATCCCGTTACCACATTATTTTCTTAGAGTTATTGTTGATATTACGGAAAAGGGTTCTAAAACTAAAAACCATTTTAGTTTGTAACTGAGCTGATTTTGTATTGAAAATGAATATGTAAAAGATATTCTATTTAAAGTCTAGTGGCGAATTAAATTTGCTGAAAGAAAGTGTGAGGGCAATTTTTAGTATTTTTCCTACATTATATAGGCCTCACTAGCGTTCCTGGGGGGGGGGGGGAATAGAGATAAAGGGTGAGAGGAGATACAAGGAGATTGATTTGGAAAAAAATTATATTGTGAAGAAAAAAATGAAAAGAAATGGGCCTTAAGCAAGGGGGGATAAAAAAAGACGGTCTATATACCCAGGCAGAAAAATCAGATGACCAAAACTAAAACGTTCACATTGGACAACTAAATAATTTATGAAATTTCAATCACATGAAAATATGGGGAAATCACAAGACAAATTGCCGATTTCGTGAAATCATGAATGCACCACTAACCATTCATTTTGTTTACAAATGTATTTATACTGCAAAAAATCATTATTTGACCAATCACATGATTTTTTTTTCAGAACTCGAATCAAGTTTACATTTCATTGTTATGTATAGGCCTTTTTAGAATATAATTAAATTAAAAATATTGAGCTTGAATATATTTTTATACCTTTAATCACTTAATTATTATAAATATTGAATCAAATTCATATTTTTAAGGAAATAGAACTATAAAGTCTGTAATGATGGAAAAAATCATCTAGATATGAAAAGTTTTGAGGTAATCAAATTTTTGTAGTAATGAACTATGGTTAGTCGTGCATGCATCTATGATATCAGCAAGTTGGCAATCGCCTATATAGTGATATTCATTTCATTAAAAATTCATAACATCATTAGTTGTCCGATGTCCCTCAAAGCCTTTTCTGTCAATCTGATTTTTCTTGTCCTGTTGAAAAAAAGTTATTTCAGGGTAGACCGTTCCTTTAAAAAAATTGAGAAAGAAAGAAAAAATTAATGAGGTAGAGAGAAGATCTTATCTGCCAAAATAATAATAATAATAATGATAATAATGATAACAATAATAATAATAATGATAATGATCACAATAATAATATAAAATCATATTTCTAGAGCGCATATCAGTGCAAAAGTAGTCCCTATGCTTGTACATAAATAGAGAAAAGCAAAGGTATCAAAGTTTGCATATCAATAATTACAGACAAAATTCATCGACAAAATGATTGTGCCTAATAAAGGTCTTTTGTATTGCAAAAAGCAAGAGGGCAAATACAGAACGGAGAATGCTGGAGAGAGAGAGGGTGAGTGCTGAAGATCAGAGAGGTGAAAGTTTTAGTCGACGAAGAAAAGAAATCTAGTCTATCTGCAGCTAATTATAAGAACCCTCTCTAGTTCTTTGTTTCATGCATCTGAATGTCTGGAGGTGCCATATCTGCGAACAAAATGCTCATACGGTGTAGAATTAATATGAAATGCAAGCAGATTATGTCCCTACAAAATTAAACGCTTTTAAAAAGCTCCGGAAAAAGCTATATATCTATATTGAAATCATAAGGTTTGTTTTGTATGAACGAAATCAAGATGTGCACGACGAAACGTGTGTGGTATGTTTTTTTTTTCAATATTTTGGCGGAGCAGTGGTGTAAAAAAATACGCGACCGGCAGAGTCGAGGTACTTATGTTTCTTATCGATCAAGGGGCTGATGTGAGAAAGCATGTTAAAGGAAACACTGCTTTAGCCTTTGCTGCTCAGTCTGGTCATCTTGATGCTATAAAATATCTGATCAGTCATGGAGCTGACGTGAATAAGACAAAATATAATGGAGTGCTTGAATTACACCTTGCTGCTCAGAATGGTCATCTTGATGTCATCGAGTATCTGATTAGTCAAGGGGCTGAGGTAAATAAAGGAGATAACAAAAATGTGACTGCACTGCACATTGCTGCTCAGAATGGTCATCTTGATGTCATCGGGTATCTGATTAGTCAGGGGGCTGAGGTGAATAAAGGAGATTACAAAGATATGACTGCCTTACATATTGCTGCTCAGAATGGTCATCTTAATGTCATCGAGTATGTCATTAGTCAAGGAGCTGATGTGAAGAAGGGAAATGAAATTGGTGAGACTGCATTATACATTGCTGCTCTGAATGGTCACCTTGATGTCATCAAAAGCCTGATCAGTCAAGAAGCTGAAGTGAATAAAGGGACTAACAATAGTTGGACTGCATTGCATATTGTTGCTCAGAATGGTCATCTTGATATCGCCAAATATTTGATTAGTGAAGGCGCTGTGGTCAATAAAGTGGAAAACAAAGGTCTAACCGCATTACACATTGCTGCTGAGGATGGTCATGTTGATGTCGTCAAATATCTGATCAATGAAGGAGCTGAGGTGAATAAAGGAGATAACAATGGTTTGACTGCATTACACTACGCTGCTCAGAACAGTCATCTTGATGTCGTCAAAAATTTGATTAGTCAAGGGGTTGAGGTTAAGAAGGAAAATAACATTGATGGGACTGCATTACACATCGCTGCTCGGAATGGTCATCTTGATGTCGTCAAATATGTGATCAGTCAAGGTGCTGAGGTGAATACAGAAAATAACTATGGTCGGACTGCATTATACATTGCTACTGAGGATGGTCACCTTGATGTAGTCAAATATCTGATCAGTAAAGGGGCTGAGGTGAATCAAGGAGAAAACAATGGGTGGACTGCGTTACACATTGCTGCTCAAAATGGTCATCTTGATGTCGTCGAATATCTGATAAGTAAAGGGGCTGAGGTGAAGAAAGGGACTAACAATAGATGGACTGCATTGCATATTGCTGCTCAGAACGGTCATCTTGATGTCATCAAATATTTGATAATTGAAGGCGCTGTGGTCAATAAATTGGAAATAAAAGGTCTAACTGCATTACACATTGCTGCTGAGGATGGTCATTTTAATGTCGTCAAATATCTTATTAGTCAGGGTGTTGAGGTGAATAAAGGAAATAACTAAAATGACACTGCATTACACTACGCTGCTAGGAATTGTCATCTTGATGTCGTCAAATATCTGATCAGTCAAGGAGCTGAAGTGAAAAAAAGAATAAACTGTGATGACACTGCATTACACTACGCTGCTAAGAATGGTCATCTTAAAGCTGTGAAATATCTGAGCAGTCAAGGAGCTGAAGTGGATAGACGAAATAATGATGGCTGGACTGCATTACACTACGCTGCTAAGAATGGCCATCTTGATGGATGTCGCCAATTATCTGATCAGTCAAGGAGCTGAGGTGAATAAAGGAGATAGGAGTTTGGAATGCATTAGAAATTGCTGCTAAGAAAGGTCATCTTGATGTCACCAAATACCTGATCAACCAAGGGGCTATGGAATACAGAGCATATCATGATGAGGATTTAGGATTGAGGATGCTACGAAATATATCACTCATTAGAGTTGAGGTAAATAAAAAAACGAAATAGTGGTTTAATTGCAATCTCGTAAAAAGCAAATTAGTTAATTTAGATCTCGCATGCCCCCTTTCTCCTATAAACTGTTTGTTGCGACGTGTCATGGCTGAGAAATTTAATTGTTTTCGAGAGAAAATATTATACATGTAGTAATATTTCTATCCGACTGATCTTGATAGAATGTCTATTTTTACGTTTCATATATTTATTAATTTTCACATTTTCGAATGAACTTGATGTCATGGGACTCGTAAACATTCAGATGAAATTTAGATGTAATTCGATTAAGTGTCGTTAGCTGTCTTACTCAATAAGAATATTGTTCTTTTACATCACCCATTCTCCCTCATTGATCTCAATGCACGATCTACTGACGGTCAGACATGCATTGGTGTCGATCGGTTGCGGGATGACCATGTTCGTAAGAACAATATTTTTGATGGAGGTAAGACGCGACTTTAATAGCAAAACTATCGAGCTTGTCATTGGGGCGCTCTTGTTTTCTCTCAAGTGAAATTGAAGGTTTTTGTGCACAACTATGGCTATTTTTTTTTAGATGATTCAAGGTAAGAAATGTGATTTATAATTTTTGCCCACCCTCCCCCTCTCTGCGTACGTCCATGGAATGACAGAAATTTTGTTCTTTGTTAAGATTTTAGCTTGAGGGAGATGTGGAAAATTGTGTAACGATTTTAAAAGTTTTAGAGCGCCAGCCATGATGTAGTAGGCAAAACTCATTTAAAAAAGCTTTTTATTCAAGATCTTATTTTGTAACGGATTTAGGCATAACATTTTTAAAATATGCACATGTACATTTTTCTAGCATGCTCTGTACATGTATGCCCCACATCTGCACGCCAGTGGGTATATCCGGGTTAAACTTCGTAATTCCGAAACACGTAAATTGCCTATACCTCGATGTTCGTTAATCCGAAAACGAAAAAGGGTTCGTTAATCCGAACATTTGTGGCGTTATTCCGACGGTTCGTTATTCCGAAGGTTCGATAATCCGAAAACGAAATAAGGTTCGTTGTTCCGAAGGTTCGATAATCCGAAAACGAAATAGGGTTCGTTGTTCCGAAGGTTCGTTAATCCGAAAACGAAATAAGGTTCGTTTTTCCGAAGGTTCGATAATCCGAAAACGAAATAAGGTTCGTTTTTCCGAAGGTTCGTTAATCCGAAAACGAAATAAGGTTCGTTAATCCGAAAACAAAATAAGGTTCGTTAATCCGAAAAATGAAAACCGGGAAAGCAGAGGCAGAGGCAAGGGGGGTGGACACTTGCCGTTCAATTGTTATGAGGATGGGAAGGCAAGGGCGGCCAAACGAATTTTCGTTTGGGGGTAAAGCCAAAAAATGAAACTCATACGTCAAAATGGGCACTTTGGTGATATTTTCACCTTAAGATTATCAAAAAAAACTTTTTTGAAATGACTTCTTATTATGGCAAAATGTATATTTAGCCTTTATTTTTCAGGAGAGAGTATAATGAGCGAGCGGCTTGGTGAAAAAAATCAAAGGTGAAGTTATAAAACTCGTTTTGGGGGTCAATTATTCTTTAAATGGCATTATTGCGAGGTGTTGCGAGTGTGAATCACAAGCTAAAACTTTAGGGAATTTCAATCAAAATGGAAATAAGTTTTTAAAAATCCGAGCAGATTTCTGCTGTCACTAAAAAGATGTACATCTAACTAAAGAATTAACACGAGCGCAAAACGCGAGCTTAAATATACTGACCAGAAAAGGAATCTTAAAGAAAGAATTTAGTGACCTCTTTAGGATACATATTTCACCAATCGAATAACTGAGAGTGCGAAGCGCAAGCTGAAAATTTGCAATATTCCAGCCTGAAAACTTTACTTTAAAAAAGTATTTTATTTCGAAAGCATGAAAAACAGCATATTTATTTTTGAAAAAGGATCTTTCCCATTTTTGGAAAAATATGCATTTCCCTGTTTTTTATTTCATTTTTGGGGTGCAAGTGCGCCCTGCCTCCCTCCCGGCGGATCCAACTTTTGTCAAAGGGGGGGGGGCAATTTTTTTCAGCCATATTTTCCTCGATCGGCAGCTTAAAGTTGATTTTTGTTTGTTTTTTGAAAGGGTAGTCCTAACAGTCAATAATTAGCTTTATACTTATAAAATAAAGTAAATATGTAATAACATGATAAACCCTTTTTAAATAATGCGAGCGCGAGGTATATATTTTTTTTTAAATGATGGGCAATATGTTTGTGATCTTCAAAACGAGATGCCTATGTAACTAGATAATAACTGCGAGCAAGAAGCGCGAACAGAAATTTTAAATATAAGCTCTGACCTGATCTAAAGGGGACATTTTAAGAACTTTTTGCAGTTAGCCATGAAGACGACGCGTGTTTCAACCAATGGCGGCGGGACGCATTTTCCTTTGAGGGGGGAGCCAAAAAAGGGCCAATAGGGGCATTTTGGTGCAAACGGATATTTTCACCATAAGATTATGATCTGTGTAAAGAGGTTGTGTGTTTTGTAGTAATCAAGTTGAGCAAAAATTTAAGTGATCTCTGATTGGTAAGTTATATATTTAAGGTTTCATTTCTGCGAGCGTAGCGAGCAAGCGGTTTGGGGGAAATGTAAAATTCGCATATTTGGTCAATTACTGTTTCATGTAGGCCAAAAATTTAAAAATGATATTATTTACCCAGGGAAGCCACTTCAGTTCTGAAAACTGTTCTCCCAGCTATTATTATTATTACTATCCGTGTTTCTTACCAAAATGAATAATTTTCATTTTCGGAAATACGAACCTTATTCAATTTTCGGATTAACGAACCTTATTTCGTTTTCGGTTTAACGAACTTTATTTCGTTTTCGGATTAACGAACCTTCGGAATTAAGAACCTTATTTAGTTTTCGGATTAACGAACCTTCGGAATTACGAACCTTATTTCGTTTTCGGATTAAGGAGCCTTCGGAATTACGAACCTTATTTCGTTTTCGGATTGACGAACCTTCGGAATTACGAACCTTCGGAAAAAAAACGAACTTCGGAAATACGAACCTTCGGAATAACCGAACCTTCGCAATTACGAAGCTTCGGAATTACGAATGTATGCGGTAGTCTGTACACCTCAGTCACATTTGCTCTCCGGCAGCCGTACTGCTAGTTGAAAACAGACGCAATATTTATCCTTATTCAATCCCTATATGTAGCTGGTACCTAAAATATTAAACTTTCTTTGACTCGCATGTATAAAAGCAGTAACATGTTTTTCCATTACTTCCTGATTTTTTTTCTGTATGTCTGTTTCTGATGATATCTGAAAGAAATGGTTTCATTCAAATGTAAATTCAGAGAGCAAAAATGGTCACCGTGCATACAGTACGAGAATCAATGTTACCAGATTGAGGACACACGCCATTCCCCACCCCCGTGATCGATGGGACTCTCTACCATCATGATGACAATCATATCTCTGTTTTTTATGATGATGACAACAATGAGAGTATTATATTAGTATTATGATCATACTCGTCATATGATTCCTTTATTAAAATATGATGTTGAACCTTGCATTATTTTCCTTGGGGATGACAGTACACACTCTAAAAAATGAAGTGATAATTCAGCTCTTAAAGAGCGTGTATAGTGACTGCACTTCGGAGTGCTGATTTTTCTCCTTCAAATTGAACTAGACAAATCAGCACTCCGAAGTGCAGTCACTATACATGCTCTTTAAGAGCTGAATTAACACTTCATTTTTTAGAGTGCAGGCCATCCCCCATCTGAGGTATTGGGGGTATATGCAGTGCGTCCCACAAAAAACCCATAATTTATCACAACTTAATCATAAATAAAATACACCAATGACCTACCAATGTAAAGCTTGAAATCTCCTCTTTCATCTGAATTTACGTAGATTATTCTTCATTCACGCATGAGTGAGCAAAAACAATTTGAATAAAGGATGCAAAAAAAATCATTTGGCAGGGGGTATTTTGGGTCTTTAGTACCCTTATCAACTCGAATTTTTTACTTGCTGAGATAAAAAAAAATAACAGTTGCGCCCCAAAATGAGAAACGATTTGTTTTCTTTTTATAAAGATTGAGAACAGAAATTGTATTAAAACGCCTAGGTTGGTCACATTAGATTTAGTTGATGACAAATGCTTTAGCCACATTAAATTTCTTTGATTCGCAGAACAAAGTAGAAGACGGGTATATGTAGGAATGAATTATAGAAATTTCACTGAAACTTTAGCCTGCCCTAATTTTGTTATTTCTTAGATTATATAACTCGAGCTCAAGAGCTCAAAATATGAAAGGGATAATGCAAGCTAGAAGAGGGACTTTTCTTTTTCCCTGCACGCGAAGCACGGAACTTAACCTCTGTGATTTATTTTAGAAGAATAAAAAAGGGGAAATTTTCGCTCATTATTCAGCGCGTCCTTTTGTATGATTAAGAAAATTCAGTGTTATTAGAAATTCTTAAATCAATGGCACAGAACAAGAGAGAAGATGAATGTACTGTGTCAGCGATATAGAATCAAGTTTAATATCGCACATAATTTTGCATATAGCACATCACGAATTTACGGCCTCCCCTTTGACCAGATACTTTGCGAAAATTGCTTGCTGAAAAAAAGATATTGCATTTTTAGGCTCGGGGGTGACGGTAGTGTTTACCCGCTCCGAACAAAAGGGCCACAAATTTGTGTCAATGCAATTAAGAAAAAAAAAATACTTTTCATAGTTTTTACACTCATTATACCTTATAATTTCTGGCAAGAATATACGATTCCTACAGCCGGGAACATGAAAAACGGAGTAGAGAAAAAGATCTGGGAAACAACGGGAAAGACAATTTCGATATTTTTTCGTGCGAGGCGCAGAAGCAAAATTTTGTATGAAAAGAGAGAGAACTTCTCGTTTAGGTTTTTATTATTTTGACAAAAATCAATAAAGCTATACCATTTTTCCCCTTTTCCGTTGGCTTTTTCTCATTATTTCTTTTTTTTGGGGGGGGACCGCTCAACGCCTCCTCCGCACCCGACCTGCGCACCTGCATTCTCCCAGGGATCGACATCCATGAAGACACGAGACTTGTAAGATAAACTGATACGCTGAATAGGGTGGGTCACACTTATATTATTAATAATCGGAATCTTCATCATCTTTCCAATGCAAAATTGATGATTGAAAACAGGAAATGTGTCTTTTTATGTTTGTCGTACATGTATCTACGGAGGCAGCCCGCGAGACCGACTTTCCCCCATCATCGGGTACCGCTGTAAAGTGGTTTAAGCGCCTCGTTGCAGCAGCGTAACAGGTGCCTGCAGAGGGGGAGGGGCACAGCCAATTATTTCCCAGTAATTCCGTCTATAATTAGTGGCATAACTAGGATTTCAGTTTTAATAGGGGGCAGTAGTGAGCACGGGATGCGCGTTCCGGGGGGTGCAGGGAGGGGAGTGTACCCCCCCCCCCCCCCGCGAGAAGCGCGGAAGGTCAGACCGTGGATCAGGGTTCCCACGGTTATGGAAAATCCTGGAAAAATTTGTGGTCCTGGAAAGTCATGGAATTCGGAAAATTTGTGAAAAGTCATGGAATTGCATTTACCTCATGGCTATGGCAGCTTTCCGTTTTGTCGTGTCTCGCAAAGTTCTCTCATACTTAATTATCATACTCTGCCATTATAATTGGTGTTCATAATTTCCATTTTTCCCCTAGTTTATTTTTGACATCCCAAATTCTACAAAAGTCCTGGGAAATAGTTTCCAGTGGAAAGTGCCAATCAGTCAATGTATTTTTAATATGTCACATTTGTATCCAGTTTTGTGTTCTTAGTTGGTTTTATAGAATTTAAATTTCAAGTTTTGTACAATTTTACTCAACGTTCATGGCAATTAGTTGACATATAAAGTCACAACTGATCAAGCACTACCAGCATGGCTGTCAGAACACAATACATTCAAAAGGTTCTGAATCTCTTAGTTACGCGAAATGTTTCAATTTCTATTTTAGCGTGAAATAATGTGTCCTCTCTGGAAAAGTTACTTGAAAATGAAGTTTAATGAAATACCAAAATAATCATCAAATGTCAAATTTTCAAGATATCATTATTTTTTGGAGCATATAGAGAAAAACACTTGTTAATTTTGGTGGTGTCCTCAAGTTGTATCACAAATGGCCTCATTTTTTTGTAATGTAGAGTGAAATTCAGCACTATGCTAAGAATTTTTGGATGAGGATGTCTTTGTTAGCATTTTTTTATGTCACCTATTGTAAAACTTAAATGTCACTCTTTTGTAATAATTTGCTCATGTGTGACATGTGTGAAGTGTTTCATCTCATATAATTCAGGGTTTCCCCATAAATTTGAAAACAAATTCCATGAATTTTATGTGGAAGTTTTGTAGTAAAGGTGAATTCAGTATCCTAATTTCAATATGCCTGGAAAATTTGAAATTTACATCTATTGTATAGTTCACTTTTGTGACAAGATCTGCATGCTATGCTTTGAAAATTTGGAAATAGTTCATGAAAAATTGTCAGTTCAAGAAATTACATGATTTTGTGTTCAAGACAATTTTGTATTTATTGACTTCAAACAGGGATATTTTAAGGACTATATTTTAGGAATCCATTAAGAGTATACAAATATGACCATAGTCATATAATACGAATGCTAAGCTCTTGCTTATTTTGTTAGAATTGCATCTAAATGCATTGAGCACTTGTAGTAATTGTAATCATCATTATACGCATCTCACTAATCAAATACTGTGTTGGGGATCTTCAGTGTAAACATTTTTCAGTGTAGATTTCAAGATTTGACAAAGTTTAGTTAATGTAACTGTTCCAGATCTAGATCCTCGATGATATACTGACAATTAAGCCTTGTTTTGCAGACTTTCTCATGAAATCAGTGTTTACTGCAACTGCTGGAATCTCTCTTTAATTTTAGTGATTTAAATGACGACTGTGCACACACACATAGTCACTTTCTCTCTTTCGATCTCTTCATGGTCCAAATATCTCTGCTTGTTTTTTTTTCATATCTCGCCCTGAACATAGAAATAATATGAATGAGACGCCCATGTCCACGTTTGATTTTAGATACTTAAAGGGTTACTCCGTAAAAGAGAAAATTCAGAGAGCAAAATCATGACGTTTTCATCAAAATCGGATAACAAATAATTAAGTTATTAAGTTTCAAAGTTTAGCAAAATATTTTGTGAAAACAGTTATATCAGGATTCGTTTCAAGAAAACGAAATTCCTTGATTTTTTCTGTGTTTTTGCCAAGAAATTTTGTAGTATATAATACTAATCTGACTCGTTCGATATTTTTACCAATCAAAATTCCCTAATTTCCCTGATGGACTGGATACCCTGTATATATGAGCGCCATCATGATTATTCATCAGGTAAGCTAATGGCATCATGTCCCCATTTTCTCTTTTCTAAGATTATTTCTTTCTTTTTTCTTACATGTGTGTATGATATATCTCTCTTTTCACAGAATAATTTGCAGCAATGATTACTTAATACATTAAATCAGATGTCAATCAAATCTTTTCCATTCTTGGTGAACAAAATTTGAATAAATATACATTCATATCATAAAATAAAAAATAATATGTGAGGATATGACGTCATTAGCTTGCTCATTGCATATTCATGAAGAAATGCAAAGAACTGTTTCACCGAAATAATTAAAAACTTTAAAATAGATCATAACTTTCTTCTTCCTTGCCTGATTTTGATGAAATTTTTACTGTTTTGTTTGTCTGATTTTATATCTTTAATTCCCATTATTTTCAGCCCAGACTACCCCTTTAAGATTGTTATTATTACTGTTAATATTTTTCAGTGTTAACCATGGTCAAGTTGATTACAAGATCAGTGTATGGCATATTACAACAATACGGGGTCTAATTAAATAATATAAAACAATAAAAAAAATGTTTTATATGTTCTATCACATAGGCCCATTAATAATCATGTAAACCACTCAAGTGTCTGGACGCAAAGTTCCCGGAAAGCCGAAAGCGCCCACACTCGTCGAAAACTCTATCGGAACACTCAGAAAAGCTTTCATAAGGAAATATCAGGTTGCGATTTGGCTTGGTTTGGCTTGATTTGGCTTGATGACGTAAGCCACTTTCCCGAGTGCGATTTTTTGGCGAGTTCTAGCCTAAATAATATTTCTTCAAAGCCTCAAAAAATGGGCGTGATTTGATGACGTCAGTGGTTTGTATAAAGCGACTTATAAGCCTTTGACTTTTTATAAACCATTATTCTTTGTGCGATTTGGTCTAGTCCATAGTCGGATGGGACAAGGGCAGGTGGCTTCACGAGAGATAGGGCCATCTTTCATTGCTAGGTTGAATACTAGTGCCGACGGGGACTAGTGCCAAAAACCGTTGCCGTATAATTCGATCGCCCGCGCACACAGTCGACTGATTGAAGAAAAAAATAATGGAAAAAGAATAACCAGCATTTGCTCTTGGAAATAAGACGGGTCTGAAATTCAGGTAAATTCTACATTTCTATATATTTGAGGAAACTCTCCAAACGGGTTGAATACTAGTGCCCTTACGGTACTGGGCAAATAACTGTGCAGTCCCTCACGCATGCATGCATGCAAACTAGTTTTGGGTTTTAATCAAAGAGAAGTGAGAAATGAAAGTAATCTCGTGTGTTTGTAAGTAAAATGATTTCTTTTTTATTATTACAAATTTTTAAATATAATCATGGTCACGCTGTCGCACAAACATTACAAAATCAACGGCGATTTCGTGGTTTAGGTCCCCACTCGCTGGCACCTGTACATCTCTATGCTACTAGCAAATAAATATTCGCGGAAAAAGCAACCATGGCATCGGGACACTGACTTCAACCATGCCCGGTGATCCGGCAGGGAAGTACAGCTGTATGCCGTTAGAGGAAAAATTGGCATGCAGATTTATTTTTTTTTAATATTACAAATAAAATTGAATAAAATAAGAATAATGTAAAAACTTATCACTTTAAATAGACATACCCCAAACAGTTGCGAAGTTATGTCAATAATATATTCAGAATTTATTGAAGAAATTTTATATGTCCTTTACGCTTTAAAAAGCTTTATAAAGATAATATTCATTGATGTAATGTAACTATTGGCATGAATGACACTCCGAAATCTCCATCATTTCAAATCATGCACATGAATATTCGGATCTCCTTGTCTGTAGTGCTTAGTGTCTGTGCCATCGATAGACCACCTCCATCGGCAAACACCGATGCTATTTTTTGAAAAATGGCATTCCAGGGCAAGCAAATAATTTTTTTGTTCTTGAATTTGCACATTGAAGTCAATAGGTGAGAGGGTGCATTCCCCTTAGGTAATGCATCCTCTCACCTCCAAACAACCAGGAACATAGTCATCCCCTGATATTGCTAGAAAGTGAAAGGTCATAATATATCTCTTGTGGAGATAAGTTTAATATAATCACATTTTTGATGTTCGAATGTCTCTGTAAAATGGAGTTCTTAATTTTGTGGGTTACAAATTTATCTCCATTTACTCATTATTGGTGTACACTGATCTTCAGAATTTGAATTAATAAGCTTTCATATTTTTTTACGCTACACTCACTTTTATGCTAACACCTTTCTGCCGGGAACATTTACCTATAAAGTTAAAGCCTCTCTGCAGGGCAATTGACGAACTGTACACGTGTCATGTAAAGTGCTAATTCAGTTTTCTTACACAACATAAAAAATGACACCATCTACGAACAAGACAAAACAACAGATTTCTCATTGGCATTTGATTATATTAAACTTATCTCCACAAGAGATATATTATGACCTTTCACTTTCTAGCAATATCAGGATGGAACTTCACTAATGCAATTCAACTGTCTATACCTTTGGCCCAATAATCATTCTCAGGAAATTTCAGTCATTTCAATGCCCATTCATCTCAAAATTATTGTGTCACAATTGAGCAAGAACCAAGACACAAACTAATGTGGTGGACTCAAAGCACTATATCGGAAACTTCAAAGCATATCTTCTTATCAGTCCACCAATCTACTCTCTGCTATACCAATACCCAACCCTGGTTCCGACACCTCTGGTGGAAATACATGTCCAATACACGGAGCTTGCAGGGTCTGAGTAATAAAGTCTGCCTGTAGACATTAGGGTCTGAATCATATGATACAACTATGCAGACTCGTGTAGCACCATATAATTCCACGTGGGCTCGTCATACTAGCAAATAGAGTCTGTGTGCAAAGACTACGCCGTGTGCGCTGAATTTGAGAACGAGGTGAAGTACAAATTTGGCATTTTCCAAACGCATGCGCACATGGGTTTATTCCGCATTAAAGTACGGAAAAAATTCGCAGCGGGTACGTGGTTCCAAAATTACGCAACATTATAAGTGCATGTCAGACCAAAAATTGCTCTAAAACGTGATTTTGTGTATACAAAGTCAATACAAGTTTTGTTTTCAACCCAAAATCATAAATGTATGAATATTTTTAGTTTTGCTGGTCTAAATGTATTAATTTTATGCTTTTTATGATCTCCGAAGAGTCCCCAACAAATTTCATTGAAAAAGAAAATGAGAAGGTAAAAAACACAAAATAGTACATAAGAAATTGCAAAAAACAATATAATACATAAGAAAATGAATTGATATCGCAATTTTGTTCATGTACACTTGCTAAGAACATCACAAAGAGTTTCTATACCAATATTTAGAACATTTGGACCTTCATTTAGGGAGTTAGGGGACAAAATTATAATTTCGCATACCAATTACGCATAAATTAGCATAATCAATCACTTAACAGCAATTCGCATGAAATAAATTACAATACAATTTTGTATATGTCCTAGACAACCCGCGTGCCAATTTGCGACGCGATCACGCGGTCGACGGCCGAGATCTCAAGGGGGGGGGGGGCTGGGAGGCCCCCCGGTCATTATGAACTCCCAAAATACCCCGGACTCGATATATTGGCGTAGCTAGGATTTTTTCCTGGGGGCACAAGTTTTTCAGGTATGTATGTATGTGTCACAAGGGCGAATCCGACTTTCGCTAAAAGGGGACGGGGCCCGAAATTATCTTCACCTATGTTTATTTCCGATCAGTCACTTTTTAGTTTCATTCTTATAAAAAAATCATAAACATGAAATAATCTCATAAGCCTTATAAAAATTGAGAGCGCGAAGCGCGAGCGATTTTTTATTTTATTTATTTTTTACTTTCATGGAGTTTGTCCTGAAAATTTAATATTCTGGGCAATGTTATGTGTGATCCTTAACAAGATTCGTATGTAACTAGATGGCTACTGCGAACGCCAAGCGCGAGCAGAATTTTTTTTATTAACTGTTCTAGCATTATCAAAAAAGGCACCTGTTAAGGACTGCTTACAGTTACCCATGAAGACATTTTGACATTCCGACCTGAAAAATGATAATCCTAAGCACTTTTTGTATGGATAAATCGGATACGTATGTAACTAAACAATTGATGCGAGTGCGAAGCGTGAGAGGAAGAAAATTGAGATTTTAGACCTATAAGCGGGACACTCTATTCATATTTTCTAATTCATAAATAGGATATAGTTAATTTGGTTACACTTCGTAATTCCGAAGCTTCGTAATTCCGAAGGTTCTTTATTCCGAAGGTTCGTAATTCCGAAACACGTAAATTGCCTATACCTCGATGTTCGTTAATCCGAAAACGAAAAAGGGTTCGTTAATCCGAACATTTGTGGCGTTATTCCGACGGTTCGTTATTCCGAAGGTTCGATAATCCGAAAACGAAATAAGGTTCGCTGTTCCGAAGGTTCGATAATCCGAAAACGAAATAAGGTTCGTTGTTCCGAAGGTTCGTTAATCCGAAAACGAAATAAGGTTCGTTGTTCCGAAGGTTCGTTAATCCGAAAACGAAATAAGGTTCGTTGTTCCGAAGGTTCGTTAATCCGAAAACGAAATAAGGTTCGTTTTTCCGAAGGTTCGTTAATCCGAAAACGTAATAAGGTTCGTTAATCCGAAAACGAAATAAGGTTTGTTTGTCCGAAGGTTCGTTAATCCAAAAACGTAATAAGGTTCGTTAATCCGAAAACGAAATAAGGTTCGTTTTTCCGAAGGTTCGTTTATCCGAAAACGTAATAAGGTTCGTTAATCCGAAAACGAAATAAGGTTCGTTTGTCCGAAGGTTCGTTAATCCGAAAACGAAATAAGGTTCGTTGTTCCGAAGGTTCGTTAATCCGAAAACGAAATAAGGTTCGTTATTCCGAAGGTTCGTTAATCCGAAAACGAAATAAGGTTCGTTTTTCCGAAGGTTCGTTTATCCGAAAACGTAATAAGGTTCGTTAATCCGAAAACGAAATAAGGTTTGTTTGTCCGAAGGTTCGTTAATCCAAAAACGTAATAAGGTTCGTTAATCCGAAAACGAAATAAGGTTCGTTTTTCCGAAGGTTCGTTTATCCGAAAACGTAATAAGGTTCGTTAATCCGAAAACGAAATAAGGTTCGTTTGTCCGAAGGTTCGTTAATCCGAAAACGTAATAAGGTTCGTTAATCCGAAAACGAAATAAGGTTCGTTTTTCCGAAGGTTCGTTAATCCGAAAACGAAATAAGGTTCGTTAATCCGAAAACAAAATAAGGTTCGTTAATCCGAAAAATGAAAACCGGGAAAGCAGAGGCAAGGGGAGGGGGGGGGGGGCGGGGGACACTGTTGCCGTTCAATTGTTATGAGAATGGGAAGGCAAGGGCGGCCGAACGAATTTTCGTTTGAGGGGTTAAGCCAAAAAATGAAACTCATACATCAAAATGGTAACTTTGGTGATATTTTCCCCTTAAGATTATCATTTGCTTGAAGTCATTATGTGTTTGATAGTGATTAAGTAGAGAAAAACCTTTTTTGAAGTGATTTCTTATTATGGCAAAACGTATGTTTAGGCTTTATTTTTCGGGAGAGAGTGTAATGAGCGAGCGGCTTGGTAAAACAAATTCAAAGGTGAAGTTGTAAAACGTTTTGGGGGGTCAATTATTCTTAAAATGGCATAATTGCGAGTTGTTGCGAGCTAGAATCACAAGCCAAAACTTCAGGGTATTTCAATGAAAAAAGAAAACAAGTTTTTAAAAATCCGAGCAGATTTCTGCTGTCATTAAAAAGATGTGCATCTAACTAAAAAATTAACACGAGCGCAAAACGCAGCTTAAACATACTGACCAGAAAAGGAACCTGTTAAAGAAAGCATTTAGTGACCTCTTTAGGATGCATGTCCAATCGAATGAGAGTGCGAAGCGCAAGCTGAAAATTTGCAATATTCCAGCCTGAAAACTTAACTTGTATACTTTAAAAAGTGTATTTTATTTCGAAAAAACACGAAAAACGGCATATTTATTTTTGAAAAAGGAACTTTCCCATTTTGGAAAATATTAATTTCCCTATTTTTTATTTCATTTTTTGGGTGCAAGTGCCCCCTGCCTCCCTCCCGGCGGATCCAACTTTCGTCAATATTTTTTTCAGCCACATTTTCCTCGATCGGCAGCTTAAAGTTGATTTTTGTTTGTTTCTTTGAAAGGGTAGTCCTAACAGTCAATAATTAGCTTTATACTTATAAAATAAAGTAAATATGTAATAACATGATAAACCCTTTTTAAATAATGCGAGCGCGAGGTTTATATATATATATATATATATATATATATATATATATATATATATAGATAGATAGATAGATAGATAATAACTGCGAGCAAGATCGCAAACAGAAATTTTAAATATATAAGCTCTGACCTGATCTAAAGGGGACATTTAAAGAACTTTTTGCAGTTAGCCATGAAGACGATACGTGTTTCAACCAGTGGCGGCGGAATATATTTTCCTGGGGGGGGGCAAAGCCAAAAAGGGGCCAATAGGGGCACTTTGGTGCGAACGTAAATTTTCACCATGAGATTATCATCTGTGTAAAGAGGTTTGTGTTTTGTAGTAATTGAATTGAGCAAAAAATAAGTGATCACTGATTGATAAATTATATATTTACGTTTCATTTCTGCGAGCGTAGCAAGCAAGCGGTTTTGGGGGAAAGAAATCAAATCTGAAGATGTAAAATTTGCCTTTTTGGTCAATTACTGTTAAAAGGGCATCCTTGTGAGATGTTGCGAGCGAATCACGTGCTCAAATTTTTGGAAATTTGATGTAGGCCTAGAATATAGATATTATTTACCCAGGGAAGCCACTTCAGTTTTGAAAACTGTTCTCCCAGCTATTATTATTTTTACAAGAATGTCCAGTTTTCAGGTTGGAAAATCGGAAAATTTTGGCTCACGTTTCTCGCTCGCATCAAGTATTGTTTATTGAGGAACTCATTCTATTCCTGGTTACAAAAAAATATACAATGTCCAGTTTTCAGGTGGAATATCACAAATTTTAAGCTTGCGGTTCGCGCTCTCATTATTTAGTTCGTGAGATATATATTCTATTCATGAGTCACTAAATGCAGTCCTTAAAAGATTACAGGTCAGTATATAAACAAATTACAGCTCGCCCTCGAGTTAATTTTTTAGAAAGATACACATCTTTCTCACGATTAAAAAAACTGCTCAGAATGTTTAAGTTCACGTCTTGTTACATGAAATGTCTACTAGTTTGAGCTTGCGATTCGCGCTTTCAACATCTCACAAGGATCATTATTATAGTATTATTTTTTATTTTTATTACCAGCAGAAGCTGTTATTAAAAATGACATCCCCTCCAATACAAATCCTATTATCTAGAGGTTACTCGCACGCGACCAACACTTGATTCCCTGCATCTTTAAACCATTTACTTAGGCAGCAATTGCTCAGATAAAATCGAAATTAGCCTATGCTTGATCAGGGCGCCTATTCTTAATGAAATACATGCTTTTGGCCACAACACATGCATGTATCATCGATCGTCATTGCATAATATCGTGTAATCTTGTAATGACAACACCGTTTTTGTTACCAAAATGAATAATTTTTCATTTTCGGAAATACGAACCTTATTTAATTTTCGGATTAACGAACCTTATTTCGTTTTCGGATTAACGAACCTTATTTCGTTTTCGGATTAACGAACCTTATTTCGTTTTCGGATTGACGAACCTTCGGAATTACGAACCTCATTTTGTTTTCGGATTAACGAACCTTCGGAATTACGAACCTTATTTCGTTTTCGGATTAACGAACCTTCGGAATTACGAACCTTATTTCGTTTTCGGATTAACAAGCCTTCGGAATTACGAACCTTATTTCGTTTTCGGATTGACGAACCTTCGGAATTACGAACCTTCGGATTGACGAACCTTCGGAATTACGAACCTTCAGAAATACGAACCTTCGGAATTACGAACCTTCAGAAATACGAACCTTCGGAATAACCGAACCTTCGGAATTACGAAGCTTCGGAATTACGAATGTATGCGGTTAATTTTACACTCAAAAAATGAAGTGCTAATTCCGCTCTTAAAGAGCGTGTATAGTGACTGCACTTCGGAGTGCTGATTTGTCTAGTTCAAATTTGAACGAGAAAAATCAGCACTCCGAAGTGCAGTCACTATACACGCACTTGAAGAGCTGAATTAGCACTTCATTTTTTAGAGTGTAAATTTGGTCCTAGAATCTGTGCACTCTGAATACATTTGTGCATTATGGAATACACATAGACAATAGGAACTTGGCAAATCTAGCAATGTGACCACGCAGCGTGAGCGATTCTGATATGTAGACCGTGAAACTGACATTTTACAGAGCAATTAAATTTGTAAATGAAAAAAAAGCTCGATGTCCGGGCTAAAATATGTTTTGTATATTGAATTCGCAACTTGCTCCATATCAGCCTATTGAGCAAAATATGAATTTAATCGAACAGGCAATTCTGGCGCGAAGCGCAAGCAAAAATTTTATATAGTAACATGAAAGATTTTTTTTTGTGCAAGTCTTCCCCTCATATTATTTCATTCACTCGTTTTCCTCCTCTTATTTTCCTCTTTTTTTTCTTCTGTCTTTCTTTTTCATTTCTTTTTTTTTCTTTTCTTCTTTTTCCCGTTTTTGTTTTGTTGCCCTGCCAATTGATATTTCTCAGGGGGGGGCACCTGGGGGGAGGCACAACAAATCTCAGAGGGGCACGTGCCCCCAGTCCCCCCCCCCTTCCTCCGTAGCTACGCCACTGCCTCGATAGGGTTAAATGAAATCCTTGCAACGAAACTGATTCTAAATTTAGTTACCTGGAATTATCCCCCCCCCCCCCCCCCCAATAACAGGCGGAGGACGTAAAGGCCTGGTCACACCGTCTGAGCGTTGTTGGAGCGGTCGTGGAGCGGAGAGAGAAAAACATCACCGCTCGCTACCGTTCATCATCGTTTAGTTGGCCTCCGTTAATGCAACGCCGAATACGCTCGGCCACCGCTGATGGTTCCTCCTACCGTTCCAAAAGTTTTGAACTGCTCAAAATATTGCGAGCGGTGAGGAGCGGGCAATTTTTCCGCTCCAGCAAAGTTGACTACCGCTCTAACAACGCCCAGTCAAAGTTTGGCTCCGCAAGACGAAAGATCGTGAACGCTTGGGTCCGCTAGGCCAAGGCAGAAATCCTGAACGCTGGACAACCACTGCTCCGCCAGCATTGTCGGGCAGGTGATTAAATGGTTCACAAACTTTGGTGGAGCGTTGTAAGCGTTGTAAGCGTTTTCCGAGCGGACACGGGATTGCTGGAACGATGCATTCATCCATCCATTCATAATAGCAATGAAGGGATGTACTTTTGTCTACCAGAGTAATCGTGGCGAGTACGAAGAGTATATAGCTGCATAAATAGTACACTCTCTTTGTCATCATGATCATAGTGTTAAACCCGCCGAGCCGACGCACAGTGGGCCAAAATGAACCCAAAGTGCGCCAAAACCCTTTATTCACATATTTGTACGATTAAATTTGGTTGTCAGGGGTAATTTCACCCGTAGAATTCAATAAAAGTATTTTCAAATATTGATGACGTCGTTAAAATACTGTTTTCCGATTGGCTGTTAACATTTGAGAATAAATTACATGTTTCTAATTCTACAATAAATTTCAAATTTTCAGAAACTAGTTTTAGAGAAATTTCAGCAATATAAGGAAGCATATTAGCAAACAGGGCCCGTTTCTCAACACAGTCATAAGTCTAACTTCTTGACTAAATCGGAGATGGTGAGCTACTTGTCCGCTAACCGTTTCACGAAGCCCTCTTCACCAAGATCGGGTACAACAACCTTACTAAATATTTATGACACCTCCGAACGTGTCATAACTTCTTTCTTAATGACGTATGGCATCACATGGGTAGACTATGACATGCAAAAGTGCCGAGAAATTTTAAAATTATAATCTTACGTAATCAACCATAGAGGTTGAAATTAAATCCCAAAACAAGTGGGATAATGCATTCAATGATCATTGTAATACAAAGTAACTATGAAAACTGTTGGTACAACGCCACAAAACCATTCATTTTGAAATAGTAAAATAATTTAATCGATACAAATTCTACCACGTCATGCCATCCATAACTGGACTTGTATTTGTCGTTTTCAGACCCTATTGACATTTGGATAAATTCTAATCTCTAATTTATGCATAGAATTTGTCAAATCGTAAGATCGGTATCAAAGATTTATAAAAAAAATGTTAAACTATATTTCGATGATGTTTGGAATCGTAAAACATTGTATAATTATCATAATTTTACAAATAAAACCGTTATGGTTTACTTTGAAAGTAAACCATAACGAAATTCTTAAACTATTAAAATTGGATATCCGGGGGTACCCATTTCAACGTCCACATGTGATTTTTTTAGTCGTGAAATAAATTATTCATAATTCAATTTTTCAGCAATTGAATGCCCCAGTCTTCATGGTCTAAGTATGTATGATGCATAATTTACCTGTGCTATTATTTTTAAAAGATGTAATCCCCAATTCATCACAATATTTGCAATTTTGTCATAATTTTTCTTTTTGAAAATTATGCTATTTTGTGACTAAGGCTACGTCTCGTCTGCTCTCTTTACCGATAGTATCGATATCAAGGTATTTTAGTTAGGAAGCCTTTCGTGAAACAGGTTTAGTAAGATTGGAACTAACTCCGTGGTTTGTGGATAAAGATATGACTAACTTGTCCGGGTGTTGAGAAACGGGCCCCAGGCAAACAAAAAAAAGGTCTGTGCGCCCTACCATGAATCCGGAATTGTAAAATTCAAAGTGAAATTCTAAAAAAATGCAAAGGAGTATTTTCATTCCCTGGGTACAATGATTAACCACACCTACATGAATTAAAATGGATTGATACCAGAAGTGGACAGTGAAATCTTTAAAATAATTATTCCAATGATAAATAATAGAGGCCGGGTCCTCTGCAGGTTAATCGGTACAAGGCCCTATAAGGCCTTCTTATTCACAAAGAACGGCGTATACAAAGTTATTCCAAAAGAGAGTCTCTCTGCTATCTCACCAACCATTATGTCTTTGGTGAGAGGATCTTTTTAGCATACTTTAAACATTAGGGGAAAGAGGCTGTGCTTGTTGTACTCTTAAAAATTTGCTACTAATCACAATGTCACTTGTTACCATTAGTCTGTGGAATACATATAAAGTCAATAAGAGTCATAAACCAAACAATCCTTGAAATGATAATATGCACTTCCTTCTTGATTGATTTTAACAATAATTTATAGCAAATTTAGAATGAGCCAAGAGATAAACGAATTCATACGTGTATGTGAAGTTACAAACCCTTCATTTTTTTTTGGGGGGGGTGGGATAAATACTAATAATGATAATGCAACTTATACATGTATACTGTAGATCCCACGTATCTGTCCTTTACACATTTTCATATTTTGGCAGAAAACTGAGTGAGACCAATCACATCCCTAGTCATGTGTGTTATAGCGATATACAGTAGCCCCTACTTGGTTTATGAACAACAAAACAAATTAATAATCTTACCCGGGAATCTTACCTTAAGAATTAATCTTCTCAGAATGACAGCATATCAGATATGCAACACGGGATGGAACAGTTTGACATCAAAATGAAGTTGTTTTACATGTATTATTATATAGTTAGTGGAAGTGGAAATGAAAGCTTGTCTTTACGTATGTTTAACGAAAATATTTTAGGAAGATACCAGTCAAAAGAACCAGACACTTGAGCCAGACACCCCCCCCCCTCTCTCTCTCTCCACACCACGGTGAGCGACAGGGACGGAATCTGGATAATATTATAAAACAAGGAAAACATATTAGGTATCTAGTAATCGACATTGATGAGAATCTTTCGTGGAATTTTCATGTAAAGAACCCAAGTAAATCCTTAGCTTTTAAGTTATTTTCTTTGAAAAAGGTCAGTATTTTCACTAATACGAATGTTCTAAATAGTATTTATAATTGTACAATTCAACCCATACTGGATTACTCTTGTTCGGTATGGGGGAACTGTTCTGTCAGTAATAGGAAAATTTTGTTTAGATTACAAAAAAGAGCAGCAAGAATAGTTGAAAAGAATTTTGATTATACTCATAATGGTATTGACATTATTAAGAGATTGAAATGGCAGGTTTTAGAAAAAAGACGAAATTATTTCCTTGCATGTATTATGTATAACTGTGTCTATGGATATGCTCCGATACGTTTATGTAATTCTGTCGGTTTGTGTTTTCAACTTTCAGTTTGGTATTCATTACCCAGTGCACATGTATGATATCTTTTGTTATTTTTATATATCTATGTTTGTTAATACCTATGTTACTCAATTTTGTTTTACTATAATTTACTCTGCCTGAATTTGAATTGTTTAATGCACCTTTTCTGTACATTGTTAGATATTTACTATGTCTACAGGACCATGTTGAAAAACAGTGTATATATTATCTGAACATGCTTATCCTGTATAAAGATTTTTAAATAGATAAATAAAATAAAATAAAAAACTTATACGGTACCGAAGGGAGCGGCAACGTTCAGCATGCGCTTAATCGGACACTAACTTGGAACGATTTTGTGATAAATACGGCGAACATGTGGTTGAAAAATTGATTATATCTCAAAAAAATGCACGTATACGCAGCTAGATTTGGTATCATTGTAAAGCATGAAATATAACAAAGACCGTCATGGTATTTACAGCGCAGCAGTCTGCAGAAATTTGTAAAAGAAATGCTCATGAAAAAAAATCCTAAAACCCCCCATTGTCAAATGGTTTCGTCCAGAATTACCTCTGAAGGGATTATTATTTTATCTTGAAAGTTTTTGATCACTTAAAACAATCATTCATCAAAGAGTACCGTGAATTAGAAATAAATTCAGCAATAATTTTTGCTAAAACAGTGGAATATCTAAAACGTGTCATTTTTACATGCGGTAGCCGTAAAGGGTCATTTTCCGGTAATATTGAATAAAATAGGCAACTAATAATCAATTTCATGGAGAAATATTGTATGGAGACATCCAAGAGGTTCTTATCTTTGCTTAGAATATGAAAAAAATAAAATTTGTTTCATGACCAAAAAACAGTTTTGGCGCACTTTTGCTCTCTCCTGGCCCACTGTGACTGTGCGACGCCCGCATGCACAGAACTCAGCTCTATCAACGCTCGAGTCACCGCTAAACCAACGCTTGCGACCGCTCGCCACCGTTAAACCAACGCTAAAGCTACGCTAGCTTCAACGGTGCGCCGCTAAGGCAGCGCCCATGTTTTCGATTTTTTCCTCAATTTTGTGAGCGGTGGCAGGCATTGTTGAAATTCGACCCTCTCTCCCTACCGCTCCACGACCGCTCCAACAACGCTCGGGTGGTGTGACCAAACCTTAAAGTGATCATTTCACTTTGTTTTGATTTGAAAAATTTTCAAAAAAAACATTAGGCTTATAGTGTAAAAATATATCATCCCAGAAGTTTCAAAGTATTATATCTACAGGATCAATTTTAAAACCTTGGAGATGTAAACCAAAGTTTGGAGTTGGTTTCAATGACTATGTGTACAGTATAGAGCGAATCTGTGCAACACAACACATTAACTCTAGAACACAGCATGACCTATATACAGTGTGGACAAGGTATACACTGAATGTACAGTGCAGCTAATAATATCGTGTATATAGGAGATACACACAGCAGAAGGCAGTCAACATAGCCAACGGACTTTTTGAATTGGAGAAAACTGGTCATAAGCTGGAACCCATCTACTAGACGGTTTCAAAATCAAGTAAATAAATTGCTACTTGTATCTAAATTAAAGTTTTTCATCCTATATTGTGGTCTGTTTCAGGGTTTTTGAGGACAAATACAGGCACTCATACACATGTTTCGTCTCAGTTTGAGAATTTTTTAAATCAGCTGCTCACAAAGTTAAATGATCCCTTTAAAGTGCACGTACACACGAAGAAAATTCACGAAAGTGATAATTATAGACAAATTATATATGGATCAAATGATATTTTCTTTTTATACACAAATATATATCACTAAAAAGTCTTATAGATGTCGAGGAAATGCAAGAAATGAAATTATTAGACACCCTTCTCCATAGGCGGCGGAAGTGGGGGGGGGACGTGTCCCCCCTAAATTTGAGGAGGGGGGGACGGTCCCCCCCTTAAATTTGTTGTTGATGACCTTTTTTTATTTTTTTGATTTTTTTTTGCTTGTCAATTTATTTTTCTACGCGTCTCCCCTAAAATTTTTAGGTTGAGAACCCTTTTTTTTTTGCTTGTCAATTTTTTTTCTTGGGTTGTCCCCTCCTAAAATTGTTTGCTTCCGCCGCCAATGCCCTTCTCAGCCCCCCAGACCAATCACGCAGCCGAAAACAGTCGAGAATAATGACGTCACACAATTGACGAGCTCATCATCTATATGTGCATCATGCACTGAATCACCTTAAATACTGACCCGTTCAATATTTTCCGAATTTGCCGTTTTCTTCATGTAATGTAATATTACATTTCTGTTTTCGACAACTTCAGACCAAAAGTGAATCAGAACTGTGTACCTTTCCCCGTTTTATTGAATTGTGAAATGTAAAGACCAAGAGAAAAAAGAGCTGGTAGGAACGGGGAAGGAATACAATAAAAACAAAATCCCGAACGGAACCCCCCCCCAAAAAAAAAAAAATCAGAAGTTCGAACCAGGATCCCTGCACTCATAAAAAAGAACGTGCTTGCAGATTTGTCCACAGACAATGTGTCTTCTCCTTCCGGGTTCATTGTATAATATCAAACAAAGTGCGTTCGCTGCTATTGCCTCGCAATGCTTCAGCAATCCAACTGCAATTAATTCCAATCATTTCACGATGGATATCGCCCTGCTTTTTGTGGTTCCTGAACTTGCTACGTTATTAATCTTAATAATATTTGTTCAGTCGTGAAGAATGTCTATGTTTTATATTAATAATAATATCAATGTGGTGCAAGCGTGATTTCTAAGTGAAAATATGCTTTGTCTATTCACGTATATTTCTTGAAGACAATTTTTCTAAGCTAAATATCGGTTACCAAAATATGTGAAATGTGCATTTCATTTTACTGTTAAGAAAATTCAAACTTTTATATATGTAATAAGACCAATCTTGAGAGGAATAAACAATACTAAGAACAAAAAAACGCTGATTAGGAAGATCGTCTTCAATGGGCTGCTGTCAGCTCAGCTGCTCACTGCTCTTAGTGTGACGTCACTCAGCTGAAGCTCGCCAGAGGACGGACGAAGGCAGAAATACGCATTGAAATAAGTCATTTTTGAGAGCTGATTTCTGCAAACTCTAATCATTATTTAAAAAAAGTAAAGTTATATATCTGATTAATAATACATCCCCTTAACAATGATGACCACAAAAAGTCATTGTAAAATATTTTTGATTCTTCGGGTGTGTACTTTAATAAGATGAGCAGGAGCAGACAAGGAATGATTCACTTCCACTCCGATCCCTGCACCCTTTCACCCCGGAAGCGCGCTTCCCGTGCTCACTCCCGCCCCTAAACTGAAATCCCAGCTATGTCACTAATTCTAGACTTCGCCGCTGCAACGAGTCGCCTTAAACCACTCGGCAAAAAAAAAATCGCCTCGTGGGCCTTCGGTCAAGTGGTCAGACCCCGTATTTACTGGTAAACTCTTTTTTCATTTTTTTTAGATTTCATGGGAATCACGCAAGAAGAGTCCCATTGTAATTGGATCTAAGATACACGTGGAAGATAGGTCAGGCAAACTACCAATGTACGATGCCAAGGATGAGGTGGTCGAGCAGACTATCTTATCGAGGTGATTTTTTTTTTTACGTTTCACGAGTAAGCATATCAGCCTAAATTGACCAAATATGCACGCTAATCCATCCATTGTGTAATTTATTTTTAAAAGAATTTAAAGTGAATGAAAAATTATTTTTATAATGTTAAACACTCAGTAATATGTTTTGTTTTGATAAATGCTCAGAGTAACGATCAAACAACAAGAAGAAAATATTCTTCTTAACAGATTAAATAGTTTGTGATTGCTGATATTACAAGATTATCAGTTCGTTGATTTTTCCATTGTTTTTTTTTTGCTTTTCCTCCATTTTTAATAAACAATTTCCGAAACAGAATAAAATGTCAATTGATCATAAACCATCATTGTCAATGTTATGTCTCCATACCATGTAAAATTATTGGCTATTATCAAATTAACTTTTTATTCATTTTCAGAATGAAATCTCCTGAAGAGGTCCATTATTATCAAGGTAAGATGCATGGAAATGGTGACTTAGTAGTAAAGGGCTCCCACCTCATTAGTAGGGAAGCCTTGGGGTCGATCCAAGACTTTAAGAAATGATATAAGGACGCAAGTCTGATGCCTTACCAATTGAGCTACACACATTCCATAGACTTTACACGTTAGCAAAAAGAGGATCTCAAATCCAATTTTGCAAGTAGAATACGGGCATGATTCCGGCATCTGATCGGAAAATACAGACTAATTTGCAATAGCGTACAATCTCAGCTACAACATACTCCAAGCTCAGAGAAAACCAACAAATAGAAATGGAGATCTGGCTCGCGAAATAGAGGAATGTAAAATCTAGTTTTGAGAAAAAGTCGTTTCCCATAGAGATTGCACACAAAATGAGCAAATATGACATGCCTCTATAACTTACCCTTTTTCACGATGATCCATTCTTTAAAAGTGAATAAAGCAATCAAAATAGAAAGAGTATGTCCTCAGCTACAACATATTGCAAAACTGAGCGAAAATTGACCAATATTTACAAGGTTAGTGTCAAATTTGCATAATTATTATGACGTCATAAGTAGCAAAATGAGTTCCGACGCCATTTTGATGACGTCATGATAAAATTTCGGGTCAAATGTGACATGAAATCATATCTCCCATCCATACTCTATTCGAATATGAAGAAAAAATGGGGGTCAACCGACTACCTGAAGAGTTATAATGAATTTTGTAAAGGCATGTTTTTGCACATATATTGCATATGGTTAGTGCGCGCGTGCTGTAAAGTTTGATGGAGGTTAATTCCGTTATCACTTGTTGTATAAGGTTAATCAAGGTATCAAATTGTTCAGAATTATATTACGGATGCATTGATTTGTGAAACATGACGATCCTATGTTGGATAGTGCCGTTATGCGCAAGAACGCACGCGTTACCGTGCATGCGCGCAAATTTTTGAAATTCTTAAAATGACCTGATTCGTACTCTACTTTGGTCAAAAAGTGATTTTGAGCATTTACAAATTTTGACGCGCGCATACGCGCACGTTGTGACCTTTACATGACCTTTGATGACATGGACAATTGACCCTTGACGTGAAGTTGACGTAATGTAAATATTGTTAATTTTTGATAATTTATAATGAAGATATGATTGATAATGTGATTTTACAAAATGGCGTCTAGATGACGTCATGATGACTTTTTGACCTTGAACTTGTTTTATACACATTACATGATAAGTCCCATATCTGATGATATTTTGAAGATAATTAATGATGTAGATTTGGAGATTGTGTGCTAACAAGAAAGGGGGAAAATAAAAATAAATAATAAATATATAAAGAAATAAAGAAATAAAGAAGAAAATTCGTACGAAATTAAAAGTTGATCTGTCGATTGACAGATCACCTAGTAATAGCTGGATTTATATAGCGCTTTTTTCTTCAGGATACAAAGCGTTTGTTATGATTACCCGGCTTTAACTCGAGCTAAAGGTAATTGTAGTGTGTCACTCGCTGAAGGTTCATTGTGCATGATCGTTTTATTTCCTCTTCATCAACACACATGCACAGGAAGCGCAAAGACAGAACGTCACGAGGAAACCAGAAAAACAGAGTCTACTGAAGCAATGTCAGAGGACTTCACTACGCCCCAAGATGATCCAAAACTTGAACAGGAGCAGAGTGCAGGGCAGCATGAATCTCAAACCAAAACTACTGATAGAGAGGACTATGCAGATGATGGAGAGGAAGACTTGATTCAACTTGAGAAGCATGGTATTACGGTCAGGATTTCCAAATATGAAATTTACAGCGCAAAGGACATCACTGTGGAAGTGATTGAAGACGTCCCACCTGAGCTGGAGCTGAAGGAGACAGAAGCCATCATATCGGTTGGATTGAAGATGTCGCCTTCTGATGCAATCTTTGACAGGCCTGTGAGAGTAACAATGCCCCATTGTGGTGTGTTCACAAAACCAAAGGAAGCAGAAGTCTACATCTATTATCGACAAAGTGGTAAGGTTTCCGGTTTTCTAAGTCACTCAGTCTCCCATCTAAGTTTTTAATTGTTGATTTAAGTCTCATGTGGTGGTTGACTAAATGAAATAATTGAAATGCTGCAATAATAATTAATATATGTCTATTGAGTTAACATGGACAAAAATAGAAACCTATTTTGGGGAAGAGCTGGAAAATTACATTTACATGTCTAAAAGGTCAAAACTCATTCTACATTGAAATCATTCCTAATCTTTTGGGATTGGTGGATATTTTAAGACTATTCTAGACATTGTGATGGATACCACACGGCATAGTTGCCAACTCTACCGCTTTTGGCAGTATAGTCTAACGCGTTTTACACATTTTGACCGCTTACCGATTTTACTTGTAATTTCCTAGAACTACCGCTTTTTCAAAGAAGATTTTTACAAGAATCTATCCAATATTACCAAAATGGCCATTTTGATGTTACAAAATCTATCTTATCATGCCGTCAATACCTGTAAAATGCAAATTCTATTGTACATAAAACCTATTTTTTTCTCGGTCGGTCGCACGTTGCTCTCTTGCACGGACCCACTGCATGCACTGCATTACCGAAGCAGAGTTAGATGTGCATGCAATGTTCGAAATGCAGCCATCTCTAAAAATGATATCAAAATTAAAATGTAAAAATAAGATTTTAAATTTGAAAAAGAAAACCAATACATATAAAAAGAAAAATATATATAGAGAGGGGGTTTCTTTCTAACATTATTGGCTATTAGAGCAGCATTAAACTTTCTCTCTCTTGGTTACGCTTCCTTGAAAACAGGGATGAATAATTATAGTATTTAGTGTTATGTCACGCAACCCTTGATTACAATAAAAAAACAATGGTGCAGATCTTTTTAGGCAAATGCTGATGTAACTGTCGAAAAAAAATCGCTTGAGTTAGCACCGCTTACTTAAGTGTAAAAATTGATTTGCGTAGAACTTGTAAATAGTTATTTGGTTGAAAGTAAAGGTTTATCATTGAAGAACACATGTACTTTTGCTCGGGAGATAGATTTGAAGATATCTTTTATATTTTTAACTTGTTTCCTTGCCCCCAAAACACTTCATAAAGGGCTTTTGCCGAAATGGTGGGTGCTGTCGCGTTAGGGGGTGTTGACACTAACGCGAAGATTCGTCCAAAGCCCCCGGTTTGGCCGAAAGGGTATGTTGGGAGCGTTAGGGCGCGTCAGTGTCGACAACGCCCCCAAATGGCACAACCGGGGGGGGGGGCTTTTCCCGAACCTTCGCGTTCAGTACACTCAGCGGCTAATTGTGAAGGCGTACGGCCGGACGGCTAGCCAGGGCGGCAGGGCGATGGCACGATCCGCTCATCGCTGCAGAAGCATATCTGAACAGTGGCGACAGAAATGATCCGAGTTTAAAGAAGCTTAACTTACCTAGAATCAAAATGAATCGTTGAAATGTCTTAAGAATATTTTCAAGCAAGTACTTGCATCACTCTTTCTTGAAAAATGCATGATTCTGCGGAAAAGGAACTCAATTTCGTCGTATCACCGTTTCGACATTATCGTCACCAGAGACAATGTAGCGCGGCGTGCGTTCGGGCATTGCGCAATACCAGGGGATATATACTTAGAGAAGAAAAGACAGCGATATGGCTGCACGAATAGCTCAATTGGTTGAGAGCGGCGCCTCGAAACCGGTGATTGCAGGTTCGAACCCTCTCACTTCGATCGATGATTTTGTTTTTTTTATTTGTATTTATTATTATAATTCATTATTATTATTATTATTGTAATTTTTTGATATTATGTTGATGATGAAGATTATGATGATGATAATCATCTGTGATATTTTATTATTATAATGATCATTATTATCATCGTTCTTATCTTTATTATTATTATTGTTGTTATTATCACTATCAGTATTATTACTATTATTATTATTACTATTAATATTATTATTATCATTATCATTCTTATCATTATTGTTATTATTATTATCATCATCATCATTTAGTATCATTTTTATCATTATCATTATATAGTATATTAGTATTTGGATTATAATTTGGCTAATCTTGTGTGTCCTTCCGTTTGTTTGAAGCAGCTTTTCTCCGTGGTTTTCCACTCAATAGAGCTGGAATTTTTTCTAAACATGGTTAAATTGTTCACAGATTGTCATAAGGGGGGTTGTTTGTGGTATTTTGGTCGCATTATTTAAAGTTTTTTTTACAATTCGTAACTTTTTGGCATTCCTTTTCGCAGCCCTGAGTATAGCTTCGAAGTTCCCAGTCCCTTTTACCTCTCTCGGGTCAGCGAAATACAAGTGGTAACACTACACAAATGAGCTTATATTGTGTGCAGATATTTTAGCTCCTTCACATCTAAAACCTTTTCTCTCTCTCTCTATCTCGCTCTTTTGTATTCTTTAATTTCTCTCTCTCTTCATCTCTCTCTGATTTTCCCACTGTCTCTCACATTCATTTTCCCAACTGTCTCTCTCATTTTCCCCACTCTCTGTCTCTCTCATTCATTTTTCCCACTGTCTGTCTATCTCTCTCTCATTCATTTCCCCGTGTGGGTCTCTTTCATTTTCCCTCTGTCTCTCTGTCATTTATTTTCCCCTCTGTATCTCATTTTCCCATTCTCTGTCTCATTTTCCTCACTGTCTGTCTGACTCATTTTTCCACCACTGTTTCTGTCTCACTCATTTTATCACCCCCCCCCCCTTTCTCTCACTCTCACTTCTTTTCGACATCCTGCCATACTTATATATGATTGAGCAACCTTTAATTTAAAAAGTACAAACAACCGCAGTCTAATGTACATTGTAAGCATTGTGCAATGTACTTATATATTTATTTTTGACCCAATACATGTAATCATAACATTTCTATATCACAATAATTGCCACTTGACTGCTTACTGAATACACCGTGTTCTAATACATTTTTCCATTTTATAGTTAGGTTTGGATTTCACTTTGTAATGATTATTGAAGTTCTTCCTCCAGTTCAACTCAAGATGCTTAACTTAATTGAACCTCCTATCTATATTGAAAGAGAAGTCTGCTATGAAATGGTTGTCTAAATATATTTCATCAATAAACTGCTTGGCTTTCAGTGTGAATAGGCAGTCTAGCTGTACATACAAGAATGTCACCCCCTCTCCCCCATACACTTTGATAAAGAAAAATGACTCCTACCCCCTGTGATGCCACGGGTAATTGCTGCTAGTTATAATTATTGAAATTAAAATAATTCCTTCGTTGTATTCTTTTCTTCTTCTTCTTCTTCCTCTTCTTATTCCTCCTCTTCTTATTATTATTATTATTATCATTATTATTATTATTATTATTATCATCATTATTATCATTAAACATTTTTATCATTATTATTATAATTATCATTATAATTATTATCATTTTTATTTTTATTGTTATGATCCATAGGAGAAGGAGCATGCTATTGCTTAGATTATTATTATTATTGTAATTAAAATAATTCCTTCGTTTTTTATTTTCTTCTTCTTCTTCCTCCTCCTCCTCTTTCTTCTTTCTCGAACTTTTTCATCTTTTTCTTCTTATTCTTCTTCTTCTTCCTCTTATTATTTTTCATATTCTTCCGCTTCTAATTTTTCCTCCTCCTCCTCCTCCTCTTCTTCTTCTGCTTCTTCCTCTGCATCCCTCTTCCTCTCCTTCATATTATTATTAGTATCATTTTTATTATTATTATTATTGTTATTATCATTATCATTATTATAATTATCCTCATTATTATTATTATCATTAAGTATTATTTTCATCATTTTTATCATAATTATCATTATCATTATTATTTTTTTATTATTATAATTATGATCCATAGGAGTAGTAGCATGCCATTATTTGGATTAATTATTATTATTGTAATTAAAATAATTCCTTCGGTTTTTCTTCTTCTTCTTTTTATTTTTCTTCTTCCTCTGCATCCCTCTTCCTCTCCTTCATATTATTATAATTACTATCATAATTATTACTAAATTTGTATTTTTTTATAATTATCGTTGTCTGTGATATTTTTTTTTTGTTATTGTTGTTCTTCATCATTATCGTTTACTCCTTCTTTTTCTTCTACAGCATTTTCTTCTTCTACTACTACTACAACTACTACTTCTTCTTCTTTTTCTTCTTCCCTCTTCGTCTCCTTCATATTATAATTTTTTTTACTATCATTATTAATCATTGTTGTTGGTGATATTATTTTTCTTGTTATTTTTGTTGTTCTTCATCATTATTATCTTATTCTCCTTCTCCTCCTCCTTCTTCTTCTTCTTCTTTTCTTCTTTAATATTGTTAATGTAATTATTATTATAATTATTATTAATATTACCATTATTATTATTATTATTATCATTATTATTGTAATAATCATTATTATCATTGTTAGTATTATTATTATTATTTAAAACAAAATAAAACGCACCCTTTCGGCACTTCCGGGGGGGGGGGCTTTGGACGAATGGATGCGTTCCAGTGAACGCGACGTGACGTAACGCTCCAAGAGCACCCTTTCGGCCAGGCCGGAGGGGGAGGGGGCTTTGGACGAATCTTCGCCTTAATGTCAACACACCCTAACGCGACATCACCCACCATTTCGGCATAAGCCTCATAAAGTACCATTTTTCCACCCCCTCCACACACTGAGGCCATCGTGATGGTATCTGCTTTACACGGAGCTATGATTCAAATGAAATGGCTTCGGCTTGATTTTCGTTTTGTTAATCATTGTGAAGTTTCGGAAAAGTGTAGACAAACAAGTATTACATGAAATATAAAATGTGAACATATTTTAAATGATAAAACCTGAGTGAAAGAATGCTTGAGATGTCGGGAAAAAATTGTTTACACTCAGTTATGTCCTCAGATCCAGCTGGTAAAAAAAGGAAAAGCTTGTGCTTACCTGGGTTAAAATGTTAAATTCTGTGGCAAAGTTGTTACAAAATGTTTTAATGTATGTTTTATTTCGATTGGCTAAACATATAGAAGAAATCTATGAGAAATATTCAAAACGGTCAGCTTGTTTTTGCGTTTTTACCTCCACAAATCGTGAAAATGAGCATTTCTGTGCAAACCTATTTCTGCTTTACAAATTTGTACTGTGCTCACTCAAGTGTAAAATTCTGTAATTGTTTTAACTTTATTTGATAGATCATACCCCAAAACGAAGAAAATACGTGACAAATATTCTTCATTCCCAGGACTTTTTCAATGTGTAAACTTTTTTTATATACGCACTCTAGTACGGGATGGGGGTAGGGGATAACAATTACTTTGTCTCGTTGGGCAATCATGTATGGAGGAGTTTTTACAGAACAAAAGGGACAAAACATTGTGGGGAGATCATATTTACTTAGTTTATACATAAATTGCGCGAGTTGGAAAAGATATAAATCATTCACTTTCAGAATATTATTTTTTAAAAATAAGATATCTGTGTGTGATCTGAATTTGAAATTTATTCTAAGGGCCTTCTTCTGCAGGAACAATATAATTGTGTTTGGATTGCACAACCCCATGCCAAAATACCATAACTAATATTAGGGTATGATATAATAATAATAATAATAGAGGAAGGCGGGGTAAGTTGAGCATAAGGGCAAGTAGTGCCACCACCCCCATGCCAATAATGAATGAGTCAGACATTGTGGGGGTGTAATGTATTGATGACCCATGACATAACCCTCATCCCAACCACATTGTTTTCAACTTTGAAACAAAATATAACTTTTTAGAGGGAAAATACAAATTTCAGCAAAGAAGTAAAAAAAAGGGTGGGAAATAGATAAGTGCTTTGTGAGATTATCCAGACCAGTATTAAGATGAATGCCATAATTATGCTAATATGATAAAATATGTTCACAAATGAAATTTTAAAAAGGTAAAATTAATTTTGCGTGTTCGTATCCTATAAAAAGGGACAACACATTGCGTGCTATAAAATACTTTGGTAGGACGCCTATTACTCTATGCAACTGTTATTACTTCCACCAATAGATTCTTCAAGCTTTACTGCTATACCATCGACCAGTACTAGTAACCCAAGGTGTGTCATGAGGGAACGTGATCTCGATATCTACTTAGACCACTTCTCAGAATTTTGGATTGTGGCTGCCATTAAATGGGTATTCATTGGAAAACGTGTTATTTGTACACCACATATACCTGCGTTAACTCTGAAGAATGAAGAACACGTGGTTCTTGTCGAAGTACGACATGAAAACATTGAAGGAGAGGTGTGTACCCTTTTCGTTTATTTCTCCTTTTATTTGTTTATTTATTTTTTTTTACCCGTGTTCTCAATACTTTTCCCCCACCAATTGATTATTTTCATTTTATCTTGCAATGTTTTCATGTTCTTCACGTAATGCTTTCCCGGAAGACATTACTTTAATCGTATTTAGTACATTTTTGGGCACGAGTACTATAAATAAAGCCGATTCTGTATTAATCATATAATGTGAACAATCATTTTCTGTTCTCAAATTGAATGTTTCAAGAGCCTGGAAGGTTACATTTCCCCAATGAAAGGAGAACAATTCTTATTAAGATGGCGTTCAGGTGGATTGAAGATTGCTTGTCTAGAAAGCACTGAGAAAGATCATGCCAAGGTAATATTCACTTTTGATATTATTAAATTCAAGAAAACAACGCTAAAACAAAATAAAGAAATTTAGCGACCAGGCGATTCCTATCCTTATTAGTCGACATTGCACGAATTGATAAATAATTTTAAAAATACGTTTCTTTCAAATAAGAATATCCTTTCCGTCATAAACGATTTATTTAGGTTCAAATCCAAACTTGGGGTTATATATATATCAATTTCAAGCACTAAAATTTTGGGATTCCTCACCAGTTAAGGATTCATATTATGATTGTGTACTTTTTATTACATTTCTTTTTCTTGGTGTGTATATCATATTTCTTATAAAAGAGTCATTTTTAACACGATTAGCAAAGCGCTGTGGGGAGATTTCTCCCTGAATTCCAAATCTGACTGATTGTCTCGATTAATTAATGCAATTAATTGTATTTTCCTTTATTATTCTATCAGATTCTAGAGGAGAGAGAGTTACGTTATTTGACAAAGCAGAAAGTTATGTTCAAAGTGGATACACGGAACATCACAGGAAGTAGTGTCATATTACAATTCATCTTGAAGCAACGTACAACAAAGGAAATTCTTGTTAAAATGCTTCTTAGAGGTGATAAACATTGGCGATAAAACTTGTTTTTCAACTATTTAGCGCGCAATCTTTCTCTCATTCTTCTCCACACCAAGGCCTGTCTATATCCACTCTTTCTGTGTTAGTTATGATATTATGCATTGCATATAATATTTACCATTCATATCTCTTCAGTTACTGACATATTATGACATTGACCTTTCGTCTAAATCATATATTAAAACTATAAGTTTAGGGGCTTGCCTTTTATATCATGTTTTATCGGCAAGCTTCACTCTTGAATACCAAAATCATCCGAGGTAAATCCTATTTTTGAATTGTGTACCTTAATTGTTAACTATAGTTATAATATCATGCATGGTATTGTTTCCTTTTTTACCTACGTTATTCATGTCTATTTTGTACAACTGTGAAAGGAAAATCAATCGAATCAAATCAATTTAGTTTTTCTTGGAAATAAAAAAAAGTTTATTTGTGCAGGCTAAGTACGAGAAACATTTATGCTAATATGTGACCAATAAGATATATACGCAAGTGCACTAATTAACATGATTAAAGGAATTGATACGTCATTCTTTGAATCAGACACAGCAACCGGGATATCAGAGGGAGGAGCTAGCTTACCATCAACGATACCGATTGCAACACTATCGGCTGATATTCATCCTGCAGATTACGGTGATTCTGGTTCTACTTCTGAAACAAGGTGAAAATCGGGCAGTATATTGTATTGACAAAATAAAACTAAACCAAATTATCATTTCCAGCAAAAAAAGTACCTTACTTTACGGGTATGCTGACATTCTGATAAATTATACTGGAATAAAATATTTACATGTGCAGATGCAGCCAAGACAGATTTGACGGACTTTTTCTTCTCTTTGCATGAATTTAGCCATTATTTTTTTCAGAAGATCCCCGCTAACCCACCTCCGCCCCTTTCATCCGTTCTGTTTTCGCAAATGCATACGTTTGCGTCCGTAGGACAGCTATAGTGGGACCGGCACGTTACGGGGGTTGGGGGGGGGGGGAGCATTGTCTAGAGATGGAGTGCTAGATTTCTAGCATTTGCATATTTGAATTGTTTAGAAAAAACGGCTAGATAAGATTTCCCACATAAGATGATACTGGAATGTATTTTTGATCCTTTATCAAAGCTTAATAAACACACGGAACAGAATATATACACCAGCCAGCAAAATATCTAGGTAAAATGACTACCAATTTATATCATTTTAATTCTTAATTATCTTTATTTACATATCAATATGTGGCCGTGCTATTATATCTGTATATATACATATTTGTATTTTTGTACAATTTTTTTTAATAAGACAAATAATCAGAGGATAATGGTCATTGTAGTCATAATTACCATCGTTGAACATCATCGCCATCAATTATCATCTTCATATTTTTCAAAGGTTCATTTTATGTTTTCTGTAGATCACTAGTGGAAGAGTCTGAGGATTTCGACGACATTCTGAGGAAAATTGCTAAGCAGGTTAGCAAAAGACAGGATATTGATGATCTTGGCTGTAAACTGGGATTTCTTCCGTCAGAAATAGAATCATACTTTGAGAATAACAGGAATGCATCTTATATGGGCACGCTACAGATGCTTCGGGATTGGAGGAAAAGAACAATAGAAGCAGAAGAACAAACACTGATGAGACAAGCTCTTGTTAGCATCAAGTACATTCGTTTGGCTAACAAGCTCTTGCCTGACAAATAAAATCAATCAATCAGATGAGGGAGATATACATAATTCTATTTTCATCATGATTATAATGTATTATGGAAAAAATATATATATTTTGTAACTCATGCAAGAAATATATTACTTGTCAATAAGAACAACTGCAATTTATATAGTATTTTATAACGGAATTTTTTTGTGTAAATAACAAACGAGATAATGTTGAAATATTATGCCATGTTTTTATTCTTTTTTAAACGCTTAATGTATCATAGATGAAGAAGATATACATAATTCTATTTTCATCATGATTATAATTTATTATAAAAATACATATATTTTGTAACTCATGCAAGAAATATATTACTTGTCAATAAGAACAACTGCAATTTATTTTCAGAAATGTAACTGGGCGCTGTGGCGTGCGCCTGTAATCCAAGCTGTGGGAAAGTTACAAATTGATGTAGAGGTTCGAGGTTCGAGCCCTGGTCACTCTTTCGGATGGTGACGTTAAAGTCGGTCCCAGACGTAAATAATCATTTCTGATTGACACACGTCTGACAAAATTCAAACACACACACATCAGAAATGTAAGAAAAGAACTTTCTGCTAATTAAGCAAGTGGTTAATATTTATCAACATTTTTTTTTTCGCGATGTATTATACCATGTGAGATTACCTGACGTGAATGAGAACGAATGAGTATACTAATAACAGAGATATATTTAAACCAGATGTTGATGTCCAAACATTTTGTTTCCCTAATGTCTATTATGTTATTCATGATATAACATTTTAACCAAATATCAAGAATGTTTATGTCCAAACATTTACTTCGTGGCTAGATCAAAATGCAAACATTTCATGTCTCTTTCATTTTGAAGAAATTGAGGCAATGATCAAGAGAAAGCATAATATGGTTATAAAATATAGATTATCGATAACACGACAGTGTTAATATATCCTGTTTACATTTATTCAAAGATCACGTACACAATCATTCAACTACATGATTGCTATTAATGTCAAATACTTACAACAATCTATGTGAAACTGCTTTCTCGTATTTCATATTCAGAAAATTGCGTGTGTTTATGATGCAAATAAGTGTGTACGAAATAAAAGTATTTTCCAATACATCGCAACTCAACCTGCTATTGTATTTGATATAATGTACGTAAATGTATGTCACCATTAATAATGTAGTTAGCCTGAATCTAATATTCAAATGGACTATTAGATATATGTACATTATATATCGCTCAATTATACAAGATCCTGAATATTTTCTGTCTTTAATTTTTAAAGGTTTTAGAGCACAATAGGTCCACCGTCCAACCATGGACATATATTCCTGAGTTGCATTTTATACTCGGAGAAGTGTGTTTTATTTGCTTAGGTTGCAAGATGTCGAAATTTCTGTATAAATATGATATCGTACAGATACAGTTGTAAATGAAATGAAATTTCACTATGTATATTGTATATATCGTATAGATATCGTATAGATATACAGTGGTGCTCAAAAGTTAGTGAAACTCTCCAATAAAATCAACGTATTCAAAGTGTTCAAGTTCTGCCATGATTTATATGTATTGTTAAGTCAGATGATGAGTATTACATTCAATAAAGTTTGTTTCTCGTGGCTCGCCATACATTGTAATGTTGTTGTCTACATTCAGCACGAAGGAGTGCATCTCATAGTGGGCCCGGGATTACTAACTTCTGCACTCAGCTGTAAGTGCAAATTTGGGAGTATCTACAATATTTACTTTATGTTTTTTTTTATTTTGCAATGTTACTACGTTTGTTTCTATGCCAAGAATCCAACAGAATGACTTTCTCCATTGTGAATGTTACTTATTGATATATAATGTACATCATATGGTGTAAGATCATATATATCTCACAGTATATTGAGAGGGAGGTTCTTATGGAGGTGCTGTGGCCGAGTGGTCTAAGGACCCTGACTAGACACATAGAAGTCCGAGGTTCAATCCCTAGCCATGGCACATCATTATGCTCTTATTCTACATTCAAATCATTAAAACGTGATATGTAATCTTAATATATGTGTCTGCACTTTTTCAATGCTATTATCCTACAATCAGCTTTTATGCATTTTTTCATATCACGATTTTTACGAAGATATCATTTGTGTAAATGAAAGTTAACCATAATAAAGTGCCTATAGTTAAATATGTCAAGTTTGTCTCAGTAATTAATTATTGATGTATCAAAGCTGATGAGGCAGTTATACATAATTCATTTTTCATCATGATTACTGTACATTGTAAATACCATTGAATTTCAATGTAATGGTAAAATTACGAATTCAATTTAAAAATACATGCATGTATTTTAGTACCTCAATGCATGACCATATCGCGATTTTAACGAAGATATTATGTGTGTAAATGTGTGTAAGTTAAGCATATGAAGTGCCTTTAGTTAAAATGTCAAGTTTGTCTCAGTAATTAATGATTGATGTATCAAAGCTGATGAGGCAGTTATACATAATTCATTTTTCATCATGATTACTGTACATTGTAAATACCATTAAATTTCAATGTAATGGTAAAATTGCGAATTCAATTTTAAAAAACATGCATGTATTTTAGTACCTCAATGCATGGCCATATCGCGATTTTAACGAAGATAATATGCGTGTAAGTAAACCATATGAAGTGCCTTTAGGTAAAAATAATGTCAGGTTTGTGTCAGTGTATCAAAGCTGAGGCAGTTATACATAATTCATTTTTTCATCATGATTACTGTACATTGTAAATACCATTAAATTTCAATGTAATGGTAAAATTGCGAATTCAATTTAAAAATACATGCATGTATTTTAGTACCTCAATGCATGACCATATCGCGATTTTAACGAAGATATTATGCGTGTAAGTAAACCATATGAAGTGCCTTTAGGTAAAAATAATGTCAGGTTTGTGTCAGTGTATAAAGCTGAGGCAGTTATACATAATTCATTTTTTCATCATGATTACTGTACATTGTAAATACCATTGAATTTCAATGTAATGGTAAAATTGCGAATTCAATGTAAAAATACATGCATGTATTTTAGTACCTCAATGCATGACCATATCGCGATTTTAACGAAGATATTATGTGTGTAAGTTAACCATATGAAGTGCCTTTAGTTAAAAATGATGTCAAGTTTGTCTCAGTAATTAATGATTGATGTATCAAAGCTGAGGCAGTTATACATAATTCATTTTTTCATCATGATTACTGTACATTGTAAATACCATTAAATTTCAATGTAATGATACAGTTAAATTTTTAAAAAAATGCATGTATTTTAGTACCTCATACATAACCATATCGCAATTTTAACAAAGATGTTATGTGTGTTAATGTGTGTAAGTTAACCATATGAAGTGCCTTTAGTTAATAATAATATAATAATTATTATTATACTTGCTTATCATGCTTATAGAGCGCTTGTTACTTTGTCAGAAGTCTCTAAGCGTTCTACAGTATATGCAGCATAATTACCCTGGCTTAAGCAGTGCAGCTGTTACGCGCGCTGCGTTTCAAGGAATAAATTCCTGCCAGGTACCCATTTACCTCACCTGGGTTGAGTGCAGCACATTATGGATCAATTTCTTGCTGAAGGAAATTACGCCATGGTTGAGATTTGAACCCACGACCCTCTGTTTCAGATCCGGAGACTACTCCACTGGGCCACAACTCTCCATGATAATGTCGAGTTTGTCTCAGTAATTAATGATTGATGTATCAAAGCTGAGGCAGTTATAAATCATTCATTTTTTCATCATGATTACTGTACATTGTAAATACCATTGAATTTCAATGTAATGGTAAAATTACGAATTCAATATAAAAATACATGCATGTATTTTAGTACCTCATGCATGACCATATCGCGATTTTAACGAAGATATTATGTGTGTAAATGTGTGTAAGTTAAGCATATGAAGTGCCTTTAGTTAAATATAATGTCAAGTTTGTCTCAGTAATTAATGATTGATGTATCAAAGCTGATGAGGCAGTTATACATAATTCATTTTTCATCATGATTACTGTACATTGTAAATACCATTAAATTTCAATGTAATGGTAAAATTACGAATTAAATTTAATAAAATACATGCATGTATTTTATTACCTCAATGCTTGACCAAATCGCGATTTTAGCGAAGGTATTATGTGTGTAAGTTAACCATATGAAGTGCCTTTAGTTAAAAATGATGTCAAGTTTGTATCAGTAATTAATGATTGATGTATCAAAGCTGAGGCAGTTATACATAATTCATTTTTCATCATGATTACTGTACATTGATAAGGTTATGGATTCAATTTTAAAATACATGCATGTATTTTAGTACCTTATGCGTGACCAAGTAAGATGTTACGTGTCACCAATAAGGACGATTGCAATAATACTCAGAAATGTATGACGTTCATGCTTAGGTTGTAAGTAGTTGAAATTTATTAACAAAAGTTTCAGGAAGTTACATTGTATATATACCATGTGAAACTCTAATGAGAACGAATACATGCCAGAACAGAGATAGATTTGAACTGAATATTGATGTCCAAACAGTGGCATTTACCTTATTGCATATAGAGTATAGTTCTCTGTCTTTTCATTGGTTGTTAAGATATAAAGAACCAAACTACGGAACCCTAGCATATATGGTTTGGGCTTATGTAGGCCTTTATAAAAAAAATCATATATTGACGAGTATCATATTTGTTTTTCATTTTGTATGAGATTGTGTGCGACAGTGCGGAGATTGCAACGAAAGCAAAAACTCTTTCAAGCCCACTAGCTTTCTAAATTGTGAATATTGCAGTTATATCCAAGAAATTTCAGGGATTGAAATTCATCCAGATTGAAAGGTGTATGTATATACAGGTATGAGTATATGGTACTGTGGAAATATAAATATGTAGATATCGAAATTTGTATAGTTCAATGCATGATATGCCTACACTGTACAAACTGCGGTGTTAGAAATGACACCAATTGGTGTTAATAGAGGACCACACCCTGACGTTTGAAATTACACCATAGAGATTAAACATAACACCAACGAGTGTAAATGTAACAACAAAAGGTGTTGTGATAACACCTATAGGTGTAAAACTAACACCACCAATTTAACACCGGTGTAAAATAACTGGTGTGGTCCTCTATGTACACCGGTTAACACCACGGTTTTTGCTGTGTCTTCTGTGATGTAACTGATGGTGGTTAGTCATTATATTGATATCATTTCAAATGTCAGTGAAGTATATGAAATGGTTAATGTATATAGCATGTAAAGCGTAGACTAGTACCAGTAGTCAAAATTATGACATTTTCCCATTCTTTCAAGTATGTTATTTGACGTAGAATACATCATGCGTGACTATGAACACAGGAAATTAATATTCATGACGTAAAGTTTTAGCCAAACATCAAGAATATTAATATCCAGACATTGCCTTTATGGCTAGATCACAATGCTACTGTTTCATTGTCTTTTTTCATTTGAAATAATAGTAATAATGATAATAAAAACAAAAATAATTATACACATTGCGCGATTTATATATGTATAAATGCGCATTACAATTCTTAAAAGGTGAAATTGAAATAAGATAAGTAACCCAAATGTACGATTAAGTTATACGAGGAAGAGGGAAGCCTACTGTCTCGTCAAATTATATGACAAAAAGTGACTTATTTAGGACTCTATTGATACTTTCTTTAAAGAATTATGTTTTTACTTTAGTCTTGACCAAGGTAACACATGATGCATTTCTTGTTGAGGAATGGAGACTATTCCAGAGTTTTGGTGCAGCACTAACAATTATGTATAATCTTTGGAAGAAATTGAGGCAATGAAAAGATAAACATATAGAATATAGATTATCGATTATGTTTGCATTATTTTAACTTAAGCAAAAAATACACAATCACTCCAGCACATGACTGCTATAAAGGTCAAAATATTTAACGATATCTATGTAAAACTCCTTTATTGCCTTCTATATTTTGAAAATTGTGTATGTATGCTTATGTTGAAAATATGCGAAATGAAGTATATCCCAATACATCGCAGCTGAATATACTATTGAATAGATTAATATGTACTTTGTCTAATTATATCACCAATTAATTTCTACTACTATTTAAATCAATCAAAAATATCGCTCAACAATTATCGTTGATACATTATGAATATGTTCTGTCGGAAATTGTTTCACCGAGGATCAAAGCGCATAATAAATCCACTTCTAACTTTTGACATATTCCTGTGTTGCATTGTATTCTTAGAGATGTGTCATATTATGTGCGTCCAGTTTGCAAGAAGTCGAGATTAATATTTCAGTATAATATATATCGCATAGATAAAAGGTGTAAATGAAATCACAATTTCGCTATGTGGGCAGGTGAGTAGGGTCCATGTAAATACATTATAAGGGTGTTCACAAAACGAAGACAGAAGACTGAGGACTCGTATTCAGAAGACATATTCAATTTATATATAGAGGCGCGATAGCTCAGTCGTATACATGTAGAGCGGGGTTTCGGATTCCGGTGACCCGGGTTCGATTCCCAAGTGGTGAGCTGGTGCCCTTTGGTAAGGCATTTATCCTCATTACCAGGTCCCTCGAAGAGGACCTTAAGCCGTCGGTCCCCTGGTTGCTTGCTCACAGGCATTCGTGCTTTCTTATCAGTCAGGTAAAACCTCGGTATGACATGACATATAGAGAGAGAAATTGATAAAAACTATACTTTTCTCAGAGAACGCTATTTAGTGAAGTAAAATGAATGAACGGAATTAGTTGCTTTTTTATAAGATTATACACACCTACCATGCCTACTACCAGTGAACAAAATCAAGACCAAAAACCCAAGATCGCCTCTGAGCATGCGTTAAACAACTTTACTTAAAATGATAAGCCCATCCCAACAATAATTTGATTTTAATGAAAATAGACAAATCAAAGAAACACAGTTCACTGAAAATTTCATCAAAATCGGATGTGAAATAAGAAAGTTATAGGACATTTTAAAGTTTCTCTTTATAATTTCACAAAACAGTTATATATGCATATGCAAATGAGGGAATTGATGAAATATGAAATATTTTAAATTTCTCCTCATTTGTCCCATGATCCCCGGTCAAGCAAGGGTCCGCATGCGAACTTTGTCGGTCTCGACGTAAATAATAAGCACACAATATGACCTACCTACATTTTTAGTGTATAGGGTCTTTAGGCAAAGACTAGATGAGATCTGACCTTGCGCAATACGTGCCTTCCCTTCATGAGTGTATTGAGCACGCAAATAGCGTCGGCTATGTATTGTGGATACTTCGTTTAAATGACATAAATCACATTCCGTCTGGATGCAGATGGTTGGACTCATCAATGCCGGGGTTCGATCCTTGGTAGTTCCACACGCGCCATCCGACACTTTTCATCTTGACTCTCATGATTTTTGTTTCATTTAATCTTACAGACTTATCATAGTTGAGATTTGTTTCATTGATTTCAGGCTGTTTGTTTCATCGCTAGGCTCTCTATAATACACGCAAACAAAAATATCATGATCAACTCGAAATTTTCACAAGTCAGATGTATAAAAAAAACCTCAAAAATAGGCCTATTGATAAATAAGGCCAGGGCCCCTTTTCCTTTGTTGACGGAAGGACAATAGGCTGTATATGATCGAGAAAAAAAAGATACTCTGATATTGGGAGACTGATGACGCTCAGGCTGAGCTCTTGAGCAGAATGCATATATTAAAGGAATGTAAAACGGTTTTTTAAAGTGAGGGGGGGGGGGTACGTGGCAGACCATGCAAAAAATCACAATCAGATGGTCAATTTTCACGTTTTTGTACATTGTTTCTTGTTTTAAATGTATTAAAAGTTTAAAAGCTCTCTCTTATAATCTAAGGAATTCAAAAAGGGTGGGGGGAAAATGTGCGGAGAATGAAGCCCCGCAGCCCCCTCGGTTCTGTGGCCCCTGGGTGGGATCTGTGTGATTTTTAAAATATTCGAGGTTTGTTGGGAGTAGTATATAGGCAAAAAAATCTTGTTTTATTTTAAGTTTAAATGTACTTAAGCTCTCTCTTATAATCTAAGGAATTCAAAAATTCATTTGGGCAGTGAATATGAAAGTCGGTGTTCCGCAGGGCCGCGGAAGCGGGGAGGGGGGCTTCAGCCCTCCCCCCACTTTTTTCCAAAGCCATGTACAAAAACGTGAAAATGACCATAGGATTGTGATTTTTTTTGCATGGTCAGCCCCCCCCCCCCCCCTCTTTGAAGAACGTTCTGCGGCCCCTGTTCTGTAAAAGTGCCGCTGCAGGTGTACGAGTCATTGGCACTGCTGGCTCGGATAGTTTGTTTGATTTGGAAATGGACAGTGAGTTTGCTAGAAATATAACATTGCTAAAAACGGAGGATAATTAATGGTTTATATCCTGACGTAATCGATAAATATCATTAATTTTCAGGGTATTGTTTGTAAAAAAAAAGGAAAGAAAAGAAAAAAAGAGAGACCGTCTCTATGGTGTCTAAAATCAACCCTACTTATAATCCACATGGGGGGCGGGGACTGCCGCTTTGTCCCCCAGATCCACTTGCATCTTTTTACTTCCATTCGTAATCTTTTTTTTTAGATTTACGAGTTTTTATTTTTTATTTTTTAATAGACCAGTTCGTAATTACTTCATGGGCAATTTTGGTCAAATGACCTTTCATTTCTTTCATCATGATACGCAGAATTCAAAGCAAGATATTATGTAAGCTTGCCTTACATAGCAGGATGAAGAAATTGAATAGACCAGGTGACTAGAATAGCGCACCAATGAACACTTAATGAAGGTATTTGTTGCATTCCTACTTTGAATGCATATTTTAGCCATGTTAGCATGTTGCACAATGTACTTGACAAACTGTGAAATACCAGTCGTTCGTGGAAGCATTGTTGTTTTTGTGGATGTAAGTGAAAACGACAATTCAAAAGAATATATGAATAATCAAGACATCAAAGTTGGTGCTTATCTCATTAGATTTTAAAGCACCATGTCACTTTAGTACAAATGACCTTCTTCTGATCATGCGTAGAATCTTTTGATCATGCGCAGAAAGGAACTACGAACTGGCTTATTGCCCTATATTCACAATTTGTGAAAAATAGCAGTTGATCCTTTCTTGTTACATCACTCTTTTATCCACTTTCTTTTTTCTTTGATTTCCCTGTCCCCAGTGCATTCCGAGTGTCCACTTTATATCATTCCCTTTCTTTCCCCTATCTATTATCCCCCCCCCCCCGCCTCCCTTTCCTTCATTCAGTAAGTCCATCCATTTTTCCTTCTCTTCCCCGGTTCTCTTCTCAGGGTAGATACCACCACTACCCAATTCCTTCCGTTTTTCCTCTTCCTCCAATTTTTTTTTCTCTTTCTCACATTTTCTTCCTCGCGTTGCCCGCCTCTTTTTTCCATCCCCCTTTTCCTTTTTTCCCCATTCATTTCTCACTCTCCCTTTTTTTTTGCCCTTACTCTTTTTTCTTGCTCCCTTTGCCATCCCCAAAACTATATTGTCTTGGACGCAAGACGGCAGCAATCCTGTATACTGGTACGTATACAAAATGGTGTTTTTCTGATGGATAACGGAGAAAGTGAGCTGATTGCAAATTCACTTGAAAATAATTGTAAGTATCTTTTCTATGTAGAATCTAGATGATATCTTGATGACTGCAGTGGTATATTTACTACTTATGTATATAATTTGAGTTGTAAACCTAAGTTTAGTAACGGTGTGTGCGTTGAATTATATTTGACCTCAGTAAAGCGAGATTCGTGTACCGGTACTGTAGTCCCGCATATCTATTTTCCCGTTGCACTTTTTTTTAAAAAAAAAAAAAATGCAAAATTTAATGTCATGAATTGACAAGTTGAGTTGGGACTTTGTTGGGTGCATTAGACCTACTGCCGCTGTGGGAAAGACTTCCATATGTCCCTCCACTAATTTTAAAATACTTCTCCAAAGGCCAAAACCCCCTTCTTTCGTTCTCTTGTTCTTTTTTTTTTCTTCGGTTTGGAGCTGGGCCGGATTCGAACCTCTCGTTGCTGATCGAGGCATCTTCTGTCTGTCGCCTTACTCACTAAGCTAGCAGAAATTGTTGAAAGCGCTGGGTTCAGAACGGTTATCAACCGATATTGCGACTAGTCTAGTAGTCTACTCTCCAAGAGTATTGGGTATTTATTTTTCTGACTTAATAAATCGATGCCATTGGGATTTACACACACTCGAATTTTTGACAGAATGAAGCCATATTTTTGTATGTATCCAACTTTTCCTTCTTAAATCTCTTAGATATATGTTAGATAATTCGTGATAAACCTTTTTTTTTCAATTTTAGTGGAGGGGACATATGGAAGTCTTGCCCTGCTGGGTACAGAAAAATTGAAGGCACGACACATGCAAACTTTCCGCGATTGCGGAAAATCTCTGTCCCTATGTCTTCTGAAATTCGTGGGAGTTTGTTGCAACTTTGCATTGCAAAGTTGCAAACAAACTACAAACTCCCACGAATTTCAGAAGACATAGGGACAGAGATTTTCCGCGATCGCGGAAAACGGACAGAATTCACGGAAATGGCCTTTTGAAATGGAAAGTGGCATTTCAAACGGAAAATCACGGAAAACATATTTTTCCTGAAAATACACATAACAGCAACATAAATTACTCCAAAATCTGTACAAAATACGAATATTAAATGGCCACAAAACCTCACAAAACACGATCTCACTTCACCACAATCACGACAAAATCAACACATCGTGACTGCTCTTCACTCCTTCACACCCGATCGTACCCCTCGCCCCGGTCCTTCCCCACCGCTCTGGCAGGGTACAGTCGATCGGCCGCATCAAAATCATTCACATGCAGGTCGTGTTTTGCTGCCCTCTACATTTGATAATGTACAGCACGATCTTGAAATCCAAAATGGCGGATAGAATAAAATCGTTGACTGCTCGAAACGATGTCCAAAACCCCCCAAAATTATCTATAAAAGTTCATTCAACAGTGAAATAATGCTAGAAATGTGAAAGGTGAGGATGTATTCATGTTAGATATATGTGTCAAAATATGTTTTGTGCCCGCATAGATCCGATTAGAGCGGATTCTACTGCGCTGTTGGTACAGTGACAGATCCAAATTTTGACCAGCGCGAGCGTACACTTGTGTTATTGCTACTGGATGGGTAAACGGAATTGTCACATTTCCGTGTGTACAAAGTCTATGGGGAAACAGAATTTCTGTTTTCTGACATGCCGAAACGGAATTTAAGATTTTCTGAAACGGAAAAGGTAATTTTTTGAAACGGAAAAGGTAATTTTTTGAAACTGAAAATCACTGTCCCTAGACATGGAAGAGGTTTTAACTTTTATCAAAAAATTCAAATAAAGTTCAAGACTAATCTAGTACTAGTATCGTAACTAGCACTCCTTCAACAATGAACAAGGTTATATGATATAACCTTGTTCTCTGTTACATCTCCATTCTCGAGGTCGGACATCCAGGGATTTTCACTCGCGAAAGTAACTTCCGTTTAACAACCGATCGCAAAGGTGCAAACAAAGCCAGAACAAGCCGAGCGCACACACAACAGTCCATTGACTAAGCAGGGTTGAGATATACGTTGAGACGCCACCCCTCATATTTTGATAATAATTCGCACCCCCACTTTCAAAATTAAATGATCGTGAGCTATTTTAATAATCTATATTTTGATACCAAATACTGGTAACTTGAGCGGGCAGCTTTGGAAACATTGACTGCATCGCGTGGGCATCTCAAATCGTTGCCCGAGAAAAATGGCAGCTAAAATTCGCACCGTACAGACCAAGTTTGCAAGTCTGACTTTGAGTGCGCTTAACTCCTTTTTCTTTTGCTGGATCTTTTAAGCAAACGTTTGCAGCATTTCAAGAAATTACTAATAAGTATTATCTGATGCCACAAGACACTTTTCAACATTGCAAATGATTTCTAGAACGATTTTGGTCATGCAGTGACTGACGGGTGCGTGGCGCAACAGTAAAAATTACACTTGGCGACACACTGCGCATATGGATGTTAAAACTTAGGATAAAGCTGGCCACCTTGCCTTGTTCTTGGAAACATATTTTCACCATTGTCCAGCAACTAAAATTAAAATGCAGTACAAAATGTGATGAAAATATAATGGAAAAACAGTTCAAATCAACGAGTTCAAAAAACGTCAAGGAAACTGCACAGCCAACAGGTACATGTACGCTCGCACCCTTTGTTTGCACCTTTGCGATCGCGTTGTTAGGGAAATCACGTGACTGCGACATCATGCTGACCTCGAGAATGTGTGGCATAATATAAAGGTTGGCAATGTTTGTCTTATTTTCTCTTTTTCTTTGGGACAAATGATTGATTTTTTTACACTGACAGTTTCCATTACACCTATTGATCATACAGCTTGGCCCTTAACTAAGTATTTGATTCTTAATATTACTTTTTTTCTTTATTAAAAATAGAGATTGAAAAATGAAAATTTTCTTCCCGTATTTCTTTCCACCAATTGAGGGCGTACACAAAAATATGCCCAAAATTCAAGTTTTTGAGTGCTCTGGTGAATACAAAAAATACTCCCAAGTTACTAATGAAAAATAAATTGCAACTGTATAGAAATTAGTAATTTGGGTCACAAAAGTGATATTTTAAAGATTTTTTAAAGTGTGTTCTATAGGTAAATTGCCAATTCGTCTACTGCCATCCTGTCCACTCACCACATGGTCTACATTCATTTCGTCTAATGCCATTTCGTCCATCAACATTTCGTCTACCACCCATTTCGTCCAATCACCATTTTGTCTAATAGCCATTTAGTCTAATAGCCAGTTAGTCTATAGCCAATTCGTCTACAACCATTTCGTCTACCAACCATTTCGTCTAAATCCATTTGGTCTAATGCCAAATCGTCCATTAACCAGTTCGTCCACCGTTCATTTGGTCCAATAGCCATGTCGGCTAATTTCAGTTGGTCCAATATCCACATCGTCTACTTATCAACTCGTCCAATTGCCATTTCGTCTAATAGTCATTTCGTCCATCAACCATTAGGTCCAATAATCAGTTCGTCTACCAACCAAATCGTCTAACCATTTCGTCCAATTCCCAAATCGTCCAATAGCCATTTAGTCTAATAGCCATTCGGTCCAATAGCCATTTCGTCTAATACAAATAATTTGCGTTATCCGAGGAGGGGAGCGAAATGACTTTAATACCTTGAAATTATTGATGATATTAGTTTTAAAAAAAAACCCTAAAAACTATGATGATAACTACTATCGCAAGGGTCGATTCAGGCACCCCCAACCCCCCCTAAAACGCACACACACACGCACACACACACATATAAAAGGGGGAACTAAGATGGGGAAAATGGAAAAGGGTCCTTTTAATTTAATTTGTCGCTCAATTTTAATATAAAAAAGGAGAATATTGTATTCCGATATCAAAATACGATAAACAGATGAAAGACAATATAGCCTTTTAAAGAAATATCATTGATCAATATACCCCACCTCCCAAAACGGAGCTCTTCCGATCTGTCCTTTTTTCTTTCCCTGTACCATCCTCTCCCTTTTTGTTCGTTTCCCGTCGCTAGAAGCCCGCCTGCGCCTAAAATAAATGTAGGCCTAGTAGTATTGACAATAACGATGAGTATAATGTTTGTGATATACATGTACTCATGCTGTAGCAATTAATGGATATAATAATAAGAATGATAATCATCATAATGATACTAATAAATAATAATAAATAATAATAAAATTCATAATAATACTACTAATAATGATAATTATGATGATCATATTACTAATATTAACAAAAATGATAATAATAAGGATAATCATAATAGAAATAATATGTATACATAATTAGAATAATTACTACTACGTAGGCGCGGATCCAGGAGTTTACAGGAAGGGGGGGTATTGAAATTACTAGAGTAGATTTTTGGTCGGGAGTATATAGGCCTGCCGGGTATAATTATAACGCATCCCTTTTGCGGATCTAGCTTTTGCTAATGGGGGCAGGGGGGGGGGGGCTGTTGCTCGAAAAATGTTCATTCATCATTCATTTATATATTCCCCTGTCTGCGGATCGAAGAGGGTTTTTTCCGTGTTTTTTTTTTTTGCTTGCGCGAGCTGATCTTTTTTTTTTTATAAACATTTTATTTCATGTAGGCCCACTATTATTTTACACATAAAATCGTAAGTCTTGACACTGTTTGAAATCCTGAACATTTCTCTAGATTAATAACTAATGCGAGGATTGCAAGCGCGCAGCGCGAGCTGAGAATTTTCCATATACTGACATGAAACGGGCGTTTTAAGGACTGCGTTTAGGAATTCTTGAAGATACATATTTTACTTTTGTAAATGCAACATCACAGTGCGAGCTGAAATTTTCCTATATTCAGACCTCAAAACGGGGCACTTTAATCACTTTTTGTAAATTTGTACATAATACACATCTAAATAAACAATGCGAGCGCGGGTCGAAATTTGTGATATTCTGACATGAAAAATGACGTTTTAAGGACTGTTTGTAAGCATTCATAAAGTGGATACATAGGCATTTCGAGGAGGGCAAAGCGTCCGCCCCTCCTTATTGACGGCCCAAAAAAAGAGAAAAGGGTGGGGGAGAAAAAAAGAGAAAAAGGGAAGGAGGGAAAAGAAAACGGGGAATGAGACGAGAAAAAGCTGAAGGAAGGAATTAGACATTGACAATCCACGTCACTATATATGGGCAATTCCATGGAAAATGTTCACTTTAGAGAAAAAGTGAAGTTTCAGTATTCACTTAAGCAGTCAAATTTTCTTGAAAAGTAATCTATAAAGTCTCAATTTCCAATAGAAAATTCTCAATATTGATAAAATTTTGTAGTTTTTTCCATCATCAAAAAATAGAATAGTAAATTGCAAAACGTAAAAAATGTGGCTATTTTTAAACAATTCATCTTTCCTGTCTCTACTGAAAGCAAACAAGGTCCCAGAGGTCTCTTTTAACTTTTGAATAGTTGATTAATGTTTAAATTGACATAAAATAATCGTTCAATTTTATGCCATTCATCAATTTTAGAGAAATCTGTCTTCAGATTTGTGTGGTTTCTTTACCATTATCAGTGTCATGTCCGTTACGTTTTTCACTTAAAGTTTTCACAAATTACAGGAAATTTGTCTAAAGGTACTGCAGATTCAGATTCTATGTTAGAATTAAACCCCCTACCAAGTGTAGCAATCATTTTCCCTTACCACTTCTCATTTTCATAAAAATGGCGTAACGGACATGACAATTCGCGTAACGGACATGACGCCTTATATATGGCAAATGGCAGCATTCACAAAAACAAAATATTAGGCTCAGTGTCACAGACTGAGGTCAGTCTCAATTGTTTGAGGATAGCTGAATGTAATATTTCCTAGAATCTGCATGTCATTCAAGCTATTTTTAGAAGTTGGTGAATGATGAAATTCAGCTCTTGTTCTGGTAGATTTTTCTGAGAATTAACGGTACGCCACATAATATTAGGATAAGATGCAGCTAGATACTCAGATCACAATCTGCATCATTTGTGTTTGAAAAAAATATTTGATTATCTTAGGTTTTTGCACTGACAGTTTGGAGCATGATAAAACTCCAACTTGTGAATTCATGATCATTGATGATATTACTTCAAATTATCCGACTTTCACCAACCTCGTACTTCTTCAGTGATGGCATGGGCTCACATTTAAAAGCAAGTTTGTATTCGGATATCTGTGTTACATGATGTAGCTCTATGAATCCATGAATCTATAGTGGCATTTCTTTGCAGTATCACAAAGCAAAGGGGCCGTGGAAAGAATGTGGCGTGATCAATAAATTATGTCATCATAGTATTTCGGTCAGCCATAATCACGATTTGAGTGATGTATCTTTAATTGTACACAAGCAGCAAGGACAATACAATGAAATTAGATACAGCCACATTTGTCAACAATCAAGATCGTAAGATTCAGAACATCCAAGATTTGATGAAAGGATGATTATACTCAGGATGATAGTTATTTTGAATGAAAAAAATCTCAGAAGCTATTTACAAATATTCCAATTACCTTTAGACTCATATATTAGTGGTATGATAAACATTGTATTCAATATAAAATTATCACTTAGGCTATAGCTATTGAATTAATGATACCTGCTAATAATATCTACATATTTTCTTTAGAGTGTTAGTAAAGGTACTTTGCTGTTACATAATTACATTCATTATTCATATTTCTTTCATTTTCAAACTAAGAAGTGCTGATGAAGTTCACTTCGTAAGGGTGTCATGTCCGTTACGCTAGTATATTATCAACTATTAGGGCATGAATAAAAAATAATCTTTTCTATCAAATTTTTCTCATTTACTTAGGTGTGGTGGATGGTAGTAACTGGAAAATACTCATTAACTGTTGTTAACTAGTGTAAAATAAAATTTTCTAAATATTTTTTTTGTTTTATAAATATTCTACAAAAAGACCCCCTCTCAAATTGCAAAATAATAGGAGATATTACAGATTACCAGTTATGATATGTGTCTCTAACCTCTAGCCTTAACATGTAAACAATTAGACTTGTACCATATCTTGTAATAAAATAATTATATTCGCTTACAAAAAGTGGACAAAACTGTCATGTCCGTTACGCATCGTGTGTCATGTCCGTTACGCTACATTTTGAGCTAGGAATACAGAATACACTGCAAAACTGTTGTTAAATACCCCAATATGGATAGAGCATGATCTTACGGTTAAATTAACACCAATGTCAGGTGCATGCAATCTAAGAATTCACAGGAATATTGATAAGCAGTAGGAGGTAAAAATGCTTCGTCCATTTCGTGTCATGTCCGTTACGCTCACAAAGAGTGCAATTTCTCCGCAACTGTTCAACGAAACGATTTGAAATTTTATGTGTATGTAACTGATACTTAAATGTGTCTGATAAGCTTAGTAACAATTATCAAAAGACTGCTAATTATACTGTATAAACCTTTGAATTACAAAACATTTTCTGAATGTCATGTCCGTTACGCTGGAATTGACCATATCCAGTTTAGAAATGAATATACAAACATGTGCACGGCGAGTTAAAAAAATGATATTTCAGGACACTTTGAACACTCCCTGTAATACAGGATACATAATTATCTTAAAATGAACAATTACTGCAATTATTGCCGAAAATGTTGGTTAATTGACATAAAGAAGTAACAGATTAAGGATTGTTTGAAGGAATTCAAGAAGAGATGGATGTATCATAAATAAAAATGTGAGCGTGCAGCAAGAGCTGAAGCTGTTTCCCTATTTTCAGATCTCAAAAATGGGAGATTTTAATCATTTTTCTTTTGTTATTATGTACAGGATACATATCTCAATAAATTATTAATGCGAGCGCGAAGCATGAGATGTTTCCCTTTCCTTTTCTTTCTCCCTCTTCCCTCTTCCTTTTTTTTCCTTCTCTCTTTCTTCCCCATTTTTTTCTCTTTCTCTTCTTCTTTCCCTCTTTTCTTTCTCTCCTTTTCTTTTCTCTCTTTCCTTCCCCTTTTTGGCACCCCCTTTCGCCATCGCCAGTATACCATTCCGTTTTTCCTCGCCCGTATCGTGTATGTATAACCTCGATAAGACACACATTGCTTCCCCCTTTGGGTGGAAAACACTTCCATAATGCAAAGTAATCAATGACGAACAACACTAGTCAACAGTGATAAAATAAATCAAGAAGTTGAAGAGAATTGGTAATTAATTAGGCCCACAATCGCGAATAGAGTCGACTCGGGTCGTAGAGGGCGCTAGTGCAGCATAGTAGACCAGTATGCGTATTAGACGAATTGAATGTTAGACGAAATGGTGATTAGCCAAAATGGCAATTGGACATATTGGCTATTAGACCAAATGGCAATTAGACCAAGTGATTGTTAGCCGAAATGAGTTTAGACCAAGTGATAGTAGACCAAATGCAGTTAGACCAAATGGAACATGGACGAAATGAAAGTAGACCAAGTGGTTATTAGACCATTTGCCTTTAGACCATTTGGTCTAATAGCCAAATGGGAATAGACGTAATGATAGTGGACAAAGTGGCTATTGGACCAATTGGCAAAAAAATACCATTAGACCAAATGGCTATTAAACCAAATGATAATAGATGAAATGGCTATTAGACGAAATGGCTATTAGACGAAATGGTGATTGGACGAATAGGTAATTGGACCATGTGGATAGTGGCCCAACTGATGGTAGACGAAATGATATGAGACCATGTGGGTAGTGGACAAAATGGCAGTGGACGAAATGGCAATAAACCGTGCTATGAACGGCATTGGCATACCATAGTCATACCTGTAGATTCCCCACAGGCAAGATGGTTGTAGTGAACCAGTGGTAACTAGAAGCTACGAAACTTACCAAACGATGTGAAGTCAATTCCCCTTAATATGATGAATATCCCTTAAATAGCGTCATCTAAGAGTTGAATTTTCTTCTCGTTGACAAAATATGGAGCTTGCTTCTCTTTCCCAAATTTTTCATCTACTTAGCTAAAAAGAGGGTGCGCAATTTATCCTCAGATCAAAGACACTACAAAGAACAGACTACATGTAAGCACTTAGTAGGCACAAAACTTAATTTATTATAACTCTCTTAATCTTTAATTTTCTTGAACCTTCTTCACCAATATTTTCGTATTATTTTTTTCTGCTATTTAAAGGTCAAATCCACCACAGAAAATTGTTGATTTGAATCGATAGAGAAAAATCAAACAAACATAGTGCTGCAAATTTCATCGAAATCGGATGTAAAATAAGAAAGTTATGACATTTTTAAGTTTCGCTTATTTTTCACAAAACAGTTAAATGCACAACTCAGTGATATGCAAATGAGAGAGTCGATGATGTCCATCACTTACTATTTCTTTTTTTTTATTGTTTGAATAATACAATATTTCAATTTTTACACAATGGTAATTCCACATGTTCAGGGAGAAACAAAACTTAATTTCACTTGAAGTTGACAAGGAGGATAAAATTAGAATATTTCATATAATAAAATACAATAGAAATAGTGAGTGGGTGACGTCATCAGTCTGCCAATTTTCATACCGACCAAGATGTGCATATAACTGTTTTGTTGAAATTAAGCAAAATTTTAATATATCATAACTTTTTTATTTTACATCCGATTTTGATGGAATTTTTAGTGTTTTCCTCGTTGGATTTTTCTCCTTTTTTCAAATCAACTTTTTGTCTGGGTGGACTTGTCCTTTAAAATGAGGTGAACTTCCCTATAAAGGGATGTTACTCGTATGGGACATTTTGTCTCCCATAGAGAACGCACACAGTTTCTTTCAAGATTGTAAAAAAAGCAAACGATTTCAAATACTGTATAAAGAAAAAACAAAATAGTTTTATTTTATTAATATCTTTTATTAAAATGTCTCAGAAGACTGTAAAGAAATTGCAATTTTGACTAAAATCTTGTTTTCATGGTTTCATGAATTTCTCATGTTCACATGATCTATTGTTTTTGTCATATTCTGTTTATTATACGTTTTGTAATATACCTAGTACCTACAGGTAGATCTTGTTTTAACAACCCTCTAATTTTGACTTTAAGACACACTACATGTGCATCTTCATGGACTCTGTACCATGTTATTTACATAAAGTATGTTTTTCTTGTTGAAACCGGCATGTCAGTAGGTCATTGAACGTTTAATAGTGATAATATATATATTGAAAAGTGGATATTGACTTTAAAGAGAAAATAAATGCACTGTGATATTGCAGGGCGACATATACTCCTGCGACATATGCTCCTGCGACATATGCTCCATGTAGTTTTATAGGATTAGGGTTGCAATATGGTTTAATGTTTGGTTGTATGGTTTGGTTTAGGATAGGGTGTAGTGTTAAACCCAGGGTTTTATAGGATTAGGGTTGCAATATGGTTTAATGTTTGGTTGTATGGTTTGGTTTAGGATAGGGTGTAGTGTTAAACCCAGGGTTTTATAGGATTAGGGTTGCAATAGGGTTTAATGTTTGGTTGTATGGTTTGGTTTAGGATAGGGTGTAGTGTTAAACCCAGGGTTTTATAGGATTAGGGTTGCAATAGGGTTTAATGTTTGGTTGTATGGTTTGGTTTAGGATAGGGTGTAGTGTTAAACCCAGGGTTTTATAGGATTAGGGTTGCAATAGGGTTTAATGTTTGGTTGTATGGTTTGGTTTAGGATAGGGTGTAGTGTTAAACCCAGGGTTTTATAGGATTAGGGTTGCAATAGGGTTTAATGTTTGGTTGTATGGTTTGGTTTAGGATAGGGTGTAGTGTTAAGCCCAGGGTTTTATAGGATTAGGGTTGCAATAGGGTTTAATGTTTGGTTGTATGGTTTGGTTTAGGATAGGGTGTAGTGTTAAACCCAGGGTTTTATAGGATTAGGGTTGCAATAGGGTTTAATGTTTGGTTGTATGGTTTGGTTTAGGATAGGGTGTAGTGTTAAACCAGGGTTTTATAGGATTAGGGTTGCAATAGGGTTTAATGTTTGGTTGTATGGTTTGGTTTAGGATAGGGTGTAGTGTTAAACCCAGGGTTTTATAGGATTAGGGTTGCAATAGGGTTTAATGTTTGGTTGTATGGTTTGGTTTAGGATAGGGTGTAGTGTTAAACCCAGGGTTTTATAGGATTAGGGTTGCAATAGGGTTTAATGTTTGGTTGTATGGTTTGGTTTAGGATAGGGTGTAGTGTTAAACCCAGGGTTTAATAGGATTAGGGTTGCAATAGGGTTTAATGTTTGGTTGTATGGTTTGGTTTAGGATAGGGTGTAGTGTTAAACCCAGGGTTTTATAGGATTAGGGTTGCAATAGGGTTTAATGTTTGGTTGTATGGTTTGGTTTAGGATAGGGTGTAGTGTTAAGCCCAGGGTTTTATAGGATTAGGGTTGCAATAGGGTTTAATGTTTGGTTGTATGGTTTGGTTTAGGATAGGGTGTAGTGTTAACCCAGGGTTTTATAGGATTAGGGTTGCAATAGGGTTTAATGTTTGGTTGTATGGTTTGGTTTAGGATAGGGTATAGTGTTAAACCCAGGGTTTTATAGGATTAGGGTTGCAATAGGGTTTAATTTGGTTGTATGGTTTGGTTTAGGATAGGGTGTAGTGTTAAACCCAGGGTTTTATAGGATTAGGGTTGCAATAGGGTTTAATGTTTGGTTGTATGGTTTGGTTTAGGATAGGGTGTAGTGTTAAACCCAGGGTTTTATAGGATTAGGGTTGCAATAGGGTTTAATGTTTGGTTGTATGGTTTGGTTTAGGATAGGGTGTAGTGTTAAACCCAGGCCAGGGTTGAAGTTGGTCACTTTGATTAGTGTGCATGTGGAATATAGACCGGGACAATAGTCGCCGCAGGAACCTCATTTTTAGTGTGTCTTTAATGCATCTTCTTATTTTTGCATCAATAACTTTAATTAACATGAGAATTTTGGAAATTATGTTGATCAAGAGTAGTCACTTTCATGTGTCCAGGAGAAACCAAACTCTGGCCTTATTCTGAAGTCAGGTTTAACTAAAAACATGGTCTAACTCTGTGCTGAAAATTATGGGGAGCCACAAATTAAAAAAATTTGTTTTATATTGTATATTTCTTATATTTATTATTTGTTTCCCTTTGTTTTCATAATGAAGAAAATATTTCAGTAATCATTCTGAGACAGTTATAAATGATGATGAGTGTCATAAGAGGGAATAAATTGAACATACATGTATACTACATGTTATAGAGCTTTTGCCCCCATCGGCTCTCCATAGTTTAACCACAACTTTAATCCTGAGCTCAGTCCTATACGGGCCTATTTGTTTTGTATGATTCGTTCTTTACCCAAGCTACATGTAAATATGGAACATTGTACTCCTCGTAACAGGTGCCTTTACACCCTCCCCAGGAAAAATACACATTTTTTACCTTCTCTGAAAATATGAAATTCACAATGTAGCCATCAACATTGGATTCCCCTTGAATGATAAGAACTCAGAGAAATTTGATACACAGTGTGTGGAGTATCAGTGCATTTAAATGTGTAAAGATTGGACTGAAGAACAGTTGTGTTTTATTTCCAAAAAACATATTAAATAACAATGCAAAGCAATCTTGAAAACTACTGTACATTGCAAGGTGTTTTTCCGTACCGGTTTGGAAGATGGCTTCCAACACCGCTTTAACCGTTCTCATCTTCTGAATCTCACTAAACATTGAACTACATGTAGTTTCCAAGCCAGTTTTAGGACGTTATTATGAGAATGGGGTCATACGTGTTGTTACTGTAACAATGGAAGCCTTTCTGTCTCAAGTGTACATTTGATTTCTTCTGCATTCATAATATTCGTATACAATTCAATTTTCATTACGTAACAAACATAATATAGGCCTATTGGTATTGATTTTGGTATGAATTATTAATAAAATACTAAATAAAAAATTCTAAATAAATATGATCTACTACCAACAAAAAGAGAATTGTAAAATTTGCAGTTTGCAGGAGAATGATTGTCATTATAAGTAGACTGCTTTAAAAAAAATGACAACAATAAACATATGATTATTTCAAAATATGTTTGAATTAAAGAAAAATCAATTTCAAGTCATGGATTAAACTTTGGTAATTCAGACAATAATACAACATACTGCACTTGTTTTTTATACATCGGTACACTTCATCACAACGTAAATAATAAAAAGGTAAGATACAGGACTTGTACATGTAAAGGAGAGGGAAAAACAAAAGACAACATCGAATCATCAGAAGATAAAAAAAAACACATGAATTCACACTGAATAAGGTCCTGAACTATCAATTCACAAACAAAATTGGAATCAACAAACAAGGCTGAAACTAAGGATGCAAGAACATTTGACACTTACATGAGGCTTAGAGATAGTCCCTCTCTTGAGTACGGTACTACATTCATGTACATGTATACACTACAAAATAATAACTAATATAATAATAAAACTAATAAAAAATCTCATTTTGCGAGACCGTGTGAATGTTGAAATTACTGTTAAATGGCTAATTTGTCTATTTTCTACTCATCACAACGGTCTGCTGTTATCTAGTCTAATGCTTTTCCATCCATCAACATTTTGCCTTGACAACTGTTTTGTCCAATTACCATTAGGTCCAATCATCACTGTGTAATCACCAGTTGGTCTTTGACAATTTCGTATCATGACTAGTTTGTCTTTTTGCCCAATTAGACCAAATGGGATATGGACTAAATGGCTGTAAGACCAACTAGTTATTAGACAAAATGGTGAGTGGACGAAATAGCAATTAGACCATGTGAAGAAACTGATGGTAGACCAAATGATAATAGAGGGGTTGGTCATTGGAGGAACTAGCATTAGACCAATTTGAATAAAGTCTAACCAAATTCTTAGATCCAGTGTGTTATTACGAAGCCTGAAACTGTTATACATAATTACAGGGCCCCGTCGCATAAAAGTTCCCATTATGGTAAAGTTGCCATTCAATGGTTGCTTGTATGGAATCCTTGATTCTGATTGGCTGTTGATCAGTGTTACCATGGTAGTTTACCATTTGATGGCAAAGTTACCACAATGATAACTTTTATGCAACGGGGCCTTGGGTGTTTTTGTGGTCTAATGGGTGTGAATGCGTCCATATCAGTTTGCTTAGATGTGGGAAGACTTATCGTCACACATATGGCATATCTCACACTTTGATCTCTCACTCATATTGGGATATTGCTCTTCTCAATAAGTTTTTCTTGTGTTAAAGTCCGACACGAACATATCAGGCCTACATGGTATGTACTTTATGTTCTTCATTTCTAATCTGTGGTGTAAGACTGTTTTTCTCGAGCAAGTTGAAGGAAATGGCCACTCGGTAGGTGATATGTTTTGAGATGTCATTGTTTTTAAAGCAGGATAAAATGGTCTTTTGCACAATGGCTATTATTCCTGGTTCTTTTCATTTCAGGGGTCCGTTACAAAAAAGTTGTGTTTAAACGCAAGTTCAAAACAAATCGCAAGTCCAAAATGCACTCTGTTGATTTTGAAAATCAAGTTGCGCAAGATTTTTAGAGTTGTGTTTGATTGCAAATCTTTCTGCAACGGGCCCCAGATTATGTAAGGTACTTGTAAATTCTACGTTGTGTAGAGAATGTGTAATAATGGTGACATGACACTTCCTCCAGCGACAATTGCTCAGGTTTTATTCCATCTGAGATATAGGTTAATAGGGTTGCAATAGGGTTTTTATGCTAGTTTTAGGGTTTGGTTTGAGATCATAGGGTATAGTGTTAAATCAAATTGAAGTTGGTCGTTCCATTAGTATGTGGTTTTTAAAGCGGAGCAATTGTCGCCAGAGCAAATGTCACGGAACCTTGATTGATCACTGCAATTTTATTGTTTTAATCATTTTTATGATTGTTTCTTTCCACTAGGTTGAGTGGATTTTAAGGCAGTCTGTCTGATCCCATGCGTTGCCTTCGGGTGCTTCTTCGAGCCATGTTGGTGGGGGTACGCAAGGCAGTCCTGCGGGACGTACGGTCCTGCATCAGCACACAGCTACTGGTCATCATCGTCAGCGTCATGATGGTGGTCATCGTCGTCCGTCAGATGCAGGGCCCGATGGACGTCGTCATCAAGGAGGAGATCCTCCAGACCAAGGATATGTTTGCGACGATGACGCCGCAAGAAACAGAACCAGAAGGTAAGAATGCTCTGTAACTTTTGTCCTTGGTACTTTATTCGGTGACTGTCATCGACGGATATCTTTCAGAGGTCAAACTTAATGATTTTTTTTAGGGCTGCCACATATAAAATCATGCTCTCGATAGCATTTCTTCTAATTCTCTGGAGTACAAACAGTTTCTGTACAATGGTGTCACGACAATTGCTCCTGCAACAATTGCTCCCAGCTTAAATTCATCTTAGATGTAGGGTTTGGGTGGCAATGTATGGTTGCAATAGGGTTTTATGTTACATGTAGGTTGAGGGTTTGTTTTAGGGTAGGGTGTAAAATCCAGGGATGAATCTGGTCATTTGATTGATTTAGAGCAGTCATGGAACCCATCCATGCATGTTCATATTTTCCCTATTGCCAGTATAAAGCCATCACAGCTTTCATAGGCTATCCTGTCAAGGTATTTTAATACATGTACATGTTATCCTTGCTCTTGTTAGACTTGGCAAGTAAAATCAGTCAATCATTTCAAAACATGTACAAGCCTGAGTTTTGTTCCTGATCATACATGTGGGTCTTGGGTCACCTGGGATATCCATCATCGACTATAAAATATGGGACAGAGAAACTGTGTAGGAGCTAATTCTACCTGGATACACGCCTGTGTGCCAAACAGATGTATGCCTTTATACGGAAATTCAAGTTTCAAGTTTATTTTTTCCATCTCCATTATCAACATTAAAAACAAATACAAATCAAACATACATCATAAATATAAACAAATTAAATATGATTACATATGATTACATTGATTACAAATCAATTACAAGTTCCTAAACATTTGTGGAATAGTTTTAACAAAATCTTATATGGAAATGAGGGGAATTACATGCCGGTTTATTTCCAATTCGTCCAATTGCCAACTCATCTACTATTATCTGGTCTACCATAACACACAAGTTCCATGAACCCCATAACGCATACTGGTACTGCACAACTTGTCTACTATCATCTGGTCTACTATCAGTTCTCCCACTCACCATATGGTGTACTTTCATTTTATAGTCTAATGGCATCCTATCAACCAGTTGGTCCATAAACCATTTGGTCTAATTGGACTAAGTGTTAAATTGTGCGAAATGAATTAAAATGAAATGGATATCAGACCAACCGGTTATGAGACAAAATGATCATAGACGAAATCGTGATTAGACGAAGTGATGATTGGACCAAATGATTATTGGACCAAATGGATGTTAGATGAAATGTTGGACGGAATGGCATTAGACTAAATGAAAGTAGACCATGTGGTGAGTGGACAAGTTGGCAGTAGATGAATTGGCAATATACCTTGTGGCCTTGTAGTCTCCATAGAAGTTTACCCCTCTCCCCATCCCCTCCTTACCTCTCCCCCCCTCCCCCCTCCAACCCTTCCCCTCCAATGTCCATTCTTCATTGCTCAATTCATAATCCACATGACAATGAGTCAATATTGCATTTACTTCCCAGTATTTATTGTTGTTTTTCATTCTATGTTATTGACTTTATTTCGCCTCATAGCAAATACAGTACTTACAGTGAACATGAATAACATTGATAAATAATTTCTTTTATATCTATAGTTATATTCAAGTCTGGAATGGGAATATATAATACTTCTAGGTAAGTGATTTTATCTCCGATTTGGGGATGTTATTGATTTTATTTCGCCTCAGAGCAAATACAATACAGTGTACATGAATAACATTGATGAATAAATCCCAAAATATGTCAGTTGAAAAACAATGCATGAATGCTTGAAATCCAGAGGACCCCAAATTAGTATATTTTTCTAAATTTATCACATTGCAATGTTGTTATTTTTAGTTTGTGCAGCAGATTTTTCTTGGGGAACATTAAATTCCAACCTCATAATTATTCATGACCACACTCTTCAAAAGTGTTTTTTTCTTCAGACATTAAAGATAGAGATATGACTCTGATTGGTCTGTATGGGCATATAATGAAGGAATCTAGACGATGTAGTTCTATAGTACATGTATATGATCACATTATTTTCATAGCACAGTTCGCATGTAACGTAATCTGTGACCATCTGATATTGAGTGTGTATGCTTGAAGTGAAGTGTCGTCTAGTATTCACGTTGTGTACCGGTAGTTCAATTGAACATGGCCTGCAGCCAAGGTCAACAAAATTGTCAAACCCAGGAAAAGACTTCAAAGTCATGTACAGTACATTATGAGACCAATGAGATTTGGGGTCCCTGGGTGGAACGTCACAGAAATCACCCATGGGCAATTCCATGAAATATGTACGTCCAATCCCCTATACGTGGGACCTTCATGAGATTTTCTGTCTTTGATTTCTTGTTCCTTTGACGGTCTGTAATGTTCTAAAAGGACCCAGACTTGGTCAGTTTATGAAGTGAAGTAAAACTTGAGGAAAATGGGGGTCGGAGGTACATAAAGGTTGATTGTTTTATGGAATTGCCCCCATAATAAAATCTTATTCTGACACATAAAGAGAAACATTCTAAAGTTCATCTCGTTGGAATGAAGGTTATCATAGCTGATAATTTTTTTTTTTAAGTTTCAGTTTTATGTGTTGCCCTACATGTATGATGCTTCTTTGAAAATACTGATTTCCTTCAAACCAAAATACTGATTTTCAACTTTTAAAATTCTGAAATGTTTATGTTCAGGTTGGCATCTCTGATGTAACAATACTCTATTGGTCCAATTCGTCTAATTGCCAACTCGTCTTCTATCATTTGGTCTACCATCAGTTCGTCCAATCACCACATAGTCTTCACTTTCATTTTAATAGTCTAATGCTGTTTTGTCTAATAACCAGTTGGTCCAATAGCCATTTAGTCCATATACCATTTGGTCTAATTAGACTAAGTGTTAATTGTGCAAAATGAATGAAAATGAAATGGATATTAGACCAACTGGTTATGAAACAAATGGTGATTAGACGAAGTGATGATGGGACCAACTGGTTGTTAGGTGAAATTATGATGGACAGAATGGCATGAGACTAACGGGGCGTGGCAAGAAACTTGCGATCAATTGCAAGTCAATTTTTGGTCCCTAAATCAATCATAATGTATGTCTTGCAGTTAATTGCAAATTAGTGATTGATTGCTAATTTGTTCCTTGAAACAAGAAGTTTAATCTGATTTGCTACAGCTAACGTTGATCTATCAGTTGAAAAATTGTAACAGAATATTTGCAATTGATCACAAATATTAATTTTCTTGCAACACCCCCTAAATGAAGTATGCTTTGTGTTAAGTGAACGAGTTGGCAGTAGACAAATTAGCAATTTACCCGCCCGTTATAATACTTTAATTTTATAGTGTCTTTTCTCTATTGTTTCCAAACATTTGTAGAATACCTGCAATAGTGCACCACAAGGACACCTTCCTTGCATTCTGTGAAGCTCGTAAAGACACAAGCCATGACATCGGCAACATCCACATCGTCCTACGGAGGGGTCAGAGGTCAGGGTGGAAGGTCAAATGGGGGTGAATTACAGGTGGTGGCATCCAGGCATGGTTACAGGTAATGGTGCGCTTGCATTTCTCCTATGATGGCTGTACGGCGAGTTGAAAACGGTCCTTTTGTTCATTTTCATTCAAACCACAGGTTATAAAAAATATCAAAACGTCTGTTACAACTCGCCCTACGGCAGCTGTAGGAAGAATGTGACTGCGCCCTAGAACGGGGTAGCATTTCATGTAGCAAATAGTGATTTTTCACTGACAACTGTTATAAGCTACTAAAATCCTTGCATCTGATTGGCTGAAAGCAAGTGTAGTCATTAAAAAAATCAAAGACTGCTTCTTTCATGAAATGGTTTCCAGGGCCCCATTAGCATAAAAATTACTGGTACTGTTATAGTAACTTTGCTACGCAATGGATTCTTTTATAAAATCCATAATTTTGATTGGCTGTTGAACATGGTTACCATTGGATGGCAGAGTGACGCGACGGTGCCCAGGAATGAATTTTTCAAAAGATCATTTCTTGATAATATTTTGGGGGAACGTCCTACACAAAATGACCGAGAAGTTGTAGATTTGTTTACAAACGTGAAAATAATTGTAATGATAATAACTGGATTTATTAAGTGCTTTTTGCCTGAGTATACAAAGCACTGTTACATACTACCCCGGCTTTACATAAGCCGGCTTGACATAAGGCTGTTCTTCCAAATAGGCGCTGAAGCATTCAATGAATTTCTTCCTACCGGGTATCCATTCACCTCACCTGGGTGGAGTGCAGCACAATGTGGGTAAATTTCTTGCTGAAGGAAAACATGTCATGGCTGGGAATCAAACCCACGTCCCTCAGATTGAAAGGCGACAGTCAGAACCACTAGACCACAACGCGCCCAATCAGGGCTTCTTTCTTATTACTGTTTAAATGCAAAGGCCAATTCTGAAGTCAGGTTTAACTTAAACTCAGTTTTAAAGTTGGGGTTTAAGTATGGATAGCCAATGGTTACATACATGTACATCACTAACAGTTGAGATATCATATTTCAGCTCATTTGGCTCTCAAGTCATAATATGTAGGAAGGATAAATATATGATTGTCTTCACCATCGATAAATGAGGAAAGAGCACAGTAAACATAAGAAACATACAACTTAATAAAAATTTTGACACTTTTGGCTTCCCATAATTTTAGCAAAGAGTTTGACCATGGTCTAAGTTAAACCCGACTTCAGAATATGGGCCATAATGTTGGGATGATTTGCTCCTGCGAAAATTGCTCCGGGCTTAATTTCATGTAAGATGTAGGGTTAGGGTTGAAATAAGGGTTTTTTTAGGTTTAGGGTATTGTATAGTGTTATACCCAGGGTTAAAATTGGTCATTCAATTCAAGTGTGTGGAACTACATGTAGGGTGGAGCGTTGTGGCCAGTGGATTAGTCTTCGGACTTTGAACAGAGGGTCGTGGGTTCGAATCCCAGCCATGGCGGTAATTTCCTTCAGCAAGAAATTAATCACATTGTGCTGCACTCGACCCAGGTGAGGTGAATGGGTATGGGTACCGGTAGGATTTATTCCTTGAATGCTTTAGCGCCTATATGGCCGCTCAGCTACAGCCGGGGTAATAATGATATACCACGTATATTTCAGCGCCTTGAGCACATAATCAATGTGGATTTGGCGCTTTAGAAATACTCTATATTATTATTATTATTATTATGTAGGGTGTAGTAGTTGTCACCAGAGGAAATTTCCCTTGGAGACTGGGTGATTATGCTATAACACACAATTTCTATTAACCCCATAAAGCATACGGGTACTGCACAAACATGCTCAATCTCCAACAGTGCAATCAAAACTGAGATTGACTGTATCATACAAACATATTTGTCCATGTTCACAGCATACAAAACATATAATTCTACTCGTATAGTCATGGCCGTAACCTTCAGCATGATGACCGTTGGATTCCTGTGTCAGCTCAAAACCATTTCCTTTCTTCTTTCCTGTTGACAGAGCCATGAACCCTGTGCCGATCGTTGACAAGGTCCTGGATGTGATTCTCCTGGTTTACCATCTTATACCCACCTGGGTCAGTCAGTGGAAGCTCATCAGGGATGGTGTTTTCAAGCAGCTAGTTATGGTTACAAGGGTGAGATTATGTTGCTCTGTTACTGATAGACAGACAAATAGATAGACAAACAGCCACAAACACAGACTGACTGACAAACAGACTGATACACAGACTATTTTACCATCTTATACCCACATGGGTCAGTCAGTGGAAGCTCATCAGGGATGGCGTCTTCAAGCAGTTAGTTATGGTTACAAGGGTGAGATTACATGTATTGTGCTCTGTTAATTGTAGACAGACGAATAGACGGACTGACTGACAAACGGACTATTTTGCCATCTGATACCAACATGGGTTAGTCAGTGGAAGCTGATCAGGGATTGTGTCTTCAAGCAGTTAGTTATGGTGAGATTATTCTTGCTCCTATACTGATAGACAGACAAATAGACAGACATACACACAGACAGACTGGTTTTCCATCTTATCACTACCTATCAATGAGACGAATTCTTCTGTGAGCAGGGGTGAGTGGGACACACTGAGCTGGCCGTCTGGCATTCAAATTTGCTCTGTGAAGTCGGTTACGGATTGTTAAAGTGGAAACAATCACTCCAGTTGCTGCAGTGAAGTCATTATTGAGGCGGCGTGCACTGTGTGAAAGCGGTTGCGGAGACTGAGATTCGTCAAGTAGCGATCATCTCTAGGGGTTGTTGAAACTGGTCGGCCACTACGGGGTCTCTCAGAGTATAGCCTGTCTCTCGGTGTCTTTCACTTGCTCTGCTAATGACACTGTGTGTGGAAGCCCATCACTCTGGCTACTCTTCGTGACTGAGACCAGCTTCGAGCATCCTAGGGCTCTGGCTACATCTGTTTCACTTAGGTGGTGTCTTGGCATTGCTGTTGTAGGCAAGTTGTTGATTTTAAAGACAGTAATTGCTTTGGAAGCCACTTTTATACGGGCACTGCAATGATGTGAGAAACATCGTGAAAGAACTGCATGTTTGAAATTGATTTCATTGTGTTTGAGGATATTCAGGACACCTGTATCCTGGCATTACTGTTGTCAGCAATTTGTTGATTGTAAAGACTAAAGACAGAAAATGCTTTTGAATCCACTTTTGTACCACTTCACAATGGGCCCGCTTTTCAGGATATGCAATGATGTGAGAGAGACATCATGCAACAACTGAAACCAAATTGATTACAGTGTGTTTGATGGCATTCAGGACAGTGTCTTTGGCATTGCTGTTGTCAGGAAGTTGTTGATTGTAGAAACACCTTGTATATAAAAAAAAAAATTACATACGTTTTAAAAGTGGTCCTTAACTTTTTTTGAGTAGTGTAATATGGTTACTCACGTTACATTTTGTCCATGTATGGTTAACAACACTCATGTCTTTAAAATTCAATAATGTGTGTAAAATTCATTGCTAGGAACATCAAAAAGAGATTTTATACCAAAAATTGGAACAATTGGAGCTTTATTAGGGAGTGGGGGGAGTATGATTTCGCTTACTAATTATGCATAAATTAGCATAATCGCTTAATACCAATTTGCATGAAATAAATTACTGTTACAGTATTGTAGATTATGTCCAAGACAACCTGCACGCAAATTTTCGGCGTGATCGCGCGGTCGACGGCCGAGATCTTAGGGGGGGCATGGGAGGCCCCCCTCCCGGCCATAGGAACTCCCAAAATTCCCGGCCTAGATAGGGTTAAACGGAAGTTACTTTCGCGAGTGAAAATCCCTGGATGTCCGACCTCGAGAATGGAGATGTTACAGAGAACAAGGTTATATCATATAACCTTGTTCATTGTTGAAGGAGTGCTAGTTACGGTACTAGTACTAGATCTCAAGGGGGGCCTGGGAGCCCCCCCCCGGGACATATCAACTCCCAAAATACCCCGGCCTAGATAGGGTTACAATGTGTTGCTCGAACACTCTTTAAAGTTTGGTTAATCAAAACCAAGTCTTACTAATGCACTCTCGCATTGTGAATACTTTTACTAATATTTAATTTTTTGTGTGATTGTATGACCACTGATATTTTGATGAACAAAGAGTCGCATCAAAGAGATGTACGCTCATTTTGCTTTTAATTAATCAAAAATAACTTCACAACTCACCATGAGACTTAAAACTTCACATCCCACAGAAATTTTACCGAACTGAATAATTTTTACTGGTTACTCACATTACATGATGGTTACTCATGTTACAAAGTTACTCACGTTACAGTTTTTCTTCATCATTTTTATAGAAAAATTGTACTTTTTAATGATTTTGATAGTCATCACTGTGTCAAAGATTGTTTGAAGGAAGAGAATTCAAAATCCCACCAATTAACTGTGAAGAATTTTTCTCTCAGAAAACAAGTCAGTTTTTTGGTTACTCACGTTACATCACCTGAGCAGGTTGCAATATTCATTTTGAATGAGTACTACAAATTGACTTGAATAGCGGTTGTGTATTTTAAGTAGTTTGACTCTTCTAAACTTCAGAAATATATAAAGTGGGGTGTTGTTGCAATAAAAAATGGTAATAAGGCATATTTCATTTTTAACTATTTTTTTATATTTTGGTACACAATGGAAGACACAACTTTGACCATTTTTTTCCAAAGTATACATATGAAAATAAACTTTTTATTTCTTGTTCCTGAAACTATCATGTATGAAGGACTTAAATTATTAAAAAATTCAAGAAATATTGAATTTGAATTTTTAAGCTCGTGTCCACCAACCTGTGGAATTGCCCTGATCAAGGTCAGTTAAGGTCAAAGAACATAGTATTTTATTATATGAATGGTGTTTTTTTTGTGAATAATCATTCTATTGTTTTCAAAGTCATCACTGCTGTTATATTACGTCATGTAATGGAGGCGAGACTGCCAGAGGCGTTCCACTTGTTAACAACCAGCTCAGATGTCTGGTGATATAATAATGAGGGGTTTTTTCATCATTATTATTAGTAGATTTTTCATTCATCATTACATCCTTAATAGACAGCCCAGAATGGGAAGGATTCAAAATCATTTTCATCTGTTGTTTTCTTTGGCAGAGTTTTGATAATGGAGAGACGTGGACAATAGCCAAAGATATCACTGCATCAACGCTAGGACAGATGAAACCTCCCCCAGCACTATACGCACCAGGTAAGATAGAGAGAGGGGGTTGTTGCATGCGCCTGTTATCCAAGATACATGGGGAAGTCACAAATTGATGCAGAGGTTCGAGCCCTGGTCACGTTTTTCAGATGGTGACGTTAAAGGTCCGTCCCAGACGTAAATAGTCATATCTGATTGGCGCACGTCTGACAAAATTCAAATACACACACACAGGGGGTAGAGGTAGAGAGGGGGAGGTGAATGCCGGGGGGGTAGTGTGCAGGCATTGACCTTGAGTTTTGCATCCCCAATAGTGCAGCGCTTCTCAAACAGTGGTCTGCGAGAGCCCTAGAGGGAGAAAAAAAAGTTACATGTAGTAACTTTTATGCAATTTGGCCCTGGAGACCATTTCGTGAAAGAAGCAGCTGTTGAATTTTACTGACTAGCTTGCTCGCAACCCAAAAAAAAAAATTAAAATATAGACTTTTCACAGACCTGTTCAAACACGGTATGTCCGATCCGTCTACGTGGGTCAAACAAAACTAAAGCAGGCTTAGGTATGTGGTTTCGATCTAACTTTATTGTGAACTTTATGTGCATGAATATTGTGTATGTAGTTAATTGTTGCCCATTTACCGGATATTTGCAAATGCAGATTAGTTCTCAAACTGTTTGTTTCAGATGTGCTTCAGAGCTTTGTGTTCAAATTTCACGAAACATTTTTGACACATTTTCTTAAAATTTCAAAGGTGGGCCTCGAAAAAATCTGAGAGTCAAAGTGGTCCTCGTGTAAAAAGAGGTTGAGAAGCGCTGCTCTAGTGCATATTACAAAGTCTGAAGTAGTGAGACTAGATTCACTATGTTCTGTGACTGGCTCTACCACTGTAGATACATAATTGACACAGACATTTGATGAATGGGAAATAGACCTACATTATTGGTGCTATGTATATACTTTTCCAAAAATCTTTGAATTATGATGTCTGTACATGATATGCATTTGAGCCTCGGGACTACGTTGGGTGATTCAAGTTCGCGATGTTCGGTGATGGTGTTGGTGTTGAGAGCGTAAAAAGTCTGCTGAACCGAGCTGGGTTTAGAGGAATGATACCGATTGCGTTGTCGATAGCACATGATGTCACGCCTCTGCGATGCGCTGCTAAATAATCTCAACTTCAGGCAAGAAGTCTCGATGACGAATATGAAATCGGAGAGAATGCATTAAATTCTCATCGTACAGTATACATGTACCAATGTTTTGATCAATTCAAGAATTTGAAAGAGCAAATGTTTTCTTCATCAAAATATATACAGCTCAAATGATTTGTACTAATCTTAACTGTAAAAGCTAATTATATGTGTTCGCCGCCTGTTCACGAGCTTGATATTTCCAACTCCGAACTTGAAATGATGATTTTCCCAATCCCTGGGTTGGTGTTGGTGAATGGGGAATGGCACATAGATCGTCAACACCAGCCGCAGTGAATGGTTCAGCAGACGACATTCAACACCATCCTTCATCACAAACTGCTGGAAATACAACATATTTTCCGAGGTCAATCCCAACACCAGCCTGATTTCAAGTATGGTGTTGTGGCTGGTGTTCGTGTTGTCACAACACCAGATTCCAACACCGTACTTGAAATCACCCATTGTCTTTAAAACCACAGTGATTGAAATGAATTAAACTTCTTTTCTTTTTCATCAGGACCTGGGCATGGTATTCAGCTGAAATCAGGAAGACTGCTCGTAGCTGGGAATTATTTCGTCAAAGACGAGGTCGGACCACTATTACGTGAGTCAAATGGCATATTATTGATTACTCTGTACGATGACACAGCATCTGATCTGACGACAGTTGCTCTGGGCTTTGTTTTGTCTGAGATTTAGGGTTAGGATTAGGTTTGCAGTATGGTTTTATGTTAGGTTTAGGGTTAGTTTAAGGAAAGGGTATAGTGTTAAATCCAGGGTTGAGGCTGGTCATTCCATTAGTGTGTGGAATGTACAGCAGAGCAATTGTCACTGAAGCAAGTCTTCTGGAACCCTCTGGACATGTAGCACTGAAAGATAATTTTGCCAGTTGCAGCCACCCCTAAACCAAGAATAAGTTGCCCAAAATAAATTTTGAGACTTACATTTCGTAAAAACTTTGAAAAAGCACATCTTAAGCTGTCAGATGATACATAGCTTGTGAAGGTTGCTCAGCAATAACCCACACAAATACTTGATTGAATGCAGATGGAACTAAGCGGAAACTTCAAAATATGAGGAGAAAATGTTTGAATTTGGGGTTCACTCAAGCATGAGATGTGCACACTGTGTAATCTCAATGAATCTACCAAGCAGTCTGTAATAACTTGTGTCAAAGAAGCTTGTGTGTATCATGTTTTTTATCCAACATTGCAACCTGACATTTTGATGGTATGGAGAAGTAGAATTACTCTATCAGATAAGTCCTCTTTTTTTCTTTTTCTTTGTTTTTTTGCTTTTTGAAGTTTAGACTACAACTAACTATTATAGCTATGTTAATCCTATCTAAGGCCGGGGTATTTGGGAGTTCCTATGGCCGGGGGGGGCCTCCCAGGCCCCCCCCCCTAAGATCTCGGCCGTCGACCGCGCGATCGCGCCTAAAATTGGCACGCGGGTTGTCTGGGACATAATCTACAAGATTGTATAGTAATTTTTTATTTCATGCGAATCGCTATTTAGTGATTATGCTAATTTATGCGTAATTAGTATGCAAAATCATACTTTTTCCTCTAACTTCCTAAATAAAGCTCGAAATGTACTCATTTTTGGTATAGAAACTCTTTGTGGTGTCCTTAGCAAGAATACATGAAAAAAATTGTGATATCAAATCATTTTCTTATGTATTATATTGTTTTTGCAATTTATTATATATTTCTTTGTTTTTTTTTTACCTTTTTTGTTTTTCATTGTTTTTTCAATGAAATTTGTTGGGACTCTTCTGTGATCATAAAAATCATAACATGAAAAAATTTAGACTAGCAAAACTAAAATAATCATACATTTATGAAGTTTGGTTGAAAACACAATTTGCATTGACTTTGTACACAAAATCACGTTTTTGAGCAATTTTTGGTCTGACATGCACTTACATAATGTTGCGTAATTTCGGAACCACGTACCCGGGTGACGCAAAATTGGTCTCAAAAGTTGCACAAGACTTGAAAGTAAAAACTCAGCGAGCAGCCCGGTCAAAAAAATTTTCATGCCGAAAATATCGCGCAATTCGTTGAGGGGGCCCCCCCCCGGCCTAGATAGGGTTTAGAGAAACTGCCTTGGCATTGTATTGTTGGTTTCTGTTTCTGTTTATGGTAACTCCTTGTAGAAACTTGGCAGGACAGCATTTTTTTGCTGGTGAACGCCAAGCTGGTATATAACCAATTACCTAGGAGACATTTTTATGTCTAGGTTAATCAGTCATAGTGGCTGACTTTATAGATGACAGATATTACTCTTGGGGATCAACATGGAGGCAATGGCAGAGTGAGAATTCGAACTAACAACCTTGCGATTGTGAGTCCAATGCTCTAACCACTAGACCACACGACCCGTGTTGGGGTGGCTGGTCACGAACGTCCTGTAAATGCACTCCAAGCTGAAAGTGATATCTGGGTCCTGTCTTACAAAGAGTTGCGATTGATCCAATCAACCACACACCATTGGTCCAATCAATCACAAAAAAGGAAATCCAGCAACATCAACATCTCAAATGAATGTTCGAAATATTTTCTAGATATGACGTAAATTCATATGTTCATTGCTGTCTTGACAATTCAATATGCTCCTTTTTGTTGTGCACATTTCCTGAAGAAAAAAATGATGACACTGATCGTTTTCCATGTACACGCAGTTGATTGGATCAATCGTAACTTTTTATAAGACAGGTCCCCAGGGACCCTGCACATGAAAATCAATCAATGTTCAATGCTTCTTAATAGAATCTTAATTGTTCCTTGATTAATCTATGTATTTGTACTGTTTTCTCTCCCTTTCTTTTACTGTGCCTTGGGCACTCTGCAGAGTCGGTTTGGCGCATTCACACATTTTTTATTGTTATTATTATTGTTAGTATTATTATTATTATTATTATTATTATCATTATTATTATCATTATTATCATTAATATTATCATTATTATTATCATTATTATTATTATTATTATCATTATTATTATTATTATTGTCATTATTATTATCATTATTATTATTATTATCAATATTATTATTATTATTATTATAATTATCATTATTATTATCATTATTATCATTATTATCATCATTATTATTATTATTATTATTATTATTATTATCATCATTATTATTATTATTATCATTATTATTATTATTATTTTATTATATATTATTATTATTATCATTATCATTATTATTATTTAGTAGTAGTATTATTATTATTATTATTTATTATTATCATTATTATCATCATTATTATTATTATTATTATCAGTATTATTATTATCATTATTATAATTAGGAGTGGGCTATAAATGGTGATTTTTGGTTTTACTGTGAGAACAGTTTTTATGTGTTCCTTTTACCTTATCTCAACATGAAATGACAATATTTTTTGTCTCGGGTCCGAGAAAAAAGTGTGCCGGGCCAAAATCCAAAATGGCCGCCAAAACCCCCCAAAATCACAGTTTTGGCCACAACTTCTTTATTTGGTGTTCTTTTTCTTTGGTTTTGGTGTCTATTCATATGTGTTTGGGGGCAGGCAATTTGTTTTTCCTATAATTAGTACTTTTAAACCATTATTTGTAGAGTTAAAAGGTAATTATACCTAAATTTTCCAATTTTTATAGCCTTTTTTTCAGCCAAAAAGTAGGTTTTTTCGTCCTGGGTTCTTGGATATTAGATGGTACGAGGTCACAATAGCAAGCAGCTTCTTAGAGCTATATTGCATTTATTCCTCTACTATGGGTTTTACGGATATTTGTGAAATATATCTTATTATTAAATAAAAAATGTTAATTTTCCATACGGGCTATACAGTATAACAATGTACTGTTACTGTACATACTAGTACTACACTGCATATATATCCATGCATTGACCACCATGACATATGACAAGGCCTGTATAGTGTAATAGAAATAAGCTCCTAAGGTTTAAATTAGATTGTGAATTTTGAATTTGATTGCTTGTCAGCTGATGTACATGTTTAAACCAGCAACATAAATTACACATAAAAATATCACATATCTACAAGTTCATGTAGCCATATCTTCTTTATTTGGATGCTTTTTTTAAACCTGGTTGTGGTGTCTAAGTAACCGTCCTATTTGTGGGGTCACCCGGGTCAGGTAACTATCATGGTAATGTTGATCAACAGCCAATCAGAACCAAGGATTCCATGCAAGTTACCATTAAGTTAGGTCAACATAATGGTAAATTTTACGCAACAGGGCCCATAATAAGCTACAATGTAAATGCCATGTGGGGTTAATTACCTTTCTCCTCGAGTCTCCCTGAACTACATGTAGCATTGACAAAACATGTCCTCAGTGTCTGAGACAAATATATCTTCAATTTCTGGGCATCTAATTCTAAACCTAACAGCACATTTCTACATGAATAACACTATAGTTTTTATACAGGCCTTGTCATGGTGGCCAATGCATTTATGCAGCGCAGTATGTACAGTAACAGTATGTACATTGTATACTGTATATCCTCTATGGATAATTAACATATTTTATTAAATAAGATATATTTCACAAATATCCGTAAAACCCATAGTAGTGGAATAAAAGCAAGATATCGCTATGAAGCTGCTTGCTATTGTTGACCTCATATCATCTAATATCCAAATCCCAGGACGAAAAAACCTACATTTTGGCTGAAAAAAAGGCTATAAAAATTTGAGAATTTAGGTATAATTACCTTTTAACCCTACAAATAATGGTTTAAAAGTACTAATTATAGGAAAAACAAATTGCCTGCCCCCAAACACATATATGAATAGACACCAAAACCAAAGAAAAAGACCACCAAATAAAGGAGTTGTGGCCAAAACTGTGATTTTGGGGGGTTTTGGCGGCCATTTTGGATTTTGGCCTGGCACACTTTTTTCTCGGACCCGAGACAAAAAATATTCATTTCATGTTGAGATACATTACAAAATAAAAAAAAACTGTTCTCACATTGAAATTCAAAAAAAAGTTTTTTTGAATTGTTTGCCCATGAATAGCCCACTCCTATTATAATTTTTATTATAAAAGTGGTCTGATTGCACATTGGGCACTCTGCATAGTGGATTTTACACATTGTACATGTATCGTTATTATTTTCCAGATTATCTTGATAATTTTCACAACACCACCAATTATGCTAATGTGATCGCCAGTGATGACAACGGTGAGACCTGGTTCCTTGGCGGGAGGATACCGTTTGGGGTGGACCCGTTCTGGAGACCGATCCATGGAAATGAAGCAACAGTGAGTATTAAAGATTTGAGGAGAGATAACTGGATGGGTGGGTGGGTAGGTGGATGGATGGATGGATGGATAGATGGATGGGAGGGTGGTTGGGTAGATGGGTGGATGGATGGATGGGTGGGTTGATGATGGTGGGTGGATGGATGGATGGATTGATGGGTGGGAGGGTGGGTGGGTGGATGGATTGATGGTGTGGGTGGATGGGTGGGTGGTGGATGGATGGGTGGTTGGATGGATGGGTGGGAGGGTGGTGGATGGGTGGATGGATGGATAGATGGGTGGGAGGTGGTGGGTGGATGGATTGATGGGTGGGTGGGTGGATGGGTGGGTGGATGGATGGGTGGTGTGTGGGTGGATGGATGGATAAATGGATGGATAGATGGGTGGGAGGGTTGATGGTTGATGGATAGATGGGTAGATGGATGGATGGATGGGTTGATGGATAGATGGGTAGATGGATGGATGGGTGGATGGGTTGATGGATAGATGGGTAGATGGATGGATGGATGGGTTGATGGATAGATGGGTAGATGGATGGATGGGTGGATGGATGGATGGACGGACGGACGGACGGGTGGATGGATGGATGGTGGGTGGGTGGTTGGATGGATCGATGAACAGATGTGTGGGTTGGTGGGGGTGAGAGGGAGGGAAGTGGGTGGATTGATAGGTAGATAGTAATATCCTTTAATGATTCAATTGGTAATTTCCTTTGATCAAGAATGTCAGCAGTTATATGACACCTAAATAGATCCTTATCATTTGATTGGTTCTTTGATATAGCCCATATTGCATTGTAGATCCATACAATTTTGCCCAAGTGTGCAAGTTGTATGTAAGCAACGATCAACAGACTGAGCCCGTCTGCATGAGAATATTTTGAATCAAAATTTATAACTTTCATATGAAAAAGATCTATTTTTGGAAGTCATATAAACCAAATAATGAATGTTTTTCATTTGTGCGATGGACAGAATACTTTGATGAAAGATGGAATGAATGATCTATTCAACTCGGCTACGCCCTATTGAATGGATCATTTTACATGTATCTTTCACCTCTATTCTGTCCATTGCACTCATAAACATTCATCATTGATTAATGTTTTTCTTTTGGTCTTTCGTTCTTCCGCAGGCTGTGGAGATTGATAAGGGCCATGTTTGTATTAATGGCCGAACCCTCCACGCTGATCTGACGCGGGTCGTTGCCATCAGCGAAAATGGGGGCGAGACCTTTGGGGCTGGGCGTCTAGCCAGAGAGCTTGTAGAACCGGGCTATATTTTAACCGATGAGAAATTTGTCATTCCTGCAAAAGCTGCTGGTTGCCAGGTACGTGTAGCTGCATTTTTAAGATTTTTTTCTTCTAATTTTGGGTTTAAATGCCCATAAGCACAGTCCGAGTGTATTAGAGCTGCCGAGTAGTACTGATTTTCTGTATTTATTATTGAAGAATGAGAAAATACTGATGGTTTCATATTAAATACAAAAGCTGGTGTGTTGCCAGGTACGTGTAGTTGCATTTTTAAAGATTTTTTTATTCTAATTTTGGGTTTAAATGCCCATAAGCACAGTCTGAGTGTATTAGAGCTGCCGAGTAGTACTGATTTTCTGTATTTATTAATGAAGAATGAGAAGAATACTGATGGTTTTATATTAAATACTGATTTCTATTTCAGGTTCATTTTATGTGTTTCCATATTGGATAATGATTTTCAGCTTTTGAAATACAGGAATGTTCTTGATCATGTTGGTCAGATGCGGTGTATGATTTTAACTCTATAATCGGTTGCCTGAGGCACCATGCTCATAACCCTAAATAGACTGGGCTATTTTGACACCTAGATGTAAGGTCTGCATGCACTTACGAAATATAGCTTAATTTCAGAACCGCGTACCCGGGGGTCACAATTTTGGTCTGAAACGTTGCGTGAGACTTGAAAATAAAAAGTCAGCGAGCGATGCCTTCAAAAAATTTTGCATGGCGGATTAATCGCGAAAAATGTTAAGGGGGGTGATTCAGCCCCCCCCCAAGTGTTATTAGGGATAAATTGGATGATGATGATAAACTTTCAAATAAAAACTTGAGGTACATATCTTTTAATTTATTATACACTTTGTAGATATTTTATTACTAAAGATGTTTTTTTTTCAAAACTAAAAAATGGCTACGAAACAGCAACTTGCTCAACGACTATGACACCTTAAGCATAATTTTCTACTTTTTGTAAAATTTATTTATCCCTAAAAATACTCGGCCACAACCGTTTCCCTCTTTTCTCAATACAGGCCAGCATGATAGGATTCCCAGCGCCCCGCCCCTACGTCACCGACTCCGGCACGTGGGTCCTCTTCTCTAACCCCGCGTCGCCCAAGTTTCGTGAGCGCCTCTCGATACGCCTCAGCAAAGATGGATGCAAGACGTGGAGCCCCGCATGGAACATATTTTCAAATTTCTCTGGCTATTCGGACCTCACGTACTTCGAGATGAGAAATCCAATCACGGGTCTAAAATCGCAAAATTTTGCTGTTTTATTTGAAGCTGGCAACACAACATCTCACGATAGTATTATGTTCAAAATATTTAATATAGAATCCCTTTTAGGTGGACTAGATAAAGGGAAATTAAAATTTGATCCAGCAGTTTGAAATTTTACGTTTTGTAGATCTGAGGGGTGTTTCACAAAGCTTTAAGCAGGTCTTAGAGTCGCACTTCAATGCTGATGCGTTCTATACCGTACGCAATATGGAATTGAAGTGCGACTTAAGTCACATTTTTTGTGAAACACCCCCAGGGTTTATTCATACTTAGTTCTCCATGAGAACCTTTTTTAGTGTACTGGCATTAGGGAGCATTAGATTGCAAAATGAAATGGTGGACTGCTTCGTAAGTGACGTCATCTCAAGGCATTCCGCATGAGCTGCATTATCTCCAACATTCATTTGAGAAATTGAGAATGTGAATATCGCGATTCTGACTATCATGTGCATGATGTCATCGCAAGCCAACTTCTGTGGCCGTTTCACGTTGAGTGCAATCTAACAGGTCCTATCTATGATAAACATGTCGTACCTGACTTTGCCAACACAAATAAGTATATACTGGGGTACAGTTTCCATTCATTCACTCAGAGAGTCCTTACCGGTCTGAAATGCTCTAGATAAAAACTACATTATCACAGTTCATATTCGTGTTCACATTGAGTTCAATTTTTGTCTCCAAGCAACATGACTACTCCAACATTAACAAGTGGTATACTGGAAGGCCGTACTTGTCCACACATTTTAAAACTTCTTATTAATCTTCTTTGGGCACGACATGTAGATTTAACTCAGGCAGCCCTTCGTGTTTTCTGTAAATTGTGAATTGTGTACTGCCAACTCATTCACTCACCACATGGTCTACCTTCATTTAGTCTAACGCCATTCCGTCCAACATTTCGTCTAACAACCATTTGATCCAGTGATCATTTTGTCTAATCAACAGTTTGTCTATGACCATTTTGCCTCATAATCAGTTGGTCTAACATCCATTTTTTTCATTACTTAATCTAATTAAAGCAAATGGTACATGGACTAAATGGCTATTGGACCAGCTGGTTATTAGAAGAAATGGGGAGTAGACGAAATGGCAATGTGTGGAAATGTGATGAACTGATGGTAGGCCAAATGATAGTAGACAAGATGGCAATCGGACGAATTGACATTAAACCAAATGAAAATAAACCGTGTGGGGTGAATCCGTGACCTCACGTTTGGCTACAGGGGGTGTTTCACAAAGATATAAGTATGACTTATGGGGTGTTGCAAGAAACTTGCGATCAATCGATCGCAAGTCTATTTTTGGTCCCTAAATCAACCGTATGTCTTGCAGTTCATTGAAATTTAGTGATTGATTGCTAATCTGCTCCTTGAAACAAGAAGTTTAATCCGATTTGCTACAGCGAACATTGATCTATCAGTTTTAGATTGCTACAGAACATTTTCAATTGATCGCAAATATTTTCTTGCAACACCCCCTTAGAGTCATTAGAATATACCGTAATTACTTCAAGCATTCTTATTTTTTGTAAAAAGCTATGAGCTGAAATAGATATATTAGGATAATCATTGAGTATTGCAAATGTAAAGTACGCTAAAGTGAAATAGAATATTTATTAATAGTCATCGATTTTATAATCAAGATGACAACTATGTAATCAGTATCTACTGTGATATTTTTTGTTATTGTCGTTTAATGTTGTGTGTTGTCGTGAATTTATCATTATCCTCACCTGGCTCAAATTCACAAAGGGATAGAGATATTGAATTGATGGAACTTTTCATTATAATACATGTACTATTCACTCACCTGCGCATGAATGAGGCAGCATATATAAACTGACCCCATTTTGTGCAGCCAGAAGGGCCCGAATTCACAAAAAGGTGGTTCTGAAAACCCACGGTTGAGTCCATGGTTTATGCAGAATTCCTGTATAAATTACGCTTAATTTAGCGCGTATCGAGCGCGTGTATAAAACATGTCCAATGCTGATGCGCGTTTTTGTCACAGTGCGCCAAATTGACGCCTGTTACCATGGTTAGATACGTTATTTTGTTCATGAGTCCTCTGTTTTTATTCTTGAGTCCACTCTTCAATCTGCATAAACCATGGACTCAACCGTGGGTTTTCAAAACCACCTTTGTGAATTCGGGCCAAGGAATTTGTAAGAACCCTAGCTTTATTTTAGTTGCTTTTCTCCAATTTACGGCTGTTACTAAGCCTAATTTGTTAACCTTGACAGCCAATTAAAGCTCATCGTTTATCGTTTAGCATCCATTGTCACTGTAGGTTCTATTATATATTGCTTTGTTCTAGAATTCTGGTCATTCATGCAATTTTCCTCCGAGAGTGCTTATGTTGAAAAGCTTCCTTACGTCTTTTTTTAAAGCTATTTTATGATCACGTACTATTATGAAAATAAATACAGGCAACGTGAAGAGTTGTGATTGATCTGATCAATCACAACTATTGCCGGCCATAAATGTCAAAATCCATTGTTCATGTTTGTTCAAAATAATTTTTAACTATGATGTATATTCATACATTCATTGTTTTCTTGAAAATTTACTGTGCTTCTCTTTATTTATAAAGGACATTGTGCAAATTTCCTGTAGAAAAAATTTATGATACTGATGGATTTCCATAGATTTACGATTGATTGGATCATTCGTATCTCTTTGTAAGATGGGGCCCTCAAATATGGCCGGCCAGCAACATCATCCAAGTGCATAGGGATATGTGTTATGCGCTATAAAAGAACTGATTATTATTATTATTGAATGTATGATTACTAAAAATATTTTCCAGATATGATGTATATGCATCCATTCACCGTTCTCTTGAAAATTCAGTGTGATTCTCTTTGTTTACTATAAGCAGATCGTGCAAATTTCCTGAAGAAAAAAATTATGACGTTGATGGATTTCCATAGAGTTACGATTGATTTGATTAATCGTAACTCTCTGTAATATTTGGCCCAAGGTTCTTTTCTTACATATCATGAAATAGCCTTAAAAATGGACATACTGAAGATTTTTGACAAAGCATAGTGATTGATTATTGGGCTGATTTGTTAGTGATTGATTATAAAAAGGTGCAATCAATTATAGAAATCTGCCCCATGTTTTTGTTCACTTTTGTCAGACCTGTGTGATGTGGTTTAATGATGTAAATATAATTTACATTTATTTGCTTTTGATATCCTATTTGACGCTTAATTCAACCCACCGTGAAAACTGTTTTGTATTGTACACTCACAATATATATGATATTATCTTTGTTTTATGTGTGAATGGAATCATCCAAATATTGCTTGTAAAAATATATTTTCTTAAAGCTAGACTTTAATTCCTGTTCTTTGATGAAATTGCAGGGTTTTTTTTCTTTTTCATTAATATATTTTATAGACAGCATAATATTTTCTTTCAAAAGTCAATTTACTCTGAGCTTGCAAATGATTTTAGTTCTATTCAATGGAATTTATGTTAACATCTCTTCAATGTCGCCATCCCTATCTTCGATATCACCAGCACCATTTTCATTGCCATCATTACTTCATTACTGCAATCATAATTGTCACTATCAACATCATTATTGCTATCAACATGATCATCAAGTGCATCAACACAGTCATCACGACAAAGAATATAGATTTTCACGAGGGTGCTTTTTTGGTGACACAACAATTGCTCCTGTAATAATTGCTCTGGTCTTGATATCACAGAGGGCATAGGGTTAAAGTTGGAATGGTATTAGATATTTTGGTTCAGAAAAATGTAAAGATAATGATAAGGGTTTATTTAGTTATGGAGGTTGGATTTTATGTTTGGCTTAATTTGCAGATTTTCCATTGGAGAAACTGTCGTCGAAGCAATTATCAAGGAACCACTTTTTGATAAATTTGCATGTACAGTATTAGTAGAGGCATGTGGCATTTGTGGCTCAATGGGGGCCAGCAGATTGGTCTCCAGACCAACAGAGGGCAGTGGGTTCAAATCAGGGGCCACAAAACAGTTTTCAATTCAAAGTGGAGGGGGGGGGCTGACCATGCAAAAGATCACAACCATATGGGCATTTTTAGGTTTTTGTACATGTTTTTTTTTTTAAGTGGGGGACTGAATCCAACCCCCCCCCCCCCTCAGCTTCCGCGGCCCCTGCAAATCCCACCCTTGGTGTGATTTCCTTAAAGTAATTGATCCTCTTTGTGCTGCTATCGACCCATCTCCGAGGGAAATGGGTATTCCCAGAGCAGGAAGTAATTCCTCAAAAAGCTGAGCGCACCGGAATCGATAGCCCAGCTTAGCCGGGTAATATATCAGCGCCTTGAGCACCAAATATTATTATATGTATTATTATTGTAATGAACCAAAGATCAAATATGAAAATTCTTCCAAAACACACTGCTATTGCATACACATAACTGTGATGTCATTAAATGCATGTTTACATAATTCACAAAGATGTACAGCACCAACAAACCTATAACATGTTTTTTGTGTATTTGTCATAAGATTTTCATACCAGTATTTGTTATTTTATTGTTGTTTTTGGAAGTTTTTACAACTGCCACACAGGTTATAAAGAAATGAGCAGTGTTATATATTTTTTCAACATTGGACGATTTCTTGGGTGTTTTATCTTAATTTTTCTATTAGACACATTGTGCAATTTTTTTCTCACTGATTGGACTTAATAGTAATGCAGTTGATCATTATGTAGTTAATTCATACAATTTGAATTAGATATTTGAAGCAACATACGTTGGCCAAAATTTTACAAAAAGTTGCGATTGTTCTAATCGATCACGACTATGGACAGCCAGCATCATGGTATGTGCGACCTCTCTGCACATTTCCCCCTCATCAGCTCCTGTCATGATCGGCACAAACCAGCAAATAATATCGACAAGGTGAAACCTGTACACTGTTTTTCAGGAAAGGATTACCGTAAAATGTTGCATATTTTGTTGCTTCTCTTGAATTTTGCTCATCTTTTGTTCGTTTTGTAGCCACTTTGGACAATTTAATTGATATATTATTCAGAATGCAATGTATGTTTTAATGTATATATATATATTAATAATTATTCACTTTGGGGAGGAATGAGTATTTCTTGCCATTTATATCTTAGCTACTTAGATACCCGTATGATTGGACAATTGCATTTAACTGTATGTTAGATGTGTTCACCACCGCTAAGGCATATGCTAAATGTAATTTACTGGTGCTTTGCGTTTTCCTTTTACTTTGATTTTTGTCTTATTTGTTATAGCAAGTGTGAAATATAGCCCATCTTGAATGCCAAACAGGCATTTTGGGGCTTTATACGTAACAATTACCAGCTCAAACATTGTGCATAAATATATGTACTGATCTAAATGTCTTGCTGTATAGTGCGTCCCACAAAAAAGGAAAAGCTGTTTTCAGAGATAGATTTCACAATAAGCCAGTTCGTAGTTCCTTTCTGCGCATGATCAAAAGATTCTAGCATGATCAGAAGAAGGTCATTTGTACTAAAGTGACATGGTGCTTTAAAATCTAATGAGATAAGCACCAACTTTGATGTCCTGATTATTATTCTTTTGAATTGTCGTTTTTCTTTTACATCCACAAAAAACAACAATGCTTCCACAAACGACTGGTATTTCACAGTTTGTCAAGTACATTGTGCAACATGCGAAGATATGCATTCAAATTAGGAATGCAACAAATACCTTCATTAAGTGTTCATTGGTGTGTTATCCTAGTCACCTGGTCTATTCAATTTCTTCATCCTGCTATGTAAGGCAAGCTTACGTAATATCTTGCTTTGAAATCTGCCTATCATGATGAAAGAAATCCATGTAGTGTTTATCTCACATCAAGCATCAAACTATAGAGAAATAATTGAATTGTATATGTAAATTAAATTTCATAATTCATTTGCCTTAAAGAAAATACATGGAAATCCTGGCTTCCTTTTTTCTGGGACGCCCTGTATATCATCAGTTATTTGTGATACTTAATCTGTTTTCAAAGGAAATGTAAAGTATGATCTTGCTCACAAGTCAGTTGTGAAAATATTTTGTTTTTCTTGTTTGTGTGAATGTTTGTGCACTAATACTTAACATCAGAGTAATGACAATTGATCACACTTAACATCGGTGCTGATGTGTCTCACGTTGCGCCAATAACTTTCAGGAAGGTAGATTCTTTAAAAAATTTATTCAATTTGCAACGTTTTGTGAGGTTGCAAAACATTTTTTTTCTACACTGCTGAGGTATTCGTGTATGTCTAGTACATAATGTAACATCAAAAAGATGTCAATGAATTGCAATTATTGGTGTTTGTTTTCTCATTTTACACTGACGATTTTAGAAGAGATATATTTTAAGATCATTATCAAATTGGCAACAGTTAGTGAGGTAATGATAATAAAGATGATGCTGTATATTGGTCACGTACACATTTAGGTGTATGATATTACCAGGGACACTCCCTTTGAATAGTTAGATGCAAGAGCAAGGCTTTGTCTTAGAAAGAGTTGCGATTGATCCAATCAACCACAACTATGGATGGCCAGCAACATCATCATCTAAAATTCAGTGTTTTCAAGTATTTTACAGATATGATGTATATTCATACATTTTGTAATTCTCTTGGAGATTCAGTGTGACTCTGTTTGTTTAAAATGAGATTGAGCTAATTTCCTGTAGAAGAAAGTTACGGTGTGGGTGGATTTCCATACAGTTGAGATTAATTGGATCAATCATAACTCTGTGTAAGACAGGGCCCTTTATACCTCCAAAGTCTGCTTGTAATGTTTCTATGTGCTGGCACGTCATATTGGCAATGTCTTATGGGGTGTTGCAAGATACTTGCCATTAATCACAAGTCTATTTTTGGTCCCTAAATCAATCATATGTCTTGCAGATAATTGCAAATTAGTGATTGATTGCTAATCTGCTCCTTGGAACAAGAAGTGTAATCCAATTTGCTACAGCGAACATTGATCTATCAGTTGTAAAATTGCAACAGAATATTTGCAATTGATCGCAAATATTTTCTTGCAACACCCCTTGGTGTCATAGATCTCTTAGGTGCTTTTCACAGGCAATCTGGTATTTTGTGAAATGCACAAATGTCTAGAAATGGCATACTGTAATCCAGTAATTTGCAATTATATGTCCTTCGTTAACAGTTTGGCAAACTTCGAGGTGTTTCATAAGTGTCAACATGTTTTTATTTCATTTGCAGTACAAAGCAAAATTCTGAAGTTTTTTGTGGTCCTTTTGGCATCTAGTCTTTACTCTAGACATGGTTTGGTTAAAGTGACAAATATTAGTCTGTGTTTGCAGACTATTTTCTCACCTTCCCCATGAATTGTGAGGATTGGTTATAACAAGCTACTTGGGGGATTCCTGAGGAGGAAGACATGGTTTTACAGTGAGAACCTTTGCTTTCATCCTTTAGGGCCTGTTGTAGACTGAATGGCCCAAATTCACAGAGGCATGGGCGGAAATCCCAGGGGGGACAGGGGGAAGGGTTCCCCCCCCCTACTCAAAATAGTAGGGGGGGGGGCACAATATCAAATGTCCTCCCTACTATTTGCGGTCTTATATGACTGTTAGAAATACATCATTCAAAATCGAAATAAAACATGTTATTTAGGTCGAAATGAGCTTAAATTTGGGGTGATAACTTTTTTTTTGGGGGGGGGGCTTGTCAAATTTTCCAGCCCTTGTCCCCCCCCCCCCCCCCTACTTTTTGGGAGAGATTTCCGCCCATGCACAGAGGTGGTTTTGAAATCTATCAGTTGAACCCATGATGGTTTATACAGATTTTATGTATCAATTATGCTTAGTTTACAGGGTATCTCAACAAAATAAAGTTTAAAGTTGTGGTTAAAGTATGGATAGCCAATTGTTACATAAATCACTGATAATAGAGATATCATACTTCAGCTCATTTGGCTCTCAAGTCATTCATAATTGTCTAGGAAGTATAACTAGATGATTGTCTTCATCATCAATGAATCAGGAAAGAGCAAAGTAAACATAAGAAACATATATGTTTCATAGAACTTAATAAAAATTTTTTTATACTTTTGGCTTCCCATACTTAAACCACAACTTTAATCCCGACTTCAGAATACGTGCCATGATTTCTATAGAGGGCTCAGTCTCCATCAGACCAGCATGACACTTGAATCCATCGCAAACCTTCTACATGCATTCCTGTGAAAATACACCCATATGAGAATTGCTTGAAAAGTACTGGATGAGACTGTTCAAATTGATTGTATCTGTATATCAGGATCTGCTTTTTTAATGTAAAATGCATTATATAGTCGTTTGAATATATTGCTTGATTATTAATCTATGATACGAGCTTTGTCCTTTTCTTTGTGTACTATATGACCAGGGGGTGCTTCACAAAGATTTTAGTGTGATTTAGGGTGTGTTCAATGTCGAGGGTTTTTTTTTTCAAATTTAAATAGCAACATTAATCATGATTGAAAAGTCAGTCACAAAACACAAACACGACCAGGGATGCATTGTCCAATGTCGAAAATATGAAGCTGTTATAAACGGGTAATTCCTGTAAAATACTCAACCTTTCAGTACATCCGACCCCCATTTCTCTCAAGTGTTTTACTTCACTTCCTAAACTGACCAAGTCATGGTCCTTTGAAAGTATTACAGACTGTTGAAAGAACCAGAAATCAGGGATAAAAAAAATCATGAAAGTCCCACATATATGGGGTCGGATGTGCATATTGTATGGAATTATCTTTTTCGATGTTTAAATTTTCCTCCAAATCGCGATTTGAAAGACGTTTACTCTTACGAGCGGGAATGGGGGACACAGAACTCTCCGTTTGTATCTCATACCAGTGCGTTTTGTAATCCTGTTTTTAATCATGATTCATGTTGCTGTTTAAATTTTGAAAATCGACTGTAAGTCACTCTAAAATCTTTATGAACCCCCCCCCCCCCTTGATGCAAGGCAATTCTATTGAAGACATTAGAAAGATTCATTTAAAGGGGAAGTTCACCCTGAAGAAAACTTTGTTGTAAAATTAGCAGAAAAAATAGTAAAAACTATTGGTGACGGTTTGAGGAAAATCCGTTAAAGAGTATGAAATTAGAGTTCTAAGTTTTGGATTTGTGACGTCATAAACGAGCAGTTGCCCCATGTGTTATGTAATATAAAATGCATGAATATCAAATTGTGTATGGTTCCTGATGATTTCATTTTGTTTTCTGTTTATGATCGGGTGTGAAATGATTTGTCTAATATTGATATACAAAAGGTACAGTGAAAACCCTTTTAAATTTTCTGAGAAAATGACATTTCATTGATTTTTTACCTTTCGCTATGTAGGAATGCTGCTCGCATATGACGTCACAAATCAAATAATTGACATTCTAATAACTTTTTAATTATTTGATGAATTTTTCTCAAACCTTCGGCAATATTTTTATTATTTTTTCTGCTATTTTTACAATAAACTTTTTGTCAGGGTGAACTTCCCCTTTAAGTAGAAACTGAACATTGCCATTCAAATTTGCAAAACAAATTAGTAACTCACTGGTTTCCCAACAATTTTATTCAGTGTATAAAATCAAATACAATTGAATGAAATGATATGCATGTTACTTTTCATCAATCAATATAATGGATAAACAAATAATGTAATTCAGATGTTTTGTAACCATGTTTTCAATCATGATTCATGTTGCCGTTTAAATTTTGAAACCGACTTTAAGTCACTCTTAAATCTTCATGAAAAAATACCCCCCCCCCCCCACCCTTTGATGGAAGGCAATTCTGTTGAAGACATTGATATTCACATTAGAAAGATTCATTTAAGTAGAAACTGAACAATGCCATTCAAATTTGCAAAATAAATTGCTATCTTGCTGGTCTCCCAGTGTATAAAATCATATACACAGTAAAAACGCTGTTTAACATTTTTATACAATGCTGTTTACTAGATGAACCTTACAGTAATTGTTTAAACAGTTTAAACAAGTGTTTAAAATCTTAAACAACAAAGTTTGATTTTCAATATCTAATCTTCAATAAATTAAACATGATTGTTTAAAATGTTAAACAACTACTATAAGGTAATTCATATAGTAAACAACGTTGTAAACATTCTTTAACAGCGTTTTTACTGTGTACAAGTTTTATTCATTTTCATTGAATGAAATAATATGTAGATCAATCAAATACTAGTAATGGACAAACAAAATAATGTAATTCAGATGCGTTTTGAATTTGCAAGATTATATCACAAAATAATAGTTGAAAAATGTAATGTAGCCTATATCATAATGATCAAAATTTGAAAGAGATTGAATAAAATTGAACAGAAGTGACTTTATTGGGCAATACAAAGCTTTCATAAGATAAGGTATTTCACAACAACATGATTAAATGCCAAGTGAGATAGGCTGTATGCAATAATAATTATATTCAATTTTCAGTTTGGCAAAACCTTGCTGATTCCTATTCTTAGAGATAAAAAGGGAATACCCACCCCCCCCCCCCCCAACAGGAATTAACTAATTCTATTCAGTAAAGGGGAGAGTGGGGTAAATAATGCCACCTTTTTTTATAATTCTAATTATATCATTTTAATGTTAAGTAGCAGAAACATGATTATATGTCTATTACAAGATCCGGAGGAGACCAGTATTATCCATCAGAAATGTTAGAAATAATCAGCCTAATTTGCATATTACACTCTAAAAACCAGTAAAAATTATCCCTATGTTGGGTAGAATATTGGAACATGCGTTTGCCGGGAATTTTCCTCCCTTTTTGGCAAAACGCATGAAGGGTAAATTTTAATGCAACATTGCGTAAAATTTACATATTAATTGGTATCGTTTTGCCCAACCAACATGCATGTTCCATTTTACCCAATATTGGGTAAAAAAAAAATAGTGTAATGAGCCACAAATATTATTGTCGGGTGGCCTTATTTGCCCCACCAAAATACGGCAAATGAGGCCGCATTATCAAAACCCATTTTCTGTTACAAGGTTGGAAATCTCTCCCAAAAGGTAGGGGGGACAAGGGGCTGGAAAATTTGACAAGCAAAAAAAGGGTTATCAACCCAAATTTAAGGTCATTTCGACGAAAATAAATTTGACAAGCAAAAAAAAGTTATCCCAAAAGTAAGGTCATCTCGTCCTAAAATACATGTTTTATTTCGATTTTGAATGATGCAGTACACACAGAGAAATGTTTACAGAAAAAATGTAAAAAGTGATGTAAAATAGGAACTCCATAACTTCTGTGTAATTTTTACCTAACAGTAAATTTCACAAATATATGTAAATCATTATGTAAACTACAAAACCCAATTTATTGTGTAAATATTACCTAATTAAAATGTTTTACAGAAATTATGTAAAAAGTGATGTTAAATAGGAACTCCATAACTTTTATGTAATTTTTACCTAAAAGTAAATTCCACAAATATTATGTAAATCATGATGTAAACTACAAAACCAAATTTATTGTGTAAATATTACCTAACTTGAATGTTTGACAGAAATTATGTAAAAAGTGGTGTTAAATAGGAACTTCATAACTTTAATGTAATATTACCTAAAAGCAAATTTCACAAATATTATGTAAATCAATATGTAAACTACAAAACCCAATTTATTGTGTAGGGGGACATTTGATATTGTGTCCCCCTACTATTTTGAGTAGGGGGGACATGTCCCCCTGGGATTTTCACCCATTTTCTGTTGGTGTATTCAAAGTAAAAAAATAGGTTTGTTTGATACAATCATTCAACATTTGCTAGTAGCAATCATATTGTTAACATTAATTTATTAACTGCTCATTAATATGCAAATTAGGCTGATTATTTCTAACATTTCTAATGGATAATGTCGGACTTACTATAGATTTGTAATAGACGTCTAATCATCGCTAGAGGGTATTCATTTGTCTCGCAATCTACTATGGTCAACAAGGAAATTCGTGATCACTCTCGCAAAAAGTGTTCACTGGCTTTCTAGGAAATTCGTGATCACTCTCGCAAAAAGTGTTCACTAGCTTACAAGTTCACGAGCTTTCGAGTGCCGCTGCAACTCTTTATCAAGTGACTCACTTGACTTATTTACCCCATTCTTCCCTGTAGGCCTTGTTGAATGGACCATTTCATCATTCACCTATGTCCATTTTGTCAATTACAATTAATGAATATTTATGAGTGCAATGGACAGAATGGACAGAGGTGAATGATGAAATGGTCCATTCAACAAGGCCTGTAAATGAGAGTGGGGTAAATAAATCAAAATCTAGTTTCTCCATCAAAGACCCCGAGTTACAATATTACAATAAAATTTCAAATACTACTATTCAACATATTAAATTTTTCAATATAGGCCTATACATTAATATATCAGTTTAAAATATATACGATGATAATAACAATATTTCTTTCTGCATTATATACAAGCCAGGTATATTTTCTTTCAAATAAATAAATTTCAAGTAGCAAAACTTTTTAGATATGTGTACTACTGCATATTATATTGATTTTTTCTCGCTTCATCCTGCAAAATTCACTATAACCAAACATGCGCAGGCTTCTTATTAAAGCTACATGTTTTCAAGGGTAAACGATAGATTTGCAGCAATTAGCGGTTCTCATACTTCTTTGGGGGGGGCGTGAAACCCCACAACCAGTGTATGAAAGTCTGGGGTTCGATCGATCCTAGCTCGGCCCGCCACCCGTGATCATATGCATTTAATCGACAAACCTGTTCGAATAAATGGAAATGTTACACACACTGCTGACTAAGGGTTCATATTTGCTTTGAAAAAAAAGTATCATCATTCTGATTATACTGCATAGCCATTCCTTTTCTGTATTTTTACTCATATCTGGTGGAAAATATCATATATGTATTTTAAGTGAAAAAAATGAATGATGCTGCCTATCGTGAATGACAAACACATGCAGCAAGGCCCCCCCCCCCCCTTCTCGGTAAATGTTTCAGCACCCCTGTTTCCAAGGGCCATTGCATAGTATTGCGCCTATCATTGTTTAGAACATGCTAAAAGCATCAAACCTGGCACAATCGTTCTTTACCCTGATCATTTTAGTGATCATGCCAAAATTGCTAACACTTCCTAAATAACTGTTGCTTGTAGGTAACAAAATGACCATAAAAAAATAAGAGAGCTAATACCCAAGAAACCCCCGACTGCATTGCTGCCATCCTAAACCAACTCAAATTATTAACATTCTTCCAGGATATTCCCCCTAAAATGGCCCTAAGCCCCCCCCCCCCCCCCGGGGGGGCACTTCCATTCACGAGTGGATACCATGCGCGACAACGGGTCTCGAAAAGCACCCTAAACACGTAATTTCCATATTATGAAAATGCACCCCTTAGCAAGTATTGGCGTGTGAAATCCTACCTTTAACAAGTATGGGAAAAAATACGATACTCTTGGCAAGTACTCCCTGAAGTGAACCCCTAAACAAGTACAGGAATGTTCGGTCGTCGGCTTTTACCTTATTTGGTTTAGTACGTCCCCATGCATATTCTACACCTCGCGCAAATCGGACTCTAAACACGAAGTGTTGGGGCAAAATGGACATCCTTTATAAAACATTTTAATTTTGTTTTATCATTCCCACAAATTCGACCCTAAACACGTAATTTTCCTAACGAAATAGACACCCTTTTCCCCTCATTTTTGTGTTTTTGACACCTTTATCACGTTATACGTACGTAACGTGCCCTATCGTGAAAAGGACATCCCTTTTACGTTGTTTTTGGTCGCGCGCATGGTATACACTCGTAAATGTAAGTGGCCCCCGGGCCCTTAACCCAGGGAACTGCGTAGCGGGCGTGAGCCCAGGACCTTACGTGTAATTTGGCATACTCACCTGACAAGCGTGAAGTATGGTCAAAATAATTCTCCGAATAAATAGTTCAAACAGAAATCAAGCACTTACCACGATTATATGGATGAAGGTCTAACGAGTGGCAGTTTCCTGACATCTGGGCACAAAATGCATATGGAACCTCTAAAAACAGAAAAGTTCTCTCCTTCTACCCCCGTCTCGATCGGCCATTTTTGTTATGAATCGTAACAAAATGGCCGATCGAGACTGGGGTAGGAGAGAACTTTTCGTTTTTTTGAAGTTCCCAGTTTGTGCCCAGATGTCAAGAAACTGCCACTCGTTAGACCTTCATCCATATAATCGTGGTAAGTGCTTGATTTCTGTTTTAACTATCTATTCGGGGAATTATATTTTGACCATACTTCACGCTTGTCAGGTGAGTATGCCTTACACGTAAGGTCCTGGGCTCCCTGGGTTACCGGGCCCTAAGCCATATGCATGCAAGATTATTTCCTTTTAAATACATGTACATTACGGTAACATATATCCGGTCCGAACAGTGGGGGAGGGGGGTACGTGAAAGCAATATGAACTGAAAATTTCAAAGTTCAGGTGCACCCCACATCAAGTTGTTAATATATAGTACATACAGGCCGCAAGATATTTACATGTTAATTGTTGTATATGCCGAACTACCAAGCAGCAAATTTTCAAGAATAATTTTAATAAAAATTTCGAAGTTTTAAATGCAAAATTGCATCCTTAGCATTGAATATTATTGGTCCATAGCCTTCCTCTGTACTGGTTGCCAAAGGCAATGCGCTATTAAATTGCCTAGCAACCGTGTCTATACTCGAGGAGATTCCAACTCCTTGGTATACTGATCATTTCGGCGGCATCCCTGAAAATGTCATCTTCTTTACCTTTACCAGGAAGTGTGCCTCGTGGTAGCTTATCGCGCATCTCATTGTAATCCTCCATCATCCGTTTATCCTCCCAGTCACGCCACTTTCCGTACTCCTCTCCATAACGAATGCCGTTCAGGTCAGCAGCAGATATCAGGGTACGCGCCTCGTCCATGTCGTCGATTTCCTGCGTCTTATTGTCGTACTCGGTTAGTAACTTTATCAACGTCTCCCAGTCATCCTTTTCAAAAGGTGCAGCGCCCAACTCGAGCAGTTTGGGGAATGAGTAGGCGTTTGTTGTTCTGCAATTACATTTACCATACGAATGACATGATGGTCTTTTTATGTAATAGAATCCACTAAATTTAATCGTTACTTGTTTGAATAAACAGTGCAGTTCCTTGAGTAGAGTGCTGCATTTATGGCCTTCGTCATTACAAGGCGAATAGCTTAAGAACAGTTTAATCTTTGCATCACCTGGGTATCCGTTTTCCTTGATGCGTTTGAGCAGAATCTCCTCTGCGTGCAACCCACCCGGCTCGTTCCTTTCTACGAGGATTAGATCATCACCATCTGTGGGCTTGGTCTTGGTGATGAGACAAACGCATACGGTGGTGTTTCTCCAACACGCAAACCGATCCTCATGCGGACTCGGATGCAGGTTGCACTCAATAAACTCTTCCATTATGTCCCTAACATCTATCTGAGTCATCGTCGTACTTGCGAGCCCTGGAAGAAGAAGAGAAAAAAGCTGCATACACGAGACACACCGGAACACTTTCAAGCAGTGGCGTTCCTATTTTTCCACAGGGGGGGGGGGGGCAAATTGCGTCATTTGAAGAAAGGAGCGGGGCCCAGAGATCAGTTGTGACTCGTCAGGCAGGGAGGGGGGACAGTCTGCCCCAAAGGTCTGCCCCCCCCCCCCCGTAAGTACGCTCGTGCTTTCAAGCATGAAGGGACCATTACTGGGAGATATATATTTTCTTCTTTTTTTTTTAGAGCAAAGTATCAGATTTAATTGCATAACAATGCTTGCGTGAGGAGTGTCTGAATTCCTCAACCCTTCGGAATTCACTGACACAGTATACGCGGACAGTACGGACGTCTGATTCGGGATGGATATGTCGACGATATGTCAGAAGATAGAGCAAAGCACATTAATGAGCTCTTCTAGGTTTGAACCCAGAGGGGGCCTAGCAGAGTGAGAAAGTACGTAAATACGTCGTACCGTACCGTTCGTGCTGTCTTGCCGTCGAAGGCTCGAAGCTTGATAGTCCGGAGCAAAATCTCATAGGAGCCATATTAAAGGAGTTCGTAAAACCCACACCACAGAAAAGGTTTGATACCGTAGGGAGGGGGGTAGTATGGACCCTCTAGATTACTGCTAGGTAGTTAGTAGTCTTAAATTGTGGTATCACTTGTTTTCTACAATCGAATTCAAAGAGCAATGTAAAATAGTAAAAAATAAAAATAAAACAATAACCTTTAAGGGTAAGGTGAAATGTAAGTTGCCATATCTCCGTTTGTATACAATTATGTCATAAATACGTCATTATGTATCAAATTGTTTCTGGATGACAGCTCTAACTTTACAGTAACATTTGTAAAATTTCGATATGAAACTCTCAAAATAGGAATACACTCTTGGCCAATATCCACTTCCATCTCAAGTAGAAATGAAAAAATATACCATATACTGATTTTGTGTTGTTAAACATGAGGCGCTCTGTATAACTACAGTGGGACTAAATATGCTTGATTCATACCAAAATGGAGATTTTGGCAATATTTTTAAAGATTTTAGATATGTTTTAAAAACCATATATGGGCTATTTTTCACAATCTTGCAGTGCCGTTAGTTTGAGATCCAACGCTGCATGAATCAGAATTTCTTGACTGGGGATGTAATCTGATACCAAACATATTCCATTTGTTTTTCAAACTATCTTTTCTTCTAATTTCTTTAAATTGTAAATAGTTTAATGGGGGGGACTGCCGAAGTCACCCGATCACTTTTTCGAAGTTTGTCTATTTCTTGGAAAATTTGCCATTTTGAAGTCCCTATTGAGGCAAAAGGACTTTTCTTCTATGTAGTAAAGCCATGTTTATTGTCATGAAATCACTTGGGGACAAATAGTAGGCTATACATACAGAGAAGTGCTGGACATGCAAGCCTCTATACAGAGGGGCTGGGCAAGGCTTCAAGCTCGTCAGGGAGGCAGACTGCCCCTCTGCAACCCCCGTAGGTACGCTAGTGTCCCGGACTAATTCCACCACAACATGTTTATCTTTATTTTCATGTTTTACATATAATAACATAAGCATGATTTGGCATCGCAATGTTGTTCCCCTCTATTTATTTTCTTTGAAGTATAGCAATATTTAAACATCGTTTGCACGACCTATTCAAGGCATACAAACATGACAGGGGAAGAACCGAAGGAAGACATATTTGGTTGGGTGTGTATAATTATGAAAAGAATATACTTAGACTTGCATATTGAGTATATTTACGTCACACCTAAAGAAAAACCATTTAACCTTAACTTCATTGCATTATGTTGCCATGAAATTTGGATAAGTTGTACATCAGATTTCTGTAATAGAAATAATAAAAAGAATAGTAGAAATTATAATATCTGTAATCTTAGGAATACTCACATGTATCTATATTGGTGTAAGATGACAATCCTATTTAATATAACATGAGATGTATACAACTCTAATTAAGTTATCAGGACGAGATGAGCTCTACTTCTAAGAAATGAAATGAAAGGAGGGAATGCAATATTAATAAGCTACTGTATGTTGAGCAGCTGTTGTAAAATATTTGTTTTGGCCTTGTCTAATCATTTACGTCATTCATGATATATTTCACAATGCTAATTTGTTTACGGGGAAAACCCATGATTAGGCAGAAAATAGAGAGAATAACAGATGGTTCCGAAAAGTTCTCATCAAAGTTGAAATGAAAGGTTCATGACCCTGGGAAGCGGGGGTCCTGGGGGGGGGGGTACGCAGGCAGCACCCCGGTATATATTCTGGAAGATATGTGGGAAAATGTAACAATCCAACTTTCAACTGATCCCCGTTTGGTGAATTTTTTTTTTTTCATCAGCATCCCATGGAACGGTTTTGGCATATTCATTATTCGTTTGGATGTCCTCATAGGCGGCGGAAGCGGGGGGACGTGTCCCCCCCGCCTAAATTTTAGGTGGGGGACGGTCCCCCCTAATTTTTTTTCCGATAACCTTTTTTTCTTTTTTTTTCTTGTCAATTTTTTTCCTGCGTCCCCCCTAAATTCACGTGGACTCCCCCTGAAACTTGTTTTGTCCCCCCCCCCCTATTTAGGTTGATGACTTTTTTCTTTTTTTTTTTGTTTTGTATTGTTTTTTTTTTTGCTTGTCAAAAATTTTTGGTTAGCAAGTCCTAAAATTTAGGTTTTTGGGGGGCGCTTGTCCAATTTTTTACCTGTGTCCATCCCAAAATTTTACCTGGACACCCCCTAAATTTTTGGCTTCCGCCGCCAATGATGTCCCTTCGAGATTTTTTCCCTCCACTCTCACTGCGCTCCATATGATGGCACCACTCCATCCATGCAATGGATATACAACGTAGTATAGGGGGAGGACAAAATCTCGAAGGGCCAGCCACCATCTTGACTGGACCAAGGCATGAAAACCACAAAACCTCTAAAATAAGAAAAAGGCCTTTTAGCCTACATTAAAATGATGAGCGCTGCATGAGCAACATATTTATAAAAGAAAGAAACTGAAATCCTATGGTATATTTTTTCCTCAGTCGAAGAAAGGTATGGTTTTGCCATTTTTTCTCGGGGGGGGGGTGGGGTAATTTAGGGTTTACTGACGGTTGGTCTAATATTACTTGGTCTAATCTTCAGATGAGCTAACAACATTCGGGCTTAACCCACTTACTCCAATTCTCATATGGTTTACCAGCCACTTGGTCTAATAGCCATTTGATCTGCCCAGTTGGGCTAATCGTCACTTGGTCTAATTTTCATTTCGTCTATTTGCCATTTCGTCTGATGTGTTTTATTTTCACTTGGTCTAATTCTTGTTGGTCTAATAACAATTCGTCTCATCCTCACTATATTCATTTTTGGTCTATATTGAACTTGGTCTAATGTGCAGTTAATCTAATTTCTCGTTCGGCTAATTTCCAGATTCTATTCATTTCGTCTACATATGCCACTTTCCAATTTGTCTAATTCCATTTGGAATGATGGTTGTTGGGCTATTCCCATTAGGTCATTAATACAGTTTATTCATGTTATTTGTGTTTTCCTTATGGATCTTTGAACCTGAACACTGAAGAAATGTAATATTGCATTGTATGTTGTCCGCTCTTGGCCTTATATTAGGGCATATCCATTTTGTTAAATGTTAATGAGAAATGAGAGGGGATGGGGAAGGAATAAAGGTTCGGACAAGCGAAAAATAGATAAAGAGGAAATGAAAGTGATGAAGGGGGTAAAAGTTAAATGAAGAAGCCTTACTTTAACAAAAAGGTGAAAGAAGAAGAAGGTTAACACCGGTGTGTTGCCTCAGTTGGTAGAGCGTCCGTCTCACAACCAGGAGGTCGGGGTTCAAACCCGGCTGCGTCAGACCAAAAGACATTAGAAGATGGGATTATAATAGGGGTTAGAAATTGGATGAGGACAATGTTTTACAAAAAGACAAACACAAATTCAGGTAAAATGGAAGGAAGGGAATTAAAGAAGAGGGCGAAAGTGAAATGATGAAAAGAAGACGAAACAAAAACAACAGAATAAAATCGAGATGGGGCACAGTTAAAAGGGACTACTAGATGTGTAAACAAAGAATGCAATGAATGCAACAGAGAACGAGAACGTGTAAAACTGAAATAATTAAACTGCGGATACCCATGGGGAGAGAGAGCAAGTTGCTTTAAAAAAAAATAGCCCAAACAAGTGTATGGACCTACATGGCCCGGTATATCTTTTATAAGCAAATCAAACTTAAATTTTACTGAATGTGATTAGAATTACAACGACATGTACAATCAACTTCCATAAGGTTTCTTTTCTTTTCGGGGGGGGGGTAAAAAAAAACATCTGCCTTATAGCAATGAACGCAGGTTGAAAGAATTAACACAAGATCGTTGAGTTGATGGGGAAAATTTAACAATAATTTCTTAATTTATAAAGAGTAGAGCTGAGGATTCCTTTCGACTTTTTAATACATTACACATGGTGTATTGTAGATGTTGGTATGGTTTCAACGCAATTTCAATCTGTAGTTAGTACATACTCAAGGCTAACGTACTTATGTCACAAAGCACTATCGAGGAATAATGATCACGCCAAATATCAGTTGGAACGTACATAGCCTAATTTGAAACAGTTCTTTCACAATATCACAACATTGATGGTTGACTTTCCATGGATTTAGGCTGTAACAAAGCATGTATATCGTCCCCTATACATCAATGTGTTGAGAATGATAACTTTATGAAATTCATTTGTCGTATTGGTAAATCAAAGTTGTCGTCGATTAATATGTTATCTTTAGCCTTGCTTTCTGATTCATCTCAATAATACGAATTGTTTTGACAGTATCTGGTCTGTAATTGAAATAAAATATGTTTAGGTTAGAATTTATACAATTTGCAAAGTAAGACAAACAAATTGTCATCCGAAGTAAGGAGGTTTCCATCAATAATGGAAACGCTAATTTATTCATATTCTTTAATTACGCGCAACAAATGAAGAATATATTCAATCAAACTTCTAGTTACTTCATCAAAGACCCTACGCTACAATACACGTTAGATTTCAAATTTTGAATAGATTATTCAGCATCATCAGAATTTGCAATTGATATAAAGGCCTATAATACATAAAGCAGTTCAAATCTATATGATAATAAAATCATAATTTCTTTCTGCATTATATATAAGTTCGACAGTCAAGTACATATTTCTATAAATAAATACATTTGAAGTACTAAATTTCAGCTGTCAAAAATGCATACAAAATTGTATTTACTTACATCCAAATAGTTCAATATATTTTAGATTAAGTCATACAGAGCTTTAATAATTTCTATAAAACCTATAAAAAATGTTCATTAAATATTCAGCATCACCTATTACTTACATGAGTAAAATAAAAATACATCAACTTATATTAGTTCTTATATACATTAAATGGCAATATTTCATATTTAATCTCATAGACAACCAAAATTCAGAATAAGTTATTTAATTAGTTTTTTTTATCTTGTAACGCACCATTGAAGCATCGGGGAGGTGAATTAACTCCAAATAGTTTTGTAAAAATATTGTATTTTCAATAAAGACTTTTAACGCATTTTACAACATCATACCATCTGGGTCTCTTTCTTCATATATCTTGGCCGTAGATCGCATAGTTATAATCAATTCAATTCAATTCTTTTATTTCATTTCCATTCAAAACACAATACAAAGTAGCAATACAAATCAAGTACAATTTCATAGGGCATTCTTACTTCGTAAAACAGAAAAAACAGTATAATATAGAGCATAAATGGAAATGAGGGGGGTCCACTACCAAGCCCATTGATCTTGTCTTTTATTAGCCTCGTCAAGACTCGGTGAAATATAAAGATAATAAGATAATAAATAACATTAATGAAGCTCCGATTATGCAGTTGCCTATATCTCCTACTGCTAAGAGGCGTTTGGTGCATTCAAGGAATCGATGTCGGGTACCGAGTCATCTCACCTGGGTTGAGTGAACACAATTTGGGTCAATATATTGCTGAAGGAAAACACACCATCTCTCGTTAATTGTTGTAATATGCCGTTAAAATAAAGCAAAGAAGTTCCAAGAATATTTTTGAATAAGTTTTAAATGCTAAATTGCATCCTTATTGATTCATAGCCATCCTTTTATGGTTGCTAATGAAAATTAGTTGCCTCGCAACCGTTGATATACTACTTACAGTTTATTTCGGCGCAACCGCTGAAAATGTTAAGAATGTTATTTTGAACCTGTGTGCCAAGTTTTTCCTAAATTTTCCATTAATTTAGATAAGGTATTAACAGCTACTACATGTAGCAGTCTCTCCTCTGCTATTATGTGCAAATAGCACAATATAAATATCAATTTCCTACATGCACTGAATCTAATTTCCCAGCTAACATATCTGCAGCAGTCTCTCCTTTTTCCTGAAGAGGTGGTTGACGAGGAGGCTGTCCAGGAGGTGGAACATCACGGCGACGAGGTATCCCTGACTGTAGCTCATCATCGCGCATTTTATTGTAATCCTCCATCATCCGTTTATCCTCCCAGTCACGCCACTCTCCGTACCATTCTCCACTACGAATGGTGTTCAGGGCTGAAAAGGTATGCGTCTCATCCTTTCCCTGCATCTGTTTGTCGCACTCGGTCAGCATCCATATCAGCTCGTCCCAGTCTTTCTTTTCTATAGGTGACGCGCCCAACTCGAGAAGTTTGGGAAATGAGTCGGCGTTTGTTGTTTTGCAATAACATTTACCATACGAAATACATGATGGTCTTTTTATGTAATAGAATCCACTAAATTTAATCGTTGCTTGTTTGAATAAACAGTGCAGTTCCTTGAGTAGAGTGCTGCATTTATGGCCTTCGTCATTACAAGGCGAATAGCTTAAGAACAGTTTAATCTTTGCATCACCTGGGTATCCGTTTTCCTTGATGCGTTTGAGCAGAATTTCCTCTGCGTGCAACCCACCCGGCTCGTTCCTTTCTACGAGGATTAGATCATCACCATCTGTGGGCTTGGTCTTGGTGATGAGACAAACGCATACGGTGGTGTTTCTCCAACACGCAAACCGATCCTCATGCGGACTCGGATGCAGGTTGCACTCAATAAACTCTTCCATTATGTCCCTAACATCTGAGTCATCGTCGCACTTGCGAGCCCTGCTTGGAGGAAAGTAGAAAAAAAATTGCGCAACAGCTAGACGCACTGGAACATTTTCATGTATTAAGGGACCAATTAGTCGATGAATTATGTGACAGTGGGATATGTGGGCCCTTATTACAAAGAGTTGCGATTGATCAAATGGATGACCAGTATATAACGTCAACATCTATCAACATGATCAAATAGGACTGTTTTCTAAATATGATGTATATTAGATTCATACATTCGTTTCCTTGAAAATCAAAGTACTTCTCTTTGTTGTTTACAAAGGACATTCTGCAAATTTCTTGCGGAAAACAATCACGATGGATTATCATACAGTTTAGGTTGTTTGGATCAATTTTTGTTAGCATGAACAAGTTTCGTAACCAAAATGCAAAGGCGAAGCGTGAGTGTAATCATATAGACCGGTACAGAGCGTGCACAATTAAAAACGAAACTGAGATTAATAGACAAATGACCTATCATTGTAAAGATTAGGGTCTCTTTCATTTAAATTGATTTATATTATTCATTAGTCATGCATGAGTGAGCAAAAACTGAAAAAGTCACTTGGTGGGCGGTATATGAGTTACCTCAATTACAAAGAAAAGTCAAGAAATAACAATCCGTTTTGTTGACGATCAGCCATGCAGAAAGTCTTTTATTAACCATGCGATAGCTTCGATGGGAAACCGGTGAAAACACGTAGGGGAAGGTGGGGTAAGTTGTGACACTTTTTGCATTTTGCATGTTAGAATTGATATGACTAGTACTATTGTATAAATAAGTACCTTGCCTTTAAATTTGATTCTTGGGAAATGTTTTTCACCTACATATAACTTTCTACCCCCACACTGAAAGTCATCGTGACCTTTGAAAAAACCGATGTCAAATGGCTCAACTTGCCCCAAATATGGGGTAAGTTGTGCCACCGTCTGGGGTAAGTTGAGACACAAAAACTACGTACAAAATGTATGGGGGGAAGCAGCATGTGAATTTTTTGTTTCAAGTCTTTTTCACTTGCTAATTCTCTATAAATACTAACAACCCTTTAAAAGGAAAAAGCAGTCATGTAAATTTGCTCCTTTCAGCCTGCATTCAATCGATTTTTATGGTTGTTTGTTTTTTAGAGATACATTTAGCATAGGAATTACCATGGCTCAACTTGCCCCATGCTGTTTGGCTCAACTTACCCCAGTCCGAACTTAGTGCGATAATTTTGTATCCACACATTTATTATGCATCCATCATATAAAAGACTATGACAAGAATGAAGATCCATACCTGGACTAACAATGTTGTTATCATGTCTTTACTATATTTAAAGACGTGTGCGTGAATAAAGCACTTATCTATTTCTCACTCTTTTTTACTTTTTTGGCTGAAATCCATACTTTTCCTTCTAAAAAACTTTTTGGTACAAAGTGGAAAACAATGTGGTGGGGTTAAGGGTTATGCTATGGGTCATCAATACATGACACCACCACAATGTCTGACTCGTTTATTATTGGCCTGGGGCTGGTGGCTCAACTTGCCCCTATGCTCAACTTACCCCGCCTTCCCCTATATTTCATGAAATTCTGGAAATTCAAGCATTGTTTTCGAAGGAATATAACTTTGTTATTTCATTTTCTGCGATTACGCTATCAAATTAAAGAGCAGAGTTTGAACTCTTTAGACATGTGATTTTGTTTTTGAAATTATAATACACCCGCCAAATGACTTTTTGCTATCCTTTCCATAGGCGGATCCTGCTTTTGGCGAAAAGTACGCGGCGCACATTCTGTCTAATGCTCTTTTCAAAATGTAGGATTTCCAGTCATGCCATTTTGCATGACCACACGCAGATAATATTTCCGGGGGAAAGACTCGAACATAGTAAAAAAAAACGATATAGAGTAAACGGACCGTGCTGCTCAATTGGGCGATTATTTTTTTTACAAGTGTAATAAAAGTATTTGGTGCACATCTCACATTTGCACATTTTTCATAGTTTTCATGAAATGTTAAGGGAAAAAAATGTGTTTTCACAACAGCGGATCGCCCCCCCCCCCTTCCCTCTTGCTGCGTATACGACCATTCCCTGAAGTCCACTTAAACATATCTCAATATAACAGAAAATATATGTCAATTTAAACATATAATCTTTCTAAAACATATATCATGTATAAAGAGAGATTGAAAAACTTATTAAAGAACATGAAGAAAGAAACAACCAAACAGTAACACAAATTATGCATGTTATGTGCAATTTCAAAATACTAACCCTGTTATTGCGATGAGGCCAATATACTTTTGTATATTAATAATTCAAGTGGTTTTTTTTACTATATACTACATCATGAATCATTTGGAATACATCACCAATCCAGGTTTATATATTATTCAGTTTTCATGTACATGATATAGGCATATATATAGAATTTGGTATTGATATATACATGTATATTGTGATGCTTTTCACTAAATGTATAATGTAATTTGTAATGAGGAATTTTTATCTAATTATTTTGATGAAACTGGATATAATGCTTATGACCTGAATTCAGAAAGAGATCCTTCAAGACAGACCTTTGGAAATAGTTCTCCACTTTTACAGGTAACGTTATCTTTGTTTTTAAATTATTGACCGGCCCCGATTTAGATAGAGGTGGCGCTGATTATCCTTGATCGGCGCCGATTAAGAACTTAGGCAGCGCCTTTTTTTCTTTACCGGCGCCGATTTACAACCAAATCACGCCGATTATTCTTGCCCGGCACCGATTTAGATTTAGATGGAGCTGATTATTCTTGATCGGCGCCGGTTAAGACTCTGGCAGCGCCGATTTATAACGAGATGGCGCTGATTATTCTTGTCCGGCCCCGATTTAGATTTAGGTGGCGCTGATTATCCTTGATCGGCGCCGGTTAAGAACTCAGGAAGCGCCGATTTATAATCAGATGGCGCCGATTATTTTTGTCCGGTACCGATTTAGATAAAGGTGGCGCTGATTGTCCTTGACCGACGCCGGTTAAAAACTCAGGAAGCGCCGATTTTTCTTTACCAGCGCCGATTTATAACCAGATGCCGCCGATTATTCTTGTCCGTTACCGATTTAGATTTAATTGGCGCTGATTATCCTCGATCGGCGCCGGTTATGACTCTGGCAGTGCCGATTATTCTTGTCCGGCGCCGAATTAGATTCTTGATTGGCGCCAGTTATATGCAGCCAGGGCACTGCCGATTATTTTTAACCAGCGAAGTTGTTGGGAAAAGGGTATACCCTTCGCCGGTTAAAAATAAGTTTTAAAAGAAAAGATAAGGAAGATGATATGACTGTCCTTTGCTGCTGGGGGGATAGACTTTCCTTTACTGTTGCTAATATTATATCAGGGTATAATTTTTTTAAGCGGCGCTTTTTCTTTTCTTTCCTTTGAATTTATTTTTTCTATGCGGCGAGCTTCTTTTACTTTTATTTTATTTATTTTTTATCGTTTTACCCACTCGTGTGTGGATGAAAAACCTTATACGTTATATCAGCTGAAGAATGGTGTTAAACGTAGCGGATGCATATTCCGTCCTCCAAATCATTGAGTAGCGGTTACTTTTTGGTAGGATTTTTTTTAATTTGACCTAAAAATCAATAATAAAAAAAATCCAATAATGATCCATTAGAAAGTGCGCATTAGAAATACTTATCATTATTATCATTATCATCATCATTAGTATTAAAAGAATTATGAGTTTGATTATAAGAAGTCAGTGGAAGGAAAAAATGAGAAGAAGAACAAGACTTAGTGTTTACTGGTGAAAATAATTATCGTAATTAAAAAGATTTACAATTTTAAGAATTGCCATTTCATTTTTTAATATGATATGAAAATTGCAACTTTGAGTTCATAAATATGATAAATATTTAGTGTTATAGATTTTTAAAAAGAGGGGAGGGGCAGATGGTGCATAATAGAAGATTAAGAAATATGTCCAGATATTATCATTATAGGCCTTTTTCGATTATCTTATTTTTTCCATGCATATTCAATTCGTTATTTAGGTGTTGTAATACATGAAAATCTTAAATGGGACATTCACGTCAATAACTTATACAAATCCATTTGATTCAAGATCCGTTCCGGGACCCTTGGAAAAAATCTTAAGTCCTTCATTATCAAACACCCTTTATAAATTTTTACGATACAACCTTGTATCGTTTATGGACTACCTGTTTTGGGAAATACTACTGATAAAAACAAAAGCAAAATGTATAGATTACAAAAAGGGCCACACGCTACATTACTGGAAACCTTGATCAAAATATTTCTCTTAAAACACTTGTAAAAAACCTCACCTGGACTGACATGGATGAACGAAAAGAATACTTCATTGCCACACAAAAGTTTAAATGTATACATGGATTAGCCCCTCCCCAACTTTGTAAAGACATTGAAATGGTCTGTGACCGACATAATTACCATACAAGAAAATAATAATATTACAGCCTTAACGTAGTTGCACCCGTTGTTCACCTTTCAATTTTCAAACAAGCTTTCAGATTTTCCGGTGCCAGACGATGGGACGACATACCCCATAATATCCAAAATGCACAAACTATCGAAACATTTAAATTGATTTATGTGAAGTTTTATTTCAATAGATAGTATTAGATGTTTTTTGTTCCATTTTACTTTATATTTCTCTTTTTGATTGTGTTAATGATTTGAGATATCCAATATGTTAGAACGATGTACTCTTAGCAAATAAGCTTCCATTACTCTGCTTGGCGATATTTATTTTGTAAGATTTTCTACTTAAGTCTAATATGATATGCTCAATGTTAGATTCCTAATTTCCTTCATAAACTTTGATGAATTTTTTATTTACTATATCATGATAGCATACATCTTGGTTTATATTTTACTGTTATTGTAATGTCTACAGGATAATTAATAGTAAATTAAGAGGCCGCTTTTTATAAGAGGGAATTATAATTTGTTAACAAATTTTCGGCATTACTCCTATTTGTTTAAGATCAGTATGCTCGATCTGTAATGAAAATCATAAGATCAGTATGCTCGATCTGTAATGAAAATCATAAGATCAGTATGCTCGATCTGTAATGAAAATCATAAGATCAGTATGCTCGATCTGTAATGAAAATCATAAGATCAGTATGCTCGATCTGTAATGAAAATCATAAGATCAGTATGCTCGATCTGTAATGAAAATCATAAGATCAGTATGCTCGATCTGTAATGAAAATCATAAGATCAGTATGCTCTATCTGTAATGAAAATCATAAGATCATAAGTCAGAAAAATTGGAACCAGTGGGATTCGAACCTGCCATCTACTGCTTTCCGGGCAGCGACTCAACCACCAGGCTGTTCTGGTTCACGGCTATAAGCCACGATGAACTGGAATTCAAATATCCTCTATCCTCTTCTTTCTGACTCATTAATATTCAAATGCCGTCCGCCGTGGACAAGATAGTAAATTAAGAGGCTTTTTTATAGGAGGAATTATATCATTAGAATAATAGATAAAAGGAAGTACCAGCGGGTTGTACAACATAAATAATTGTTTTTCAGGTAAAACAGCATGTAGTTTGCTGACGAATCTTATTAAAGGGATGGTCCGGGCTGAAAATATTTATATCTAAATAAATAGAATTAAATTCACAAAACATATTGCTGAAAATTTCATCAAAGTCGGATAACAAATAACGAAGTTATTGAATTTTAAAGTTTATCATTTTTTTTGTGAAAACAGTTACATGTGTACATCGTCATGAATATTCATTAGGTGGGGTGATAATTTCACTTCCCCACCTTCCCTTTTCCTACCGGTATGTTATTTCATGAAATCATAAATGTTTCATTTTGTCATACATGTGTAAATGATGTGTCTCCATTATAGTGAAATAAGTTGCTGCAATAAATTAGAGTACCTAATCTGGTGGGTGTATCATAAAATTGTTCGTAAGATACGAATGACTGTTGACCTTCTTGTGCTAGATGATACATCGATCCCTATGTCATTCATTGAGGACAAAAAAACATGTTCCAGTCGTTCGTAAAGTTGGGCGTTTACCTTTACGAACAGCTTTGTGAAACACCCACCAGTTTTTGTCTCACCTGCATAGCAGAGTGAGACTATAGGCGCCGCTTTTTCGACGGCGGCGGCGTCAACATCAAATCTTAACCTGAGGTTAAGTTTTTGAAATGACATCATAACTTAAAAAGTATATAGACCTAGTTCATGAAACTTGGCCATAAGGTTTATCAAGTATTACTGAACATCCTAGCAGAGTTTCATGTCACATGACCAAGGTCAAAGGTCATTTAGGGTCAATGAACTTAGACCATGTTGGAGGAATCAACTTTGAAATCTTAAGTTTTTGAAATGTCATCATAACTTAGAAAATATATGGACCTAGTTCATGAAACTTGGACATAAGGTTAATCAATTATCACTAAAAATCCTGCGTGAGTTTTATGTCACGGGACCAAGGTCAAAGGTCATTTAGGGTCAATGAACTTTGGCCGAATTGGGGATATCTGTTGAATTCCCATCATAACTTTGACAGTTTATGGATCTGATTCATGAAACATGGACATAATAGTAATCAAGCATCACTGAACGTTTTGTGCAAGTTTCAGCTCTCATGATTAAGGTCAAAGGTCATTTAGGGTCAATAAACTTTGGCCGAATTACCATCACAACTTTGAAAGTTTATTGGTCTAGTCCGTTAAACTTGGACATTAGAGTAATCAAGTATCACTGAACATCCTGTGCGAGTTTCAAGTCACATGATCAAGGTCAAAGGTCATGTAAGGTCAATGAACTTTGGCCATGTTGGGTTTTTTGTTGAATAACCATCATATCTCTGTAAGTTTATTGGTCTAATTCATAAAAAGTGGACATAAGAGTAACCATGTATCACTGAACATCTTGTGCGAGTTAGAGTAGTTTTCAAAGTCAGCACCGTCTGCTGCTATATTGAACCGCGTGATGCAGGTGAGACGGCCAGAGGCATTCCAGTTGTTAATTCAGTTGTTTTAGTTCTTCGTAGAAATATTTTGAAACAACCTTATTTTATATAATAAAATACAAACGAACAAGTATATGACATCATCAACCCACCTAATGAACATCCATGAAGACATGCCTCGAACCGTTCACCGGACTAATGCATATCTTCAAAAATTCAGCATTTTCAGCATTTTGCTCTGTGAAATTTATTATATTTATTGAGTTATAAATATCTTCAGCCTGGAGCATCCATTTATTGATATTTGTTTGGAAAATACAATATTATTGTTTTAATTGATTGCTAACTTTAATAATGGAATTAAAAAAGTCTATTACTGAGTTCTTCACTTAATTGTCTTACGCTGGTGTATATAAAAATATTTGTATGAAGAGACAATGCTGGTACCATCAGCAAACAAAATGAAATGGAAAAAAAATGAAAATTACATGAATCATTAAAATGCATCTAATTCATTTTCCTTAAAATATGAACACCCTTTCCCTACAATAAATGTATTAATTACTAAATTAATTCTATGTAAATACATACATTTGGTTAATAGCGTGTTTTCCACATTCTCCCTACAACCCGTTTATCTTTATTTCTATGTTTTACACGTATAAGCTTTGGCATCGCAATATTGTCCCCCTCTATTGACTTTTCGTCCCTTTCTTTCAAATATAGCAATATATAAACATCCTTTGCAAGAATATTCAAGGCATGCAAGCATGACAGGGAAAGAAAAACATATTTGATGGGGGTATATTATGAAAAGAAAATGCATAAATTGTATTAATAAACATGCATATATGCAGTTTATTTGTTATGCCGATGATATACAACTGTATTGTTCATTTGAATTGCGCTCTTTTGAAGAAAAAACAATGAAAAATTTGAGAAAACCTCTCTTTGTATTTCAGAAATAAGTAGGTGGATGTCATCTATTTCCAGTTGAATAATAGCAAAACTGAATTCATAGCTCTTTGTTCTTCTGCCCGCCATCTGCAATCAATGTCACATATCCAGCTTAATGTTAATGGTCAATGCATTCCCATCTTCACTAAATCTGCTTTTCTTGGAATATGCATTTATTTATTTATTTTGAAATATAAAAAGGGTGGCTTTCGTTGGGGCCCTTCGTAAACAAACACAAACACAAAATATACTTAAAAAAAACATGGTGATTCATTCGAATATAAACAAAGAAGCATAAATACTAATATTGAAAAAATGAAAAAAAAATAAATAATGATATTATGCATTGATAATATTTTCACATTGTCTGCTCAAGTAAATCAGGTTCTCCGTATTGTAATTATCATCTCAGCAATTTGTGGATGATTCGTAGATTCATTTATCTTAAGACATGTCACCATGCTGTGTGAGCACTTATTATAATAATAACAATTTTATATACCGCAAATTCGCAATTTTGCCTCTAAGCAGTTGAGAGAAAGGAAATATGAAGTATGAAGGAAATAGAAATACTTTGTACAACAAAATGTATCAAGACCAACTTTTTCTCACCAGATCATGAATAAAGAAATACTATCAAATGGGCCAATAAACATATGATATGATTAATTTAAGATTTAAAAAGATGAGTTTAAGCGTAACTTTAAACGTATTAACACAGTACTAGCATTGTGGATTTGTAAGAAGTGAGATCGAGAAAGAAGAGATTGAAAAGCAGAACGTAGAACTCGAACTGACTGATATCGAGTTCAGAAAGGTATGAAGGAGCTAGACCATGATATGACTTGAAAGCAAGAAGAAGAATTTTGTAGGTGATACGAGAAGTAATAGGAAGCCAATGGAGTTTGCGAGGCACATGAGTTATGATGGAAGAAAGAAGGACACAGGAAACAAGACTAGACGAGCCGCATTTTTTGGATGCGCTGGAGCTTTGAGGTCATTTTTGTGGAAAGGCCAAAGAAACGGGAATTCAATTATGTAAGCGAGATGTGAAAAAAGCATGAATGTGCTTCATTCTGGTAAAGAAACTTACGGATTTTATTTATTTTTCTTAAAGATACAAAGGCAGACTTACATATAACATCAACATTTTGAGACATGGAAAGGGATGAATCCAAGACAGCATTGGCTCCACTGGCTACCTCTATTCCAATGTATTCTTTTTAAAGTCTGTTTATATGTATACAAACTCATCGTGATTCTGCAGAATCATGATTGGAATCATAATTCAGATCATGATTCTAGGGTAAAAAAAGTGGCGCATAAACGCACCCTAAATCAATTTGCACCTGAATATCTTAATAAATACCATCAAAGTATACACACCCTCTCGTAATCTTTGTTCAATCACTGACACAAACTCTCCTCTGCCGAAAAAACGTTTTGCTATATAGCAGTTGCCAAGACCTGGAATGCAATCCCTCTTCCAATAAGAAACGCTTCCAATATTCTTGGCTTCAAATCTTCCCACTCCCTTTTTATCTCGAATGACTGATTGTGGTAATTATTGCAAATGTTGAATTATTATTCAAACATTGTACGCGCTATGGTACTTCTGTTTTTAGCGCCTCTAAATATCCATTAGTATTTATTGTTATTATTGTTATTATTACTATTATATTGAGTATAATTATGTCACAAGATAAAGAGTAACCATTCTAAAACCTAGCTCCACTGTATACATGTTGCCATTGAAATTTGGATGTACCAGGTTTCTTTAATAGAAATAAAAAAGAATAATAGAAATATCAATATCTATAATTTTAGGAATACTCACATGAGATCAGGATCAGGACGAGTCGAGCTCTACTTCTAATAATGAAATGAATCGAAAGCAGGAAATGTAATATGAACAAGCTATATGTGGAGCAGTTGTTATGAAATATTGTTTTGGCCTTAGCTTGTGTAATCATTTTTGGGGTCAAAAGAATAAAAACCCAACCGAGACGTTTCCTCTCTTCATACCGCAAAATTTTGCTCCCTCGCGGAGTGCGGGAAGGTCCCCCGGAGGGGCCACTTACATTGTCGAGTGGATACCATGCGCGACCAAAAAAACACGTAAAAAGGATGTCCTTTTCACGATAGGGCACGTTACGTACGTAACGTGATAAGGGTGTCAAAAACACAAAAATAATGAAAAAGGGTATCTATTTCGTTAGGAAAATTACGTGTTTAAGGTCGAATTTGCGGGGATAATAAAACAAAATTAAAATAATTTATAAAGGATGTCCTTTTGCCCCAACACTACGTGTTTAGAGTCCTATTTGCGCGAGGTGTAGAAGGTGGGGTCGTAATAAACCAAATAAGGTAAAGCCGACGGCCGAAGGACCCGTGACAATAAAACATTCATGTACTTGTTTAGGGGTTCATTTCAGGGAATATTTGCCAAGAGTATCGTTTTGTTTCCAATACTTGTTAAGGGGTGCATTTTCATAATATGGAAATTACGTGTTTAGGGTGCTTTTCGAGACCCCATGGTCGCGCATGGTATCCACTCGTGAATGGAAGTGGCCCCCCGGGAATTGTCTCTAAATTTCCCACTTTCGTTAGCGCAGCTCAATTGCGCAGTGGGACCAGGGGGCCGTTCCATAAAGCTGTTCGTAAGATAAGAGCGACTTTAAGAACGACTGGTGAACCTTTCTTACGCGCTTAACCATCGCCAATGTATATACCATTTACCACAAGAAAGGATCACCAGTCGTTCTTAAAGTCGCTCTTAACTTACGAACAGCTTTATGAAACACCCACCTGCTTGTGTAGGCTTCACAAAGGGAAGCGATTTTAGCGCTGGCCCAGGGCGCCGTTGTCCTCGATACGCCACTGATAGGCGGACATAGTATATCTGCATTTTGTTCATGGTAATAGTGGTGCAAATCTTGTTTCATGTTGCCGTTTGAATTTGAAAACCGACATTGAACCCCGGCATTGAACGCAGCCTTATAGAGCTTCGCTTAAGTTTCCGGTTACGTGTAAGGCATCATCACTGTATTGATAAAATCATGTTAAGAGGAAGCGCGCTTCGATCTGGATATTGTCAATTAAACACAGACGAGACACTTTTACTCTTTTGTGACCCCCCCCCCCCTCACAAAAATAGTTATAGTGGTAATAATAATAATGATGATGATGATTAGAACACAAAAATAATAGTAATGATAATAATAAATGTAATAATAATAATGATAAAGGTAAAATTGATAATGATAATTATTACGATAATTGTTTAATGAAATGGAAGGAGTGATGACACATGAAAACCTGACAAGGGAGAGAGAAAAAAGGATGGAATGAGAGGGGGAGAGGTGGAAAGAAAATAAAGAGAAAACAGGCTCAACAACAGAGGGAGATAAGCCAAGGCGGGAAAACAGGAAAAAAAAGTAGAAAAAAGCACGCCATCCGGCATCTTGCAACGAAATTTAATACAATTGTTTTAATTTCAGCCCATTTCGACCCTGTAGTGAATAATAATGGTGACATAAATTGAGGAGACATTGAAACTGATGAAGAAATGACAGAGAAGAAGCATTATTTGTGATTTATGAATAGATTTCGTATAAATCGGCATAAATAAATTTCTAGTCCAAATTTCTCAATTCTGTGTAGAATCTTGGTGAACCTCATGTAGCTCTCAGATGGAACAAAAACAAAAGTCGGTCAACAAATAAATGAGAAACATTTTCTGTGAGTTCTGAAAAATATGCATAAATCAGCATATTTAATGAGTTTCAAAATTCTGTGTAGAAATCTTGTAGGCCCTATCCCCACCTAGAGCTATATCATATAAAGCAAAATTAATTTCAAATTGACCAACAAATAAAGAAACATTTTTTGTGATTATGAATGAATTTTGCATAAATTAGCATCAATAATTTATAGTCAATATTTCAAAATTTCCTTGACAAGTCTGGTGAACGTCATGCAACTCATCTAGAAGGAAAAAAAATCAAAATTGGTCAACAAATAAACATTTTATATGATTTTCTTTAAAAATACGCATTAAATTAATTTCGCATAGTTTAGCATTATAGTTTCTTTCTAGCAAAAATTTCACAATTCTGTGTAGAAGTTTGATAAAGCTCTACCAGATAGAAGAAAAAAAATCACAAGTCCGTTAACAAAATATAAAGCAGAAGCATTTTGTTGTGAATTTTGAAAAAGAAATGGCAAAAATTATCATATTTAATGAGTTTCAAAATTCTGTGAAGAAGTTTTGAATCCCCCACCTAGTGCTATCATACAAAGCAAACAGAATTGAAAACGGAATTAAATGACGAAGAAGTTCTTGAAATTGTGGAAGGACGACAGACGACGGTCGCCACGCTATAAGCTCATCTGGCCCTCCGGGTCGGATGAGCTAAAAAGGGAGGGGAGGAGAGAAAGTAAGAAAATGGGGAAAGAGAGGGGAGGGAAGAAAATAGAAGAAGCGACTAAGACAGCTTTTAGAGGGAGAGAAAAATGTGAGAAAGAAAGACGATGGGAAGAAAGGAAAGAGATTGATTGATAAAAAATTAACGACACTATTAACACATGCGTGTCATATAAGTGTCGGACATTTAATCTGGCAAGGTTACTATAATACAGTACAAATCACCCTAATGCAACTTTACAAAGGAACAGGATTATAAATTAGTAAAGAAACAATTGGCAATTGTTCTGGGTTCACACTTGTAATCAAGCAAACACAAGTCAATATTCATTAAACCATCAACATTTAATTAACTTTGTAATGCACATTCATTTACAGAGCATGAACAAAAATGCAGTATTACATTCTTCTTGACAATAAATCTACTGCATATTTGATACACACTTGGTCTACGAGCAGTTGCTCTACTCAGATCATCTAATACCACATGGGCCAAACCAGGGGAGGATCCAGGCTCTTCCAAGGGGGGGGGGCAAGTTTCACAAGCAAAAAAAAGTCTTAAATTTCAACACCTCGGTTTCAATGGCATTTTCACATTCCAAATTTTAATTTTTTATCAAGGGGGGGGGGGGGGGGGCACGTGCCCCTGCGCCCCCCCCCCCGATCCCCACCTGGGCCAAACCAATTTTATCCACTATCTATTTGGTGTTTGGTGTGCACTTTCCTTGATCTAATACTGGTAAATTGTCAATTCGTCTATTGTCCACTATTAAATCACATGGTCTATCTCCATTTTAGTATAATGCCATTACATCCAACATTTCCTGTATCAACCATTTGCTCTGATAATGTTTTGGTCCAATCATTACTTCATTTAATCACCAGTTCGTCTATGACCACTTTGTCTCATAACCACTTAATCTAATACCCATATCATTTTTGTTCACGTTGCACAAGTTGACACTTACTCCTATTACTCCAAAAAGTATATGGACCAAATGGCTATTGGACCAACTGGTTATTTGACGAAATGGCAGTTAGACCATGTGGATAGTGGACGAACTGATGGTAGACCAAATGATAGTAGACGAGTTGATAATTTGACAAACTGACGTTCGACCAATTGCGAAAGGCATAGTGATACAGCATATAAATATGACTGTTGTAAAACTCAAAGGTCATTAATTCACTCTTGGCTTATTAAAGTAAATTCTTTTAATATGTGCTCTCATAGATATGACTTTGAAAAAAAAGGTTCATGTTCAAAATAAATATTACAATAAAAATTTATAAAAATGAGAGAGCAACTCCTTTATAGCTGTGACACAATAATAATAAAATTACATTTCTATAGCGCATACAGTTAATACACAAAGTCTCTATGCCCTTCATGCATGACTTAGGGGGCACTCGAGGCTGAAACTAAAATTATTTGAACAGATTAAAAATCAAACAAACAAACACTGAAAATTGTCTCTAATTCAGAGAAGAAATACATGTAACAATGTTAGGACATTTTAAAGCTTTGCATTATTTGGTGAAGAGTTTTTCCATTTCGTTTCATCTTTGTTTCACAAGCCGACTGAAAAGGCTCTTTAAAAACAACACAAATACAATATAAACAGTTTCATGAATATGCAGTGAGCAAGGCTTAAGCTGAGGATGTCATATCCCCATTTATTCTTTCATATTTTATTTCATAAAATTATATTTTTTTCCTACTTTTGTCACCAAGAATGGAAAAAAAGGATTGAAAACTGATTTGATGTGTAACATAATCATTGCCACAACTTATTTTGTTACCAGGGAGACATATCATACACCAACGCTACAAGTCTCACGCATTATGCGTGAGACTCAAGCATTTTGGACTCTTGTTCATCCCCTCAAATCTCCGTCTCACGCAACTTTCACAGCCTATCCCCATATACATTGTACAAAACGTCTGTGATCTCACTCAGATTCACAGAAAATCTCACGCATAGCTGGTCTTTGAACTTGGCATCTCTGCATACAAAATATATGAAAGTATTAAATAATTATGATTTCAAATAATCATATAAGAGAAAGAAAAGTGGGGATCTAAAATCATCAACCAACCTATTGCATATTCATGAAGAAGTGCTTATAACTGTTTTCACAAAACATTGCTAACTTTAAAATTCAATATCTTTGTCATTTAACCTATCTAAGCCGGGGGGGGGGGGGGGCCTCAACAAATCGCGCGATATTTTCGCTGCGCGAAATTTTTTGACCGCGTCGCCCCAGCCTCGATAGGGTTAAAACGCTTTGCTTGGTAAAGTTTACTCTTTTATTCAGATATGATATCATTATTTTCTGCTCAAAGTATGCCTTAAGCATGTACATGTAACATAATAAATAACATCTTTCAATGATAATGAGCTTTAGAGTGTGAACAACACAATGTATATTGGCATTCCTCAAAATTTAGGTTTTCCTTCTGTAGCCCTGTGCTTGCAGACTAAGTAGACCTTTCAATAAAAAAATTGTTACAAGTGAAATACTGAAGATAACGGCCTGGAGGGCCTATCTCACTGCCCCAGAACCAGTTGGTGACCTTTGACCCCTCAACTCTCTGCTGAATCCAAGGACATCTTTCGAGTTGTGTCTGCAAGATCAACAGTCAAAAATATTGTGTTTAAGGATTTTCTTTCAGCCTCTAGCAGGTCTCAGATGGTGATGTTCCATATTAAAGTGACTGAAGTGGAATCTTCAAGGCTTCTTTGAGGCTGGCAGGAAACCAGGGGTAATTGTTTTGATATTATTTGCGCTTTTAATCCTCTGGAAAAAGGCGCTTGACTGTTGTCATCATCATGGTAAGGTCCAAGCTGCTGCAATTGCCACGAATGATCAGCAGCTGCAGTCAAAGCTATGACCCTCTCCGGTAAGATAGGCCTTCCGGTTTCAGGATGATGAGTTAGCTTTCGACCTTGACCACCGTCGGAGGTGACAGGGCATCCGTTGTGACATTGCATGCAGGTACGCCATCAGCCTCGCTTTCACCAACCAACTTCCACAGTCCGTAAGTCTTGCCGATGTTTGTCTGCCAGAGGCGCAGTGTTCCATCCTCTGAACCGCTGGCGTACAGCTCCCCGTCCGGAGAGAATCGAACGCAGTGAACGGGACCGAAGTGACCCTTGTATGAAGCTGAAATGAGGGGGGGGGTGAATACAGGAATTAATTTCTTGAAATTTAGGGGATATTTCACAAAGATTAGAGATGTAATTAAATGTCTAGTTGGGATTGTGGTAACAAAGGCATGACAGCATTAGTCCATAAGAAGACGCAAAGTGGATCCACAATTGCTCAAAAAACAGTAAAACACAATTTCATGTATAAATCCAACACCCGACAGCACAAATATAATTGTCAACCTTTAAAGAAGCATCCATACATGTAGTTAAAGGTATTGTTTAACTTTGTGAGCAGCCGATTTAAAAAATTCTCAAAGCAAGATGAAACATGTGTACAAGTGCATGTATTAGAACTGATAAACCCTGGAAACAAACATTATTGAGAATGAAAGCTAAAACTACAAGGCAAACCCCGATTTAGTAAATAGGCGTCTTATAGACACCTAAATAGTACACATAAGTGTATGGGATGAAATTAAGATGGTGTTTCCAGTCACTTTATATTTCAATTTTTGAAGCACTAAATAATCAATTTCGAACGCAATTGTTTCAGGACTTCATTTTTGGAACATATCACAGACACAGGTGACAAGTGTGAACTTCTAGCTCAGATTTTTCAAAATTAAGTCAAACCAATGTTAACCAATCACTTTAAAAACAAAAGCTCCTTTTTAATCTACTGTACAGGGGCCACGGAACTGTGAAAGGGGGGGGACTGGGTGGGCTTCAGCCCCCCAAACAAAACTTTTTCCAAAACAGTGGACAAAAATGTAAAAAATACCATCTGGGTTCTGGAACTCAAAGGTTAGCTATTGATCGTACGCTTGATTTTCACGATTAATTGTACATTGTTGTCAATGGAATCAATTGTAGAAAAATGTTCTACGATCATTGCTAAGTTTTGTGCTACGGGCCCCTGATTGTGATGTTTTGTTTGCATGGTCAGCCCCTCCCCCACTTTCAAAAGCGTCCCCCGCTGTAGCAAATATATATGAATTACCTTCCTCTTTTCCGTCTTCGTATGAGAACCTGTAGATCTTGAAATCTTCTCCTCCACAAACAAACGTTTTCTTATCAGGACTGAGAGATGCTGAATACACAAGGGTCTCAGTGTCAAACTTTTTCATCTCTTCAAATCTAATGCATAGTATGATCAAAGAAAAATAATAACAAGGTGGTTAATGAAAAACGCGTATCGCCTCATTTTGCGATCAATAAAATATGCAGTATGATCTTTTGACCCCTAAATGACCTTTGACCTTATCATCCTCAAGAACACATGTGTGGTATTAACCAATGACTGTTTGAACCAAGTATTAACACAATTGATGCAGATATAAGAAATGAGAGTAAGTTGAACAGAAAACTTGAAAAAGGATGGACATGACCTCATATCATTCGACCTTTTCGCCCCTAGATGACGTCTGACCCCATCATCCACATGAACATACATGTGGTATTACTCAAGGTTCACTTGTACCAAGTGTCAACATAAATGATGCAGAAATAAAGAAACAAGAGCAATTTGAACAAAAATTGACCTTTTGACCCCAAGATGACCTTTTGACCCCAAGATAACCTTTGACCCCAAGATGACCTTTGACATCATATGTACTAATAATGAACATATCAACTGATGCAGAAATTAAGAAATGATAGCAAGTTGAACAAAAACTTTTTAAAGAGACCAATGGACTATTAACAGACTAACAGAAAAAGTGATCACTAGCCGCCCTTTCAGAAAAAAATGTAATTTGAACAATGATTCCAGTGAAAAATAAGGCTAATGAGGAATATTCAGCACATGTGAAACCAAACTAGAACATGATTAGAGTCACAAACGCTAATCAGAATGACAAATTCTAATTCTACTCTGGAGGTGAATTCCAGTTAAGTTTCACTCAATTTATGGTACAAATTTGTGTGTGAAAGGCTTGACCTCCAAAACATCTTTTGGGGGTGGAACTTACATGACCTTTCAAGCACTTCCGTAGATAATAAAACTGTCATGCACTCATTGTAGTTTGTATTTGCGATGAAGCGCTTTGATAAACAAGTCACCAAGGACATATGCCGCCTTCGCCACAGGTTTTGAGTAAGCGTGTGAGAAGGTCTGATGGTTCTTTCAGACGAATTGCAATCATCAATACAATGATAATTCAAGATTGTCGTGTGAAAAGGCCCTAGGTCTCTGCCGAACTTCGTTCCGGCGAGGGAAAAATAGAGTAATATTGAATGAAACATTGAATTACAAACGCAGGTAAGAATAAGGATTAACCGGCAAAACATCCAGGAAAATGTAGTTATTAAAAGGGTTCCAGGACATTTGCTCTGGCGAAAATTGCTCCACTCTAAATTCCACACACTAATGGAATAACCAGCTTCAACCCTATTCTAAACCTAACTCTAAATATGACATAAGACCCTATTGCAACCCTAACCCTATACATATAGCCTGTAGCAGTTGCCGCAGCAGCAAATGTTGTGTCACCATTAAACAAGGATTGTAATCACTCTGAAAGTGAATGGTGATTGCTGCATGGTGTTGGGGTGCACTGCTGTTGAACAGTCTCTCAAGATGAACATGATCAAATGAGATCAGAAGGGCACAACTTGCACACATGTATTGTGAAAGCAGCATAATGGGCAAACATCCCTGTCTGCAGTGTAGAATGACAAGAGTCCATAAGGATTAAAATCATATTGTGAATTGGGTTAACATAACTGTTTGTACAGATTAAAATTATATTGTGAATTGGGCTAACATACCTGTCTGTATTGTAGAATGATATAGTCTGTAAATTCTACAGTGTACAGTGTATTGTGAATTGGGCCGACATACCTGTTTGCATTGTAGAATATGGTCTCTTGATTTCTATTGTGAATCGAGGCAACAAACTACCTGTGCACTGTAGAATGATATAGTCTGTAAGTAAGTATTAACATTCTATTGTGAATTGGGCTAACATACCTGTATTTTAGGGATAAAAATCATTTTGTGAACTGGGCAAATATGCCTGTCTGTACCTTAGAATGATAGAGTCTCTATGGATTAAAATTCTATTGTAAATTGGGCCAACATTCCTGTCTGTAGGGATTAAAATCATTTTCTGAATTGGGCCAACATACCTGTCTGTACTGTAGAACGATACTGTCTTGCCATGGGTCACTACCAGGACCGACCCATCCCGGACCAGGTCTATGCCAACATTACTGGAACTGAGGGGAATCTTTCTAACCTCCGAGTTTGAGGCGATATCCCATATTCTACAGAGCAAGAACAGAAGAGAAAATACAAAGATTAATAAATACATTGTAGCAGTCTCCTTTTATAAACCGCTCTAAATCAGAATATCTCTAAGAGCTTCGAAGTCATTTATCGACAAAATTATAAACTGAGAAGTTATCGAATAAATATCTCCAAGATGGCAACATTCTTATAATGTCACCTGAAAACTAAAACCTGGGGCCCGTTGCAGAAAGAGTTGCAATCGATCGCAACTCGCAACTTGATTTTCAACCAATCAACAGCGCGCATTTGGGACTTACCATTGATTTTTTGACTTGTGTTTAAACGCAACTCTTTCTGCAATGGACCCCTGTACTTGTCGAGTCACATGATTTAATGCCAGTATTCCATGAGTGAATGATGAAGCCGGTTTTCCAGGTTTTCGGGTTCACAGGGTTAAATAATAGCCTGGTATCTATTTTTGTTCATACCAGAAAGTGTTGAAACAACACCGGTTTGGCGTTAGGTTGACACCAACTTGGCATTTAAGCAACACCAATTAGTGTTTAAAAATATTGGTTTGATTCTTACATGTAACTGGTGTTGTTTCAACTCTCCTTGAGTGTGGACTGATATAGATACCGGGCTGGTGTTACATCAACACCAAGTTGGCATTTAAGCAACACCAATCAGTGTTAAACCAATATCGGTTTGATTATTAACTGGTGTTGTTAGAACACTCCTCTATGGCGAGATGTAGATACCGGGCTGGTGTTACATCAACACCAATGTTTTTGCGGTGCACAAACCTGCACAGCAAAGACTGTGGTGTTAACCGGTGTACATCGAGGACCACACCAGTTATTTTACACTGGTGTTAAATTGGTGGTGTTAGCTTTACACCTATTGTTGCTACATTTACACTCTTTGGTGTCATGTTCAATCTCTAGGGTGTAATTTTAACACCTCAGGGTGTGGTCCTCTATTCACACCACTTGGTGTCAGTTTAAACACCACAGTTTTTACAGTGTGGTAGATACCGGGCAGGTGTTACATCAACACCAGTGTTTTTGCAGTGCACAAACCTGGTAGATACCGGGCAGGTGTTACATCAACACCAGTGTTTTTGCAGTGCACAAACCTGGTAGATACCAGGCAGGAGTTACATTAACACTGGTGTTTTTGCAGTGCACAAAACTGGTAGATAGTGGGCTGGTGTTAAATCAACACCAATGTTTTTGCAGTGTACAAACCTGAGAGTTTTGTCATCAGAGCAGCTGACGATAGACCTTGTATCAGGGAGGAAGCGTGCATGTCTGATGTGGTCCTCATGACCAGGGAATAACAGCGGCTCTGCTTCAGGGGCATTCAGATCAAATATCCTCAGGAGCTTCTCGTTACTTGCTGTAAGGAGTTTGCTGTTATCCTGCAGTATGAACGGCAATGAAAATAAAGGGTGTGTTCAATATCCTCCATTCCCGGTCGTAAAAGGAAACGTCTTTCTAATCATGATTCGGAGGAAAATTGAAACGTTGCAGTATGAAGGGCAATAAAAATAAGTGTGTTCAATGTTGTTGATTCCCAAACTTAAACGGCAACATGAATCATGATGGAAAAAGTGATTACAAATGGTGAGTTTAATGTCTTCTATTCCCAGTCGTAAAAGGAAACGTCTTTCTAATCATGATTCGGAGGAAAATTTAAACGTTGAAAAATATATTTCACACGATCAGCTCAGATTTTATGACCTTCGGACTCGCGAATACGACCCTCAACATGATTGAGTTTTGAAACGTCTTTAAATTTGCTCTCGCAGTAGAAGCCTACACAAGCACGTGCCAGAATTGACCTTTCTTGTGATGGGTTAAACTGCACACTAAACCTGCACTAATGAAAGCGGGAAAAACAATTTTCAAATAATTGGCTTTATATTTTCGACACTAAACGGTGCATCGTTGATTGTGTTTGTGTTTTCAATTATGATTCATGCTGCCGTATAAATTTGAAAACCAACATATATTTATAATGCTTTAACCAGAGCTGCCCACCTTCATTTCTTTTGTATAAAAAAGACCAAAATCTTTTTTTTTTGGAAAAAAAAGGATGTTTGCTGCACACCCATTACCGTGTCTATTTGTGTTGAAATATAGGAATGTGCTCGATAGAAAAGTACTTCATATTTCATATCTTAGCCTTTTTTGTGAATTTATTTGTAGATTTAAAACAAAAAAATAAAACTTTATGAAAGAGCCTGTTGTAATGTTTAAGTGCAAAGATTTGTTCAATTAATATTCCTGATTGAATATTCATTTTTGCACTTGCCAAAATAATATTGACATTTTAGTATCTAGAAATGTAACAAGAATGTTTGTGTAAGTGTAATTGATTTTTTTTTCATCCAATCTACTATATTCATTAGAACCAACCCCCCCCCCCTCTCCTCTTAAAAAGTTAATACAAATTTTAGGTATGGCAAGTCTCCCAAGTCTGCGCAGTCCCCCTTGTCTGCACTTACGCATATGTGCGCCATTCTAGTAAAAGAAAATATGCAACAACACAAACTTTCCACATGCAATTCAAAGACAGATATTAAAAAATTTCATGTGACGGCCTCAAAATGCAGCCTTTCTCATCAAAATTCCCAAACGTGGGGCACCATTTTTCATTCAATCTGAAAATGACTGCCCAAGGTTTTTTCCAAGAAAATCATACATTTTTTTTTCAAATTGCTATGAGATATTTGGCACAATTACTCAAGATAATATAAGGAACATTATCAACTCAAAGATTTTGTGAAATAAAAATAAAGAATGTTAAATCTGACAATGAAAATATATCAAAATTCTGTGAAATGGTAAAATAAGAAAATAGGACTAAAAACAGACTTACCGCTGAGAAATCCACTGATTTGACAATGTGTTTATGAGAAAAATCATGCAAGGCTTCACCCGACACAGCATCCCAGACTTTACTGTATGGTAGAACAAAACAAATCAAACATTCAAATAATATAGAACCTGATTGACTAAAAATGATAAAAATAGGTGTTCATTGGATGAGTCTCTGGACTTTAAACCACAAGGTCGGGGTTCCAATCCCATCGCAACACTCGCGTCCTTTGGAAAGGCATTTTATCTATATTTGCCACTCTTCACCCAGGGGTAGCAAATGCGTACCCTGTAGGAAGGAATTCCTTGAATGCTCTAGCGCCTGAACAGGGCAGCCATGCTAAAGCCAAGATGATAATAAGCAGTGCTTAGAAACATTTGTAGAGCTATACAAGGCAAACGCCAAGCGTTGTCTCGCCTGCATATTGCAGTCATGAAGAGAATGTATGTCAAAACTATGCTATATGACTTCCAAGGCTGTCAGCAGTTTAGGGAGTGAATTGTGGTTCTGACAGTTTACATATGCAATAATGCTATATAAATGTTGCATATAAATGCCTACTTATACAGTGCAGAGGTCCTAGTACTGGTGGTCATGCTGCCTTAAAATTTAAAATGTGAAACATGAAAACATAATTGAAAAAAAAATCCCCACCATCGGCCATTGCAGATTCTTTCAAGATACACATACATGTATATAGTTGTGCTTCTGAAATACTCTAAAATCTGTATAGTAGCCATGGATCTATTGCAATTTTGTCTTTAGTGGCTATTAAAATCCTATAAAAAGCATAAGAGATCCTGACCAATGAGAACCATGCTCTTCATAAATATTATCATTTGATGAGGTCAGCCAAACGTCAGAGATCATTTCCCGGCAGAACCTCATGCTTCGTAAATTCCTTGGTAAATTTAATAGCCATACCTAAATTGGTATCCCCTCCCCCCTGTCTATGTATCAATTTCAACTATCTTTCTTTGCTGATTTGTATTTTGTTTACGTATATCATGTAATATCATATCTTTGTCTATATCATAAGAAGTTCTAAATTATTTCATGCGAACAAATTGAATTTCCATTTGTACCCGATTGCATCATGGACAATAAAAAATATCTGAATTTATCTACCAATTTGAAAGGAATATATATGTTGTAAAAGATGTCTATGAAGGCCAGTATTTTTTCTTCTTTGGTTCCCTTATGTAGCCTTTATAGACAGATTTGACTGTATTCAAATATTCAAATTGAAACACTCAAACTTACGCAGAGAAATCAGCAGCTGCTGTCGCAGCCCTGGTCGCTTCTTTGTTCAGTGCTACACCCCACACCGCCCCCTTGTGGCCGTCGAAGGTTCCGATCCAATCTCCAGTCTCGCCTTGCCTCAGCATCGGCTTGCCATCTGAAATGGTGATCAGAAAACACAATATATTTCAAAATTAAGCTGGAAAGAGACTCAAGATATGTAGCAAAAGACTGATGTCATATCCAGCTCTGATTTAGTATTAGGTTTAACTTATTGCATGGGACAACCAAAGTGCTGAATTTAAGATTTATACTATAGAAAAAAACTGTTAAAGGCCTATTAAAGGCTCCGATGACTATTGGTAACACCTTCATCTTCGCCTTCCATATCCTTCTCAGGGAATCTCAGCTATTATTATTACTTTTATTACTATTATTATCATTATTATATATTGTCGTTATAGAATTCCTTCGTTTTTTTAAATAGTTTTGTGAAAGCGGGACCTCCTTACAGAGTTCAGACTCACCTTTACAGGCACTGATCATGAAGTATCCATGATTGGGTGTGGTATCACTGATGGAAATATCAACTACAGGACGGGTGTGACCTGGGCAGCTGATTGCCGTCTGACGAGCTGCAGTGGACATGATGACTTCACCTGAATAGAAAAATGATAACTGGCTTTCATATAGCACAGAGGTGTTGTGGCTCAGTGGATAACAACTCTCAACCCAGGTGTAGTAAATGGGTACCCTGAAGAAGGAATTCCTTGAATGCTCGATGCGCCCGATCAGGGTAGCTGCGCTAAAGCAGTGCTTAGAAACATTTGTATTATTAAATAAATGTTGCATATTATTATTAATATCCTTCTACAACTGCTCAAAGTGCTTCACAATTATCATTACATGGTCCCTGGATTCATAGCTTTTTTGACAGCCTGTGAGAGGCACACCTGCTAAACCAACCACAATGATGGTTGTTTCCCACCAGTACCCAATTAGCGCCTGGGTGAGAGTGGCAAAGGGTGGATTGATGATTTGCCAAAGGATTCTATTAAGCCACGGAGGGATTCAAACGAATACAGGTAACTAACGTCTTATCTAGAAAAAATTTTGAACAAACATACATAATAGATGTTGACGTTGCTGGCCGTCCATAGTTGTGATTGATCAGATCAATCGCAACTCTTTGTAAGACGGGCCCCAGGACATTGCATAACTGACACAGGCAGGGCATATTATTTGTATTACCCTATAATTTCAATACCGTACACCATATGTAGTGCATCGTTGAATAGGCAACGAGATAATCAATGCCTCATAAATGCCATAAAAATACCCTCCTTGCATCTATCTATCTATCACCCTTGATGCCTGAAGTAACGACCAACTGTATCGGAGTCAGAATCATTCTTAGAGGTACATCTTCAACATCCAACCTGTTGTATACCACGTCATTCTCTGGGTGTTAGAGTAACCCGCCAGGAATTTTTATATGTGCCGCCATTCAACATGCTCGACTTATTTCGCAAGCCAGCACAGTCAATCACCACAACACGCATCAAACAGTCTACATGTACATGTAGTTATAGATGCAGGCACTATCACTCGCCACATTATATTCTTGATTTGAACTCCGAAATCCCCTTTAGAGTCTGATATTTCCCTTAAAATTTTTATGCAGAATCTGCACCATATTTCCAGAACAAGTGGCGGCTTTATGTGTTTTTTTTTTGAGATTGTGAACACTCTCATGTTTTAGGATCATATCTTCAAGATGACCAATCTAAACAAAAAATTGCTAGCTCCCCAAAACACTTCAAAAAGACGTTCCAACGATTGTGACTTCAACTACATTTTATTTGCCTATCGGTCACCAAATGAATGCATTTGAGCCATTTATTTTCCCTTTTCCTTCTTTCCTTTTTTCTGGTAATGAATTTGGACAAGCTTGGATCCAAGACTAGAATCCAACTGGGCGTTGTGGCGTGCGCCTGTAATCCTAGCTGTGTGGAAGTTACAAATTGATGCAGAGGTTCGAGCCCTGGTCACGTCTTTCGGATGGTGACATTAAAGGTCGGTCCCAGACGTAAATAATCATATCTGATTGATACACGTCTGACAAAACTCAAATACACACACACACACACACGTTGTGGCGTGCGCCTGTAATCATAGCTGTGCGGAAGCTACAAATTGATGCAGAGGTTCGAGCCCTGGTCACGTCTTTCGGATGGTGACATTAAAGGTCGGTCCCAGACGTAAATAATCATATCTGATTGATACACGTCTGACAAAGCTCAAACACACACACTGTCAGAGCGAATCATCTGTAGACATTATTCTAAACCTATTTAACTCAGCAATGCTGAAAATGTCACTGTCACCTCCACACACCACTATTTCCAAGAAGAAAAAAGGAAACCTGAATGGAATCCAGAAGAGAAAGCCTACATGTACAACATTGGCATTGCTCAAGAAGCAAGGAAATCCTGGCAGTCAGATTCAGGCTTAAAATCACATACGGTACTGTATTGCCTTAGGCTTAGTCTTTAGACAAGCCAGAGCTGTTGATCGTGGGGGGGTTAATATGCTGATTTGGGTGGGGTACTATTGAATGCTTCTAAAGATAGATTTAAAAACTTAGACTTTCATTTGGAGTAGGCCTAGATATACCCTATTTTTTTTGTCAAACAAAAAAAATATTGCAAAAAGCCTGTAATCAGTAGAGGCGCACGGCCAATATTGGAGACTGTCTCCAATGTGGGAGATTATCTCCATTATCAGAGACTTTTATAAAGAATTTGGGTATCCAATTTCAGAGAGTCTCCAGTTTTGGAGACTAATTTCCTTTGTTTACATTTGCGGCAAAAGGATTACCTTGGTGGCAAATAAAAATGTGATAAGCAGATTCCTCATGAAAATTTAAACCTTTTCACCTTCTACTTTAAAAATTCATCGTCTACTTTTGTTTTGATAAGGATTTTTGTTGTCATCCACACACAAAACAAATGGGCTTCTGACCTCAGCGAGACAAACTTTTGGGTGGAAAAAATTGTGCTTTTGTTGGTGTTGTTTCTTTTGTCCTTTTGCAAAGGCAAAGCAAGTCTCCAATGTGGGAGATTGTCTCCCCTATTGGAGAGAGTCTCCCATATTGGCCGTGCGCCAGCCTAGGCCTACTGCCTTACTGGTATTAATTCTGGCTTTTTTCTGGGCAGGTAGCCTAACTCTTCTGTAAATTTGATGTTTTCAGCACATTTACTCTTGAGAATATAATTAAAAATATTTGTGGAATTTCAAACAAATTCATGCTAAGAAATTCCCATTTTCATGACCGAGTTCAAATGCGAAGACGTGCATGCGTGCGGCCCCGTATGTCACAAAATAAAAAAAACAAATTTTACAACAGCTGGGACTGAACTTAAGTCTTAAGACAAGTTCTGAACGACAAATTCTGACATTTTTACAATAAAATTACCACCATACAGGATTGATTAAAACGTCTTTTACTTTAATATTGGATTAATCATGACAATCTTTAAAATAAATTTACTCCTCAGCAATTACTTACACTTACCAATTATTCAACTAAAAGTCTAAACCAGTAAAATTGACCGGATTGCCCTCTCTCCGCCTAGCTCCAGCTCTGCATCATCTGCTCCGCTTCTTATTTTTAATGGAGTCATAGAGGGCGTTGAATTTAAAAGAGTAAAATGGGTAACTTGACAAAAAGTTGATTGTAAAACTATTTAAAAAAATAATAATAAATGTTGGCGAAGGTTTGAGGAAAATCAATCAAAGAATAGAAAATTATTAGAATTTTTAGTTACTTGATTTTTTTATTCGAGCAACTTTAGTATGGTAGTGGATCGTATTACCGAACACTTTTCATGAATTTGATCATATCAAACACATTATTCAAATAAAATTCACCAAACTTTCACCATAAATACACAAATACCTACAAAATATAAATATGTAGAAAGTTTGCCGAAATTATTTTTCATTTTTACGACATCAGCTTCCAATCGGACCCCTCTTCGCAAGTGAAATATTTTGGTCACTTGAAAAGGTATCGTATATTACCGAACGTGTGTTTTCTATGGGAAAAGGTGGGAAAACAACAAAGTCACTGATGAGCTATTTTGACCATACCCAGGACCAAAATCCAGTTAAAACCAATTACAGCAAAACCAATTGAAACCAGTTGGCCAACTGGTTTCAATAGGGAAATTGGAACAACTGGTTCCAATTGAAAACCAGTTGCCAATTGGTTCCAGTTAAAACCAGTTGGCCAACTGGAACCAGTTGGCAATTGGTTTCAATTGGTTCCAGTTGTTCCAATTTCCCTATTAAAACCAGTTGAATCCAATTGGAGGCAACTGGTTTCAATTGGTTCCAGTTGAAACCAATTGGAGGCAACTGGTTTCAACTGGAACCAGTTGAAACCAATTGGTTTCCAACTGGATCCAATTGGAACTTCCAGTTGGAATGAACTTAATTAGTTACAAATTAATTAACATTTGCACTATAAATATTGCTCATGCCAACACAGAAGCAGTGTTATATGTCTGTTAATACCAATGTAAAGGGCATTGATAAAACACAGACTTTCATATGTATACATGTATATGGAAGATCTTCAAATATATGTATTTTCATTTGATGTAATTCGGTAACAGTTAGTGGTGTACTAATTATCTTTTAATCTGTTCTAATTATAATCTTTAACATTTATGAACATGGTTTTCACTGCTAAGTATTCTAAAAACTTATCTGAAAAAAGTGTGGTACTTCAAATTGAAAAAATTCAATAGATACAATGTAAATTAGGATAAATCTGATAAAACATTAATAAGTGCACACTGGCAAAAAATATGCAAATTAACTGGTTTCAATTGGATCCAGTTGGGTTACTGGAAAATTTCCAATTGGTTTCCAATTGGAAATCATTTCCAGTTACCCAACTGGATCCAGTTAGGATTTCCAGTTACCCAACTGGATCCAGTTAGGATTTCCAGTTACCAACTGGTTCCAGTTAGGATTTCCAGTTGCCCAACTGGTTCCAGTTAGGATTTCCAGTTACCCAACTGGTTCCAGTTAGAAATCATTTCCAGTTACCCAACTGGTTCCAGTTAGGATTTCCAGTTACCCAACTGGGGATTTCCAGTTACCCAACTGGTTCCAGTTAGAATTCATTTCCAGTTAGAAGTCATCTCCAGTTGCTCAACTGGTTCCAGTTAGGATTTCCCGTTACCCAACTGGTTCCAGTTAGAAATCATTTCCAGTTGGAAGTCATTTCCAGTTACCCAACTGGTTCCAGTTAGGATTTCCAGTTGCCCAACTGGTTCCAGTTAGGATTTCCAGTTGCCTAACTGGTTTCAATTGGTTTCAACTGGAAATTGCTTAATTCCAGTTAAAACCAATTGAAACCAGTTGAAACCAATTGAAACCAATTGAAACCAGTTGGAAATCCAACTGGTTTCAATTGGATTTTGGTCCTGGGTATATTGTATATGGCAAAAAATCAATGAAATATCATTTTTAGACAATTGAAAAGGGCTAACTTCTGTATGTCAAAAGGATGTCAATAGACTAATGATTTCTTTTCCGTTTCTTAAAAGAAAACAAACACATTGCAAGTCATCAAGAACCACTGAAAATTTGAAATTCATGCATTTTATAATAACACAGGGGCGTCGATCCATTTTTCAGATGGTGGGGGGGGGGGCCGGGGAGGCCACTTACGTTGACGAGTGGATACCATGCGCGACCAAAAAAAAAACACGTAAAAAGGATGTCTTTTTCACGACAGGGCACGTTACGTAGGTAACGTGATAAGGGTGTCAAAAACACAAAAATAATGAAAAAAAGGTATCTATTTCACTAGGAAAATTACGTGTTTAGGGTCGAAATTGTCGGGATGATAAAACAAAATTAAAATGTTTTATAAAGGATGTCCTTTTTGCCCCAACACTTCGTGTTTAGAGTCCGATTTGCGCAAGGTGTAGAAGGTGGGGTCGTACTAAACCAAATAAGGTAAAGCCGGCGACCGAAGGACCCGTAACAATAAAACATTCCTGTACTTGATTAGGGGTTCATTTCAGGGAATTTGCCAAGAGTATCGTTTTGTTTAATACTTGTTAAGGGTAGGGTTTCACACGCCAATACTTGTTAAGGGGTGCATTTTCAGAATATGGACGTGTTTAGGGTGCTTTTCCAGACCCCATGGTCGCGCATGGTATCCACTCGTGAATGGAAGTGCCCCCCCCGGGGGGCAAAATCATGAATCAATTTTCCAAAGGCGCTCGATCACACAAAACAAAAAAACTCACACACACATATGACTATATATATATATACATGTATATACACACACATATATATATATATATATCTCACCAGCAGATTAATGCGAGCGCGAAGCGCGAGGTAAAAATTTCGATCTGAAAAAAAATTGAGTTTAATGGACGTTTTAATAAAGAACCTATCCAAAAAAAAGATTCATTGCAAATCGTAGTGGGAGTTCTTTTGAGGTTTAGATCTGAAAACGGGACCATATTCACCTATTTCATGGACTCTGGGTTTTTTGTTACAAAAATGATGTGAGCGCGAAGCACGAGCTGAAATCTTTTTATATTCGAATCTGAAAAATTGACATTTTGAGCACGATTTTAGACAAAGAATGAGTTGTGTATCTCAATCTCGCTTGATGACTTTTGTGAAACATTACCATCTTATTTTATTTTTAGCACATGCGGAATTATTGGGGGGCAAAACGATATGTTTGCCCCCCCCAAATAATTTCATTGGTGGGGCGATCGCCCCCCCCCCCCTAATCAACGCCTCCGAACACATGGGACAGCTAGCTGCTCGTTCTATATGCGTCACAAATATTTCTAATATCTTTGAATGGATTTTCTTCAAACCTTCATTGACTGATGTATTTTATTATTTTTCTACTAATTTTACTACAAACTTCTCTCCAGTGTGAACTTCCCCTTTAATCTATAAATCTATAAATGTTCAAGACAATTATCGGCTTTTTTATGGCCGCCGTTTTCTTCAAATTCGGGAACGAATATTCAAAAAATGAAAAATCTCTGAAAGAAATTTCTACTGCCTTCATCCTTGTGCTGCTATCGCCTTTTACCATATTGATCCCATGCATGAATACTGTAACTAATGCAGAAATGAAAGCAATCAATCAATAAAGGGAAGAAATTATCATGCTACGCCCAAATCATTACTTCACCTGACTTACCAACCAAAAAGTTTATTACTTTACTGATACATGTTTTCTAAAGAAAGTTAGAGGAATCTTTCACCGATGTAAGTGCCGAAAACGAAAATTCTTTTAACATCTTAATCTGCTGAAATTATTTCCTACTGATGATAAGTGATCCATCATCTCTTGCATCGATATCATGCTCATTAATATTAATCGTTATTATTATTATTATTGTTATAATTATCATCATCATTATTGTCGTTATTATTACTTTTGATAAAAAATGGCATTTCATTTTGAAAAAGGCACCTTTATTCCTTTGGGGATTCTCTTTTTTGGGGGAAGTGCCTTTGCCCCCCCCCCTCCCCCGTTCCGTCGCCCCTATTTGAGTTGCATCGCCACGTTTTGTTCACAAAATCAGTGGAAATGTCAGGAAAATGCCACTAATGAGGTCGCCATCACCATAACTAGTATAATAGCACGGACACGGACAAAATGACTATACATTTTGTTGATAACATTTTCATTTTTCTCAAAATTATTGTTGTTACATACTACCCTTGAAAATATTATATTGTACAGACTCTTGTGCCTCTAATTTCAATGCAGAAATCAAATCAAATTGAAAATTGATCCTTTTATTTAGATATAAATATAGTTTTTTGTTGTTCTGCTCTAAAAGCGCCTTGAGTATCTAATCAAGATTGAAAGTGCGCAGACGGCTATCCGGGTGCGCTATACACATCTCACTTGATGCATTATCAAATATTTTTCGTCATAATGAATCTGGAATAGGTGGACTGGTCGATGTAATGCCCTATTTTTTTTTTCAATTTTCTTGTCTTTCATTATATTCACAATATGTGTAAAACTTGTCTCTGAAACTTCTACAAAAATATAAGCTTCAAATATATGAAGTAAACAGGGCTGTCACCAGCTTTTTTCTAGGGGGGGGGGGTGCTTTTTATGAAAAAAAACACAAAAACACAAAAAACAACGTATTAACTCAATTTCATGCAGTTATATAGCCCGCCGGCCAGATCTTTTTCAAAAGAGCCCTCAAGTATCCCTACCCCCCCTCCGGTTGCTTTTTTTTTTTTTTTTTTAATTTTTTTTTTTTTGGTTCTGAAGGGGGGTGCGTTCGCACCCTCCGCACCCCCCTGGCGACAGCCCTGAGTAAATCATAATTCAATCCTGTTTCAAATGAATAAATATAATTTCAAGGCCCGTTGTATAAAATCTATCATTATGGTAACTTTGTCATCCAATGGTAACTTGCATGGAGTCCTTGATTTTTGTTGGCTGTTGATTTACGTTACCTAATACCATGGTAGCCCGGCATGGTAGTATTATGGCAAAGTTACCATGATCATTATGCAACGGGGCCCGGACAAAGTAAAAAAAATAAAATAAAAATAAGTCGGGATATGAAATCGTCAGCTTGTAAACTTACTGTTCACCGAACTTTTATGTATTTATTTAAACAGTATTAATAGGACGCTCTGTTTGTCCTCTTTCTCTATGTCTTTTTTTATTCAAAGGGGGTGTCATTTTTTCTTCCTGTATCGTTTTTACATTAATTTGCGACACTTCGCGTTCCATACAACATTGGTTCGCCGGCGGCTGCTCGATTCCCACGTTTCTTCTTGCTCCCGATCCGAAACCACGGAGAAAATGTTACTTTTTAAGGAAGCAACATGCAATATTCAACGATTAAAATATTGCTGTAGATTGCTGAAATTCCATGAAATTCCAACACGTTATAAAAGTGGGAGATACAGTGACACGTTGAATTTGCCGAACACTTCTTTTGAGCTGTGGGGTGCAGCAAACAGGGAGCAGTCAGTTCAAACGGTACGTTGCTTTAATTACACCCAGAGATCCGGGCTGCTTTACCGGGAGCTCCGGCCCGCTTCGCGTGCCGGAGCCCAGGGCCAGGGGCCCGTTTCTCAACACCGTCATAAGTCTAACTTCTTGACTAAATCGGAGTTAGTGAGCTACTTGTCCGCTAACCGTTTCACGAAGCCCCATTTACCAAGATCGGGTACCTCACTAAATATTTATGACACCTCTGTACCTGTCATAAACTTCTTTCTTGACGTAGTGGCATCACGTGGGTAGACTATGCTATGATTATGACATGCAAAAGTGCTGAGAAATGTGAAAATTATGATCTTACGTAATCAATCATAGAGGTTGAAATTACATCCAAAAACAAGTGGGTTAATACATTCAATGATCCTTGTAATACAAAGTAACTATGAAAACTGTTGGTAAAACGCCACAAAACCATTCATTTTGAAATAGTAAAATAATTTATTCGATAGAAATTCTACCACGCCAGGCCATCCATAACTGGACTTGTATTTGTCGTTTTCAGACCCTACTGACATTTGTATAAATTCTAATCTCTAATTTATGCATATAATTTGTCAAAGCGTAAGTTTCGGTATCGTAGATTTATAAAAAAATGTTAAACTATATTTCGATGATGTTTGGAATCGTAAAACATATAATTATCATAATTTTACAAATAAATGTAGGGACAGTGATTTTCCGTTTCTAAAAATTGCCTTTTCCGTTTCAGAAAATCCCAAATTCCGTTTCAGCATGTCTGGAAACGGAAATTCCGTTTCCCCATAGACTTTGTGTACAAGAAAAATTGACAATTCCGTTTACGTAGAAAACCAATGCGCAACGAGTAGCGATGTCAAAATGCTAGCGCTGCTCAAAATTTGCATCTACCAATGTACTAACATCGCTTTAAAATCCATTTTAATCGAAGAGATTCGAGCTAAAAAAGAAATTAGGGAAACATAATCAACATTAATATTTTCTCACCTTTCATATTATTAGCATTATTTTATTGTTAAATGGCATTTTATCGTTGATTTGGGGACTTTTCGGACATCGTTTTGAGCAGTCGACGACTTCCGAATATCCGCCATTTTGGATTTGATGAATCACCGTGATCATTATATCATGACCGAACGCAGAGGGCAGCAACACACGGTCGGATTCTGCCTTGTATGCGGACGTTAGTGTAAACTAATTTGGAAACGATCGAGTGATGGAGAGGCTCGAGTGTAATTACGATGTGTTGATTGTCATGATTGTTGTTGCAAAGTGAGATCGTGTTTTTTCAGTTGATATTAGTATTTTGTTGAGGATTTGGGATTACTTTCTGTTGCTTTTTTGTGCATTTTGAGAAAAAATGTGTTTTCCGTGATTTTCCGTTTGAAAAGTCACTTTCCGTTTCAAACAGCCGATTCCGTGAATTCCGTCCGTTTTCCGCGATCGCGGAAAATCACTGTCCCTATTTTAAATCCGTTATGGTTTTACTTTCGTAAACTATTAAGATTGGATATCCCGGGGGTACCCATCTCATCGTCCACACGTGATTTTTTAGTCATGAAATAAATTATTCATAATTCCATTTTTCAGCAATTGAATGCCCCAGTTTTCATTGTCTAAGTATGTATGATGCATAATTTACCTGTGCTATTATTTTCAAAAGATTTAATCCCCAATTCATCACAATATTTACAATTTTGTCATAATTTTTCTTTTTGAAAATTATGCTATTTTGTGACTAAGGCTACGTCTTGTCTGCTCTTTTTACCGATAGTATCGATATCGAGGTATTTTAGTTAGGAAGCCTTTCGTGAAACAGGTTTAGTAAGATTGGAACTAACTCCGTGGTTTGTGGATAAAGATATGACTAACTTGTCCAGGTGTTGAGAAACGGGCCCCAGGACTTGTTCGTGTACTATTAGTATTAGGCAGATCGATCAATACTCTCCAAAATGGGCTTTGATGGGGTTGCAATAGCACTCCAAATAAAAGGGGGAATAATAAATTATGCACTTAGCTTACCTCGATTATATGGATGAAGGTCTATCGTGACACATCATCAATCATGTCAAATGAACAAGGTTATTATGATTATATTATAATTTATAACCCTTTTCTCACTAATCTCAGCTCAGTTATACATATCTCCATCATCATGTGTGGCAAAATAGGGTCGGCAATGTTTGGCTTATTTTCTCTATTTCTTTGGGGCAAACATGGCAAATGCTTGATTTTTTTACACTGACAGTTTCCATTACACTACAGTTACACCTATCAGTCAGCATGGTCATGATGCCTATTATTCATACAACTTGGCTCTTATTTATTTAAATTTGATTCTTTAAATCATTTTTTTCTTAATTAAAAATTGAGATAAAAAATAAAAACTTCCTGCCATAGGGCCTAATACTTTCCACCAACACTTTCCACCAATTGAGGGCGTACACAAAAATATGCCAAAAATTCAAGTTTTTGAGCACTCTGGTGAATACTATTTAAACACCCTAATACAAAAATTATTCCCAAGTAACTAATGAAAACTAAATTGCAACTGTATGGAAATAAGTAATTTTGGTCACAAAAGTGATATTTTAATGAATTTTTAAGTGTGTGCTCTGTACAACATTGGCATACCATAGTCCTACCTGTAGATTCCCCACAGGCAGGGTGGTAGCAGTGAACAAGTGTTGTGACACAGAATCCTGACAATGTGATCTAGGAACAAACTGGACAGTGGACCCTCAATTTCAAAGAAAGGAAAAGTTCTGTCTCGTTCTTTCAAAATTGAAAACAAAATGGCCGATCGCTACTGAGGATGAACGTGATACAGAGGGTCTAACTTTTCCTTTTTTATTTGGAGTGCTATTGCGACCCCATTCTACACCATGTTGTAGCGATGATGTTGGAGAGTATTGATCTACATAATATTACACAGACGAATCCTGGACTCCGACCCGCTTCGAGCCAGGAGGCTCCCAGTGTAAAAATCTTCCACTAACGTGTGCTTGCTCTCCACGGAGCCAGGGATTGTGTCCCATTCATGTTTGTGTACTGCGAAAAAAGCTGAGATTACCATATTAAAATGAATTGGTAAAAATCGAGCTCTGTGTTTTTTTTTCCAACAGGCTTGTGGATTTGAAGAGCTTTACTCATGGCAGAGGAATGTATCTCGGGATAAACACTTCACATTACATGACGGCCCACCCTATGCGAATGGAGACGTGCATGTTGGTCATGCATTAAATAAAGTAAGTATACGGTAAAATATAAATGTAGACTTTTTTGTGTTCGCTATTCCGCAGGGCTCCACACTAACCCTATTTTCTACTGGTTCAACCTGTTCATGTCGGACCAGCAGATGTCCAATTTTTCAATTTTTTACTGGTCCGAACCTAAAATTTACTGGTCCCCAAAAATAAAAATATAAAAAGTGACTTTTTAGTTTATTTTGCTGACTCAAATTGGTTTCAATGCCCCCCCCCACAACAACATAATTCATTAGAGCCATTTCTAAACTTTGGAGAGCCATTTTTGAAGATGCCAGATCCATTTTAGAATTTACAAAAGAAGAGAAAATATTTTCATCAGTTTGATATATATTTTCTACTGGTCATGTTGGACCAGTAAATCTGGCTATTTCTGAAAAACTACTGGCCAGACAGCAATTTTTACTGGTCTGGGACCATCGGACCAGTGCCAGTGTCACGCGCTGTCTATGGGGCCACTCTCTACAATGCACCAATTCCTTTGATTATCGTTTAATTATTGTTTTAATGGCTCAAACATGGAGTAATGTGCACATCGCGTTGTAACCAAAAGGAAAAGGCACTATGTATCAAATGACCTTTGAATTGGATTGGAAAATGCAAGTCAAATCACATTGGAGAGCTGAGAGGCTTTTGTCAAGTCGGTGGACCTGGGGTATGACCAGGACAGCAGCGAATCTAAGTCATACTTAAATCTTTGTGAAACATCCCCCCCCCCCCCAGTTTTGTTTTGTGGAGTTAAAGGGGAATGAAACTTTTGGAACAAATAGGCTTGTGTAGAAACAGAAAAATCAAAGAATAAGAATAAAGAAAGTTTGAGAAAAATCAGACAAATAATGAGAAAGTTATGAGCATTTAAATATTGCAATCACTAATGCTACGGAGATCCTCCCATTGGCAATGCGACAAGGATGTGTGATGTCACTGATGAACAACTTTCCCTTTGGTGGACTATAAAATACCCTCAAAATATCTCTTTTGCTTTTTCGTATGATGATACAAACTCTTTATCCATGATGTATTCTTAAAAAATATGTATTACATGCCCTCATGTAGAAAGAACACATGATCTATGGATAGATGTGATAAAAGAGGCAATTCAAGTGAAATATATATTAAAGTAATGGGGAGAGTTCACAAGTGACATCACACATCTTTGTCTCATTGCCAATTTGCTATCTCCATAGCATTAGTGATCGCAATATTCAAATGCTCATAACTTTCTCATTATTTGTCCGATTTTTCTCAAACTTTTGTTGATCTGTTTCTTTGATTTTTCTGTTTTCACACAAGCTATCTTGTTCCAATGGTTTCATTCTCCTTTAAGTTAACAAGGTTTAGAGTATAAAATAACCTGAGTGTTTCAATGGCATAGAGACTGTTGATCCACATTAACTCTTAACATGCCACGCACACTACTAACCCAACGCCACAGTGCTAATCCGATGCTAATCCCCTGTGCCAGCCACAAAACCCCCCTGTGCCACATTAATTTTGGGATCGCGAGTCATATTCGCTCCTTTCAATAGTCATGATTACAATTGCTTGTAACTCTCTAACGATTAGTTTATCCACAAAATATTGTGTAGTAAAGTTGTAGGAAATTTCATACCCCTTATAATGGTGTCCTCATATGGATTGGTTATTATCTTTACCGCTAAAATATGAGTTGTATCAAGTAGTTCCATTTTGTGGAGTGTTTTGTATGGATCAAAAAACCTAGGTCTCTTCCCTCTCCGAGGCGGAGCCACATCTTGTAAAAAATGTAGAAATACAGTGTACTCGAAAAAGTCGAATGTAAACCTCGTGAGTAATTTGATCTGTCAGAAAGCAGAGTTCGCAGTGCGCACAATAGTGCTAATTACGGCGTGCATGCGACGCGCAATACAATGAAAAACGGCGTAACAATGATTGTAATTCCGAATGTGCGCAGTCATGCACGAAGCAGGCGAGGGTAGGAAACAATGCAAGCACAAAGCAATCAATAGTAGGCGTGCAAGCACGAGTGTGGCATGTTATAGTACTCAGTGAGTTAAGAACTGCAATGTCTCACTGGATATTGTGTACATTTTTCGGATTCTGAAAGATATTATCAACTGTTTTTCCAATTACCACCACATTGATCAGTGCCCTAGGTTTCATATCAAAATGATAGTCGCTATTAACTCTTTGTCCGCCAAGTTCGCCGATTGGCACACTTGGGGTGCGTTTATTCGACACTTTTTTACCCTAGAATCACAAACATGAAACACGAAAAAAAGGGCGTTTGGAAAGACGTTTCTGTAGAATCACGAACGAAATAGGTTGTATAAACGACATCGTGATTTGAATCATGATTCTATGACGTCATTGTGTCGTGCTTCTTCCGGGTTCGACTCAAAGGCGCGCGCTGTGTTTCGTGCAGGTTAATTTTCGTGTAGCAGTATTGCCAGTATCTAGGAATTATCATTCTGTGTATTGTACCCCCGGGGTTGTACTGGAGCGTCATTTGTATATTTCATTGTTTTCATCAATCATTTCTTCAAGTTCCAGAGGCACAAATTGGACCGATCGACGATGAATTAACTCAGGGCTCTGCTTGTGCTTTGGGCTCAGCCTGAAGCACAAGCATCCCTTACCGGGATTCACAGAAATAAGATCGACGATCCCTTTCAGCGGCGCTTGCGAGGGAGGGATTTCAACGGAGATGTGGCACCGCCTGTCGAGACAAATTTAACAGAATTCGTGCTCAGTACAGGACCATCATAGACAAGAAAAATCGATCGGGAGGTGGGAGGGAGGATAATGACCCCTTCTGGTTCCCGATCAAAAACAATATGAGGTACAATACACGGAATTCTGGAAGTAAAAGATTTATTTTTCGGAAGCCGAGTAAGCGATGCACTTGCACAAACGTTTGCTCGTTAGCTCCGGCGGCAGCAAAATCTAGCAGCCGACGTGAAGTTAGAAACACGTGCGAAAATGTTGACCTATACTTCCTGGGTCAAACTGCGCACTGTGATGCGCACTGGATCGGCCCGAATTCAGGGAGAAACAGCGTTAGAAAGATGGTCGTATAAATGCTGATTCTGTCGGATCGTGATTCATGCTGCTGTTTTGAATCATGATTCAAATTGTGATTCAAATCATGATTCTGGGTCGAGGTCGCATAAACGCAGCCTTGCTGCTTCGCCAAGTACGCCGATTGGCACAAATCTCATGACAATCCGATTACATTGATTTAAACAATACTATCAATCACAAAAGCTAAGCTCTTTAAGCTGTACTTCCTGTCTTGCCATTGAAAACAAATAGCCTAGGCTTAGAGTATTGGGCCTGTACTATTATTCTTTGACAAAGGGGTTAAAAGTATGTTCTCATATCTTGTAAAAATCTGGGAATGAATAGCCTGTACTCTTATAGTTTGCCAATTGAAACTTGAAGGTTTCCATTGATTAGAGATATATCTTCTAAACATGAGTAAATATTTATGAAACATACATCAATACAAAGCTAATTTCATACTCTACAACTTTACTGAGAATATTTGTCTGTAGGAAAAAGCATAAAAAGGTTACAGCCATGTAAACTACGCATGCAAATCCAGAGCACCCATTTCTGGTGTCCACAGAATTAATCCGGCAATAGGAGATTCCGTGCACGGTGGACAAAGAGTTAAATACTTTTTATCGTTTTTCAGATTCTCAAAGACATCATCAACCGTTACAAGCTGATGAAAGGTTACAAGGTTCACTATGTGCCTGGATGGGACTGTCATGGTCTACCCATTGAACTCAAAGCACTTACCGAATCCAAAGAAGATTTCAGAAAGCTTTCTGCTTCAAAGATCAGGTCTCGAGGTAAGAGAAGGATTTTAAAAGATAAATACCAGTTGTGTATACAATGTGAAAATCATTTTGAAAAGAATCCAATAATAAAACACCTAAGTGTTATATAGTGTGCCCAAAAAATTCTGGTTGGAAATTTGAATTGAAGTATTTAAAAAAAATTGTAATAATGTATTTTTTTTTCTTTTGGGTATAAGGGCATTTCTAAAGTTGAGGCAAAAATTTCAGGATGCAATCTGCCTTTATACCTGTCTGATGTGCAGTTACAAAATTTGTTTAAGATAGATGTTCGAAGAGGTTTTACTTAGAACCCCCCCCCCCCCCAGCAAAATTGCACCAAATCAAAGTCTTCTTTTGACAATACTATATTCTTTATTTCTATCCAGCTAGAAAATTTGCATTGAAAGCCATTGAAAGTCAGATGACAGCATTCAAACGATGGGGTATCATGGCTGACTGGTAAGTCGCTTTGGCCAGAATTCACACAGGTGGTTTTGAAAACCCACGGTTGAGTCCGTGGTTTATGCAGATTTCCTGTATAAATTACGCTTACATTACCGCGTATATTAAAAAATGTCCAATGCTGATGCACGCTTTTGTGACAGTGCGCCAAATTGACGCCTGTCGCTGTGGTTATCTATGCTATTTTATTCAGGAGTCTACCGTTTTGAATTAATGAGTCCATTTTTCAAACAGTGGACTCATAAATAAAATAGTGTATCTAACCATGATAACAGGCATCAGTTTGGGGCACTGACAAAAGTGCACATCAGCATTGAAATTTTTTATACATGCTCCCGATACGCGTAATATAAGCATAATTTATACAGGAAATCTGCATAATCTATGGATTCAGCCGTGGGTTTTTAAAACCACCTTTGTGAATTTGGGTCATTGGCTGCGGCTGTGGGGCCTGTTGCCTCAGATGCTTGGGTTAATTGTCACTTTGTCTAATCCTGCTTGTCTACTTAATTTGTCTAATTACCAACTTGAACTTGTCCAATTACCAACTCGTCTACTACCTTTTGGTCTGCCATCAGTTCATCCACTATCCACATGGTCTACATGAATTTGCCATTTGCAAAATGCAAAGAGTTGCCAATCCCATTTTAGTGCTGCATCTTATGGTGCCTCTATTGTGTGCATGTTGTCTGCGCTGCAGACTCACAGTAAATTGGCCTTTATTATTGTCTAGGATGAATCTAACTGACTGAAAATGAGTCACATCGCAAGATTTGACATGTCAAACGTCTTAAGATTTGGTCTGCGATCCTACTGCAACAGAGCGGGTCGTAGTTGCAGCATGTTGTAGGTTGGCGCACACTCTGACTTTGTTGTGATCAGATCTTGGTGCAATCGCATCGCAGAGTGTACACTTGGCTTAAGATACCGCTGTTCTATACATTACGAAACTTTGTGTTTAAAAATGGATCTCATCTGACACCCCAATTTCAAACTCCAAGCTACTTTCACTCGCCCCCCCATCCCGATATCAACAAGGAATGGTTATCCTTAAAGGACAAGTCCACCCCAACAGAAACTTTAAACGCGAGAAATGCAACTTTCCCCCAAAACTGAAATTGGGGTGTCAATACCCCACTTGAGATCCCATTGACTAACACGCAAAACTGAGCTTTCTTGTTCCTTGCGAATGAAATGATCATTCTTGCATTTTTTTGTTTTGACAGGGATAATTGCTATTACACCTTTGACAAAGAATATGAAGCTTCGCAACTCCAACTCTTCCTTGACATGTATGAAAAGGTAATAAAACATAGATGTAGTAAAACATACATGTATGGCACCGTTTTGACAATCTTCCAACTTCTGTTGATTTATTAATGAATGAATGTATAAATGAACCAGAGTTTTGGTCCTTTCAAGTCATAGAAGTGTTGTAGCTCAGTGGATAATTCTTCGGACTGTGAATCACCCAAGTGTAAAAAATGGGTACCCGGTAGGAAGGAATTCCTTAATGCTCAATAAGCCTGGTCAGGGTAGCCATGCTAAAGCTTTGATAATAGTATGCAGCGCTTAAAAACATTTGTATTAAGCGGTATATACCGGTAAATGTTGTATATTATTATTGTTTTAATACTTCTCTTGCACTTCGGCCAACATTTACAAAGATGGTTTAGAATCAATGATTTTGATTTGACAGTTTGAAACCATCGTTGGTGTAGACAGATTTTGTGCATTTATTATGCATAATTCAGTCATTTTTAAAATTATGATTGGTCAAACACAAGAATGGTTGCAGTCGGTCTAAGAAATTAGCTGATCAACCCCAGCTATATGAAAATCCATCAATGTCATAATTATTACAACAGAAAATTTGCACAATATCCTTTGCAAACACAGAGAAGCACACTGAAATTTTGAGAAAAACAATGAATGTATAAATACACATCATATCTTGAAAATATTTTGAACAAACATGCAGTTTAGATGTTGATGTTCCTGGCTTTCCATAGTTGTGGTAGATTGGATCGATCGCAACTCTTTGTAAGACAGGGGCCCAGATCACCTCTGGAAGTAGGGGTTAGATGGGATATGTCATTCCCAAGTCAATAGTTGAATGGATAGAACGTTTAGGAAACTGAGGCCAGTACCAAGACCACATATGCTTCAAAGCTAGCCTTGACCCTAGTCCTGTTTGGAAGTAATACTTCACACCTAACCCTTCAGCAAAGATCATTACCATTTCTTTTGTTTATATGAAATGAAAGATTAATCGTGTATATTTTTTTCTCATACCATTAGGGATTTATCTATAGAGATGTTAAACCTGTTAATTGGTCTCCTTCATCAAGGTAAGATAGTCACATGATGGTCACATGATAGTCTCATGATAGTTGCATGATAGTTGCATGATAGTCACATGATAGTCGCATGATAGTCACATGATAGTCACATGATAGTCACATGATAGTCACATGATAGTCGCATGATGGTCGCATGATAGTCACATGATAGTCACACGATAGTCACATGATAGTCACACGATTGTCACATGATAGTCACATGATAGTCACATGATAGTCACATGATGGTCGCATGATAGTCACATGATGGTCACATGATAGTTGCATGATAGTCACATGATAGTTACATGATAGTTTCATGATAGTCACATGATAGTCACATGATAGTCACATGATAGTCTCATGATAGTTGCATGATAGTCGCATGATAGTCAGATGATTGTCACATGATAGTCAGATGACAGTTACATGATTGACCATGATAGTCTCATGATAGTTGCATGATAGTCGCATGATAGTCAGATGACAGTTACATGATTGACCATGAACAAGATGAAATAAATTGAGATTAATCAGTTAAAGGAGAAGTGATGATATAGTTTGAATTTTGCATGGCTAAAACCCTATTTGCATTGGATTTGTACTTAAGGGGGTCGCAATTGTCTCAAATATTGCACGATTCGAAATTAATAAATCAGCGAGTGATGCCAAAAAATTAGGGACCATTAATTGACTTCGCAATTCATTGCAAATTTTTCTCATAATCCCCTTTAGAATATTTATCTTCAATCAGCTTTCATACTTTCTCTTCCAATAAGCAAACCAGCAATTGGTGCAAATGTGCATTTGATTTCCACCCTTGAAAGGGTTTATGGATTATGATATGCATCTTATTACAAATTTATTGCATTCCACTTCCTTTCCTTTTCTTTGTATTTTTCCCCCTTGTATTTTTATTTCTTTCTTTCTGAATGTAAATGTCCATTTTCCGCGATCGCTGAAAATCACTGTCCCTACAAATGTATTTGATTTTAATGCTTTTGTGTTTATTTTGAGCAGTGCATTATTAGTCTTTGAACTACTGCATGGTATAGTATTTGTTAGAAAATTTAGTTGAGTTGCATTAAAATGAAAGAAATGATATTTATTTTGAATTGATTTACAGAACTGCTTTAGCTGAAGCCGAATTGGAATACAACCCTCATCATATATCACCGGCAATCTATGTCAAATTTTACGTTCATTCTCCTTCAGCTATGCTGTCAGATGCATTAGGTAAGGATGATGATAGGGATCAGGGTTCAAGCCACACGCATTGGATGCCTCACTTGGCACAATTTTTGCCGAAAAAAAGAGCTAACATTCATGAATTAAAGCGTGTCGCAAAAGAATGAAAACAGTTTCCTAACGAACGTTGACACCTTTGAAAGGTATAATGCGCTATACAAAAACTTTCTGATATTATTATTGACTGCTCTCATACATGGGTGAAAAAAAATCATGTTATCAGAGAGAATGAGTTGCCAGACAAAGGCAAATGTATTTTAATTACATCTGCTTTTTTTTGGTTCTTCTATTAATAAAAGTTGTTATATTAACCAATGATGCATGTCTTCATTCTTCCATGATGCTACCTATCCACTCTTGTTGAGGCTGTTCTCAACCCATCGAACCCAAATGAACAGAGCCTCAACTCAAGTGAAGATAGATCTCATAATGAACTCATGAGCATGCATCATTTGTATTTTAATGATGAATAAAAATCTAGGTAACTACATATACATCTAGTTTATATTTTGAATGTCAAACCAGATAGAGGGGTAATGGGTTTTAATTATCAACTTAATTACAATTCATTGGTCATACAGTAACTATTGGTAAATTTCTTTACTAACATGTACTTGGAGAAAATTTCTTCATAGGATTTGTTTTCCTTTGTATATGTTTGCAGGCAACACTGACAGTGTAGCTGTGGTTATATGGACGACAACTCCTTGGACTATTCCAGCCAATCAGGCGGTCTGTTACATGGCAGACAAAGACTACTGCTTGTTGGAATGCAAGGGCACTGGTGATAGGCTGATCATCGCTTCTGAAAGAGTGGAAGATCTGAAAGAAGTTTGGGGAATGGATCTCAGAATCATTATCACATTCTCAGGTAGGTTTCAAAAAGAAAAAGGAATTTTTTAACCCTAAAAGCACTGGGGAAGGGAATGGGGGCTAGCCCCATCAACATTTTGGCCCAGTGGATTGGTCTTCTGACTTTGAATCAGAGGGTCGAATCCCAGCCATCGGCAAGAAATTCATCCAAATTGTGCTGCACTCAACCCAGATGAAAAAGGGTACCTGGCAGGAATTTATTCCTTGAAATGCCACCATGTTGTTAAAGGCTGCGGGGCTAAAGCCAGGGTAATATCTAATAGGGACCCATTGGCAGTAATATGTGCTATACAAGCATGTTGGTATCATACTATTATTACATCTGGGGGCGTTTCATAAAGCCGTTAAGAGCGACTTTAAGAACGACTGGGGATTCTTACGCGCTAAACCATCACCATTGAATATACCATTTACCACAAGAAAGGATCACCAATCGTTCTTAAAAGTCGCTCTTAACTTACAAACAGCTTTATGAAACACCCACCAGGAATGTGAAAATCTCCTGCTGCAGAGGTTTTTTCCTTTCATATCCCGCACATTCCTTGAGACCACATTTGCAACACCTGCCAATGTGGTTCCGTAATTATACAACATTTTGTGGGTGCACGTCAGATCCGAAATTGCGTTGAGGAATCATGGGTGTACAGGTATACAAATTTGGTGTTGGATACAGGTGTTTACTTGTATGGTGTCAGTGTTTGGGCTAAACAAACACAATCATGGTTAAATACAAGTTTTTTGTTGGATCCTGGTGTTGAAATATGGTGTCAGTGTTGAGGCATAACAAACAATCATGTGTGAATACACATTTGATGTTCAGTGCTTGTGATGAATTCCCCATTAACAGAGGAGTGCGACAGGGAGATACCATTTCACCCAAACTGTTCAATGCTGCACTGGAGGAAATAATACGTAAAATAGACTGGGAAAGTACAGGGCTAAATATTGATGGCGAGTGTCTCCATCACCTAAGGTTTGCCGATGATATCATTCTAATCACTGATGATGGCCTCAAGCTAGAAAATATGCTTAACGATCTCAACACTGAAAGTAACAAAGTAGGGCTGAAGATCAACATGAAAAAGACAAAAGTAATGTTCAACAAATTTGCTACGGAGCAAAGAATCATAATGGATAATTCTGAAATCGAGAGAGTAGATCATTATATCTACCTTGGGCAACATGTCAGAATGGATCATGAACAACTGGAAGAAGTTAAAAGGAGGACAAGAGCTGGATGGATCGCTTTTGGGAATTTCAATGACATTATGAAGAGCAATATGCCAATTTGCCTTAAAAGAAAAGTCTTTAATCAATGTGTTATACCGGCAATGACCTATGGTTCCGAAACCTGGTCTGTAACAAAGAAAATGGAACAGAAATTAAAAACCACTCAACACAGTATGGAACGTATAATGCTAGGGATATCAAAACGCGATAGGAAAACCATACAATGGATTAGGAGCCAGACTAAAGTAATAGACATAATCAAAGCAATTAAATCAATGAAATGGAGATGGGCTGGCCACCTTGCAAGATCACATGATAATAGGTGGACCAAAGGCATCACAGAATGGAGACCATGGCTAGGATCACGAAATCGGGGTAGACAGAAATTGAGATGGAGTGACGAGCTCACAAAATTCATTGGTATAAATTGGATTGCGTCAGCACAAGACAAGCACCTTTGGCACCAACTTGAGGAGGCCTTCGCCCTGCAGTGGGCTGAACATGGCTGATATGATGATGCTTGTGTTAAACTGTGATGTCACTGTTAGAGCTAAATGAGTATAATCCACATAACCCCCATTGAAATGAGTCAGGTGTTATGACTATGGTGTGAATTATTTTCAAATCTCAAAGAATCTGTTTTGGAGCACCATTCCCCTGCCTAATTTTGGCTCTGAATTATAATGGCCCAGTGGATTAGTCTCCGGACTTTGAAACAGAGGGTCGTGGGTCCAAATCCCAGCCATGGTGTAGTTTCCTTCAAGAAATTTATCCACATTGTGCTGCACTCAACCCAGGTGAGGTGAATGGGTACCTGGCAGGAATTTATTCCTTGAAATAACGAGTGCATAAAAGCTGCTTGAGCTACAGCCAGGGTAATAATATCCAAGTCCTTTGGAAGCGCATAGAGACGTTGTTCATAATGTGTTATGTGCTATACAAGAACTGACTATTATTATTATTATTAACACCTTACACTGTGATATCAATATTTAAATTTGTGTTTGTCCCTCTCTCTATCTCCATGTTTCCAGGAAGATGCCTTGAAGGTTGTACCCTTCATCATCCCTTAGATCAATGTCATCATGTACCACTACTTCCTGCTAACCATGTCAAGATGGGTTTGGGTACCGGTCTGGTCCATACCGCCCCTGCACATGGTGCCGAGGACTACGGTGTAGCAATACAGCACAATCTCAAAGTGGTGGGTATTAATAATAATTTCATGCTCAAATTTGTTTGTATACACCCCTCTGCATTTCATGTGATAAGTTTGCATTTGATAAAGCTCTCACTGTGACATTTCTGAGACCAAATCCGTGAGAATCGGGTCGATGGCTCCAAAGTCTGGTTCTAAATTTTTAAGAACCAGGCAAACATTGTCTTTAGTGGGGCTAATATCATGTATGTATTTTTGTGGTAGTGGGTGTGAAAAACACTGATGTCATCTCTTTGGGACATACTGGTAAAAGCATTGTAAAGTTCTTTTGACTTTAGGAGGTCCATCATTGTAAGAATGTTCCGCAGGGATTGAAGAAAGTCAGAATTCAATGACGGGCAATAATGGACCTGCTATAAAGCAGATTCTCGATGTATTAGGTGGAATGTAAAAGGATAATATCTTTATTTTGTCCTGGTTTGGGGGAATTAACAATGCTTACGATCATTATTGTTTTACCAGACGTGTAATGTTGACAGTGAGGGGTTCTATACGGATGATGTCAGAGATGAGCTGAGAGGAAAAAATGTTCTTCTTGATGCAAATCAAACAGGTAAAAATATTCTCACTCATTGAGAAACCTGAATTTGCCTAATCATTACACAATCACAATTACACTATTCATGAGTATTAACAAAGAAAATCACCACCAAAGTGTTTGTATATATACATGTAGTATAAAGATAAATGAGTTTGAACAGAATCAAATTACCAATTGCTTGCATTGCATTACAATGAATAAAATGTATGTGGCAAATTGCTCGGGGAAAAAGTGTGTAATTGCTGAGAAATGAGCAAAATGAGCACAGAATTCCGTTAAATGTCATATTTCCAAGCAATATCAACACACTGTCCCACATATGCCTTATTGTGTTAGTGGCTATCAGAATGAATGGTTTTCAGCTAAGATCTTATGATATTCGCAAAGATAAATTGATTTCAATGTACTAGATCTACATGTAGATCTGTAACATTATGGTGGCAATTAATCTTGATTTTAAAGACTTTCTTATGAAGAATTGTTTGATGCAACTACTTTCTTTTACCTTAAAAGCAGATGTGAACCAGTAGCGCCATCTCTAGTCCTCAACTACTCACACATGGCCAGTTTCCTGACCCATAGTGCTAGTGTAGTGTAGTAAAATAGACTCTCTTGAATGATAACATGCTCATTAACAAGTCACTATACATTTATGCCGCAATAACTATGTAACCAAGTAACAAAACAACTACTACAAATACAATTATAGGTCAATTTATTCTCTGTAGTATTAGTAGATACATGAAAACGCATATTTTATTTTATGTATTTATAACACACAGTCAATGAGAGACCACACACAGTTCAGTCCCCCTTTTTATTAAAAAAAATTCCCACTGTTATGAGTCTTCCTGTAACCTGGGGAGCGTTTCACGAAAGGACTTGTCGGACGTTTTATCTAACAAGTCCCATTTTATCCGACAGTTACTATAGTGACAGTGCCTCTCAGCCAATCAGAATCAAGGGAAGATGTAAGATCTGAAAACTTGTCGGACAAAAATGTCGATGAAACAGTCCCCAGTCCATGATAAACAGTGTGTTCTAATGCCCAAGCAGAGTGATAGTGATTTGGATCCTTATTTGATAAACCATCCTAATTTCATATTTATAACAGGGCCCCGTCTTACAAAGAGTTACAATTTATCAGGGCCCCATCTTACAAAGAATTGTGACTGATCCAATCAATCCAACTCTATGGAAATCCATCAGTGTCATAATTTATTTTGCAGGAAATTGTACTCAATGTCTTATGGAAGCAAAGAAAAGCACACTGAAAGAAAAGGATGAGTGCATGAATATGCAGCATATCTAGAAAATGTTTTGAACCAACATGAAATTTAGATGTTGATGTTGCTGGCTTTCCATAGTTGCGATTGATCGGATTAGTCGCAAGTCTGTGCAAGACTAGGCCCTGATCCACCTCAACTATGGAAAGCCACCAATGCCAACAACTAAAATGCACTTTTGCTCAAAATGTTTTCTTTCCTATGTCATTCCAAAATCCAGAAAACAGGCCGGTTTCAACTCCTTTCAATCTCTTGCCCCCCGTCTTAGGAACAAACTCCCTCCATCTCTTCGAAACCTCTCTTCTCTTAACCTCTTCAAAAAGCATCTCAAAACACACTTATATAACCATAAACCTTAACTTGTCTTATGCAATCAACAGCGCTTTGTATCCTCTGGAAAAAGCGCTATATAAATCCAATTATTATTATTATTTAGATGATGGTGTATACTCATACATCCATTGTTGTCTTGATAATTTGATTTGTTCCCATTTGGTTATAAAGGACGTTTTGCAAATTCCCTGTCTCAAAATTATGACAATGATGGATTTCCACAAAGCTGAGTTTATTGGATCGATCGCAGCTCTTTTTAAGACGGGGCGCAGGAATCAGTTGATACCACAATTTCCTAAAATAAGCGATGAGACATGAGAATATTGCAGCTAATCACTTGATTCAGATCCGTATCACATTTTATAATACAATCTACTTCAAGTTCCCCTCTCCGGCCTAAATATTCTCAATATTTCTGCTTTTGCTTGTACAGTAATTGACATGTTGACATCGAGCAATCATCTTCTTCATCAAGAGAGCTATGAGCATAGCTATCCTTCCGATTGGAGAACGAAGAAACCTATTATTATCAGGGCCAGTAAACAATGGTTTATCAATACTGCTAGTCTCAGAGATAAAGCCTCAGTAAGTAAAGTAAAGTCTTAGTCAATATCAGAACCATGACCGGTCAATATAGCAGTAATTAGTTAATTAGTCATTAATATCAGTAATTAGTAAACTTTTCATTAGTACCAGTCATTAGTAAATAAGTTATTAGTAGCAATCATTAGTAAACTAGGCATTAGTATCAGTCATTAGAAATTTAGTCATTAGTACCAGTCAGTAATAAACTAGTAATTCGTATCAGTTATTAGTAAATTAGTCATTAGTACCAGTCGTTAGTAAATTAGTCATTAGTACCAGTCTTACAGGTGTAAGTAAATAGTCATTAGTACTAGTCATTAATGAATATGTCATTAGTACCAGTCATTGGTAAATTATTCATAAGTACCCGTCATTAGAGTTAGTCATTAGTACCAGTCATTAGTAGATTTTCATGTTGGTTAAAATGACTAGTCAAGTGGTACATTTCGGTCAATCGTCATTTGATTAAGATCCCTATCACCAGTTAAAGGGGAAGTTCACCCTGAAGAAAATTCTGTTGTAAAAATAGCAGAAAAATAGTAAAAAATATTGGTGAAGGTTTGAGGAAAATCCGTTAAAGAATAAGAAAGTTATTAGAGTTCAAAGTTTTGGATTTGTGACGTCATAAACGAGCAGCTGCCCCATGTGTTATGTAATATAAAATGCATGAATTTCAAATTTTATATGGTTGCTGATGACTTAATTTTGTTTTCTATTCATGATCGGGTGTGAAATGATTTGTCTATTGATATACAAAAGGTACAGTAAACACCATTTTCAATTTTCTGAGAAAATGACATTTCATTGATTTTTTACCATTCGCCTTGTAGGAATGCTGCTCGCATATGACGTCACAAATCAAATAATTGAAATTCTAATAACTTTTTAATTATTTGATGAATTTTTCTCAAACCTTCGTCAATATTTTTTATTATTTTTTCTGCTATTTTTACAATAAACTTTTTGCCAGGGTGAACTTCCCCTTTAATGTTAAATTTTGGCCATGATCTTTTGATTTAGGATTGCCTTGATGATGTTGACATGAGACCAGCGTACGGAAGAGCGACTATGAGAACTCAGCTAGCTGCTAGGACCTTCTGGTGCATCTCACGCCAGAGAGTATGGGGCGTACCAATCCCTGTTATCTACAATAAACATACAGATGAACCTATACTAAACAAGTAAGTTCAGACCTTCACGTTTATAATTTCGTGGAGCTCAATAAATCGCTCTCCTTATTTTTTTGAGGAGCTCAATTGAGCTCCTCAGAATCGCTTTCCGTGAAGAGCTCAAATCAATTCATTACAATACATGTATGATAAATTGTAGACTTTTCTTAACATTGTATATATGCAATAGCTGTGCTAGCTATTAATTAATCTGTTGTGAAACTAGGCCTGGGTCATGTCAATACGTTTACAAGATGTTGTACACGCTCCCGCTAAAAAAAAAAAAAAAAAATTGAAAATATTTTTTTCACATTTTACATCCATGAAATGGCCTTCTTTTTTCCATAATTCCTTGAAATTACTTTGATTTAGTTGAAAACTATCAGAAAAATGAAGAATATTTACCACTTTCCTGACTCTTGATTTGAACTCGCCTCAGTAAATATTGTAGTCCCACATGTAGACTTCCATGGTGTTGCCATGAAATCTACATATGGGACTACATGGGACTGCAATATTTACCGAGATTAAATTAAAATCAGAGTCGGGAAAGAGATGAATATTCTTCATTTTTCTGATAGATTTCAACTAAATCAAAGTAATTTCAAGGAATTATGGAAAAAAGAAGGCTATTTCATGGATTTGAAGATGTGAAATGTGAAATTTTAGGAATTTTTTTTTCAATTTTTTTTTTTTTTTTTGAGGAGCGCGATTTTTTGCTCTCCTTATTTTTTTTAAGGAGCGCGGTAGGAGCGCCGGCGCGATCGCGCTCCTCAAAAATGAAGATCTGTAAGTTTATAAGTATTTTAAGGGTATGATGTGGAAGAGGATTGAGTGGAATAAATATCCAGTTGTCTCACTCGCAGCAGCGTCTTTGCTCATTGTCTGACAAAGTCTAGCAGCTTGCAGAAGAAACGTCGCTTTTCTACTACGTTTGATACATCTTGAGACAGCTGGTTATTTCTTCTATTCAAAGGTGCATGTAAAAGAAAGTAGTTGAAGCAAACCATTATTTCATTACTTCAGGAGAAATTGTTTTAAGTCAAAGGTTAAATGTCACCATATAATCATGTATCTAGATCAGGGTTGCCTTTCACAAAGACTCGTTAGAGTAACAATTCCACAATATTTCTATGACAAGTTTAAAATCAGCCAATCAAATCGAAGGATTTCAGTAGCTTTTAACTGATATTACAAATTTGTTATTGTAATAAGTTTTATGAAACGGGCCACTGGTACATTCATGTAAACTTATCTTAGTGACAACATGATACCTAAGCTCAAAACCGCTAATTCTGATGATCACTTACACAGAAATGAATATTTGGGACAGTGTATTCATATTGCTTGGAAAAATACCTGGTATTTGATGGAATTGTGTGCTTGTTTTGCTCATTTCTCAGCAATCTGTGTCAAAATAATTATTTGAGGATTAAATAGATCAATGATTACAGGATTCAGAAGTTTTGTAGTTGTAATTCTTCAGTCTGAATTCATCAATAATCAGTTTGAAACAATTTATTCTTTGAATTTTATGCCTTCAATATGAATAACTTAATAGTTATATACATGTTGGTTTATATAATATAGCGCACGTATCCACCTTGTTAGGTGCTCAAGGCGCTCCTATATTACCCGGCAAAGCTAGTCTATGGATTTCCGGTGCTCACAGCTTTTTGAGGAATTACTTCCTTCCGGTACCCATTTACCTCACCTGGGTGAGCAGTCAGGAAAAAAAAATTACCATCACCACCAAATTCCTATATTTCATTATTTGTCTGCCAGAGAATTAGTGAATCATGTGACTGATCTGGTGAAGTGTCATGGGAGCGATTGCTGGTGGATGCTAAGCAAGGATCAAATCGTTCCACAAAATGTTTTAAATCAGGTATGAGGCATGTTTTGGTCACTAGATTCTGTACTAGTAGGTTCATGTATTTCAAAGCACTGTTAGTTAGAGCATTCTGAATGTCAGCTTAATTATCATCATCATGGTCATGGTCATTATCACAACCATCATCATCAGTGTCATCATCATCATTGTCATCATCATTATCATCACCATCATCACAGTCATCATCATCATCACCATCATCATTATCATCATCATCACAGTCATCATAATCATTATCACCATCATCATCATCATCAGTATCATCTCTAAAATCATTATCACCATCATCACAGTCATCATCGTCATCATCATCATTATCATCATCATCTCTAACATCATCATCATTATTTCTCATTCTTTCTTTTCTTGTGCGCCTCGGAATAGAATATTTCTAGATAGATGGCGCTATATAAATGCCTATTATTATTATCATTATTATTATCATTATTATCACCATCATCATTATCATCATCATCTCTAACATCATCATTATCACCATCATTATCTCTGATGTGGTCATTGCTCCCATCCTCTTCTGTCATCAATTCTTCATCATTGCCATCAGCCTAATCCACATATATTTTATTCACACACTTGTGCGGTTATTTTATTTGATTCTCTATGAACTGGTTTTGAAGTTGTTACCACAACTGTCATTTATCTTTGATTTTCATATAAAAAAAAATAGTCTTAACAAAGAATGATTCCATTTTACTCTTGTTTTGTTTTTATGTCCAGTATAATCTATGTCTTGATGATGTGGTACTTGGTGATGATATCCTGGACATCTGGTTTGACAGTGGTGCATCGTGGTCGCATGTTTTAAAAGGTGAGATTACAAGCTACAATGTGTATGAAAAATTTAAGAAATTTAACTCTTTCCATGCGTACTTCACACCAATGCACATTCAGTGCAGAGCGAACTTAAAATTTCACGCTCAGACAAACATTGCATCGTTTCCCTCTCTGAAAATAATACAGCACAGAGGGTTCCATAGCCCAGAGCACAAAGAGTTAAGAAAAAATATTGAAGATTTAAATTAGTATTTGATTTTAAAATGAAAAGTAAAGAATATAAATGTAAACTTTTTAATGGAATAGTCAAATACACACACACACAAAAAAGAAAAGTGGAGAAGAAAACTGGGTAAATATATTCTGGTTAGATTGTGCTGTATCATAGTCGCATGTTTTAGAAGGTAAGCTTCTGAGTTAAATGTAAACAATAATGTAAAATGTGAAATTCAAAAAAGAATATTGCCAAACCAAACTTGTGAATAAAACTAATGAAGTCAATATTAGAAGGGTGAAGATAAAATTTAATGGAAATGGAAATGGTAAATGTCAATGATAAAAGTAGAGAAAAAATATGAGAATGAAATTAAGAAAATTGAAATTAAATTACGAATTTATAAAATCAGATATTAAATTGGAAAAAAAGTCAAACCCTTTTTTGTGGCCTCAAGATTTTTTAGTCATCTTGAATGATTTACTGTCCACTTATACATGTATACAGTAAATGTTTAATGTTGTGTATAAAAGGTAAATGCCAGTTTATGGTAATGATCTCGAAATGAATTTAAACAAAATCCAATAAAATTACCAGAGTGTTTGTATAAATGAGGAGAATGTGCCAAATGAGTCAGGTAGAAAATGTGTAATATTGCTGAGAAATGAGCAAAATAAACACATCACATGCCACATATTTTTCCCAGGAATATCAATACACTGTCCCACATATGCTGTTCTGTGTTAGTGGTCATCAGAATTATCAGTTTTCAGCTAAGATTTCATGATTTCACAAAGGTTTGTTTACATTAATTTACCAGATGTAGATCAATGGTGATATTGTGAACATTAACCCCGAAGACTTTGCCATGAAATAACTGTTTGCTGCTACTTCTTTCTTATACATGTACCTTTAGAATTAAAACAAATCAATATTATTTTGTGATATAGATGCAGGTTACAAAGCTGATGTTTATATGGAGGGAGAAGATCAGTATGGAGCGTGGTTCCAGACCAGTTTACTCACCAGTATAGCTTCACAAGGTACTGCTCCATACAGGTGAGAAGTGGTTCCAATCTTATTTAAAATTTTCGTAACTCCCCTAAAAGTGTATATCATTGTCCAATTTATGATAATAAGAGTAATAATAATGATAATAGAAATAAAAATAATGATAATAGTAATAATTATGATGATAATAATAGTCAGTTTTTATATAATGCATAGCACATAATAAATATGTCTCTATGTGCTTCAGAAAATAAAGGAAATAAAGGGATGTGTTAGTGACTTCACTTTGATGTGGTTAGGTACGATTTGAATAAAGTACGTTTGAAGGGCTGTTTTTAATTTGTCAACTGAATCAATTGCTTGTAGAGAATTTGGCCTATAACACGGGCTGCGTGAGCAAATATCGTTCACATATATGTTTATGTTGATATTGGAAGAACGATTAATTAATTCTTACTTTGTGAACATAGACGATGTGCTGGCTTATAGACGGTAACTTAATCATTAAAGTATAAAGGAGCAAGTCCATAGAAAAATTCATATTCTAATAAAAAATATGAAATTGGATTCAAAACTGGACTGGTAATCAATGCAAATGCCATAAGGTCATATGAGCCAAGGCAGTTGTGATGTGTAGGATATGGAATAGAAATGAACTTCCACTACTTTGTTTGGTATTTTTTCATGATTTTTTTTCATGCGGTGACTGACCAAGATAAATTATCTACTCTTATTTTATATATATTAAATATTTGGCTGTATTCCTCTGATATTGAATTGCTGAATTTGTAGGAAAAGTGGCCTTTTGAAATAAAATCACTACATATCAAGGGAAGGCGGAAGAAAGAATTAAGCTCTGACTTTTGATGAGCTGCCTCAAATTGATTATTGGACCAACTGAATATAAAAATAATAATAGAATAATATAGGATTTATATAGCACACATATCCACCTTGTTAGGTGCTCAAGGCGCTCCCATTACCCCGACTAAGCTAGTCTACCAATTCTGGTGCTCATAGCTTTTCGAGGAATTACTTCCTGCCGGTTCCCATTTACCTCACCTGGGTTGAGTGCAGCACAATATGGGTAAATTTCTTGCTGAACATTACACGTCATGGCTTGGAATCAAACCCACGTCCCTCAGATTGAAAATGTGAGTCTTAAAACCACTAGACCAAAACGCCCCCTTATTTGAATCCTTCATGCACTTATCTTTATTTGATAGGTCTATTTTGGTGCATGGGTTTGCCTTGGATGGCGAGGGACGTAAAATGTCAAAATCTCTCGGGAACGTCGTCGACCCAGATATCATCGTCCGTGGTGGAAAGGTAGGTTAATACATCTTTATTAAGCCTGAGTCATATCGATTATTTTGAAAACCGGTGTTCGACAGCTCTAATTCGATCGAACATCGATGCATCGAATATTGAAGGCGGGGAAATTTAGTCTTGTTTTTGCGTCGATGCGATGCGCTTTGCATATACGCACTGACGGTATGCGCTGCCGTTGGCCGGGTGAGCGTTGCACAAGCAGATGACAGAGCAAAGTTCGTTTGTATTTTCCATGATCACAAAACACACAAAAAAGGCCGGGGACCAAAGCAGAATTCTTCCCAAAATATCTTCAACAATGATATTTGCAGATGACAACATATAAGTTCAAAATGAAACAATAATAAAGACATGAATCACGCAGAGTCGATCCGAATGATTTTCGGTCGACTAGCATTCGCAGTCCATTCACCAGCCCCGTACACTCACTCTCCCGAAACGACAGGCGTGCTTGGCGTCAGCGCCAGCAAACAAGTGCAATCAACGGAGAGCGCTGTAACTTGCCTGAGATTGTGTAGTTGGATCCAAAATGAGCTCCAAATAAATTTATGGGAATAAATACGTGATTTTCTCTGGATGGTCATTTGAATTGCTATTCAATGCTGATATAACGATTGTGAGGAAAGATTGTGGAATATGAGTTATGACGATGTTCGAGAATTAATCCTGATAATGACAATCCATTTTTTTAGACGCAATTGAGCATGCGATCAAAATAAATACGAATGTTTCGAATCGAGCCCTAAATTCATCTGAATTATTACGATTTAACAAGATTTTATGGTCATACTAAGAATATTGACGATGTCAGCAAAGTATGTTATGTTCATATGGAAGACATAATACTGGGATTATTTCTATTTGTTATTCCATCTCTCGACGTCTCCTCCAAGCTCCGAGAAAATAAGCACAATGCGCATGCGTGTTTGATGACGTATGACATATTTTCCCATTCATGAAATCAGAGCCCAAAGTTGGGCACAAACTAGCTTCAAATTGATAGGAAAAAATATCAAACGCAATTTTCTCTGTTTTGTCATGTTAAATGTTATTATATGGTGATATTACGAACTTGAACAGAGTTTTTGCATGTAGACAATGTTCGAGAATCAATCCTGACGTGATGATTATTTTTTTTAGACAAGTGCACTAGCTCGACTCAAGTCAAGTCGATCGTCATGAGATGTCCGCCATTGAAAATTGAAACGAAATACAAACGTTTCACATCAAGCTCTAAATTCATATTAATGATTATCATATGCAAATTATTGTTAAATATTACGATTAAATAATGTTCTTTGGGCATGATTTTAATATTGTTCATGAAAGCAAGATTTATTTTACGTTGATCGCGTCAATTTCCGGCCATTTTCTGGTTTGATTAAAGAACAGTACTGCGCATGCACGATCGGTGGCCATGACTTCCATTCATGAATTCATCGTGCATAAATTATCTCGGCACGAGCAGACGAGTAAGACTCGAACTATGATCGAAATAAACTTCAAATTAATGGTGAATAGCATCATAATTACTCATTCGGTTTCATTTTGGGGGCAATAGAAATCAAGTAAGTAGTAGTAAAGTTGGACATTACTGATATTTTGATGATTGTGTAAACCAAACGAATCGGCCGGCCGACGTATTTTTTTTTTTTCGATGCACCGATTTTGCAAAATCTGCACCGGTGTTCGATGACATCGATCGAACACCGATTTTAAAATCGATTCGACTCAGGCTTAATCTATATGTCTGGTTGATTTTGAAATCTTTGTTTCTTTTAATTTAAAGAAGTTGATTGCAAGATGTTCATTAATGAATGTTATTCAGGGACTACCCTTAATAGGCCTAAAGGGTTTTTGGTACATGTACATCCCATTTATTATCTTATGTATTTTGTTATTTTTGATTTTGTCCAAATTTTACAATTAGCATCGTCATTTTACTCCGTTATTACGGAATCATTTTATTGAATGATATTGATGTACTGTATCTTGGTTGTGTTTAGAGATGTGAAATAATTGAATTTTAATTGTATTTTGCAATAATTAAAAATTGTGTAATATTCTGCCTTTGTTTCATGCTTGATAAGTGCTATACAGATATACTGTTACTCTGGTCATCAGATCCTGGCATGCCCGCTCACATTGTATTTTTTTTCCACTCTCTTAGGAGCATTTGAATAAGAGATTCCACATTCAATCTCAGTGTGAACTGGCCAGTTTTCATCTGTTCCACATCAAGACTTTCTTAAAGTGGATCTGGGTAGAATGTCATGAAACAATTGTAATTGTCCCAGTAGTCCCAGATTTAGTAAGAATGATAGCAGTATATATACCCAGATTAGCCACTTTAATTAAAAAAAACTGTTCTCCCTGTGGGCCCTGCAATTATTATTACCCTGGCTTTAGCGTGGCTATCTATATCAGACCACTAGACCACGTCGCCCCCTAAGATTTAACTTCTGAGATTACCACTCAATATGGTTTTCTCTATTGTGCTGTGATAAAACAATTCCTTTGAAATGGTTTCCCTTGGAATAGAACAAAAAGAAGGAGCCGGCGTACGGAGCTGACGTCTTAAGATGGCGGATGGCAGACTCTGACTGGATGGGTCGTATCAACGTCAGCCCCGATCTCTTTGCGATGACCAACCAGAACATCATAAAGCTACGCAATACGTTCCGCTACTTCCTTGGAAACTTGTATGACTTTGAGCCAAGCGAGGGCGCACTGGAGATGACATCGCTTGATAGATACATGCTTCATCTCCTTCATGAGTACTGCGGTCACGTGACCAGATCCTACGAGGATTACGAATTCAGCGAGGTCACAAGAAGGGCTATGGATCTAATTCACAACAAGATATCGTCTTTCTACCTTGAAACAGTTAAAGATAGGTAGGTAGTATATACTCATTCACATTATTTTTGCCTCCTGTATTTCCCTTTACTCTCTTGTTTTGTCCAATCCCCCCAAAATTGAATAAAACCTGGAGTGGTTAGTGCTGCGGCCTGCCGGGGTTCAGTAAAACTTTTAAATCTAAAGACCACCGCACACCTTACAACCCGACTGGTCTACGACTGGCTTACGACTGAGTGAGGGGAGATGTGACATCACAGTTCTTGTCAGCTTGATAGTCGCAGACCGGTCAGAGACAAGTCGCCAGGAAAATGGTAAGGATTCGACATGTCGAATCCTTATGACTGGATCGCTAGCTCAGTCCAAATTTCAGCCAATCAGACAGCAAAGTTGCATGATGCATATGTGATATACAACGCGCATACGCAGTAGTAAGCACCATTTTCTCAGTTACTATGGAAAAAGGCAAAAAGCGCATTTATAAGTGAGTCGCAGACAGCATGGTAGTCGGATCGCAAGTTGTGCGGTGTCGAGGCTTATGACTGCCTTGCAATTCCTCTCTACTCACTCAGTCACAAGCCAGTCGTAGACCAGTTGGGTCGTAAGGTGTGCAGTGGCCTTAGTACTATTTACACAAATGATAATGATAATTACATGTACGTCCAGCTACTAGTATGCGTACATTTATAAATTACTGCAATACATGTATTAACACAATTCATAATTTTTGCGATACTGTAGGCAGAACGAGAACAACATTTAACATTGGATTTTATTTCTGAAAATAGGATGCTTATTGCAAAAAATATAATTTTTGATCAAGCTCCATTCATTTTTTTTCCAGCTTGAATGGGGGAGAGAGAGGGTGCTACTGATCTCTCCCTGTAAGAATAGACCAGTTCATAGTTACCTCATGAACAATTTTGGTCAAATGACCTTTCATTTCTTTCAGTATGATAGGCAGAATTCAAAGCAAGATATTACATTAGCTTGCCTTACATAGCAGGATGAAGAAATTGAATAGACCAGGTGACTAGAATAGCACACCAGTGAACACTTTATGAAGGTATTTGTTGCATTCCTACTTTGAATGCAGATCATATCATGTTGCACAATGTACTTGGCAAACTGAAATACCAGTCGTCCGTGGAAGCATTGTTGTTTTTGTCTCGCCTGCGTAGTGGAGCGAGACATAGGTATCACTATTTCCGGTGTCGGCGGCGTCAACAACAATTGTGTTGTACACCCAATAACTTTCTACAGCTTCGAGATGGGATCACCAAATTCATACCAGAGGTCCATCTCCTGAAGGCACAGGTCAAGTTCGAATATGAGTCGAATTTGAATAAGGTCAAAGGTCAATGAACTTTCCATGACTGGCACTGTGCTGTGCTGTACATCCAATAACTTTCTACAGCTTCGAGGTGGGATCACCAAATTCATACCAAAGGTCCATCTCCTGAAGGCACTGGTCAAGTTTGTATATGAGTCGAATTTGTATAAGGTCAAAGGTCAATGAACTTTTCATGACTGGCACTGTGCTGTGTTGTACACCCAATAACTTTCTATAGCTTCGAGGTGGGATCACCAAATTCATACCAGAGGTCCATCTCCTGAAGGCACAGGTCAAGTTCGAATATGAGTCGAATTTGAATAAGGTCAAAGGTCAATGAACTTTCCATGACTGGCACTGTGCTGTGCTGTACATCCAATAACTTTCTACAGCTTCGAGGTGGGATCACCAAATTCATACCAGAGGTCCATCTCCTGAAGCCACTGGTCAAATTTGTATATGAGTCGAATTTGTATGAGGTCAAAGGTCAATGAACTTTTCATGACTGGCACTGTGCTGTGTTGTACACCCAATAACTTTCTATAGCTTCGAGGTGGGATCACCAAATTCATATCAGAGGTCCATCTCCTGAAGGCACAGGTCAAGTTCGAATATGAGTCGAATTTGAATAAGGTCAAAGGTCAATGAACTTTCCATGACTGACACTGTGCTGTGTTGTACACCCAATAACTTTCTATAGCTTCGAGATGGGATCGCCAAATTCATACCAGAGGTCCATCTCCTGAAGGCACAGGTCAAGTTCGAATATGAGTCGAATTTGAATAAGGTTAAAGGTCAAAGGTCAATGAACTTTCCATGACTGGCACTGTGCTGTGCTGTACATCCAATAACTTTCTACAGCTTCGAGGTGGGATCACCGAATTCATACCAGAGGTCCATCTCCTGAAGGCACTGGTCAAATTTGTATATGAGTCGAATTTGTATGAGGTCAAAGGTCAATGAACTTTTCATGACTGGCACTGTGCTGTGTTGTACACCCAATAACTTTCTATAGCTTCGAGGTGGGATCACCAAATTCATACCAGAGGTCCATCTCCTGAAGGCACAGGTCAAGTTCGAATATGAGTCGAATTTGAATAAGGTCAAAGGTCAATGAACTTTCCATGACTGGCACTGTGCTGTGTTGTACACCCAATAACTTTCTATAGCTTCGAGATGGGATCGCCAAATTCATACCAGAGGTCCATCTCCTGAAGGCACAGGTCAAGTTCGAATATGAGTCGAATTTGAATAAGGTTAAAGGTCAAAGGTCAATGAACTTTCCATGACTGGCACTGTGCTGTGTTGTACACCCAATAACTTTCTACAGCTTCGAGGTGGGATCACCAAATTCATACCAGAGGTCCATCTCCTGAAGGCACAGGTCAAGTTCGAATATGAGTCGAATTTGAATAAGGTTAAAGGTCAAAGGTCAATGAACTTTCCATGACTGGCACTGTGCTGTGTTGTACACCCAATAACTTTCTACAGCTTCGAGGTGGGATCACCAAATTCATACCAGAGGTCCATCTCCTGAAGGCACAGGTCAAGTTCGAATATGAGTCGAATTTGAATAAGGTTAAAGGTCAAAGGTCAATGAACTTTCCATGACTGGCACTGTGCTGTGTTGTACACCCAATAACTTTCTATAGCTTCGAGATGGGATCGCCAAATTCATACCAGAGGTCCGTCTCCTGAAGGCACAGGTCAAGTTCGAATATGAGTCGAATTTGAATAAGGTTAAAGGTCAAAGGTCAATGAACTTTCCATGACTGGCACTGTGCTGTGTTGTACACCCAATAACTTTCTACAGCTTCGAGGTAGGATTGCCAAATTCATACAAGAGGTCCATCTTTTGAAGGTGCAGGTCAAGTTCGAATGTGAGTTGAATTTGATTAAGGTCAAAGGTCAATGAACTTTCCATGACAATAAGTTTGCCATAACACCTTAATAATTAATTCAATTTTACTATTTCACTCACATTATTATGAATTACATTCTTTTTCACTAACATTCATTTCCTTACTTCCATGGAAATCATTATAGCTTCATAGTATTAACAGCATTCTTAGTGTTATCTCATAAAGTATGCCTATAGCATTATTGCATATGTAAACTGTCAGAACCACAATTCACCCCCTAAACTGCTGACAGCCTCGGAAGTCATATAGCATAGTTTTGACATACATTCTCCTCATGACTGCAATATGCAGGCGAGACAACGTTTGGCGTTTGCCTTGTTTTGTGGATGTAAATCAAAACGACAATTCAAAAGTATATATGAATAATCAAGACATCAAAGTTGGTGCTTATCTCATTAGATGTTCAACCACCATGTCACTTTAGTACAAATTACCTTCCTCTGATCATGCGTAGAATCTTTTGGTCGTGCGTAGAATCTTTTGGTCATGCCCAGAAAGGAACTACGAACTGGCTTATTGAATTGATAAGGACTATGAATTGAATTCTGAATCTGTATGTCATTCATTTTTGGTTTCTCTTAGGTTGTATTGTGATAGGGCAGAGAGTGAGCGAAGACGATCATGTCAGACTGTTCTTCATCATCTGCTAGAGGTCATTTCAAGGTCATTGGCCCCCATAGTCCCACATCTAGCTGAAGAAGTTCATCTCCATCACGCTGGGAAGAAAGAAGGTAAGCAAAATCAGTTAAGGCGGCACTTTGTGTACTAACTGACACAATGGGTGTCGATTTGTGTTGTGAATCTATTGTTCAAGCGGATGATCTATTGTGTCATCCCCTCCCCCCCCATTGAATAGTCAGATGTCATGGATCGACACCAGTGACTGACACAATTGTTAAGGCCCTGTCCCATCATCATTCAGTGCAAGTCTTGTGTGTGACTTGCAGATGACTATTTTTGCTACCTGCAGGACGCCAGCGTCTACAGTATCTCAGAGCTGCCAAGTAGTACGGATTTTCAGTATTTAGTACTGAAAAATGAGAAGAGTACTGATGGTTCCTTGCAAAATGCTGATCATTGAAGTTTCAGTTTTATGTGTTGTCCTATGGTATTTTTTTTTTGAAAATACTGATTTCCTTGCCAAAATACTGATTTTCAGCTTTAAAAATACTGAAGTGTTCTTGTTCAGGTTGGCAGCTCTGGTATCTCAGCAAAAGCACACGTAAGTCTGATTGGCACGCAGAAAAGTTTTAAACATGCTCAAATCTTTGTTACCTGTTAAAAAGCAATTCCATTTTGTCATTTGTGGCAATTAACTCAACCCAAGTGAGGTAAATGAGTACATACATGTAACAGACATTTATTCCTTGAACGTAGTGAGTGTAAACAGCTGCTCTGCTAAAGCCAGGGTAATTAAGTTACATTACTGTAGCGTGCTAAGAGACTTCTCATAAAAGAAGAAGTGTGAAGTGCTGTGCAATTGATATTTTCAATAGCAGAAAGGACAATAATAATAATAATAATACCAACTTGATTGGATATTATTACCCTGGCTTTAGCCCTGTAGCCTTTTACAGTGCGGTGGCATTTAAAAGAATAAATTCCTGCCAGGTACCCATTTACCTCACCGGGGTCGAGTGCAGCACAATGTGGATAAATTTCTTGCACGGAACGATGTGACAGGGCCTTTAATTCAATCATGATTCAAGCTGCCTGCTTTTAAAAAAAAATCAATGTCATCTCCAAACTGAAGACGCTAAATTAGTAATTTAAAGGAAAAGTCCTCCCCAACAAAAACTTGATTTGAATAAAAAGAGAAAAATTCAACAAGCATAACACTGAAAATTTCATCAAAATCGGATGTAAAATAAGAAAGTTATGACATTATGACAAAATTTCGCTTCATTTCACAAAAACGGTTATATGAACGAGCCAGCTACATCCAAATGAGAGCGTCGATGATGTCATTCACTCACTATTTCTTTTGTTTTTTATTGTTTGAAATATTTTGATTTTCTCGTCATTGTCATATGAAATGAAGTTCCATTCCACCCTGAACACGTGGAATTCCATTATTTTAACATTTTGTGCTTCAGGCAAGGAGGTCCTAATCGTCAAATTCGTAAAAATTGAAATATTGTATAATTCAAACAATAAAAAACAAAAGAAATAGTGAGTGAGTGACATCATCAACTCTCTCATTTGGATGTAAACTGGCTCATTCATATAACTATTTTGTTAAAAATAAGCAAAACTTTGAAATGTCATAACTTTCTTATTTTACATCAGATTTTGATGAAATTGTCAGCATTGTGTTTGTCTGATTTTTCTCTATTAATTCAAATCAACATTTTTCTGAGGTGGACTTGACCTTTAAAAAAGAGCATCATATGTGCATGCATCAGACCTGCTCTCGCCATATTGCACTATTTCGTATTGTCTCCTTTGACCTATTGGTTCAGCTACATGTAGCTGGTTTTGTGGAGTGTTGTGACCCAGTGGATTAGTCTTCGGACTTTGAAACAGAGGGTCGTGGGTTCGAATCCCAGCCATGGCGGAATTTCCTTGGGCAAGAAATTTATCCACATTGTGCTGCACTCGACCCAGGTGAGGTAAATGGGTACCTGGCAGGAATTTATTCTTTTGAACGCCACCGCACTGTAAAAGGCTACAGGGCTAAAGCCAGGGTAATAATATCCAATTAAGTGCATAGGGACGCATTTGGCAGTTATATGCGTGGAGCGTTGTGGCCCAGTGGATAAGTCTTCTGACTTTGAAACAGAGGGTCGTGGGTTCGAATCCCAGCCATGGCGTAATTTCCTTCAGCAAGAAATTTATCCACATTGTGCTGCACTCGACCCAGGTGAGGTGAATGGGTACCCGGCAGGATTAATTCCTTGAATGCATGAGCGCTGAGAGGCAGCTCGAGCTAAAGCCGGGGTAATAATAATAATAACAACGCGCCTCGGAATAGAATATTTCTAGATAGATGGCGCTATATAAATGCCTATTATTATTATGCGGTATATAAGCATGTTGGTATTATTATTATTATTGTCCTTTCTGCTATTGAAAATATCAATTGCACTTGCTTATACAGCACTTCACACTTTTATGAGAAGTCTCTTAGCACGCTACAGTAATGCAACTTAATTACCCTGGCTTTAGCAGAGCAGCTGTTTACACGCACTACGTTCAAGGAATAAATGTCTGTTACATGTATGTACTCATTTACCTCACTTGGGTTTAGTTCATTGTCACAAAAGACAAAATGGAATTGCTTTTTAACCCGTTGCCTCCAAGATTCTTTGAATCCTATACGTTTAACACGGGGACCACCCGGTTCCCGTAAGCAATAGTTTATTGCTGCACTTTGTCTTCTTCTCTTATATTTTTTTCATAGGAAGTGTATTCAAGACGGGCTGGATAAACCCTGACCCTGAATGGCATCAACCTGATCTAGCTAAACAATGGGGCGCCCTCACAGTCCTACGAGAGACATTCCACTGTGCCATTCACGCTCCTAAGAGCAGAGAGTATGATGTCACTATCTATACAGAGGATACTCATTTGCTTCATATTCTCCAGGTATCCAAGGAGTGCTTCCATGATATTTGCTCTGGCGACAATTGCTCGTTCTTAGTTCCACACACAAATGGAACGACCAACTTCAACCCTATCATAACATGTCAATTTGTAATCTGAACGATATTTCCTTTATCACTTTGTAAATAAACGTTTTACTCCACTGCTTATGACAAGCCGTATAACATAAACTAGAAACTATACAAAAATATTCCTAAAATAAGTATTTTTATATATTTATGATTGAAATATGCAAATTTATTCGTGAAAAACTATCTTTTTGGAATCTAGAACTGTGAGTACCCAGTCATTTTAGAGTTACAAGGGACACCATTCAGTGTTGATTTATAAGATAAAAAAGAAGAAATTTTCAGAAATCTTGAATAATTAAACCTGCACTTTGTGAAATGAAGCACAATTTTTCATTCATGCCTTTATGAACGTAAACTAAAAAAGATGTTTCAAATAATCCATCTTGAATTTATAGTCACTTCAAGAAGACGAGACAAGCTGTGAATCAGATCTCACAGAATTCATGATGTCATCCTTCACAACAGTCACCATGGCAACCCCTCCAGTTGATATTCCAGATGGATGTACGCTGGTTTCTGCAGAGCTTCCAGTGTTGGGTAATTTCATTAAAACTTTCTCCTAATGGGTACCAAGTATCGGCAGATAGATAAATGTACTTACAGGGCCTGAAACAAAGGTCAAATAAATTTGATGTAACATCATCATGATCATCATCACCACCATCATCATCACCATCATCATCACCATCTTCATCACCATCATCATCACCATCATCATCATGGTGGTCATCATCACCAACATCATCATGATCATCATCACCATCTTCATCACCATCATCATCATCAGAAGTAGTAGTAGTAGTTTTGTTATTATTTTTATCGTTATTATTTTTATCAGTGTTATTCTTATTGTTAATTTATTATTTTGATGATGATGATAACTATTGCTGTTATTATTATTATGCAGGTGAAGTGAACAAACAGATGATATGCAGTCTCGTGATCCAGCCTGCCACTCATTATCGGTGCAATAGATGTAGGAAGCACACTGCTGAAGATCCCAACAGACTCTGTGTGCGTTGTACTGCATCTCTTACTGACGGCTGGGAATGAGTCTACAAGGCCTCAAATAGAGCCCAAGTACTGTGCGTGTTGCAGTTAGGCTTTAAAGGCACATCGACGTCAGTTTCAGTAAACCTGCAAATAAATATAGGATTTGTAAAGCGCACGTATCCACCTTGCTAGGTGCTCAAGGCACTCCTATATTACCCCGGCTAAGCTAGTCTACCGATTCTGGTGTGCACAACTTTTTGAGGAATTACTTCCTGTCGGTACCCGTTTACCTCACCTGGGTCGAGTGCAGTACAGTGTGGATAAATTTTTTGCTGAAGGAAAACACGCCATGGCTAGGATTCGAACCTTTGACTCTGTTTGAAAGGCGAGAGTCAGAACCACTAGACCACGACGCACCCATGCTGATACAAATCACCCAGAGCGGGGCAAGACTCATGACCAGCGGACGTTATACAATGGCACTGGAAATTCCACCTGTTGCATTAAGGTAGAGTCGTATCTCGCTCTCCCTGGGCTGACAAGTTACCTGGAGGATAGAAGGGTAAACTAACTGAAAAGATTCTGATATCCAGCCTTTTCCTTATGTAAGAAACTTGTTATTTATTTTATATTCAAAACCTTGCCATTTTGTGACTACACATAATCATGTGCTTGAAAGTCCTCCAGATCGAAATGGCTTGATTACACAAAGGTGGTTTAGAAAACCATCATGTTCTTTTATTCATGAGTCCAAAGTTTGAACAGTTGACTCATTCAAAACAATGGAGTCATGAATAAAATAGCGTTGTCAACCATGGAAGCAGGCATCAATTTGGCGCACTTTGACAGAAAGGTGCATCAGCATTGTACATTTTTTTATATGTGGTATTAAAGCGTTATTTATACAAGAAATCTGCATAAACCATGGGTTTAACTGATGGTTTTCAAAACCACCTTTGTAAATTTGTGCCATTAACTCTTCTTGTATTGTCTGGAGCAATTTGCAGAAAGAGTTCCAATCAAATGCATCTCCCCAAATCAATTGCAACTTGACAACAATCAGAAGCTCCTATTTTTAATTTGTTTGAATGTTGAGTCGCTTTCAATCTCTCTTGCAACGCAATAACTTCTCACAAAGAAGACCAAATTGTAAAGATATGACTTGTGATAGAAAGTTTTCTTTTGACATGGAACGGTAAAGATCTCACATAAAATACCAACATTTTTAAAATAATTGATCATAAATATTTATATTACAATATAATATATAATTTTTCATCTGAAAAATGTACAGTATAATCATGCAAGACACTTGGAAATGAGTTTATAAGACTATGAAATGGATCCAAATCAAGTGATTGGTTCTTGCTCAAATGTGACCGGACATAGATCTACTAATGACTTGTAATGAGCGGGCATATTAAGCAAAGTATAATGACAGGTCATAATTTTGAGAGGAGGGTGGCATATCAAATGAATCCACATCACCATCTTATAAAGCAAATAATGCACATTATTTTCATTGGGCATTAATATAATTACCCACATGTGTTTCCTTTGAAATATTGCAACTGCCCTCAGCTATGCCTCTGTTGTTTTATACCTATTCAACAGGTAGCTGTTTTATAATTTTTGCTAATGCCCGTGCCAATGTGTATTATTTGTATAATGGAATACAGAAGTATGATGTCACAGCCATTCATTGCGGTTCTCGATACGTATGTAAATAATGGCCCTATACAAATATTGCCCAGGCCATTATAAAAATGATGCACGAACAAACCTGTGTATCATTTGCTTTATAAAATGGTGGAACTTTGGGCTAAATATCATCTTTTTTATAACCATGCAAAAGAAATTACTGGTGTATGGCTAGTCATGCGTCTGGTAAATTTGCTATTCATAAGCAATTACCAGACGCATGATACCCATTCTGTAATGGTTCGTGGCCTGTCAGCACAAAATGTGTGCACTTCCTCTGCTCCCTGGGGAGCATTCCAAAATGTATATGATTGGTGGGACAATTACTATACGTCAACAAAAGACTGACATCACTTTGTAGTCTTGTTATCTGGGTCCCGTTTCACAAAGACCCGTTATAATGCTATCAGCCAGTCAGATTGATGGATTTCAGTAGCTTTTAACTATTAGTGTGAATTGGTCATTCTCTTCAGTTTTATGAAATGAAACCCAGAACATATTAACAACACTTCAAATTCATCATGACAAGAGAGGCATTTTTCACTTTACATATCACTTCACTTACAGTTATGTATATAATTGCATTGATTCAATTATATTTAATGATATTGATTATATTGATTTAACTTGACATGTATGTTAATTTATATTTAAATTACTATCGAATTTTGTTCATGCTGTTGTTTATTTAAATTGAATCAATCTATCTTGTACTTATTTGTATCATTTTGAAGAATGAAAATAAATTTGAATTGAATTGAATTCATATTCAGCTTTGTTTACGTACATTTGGTCATAATTATATTTACACGGATCATTACATACTGTATATACCCACAAATTGTCAGGTGTTAAATATGATGATACACTGTACATGCAGTGTAGGTGTAACACCCATCAGCCACAACACTTAATATGAAATGAGGCTGCTGCCGGTGTTTAGGCATCAATAAGGTGTTTGGTGCTATATTAAATTCTTAATTTTCAGTTTTGGAGGTTGCTGGAGATATAGCTATCATAGGAACGGAACAGGGGATTTTCAGTTTAGCATTGGAGGTACATGTACTCCTGTAATAGCAGGGCCCACTGGGATAACAGTTTTCGGAACTGAAGTGGCTACCCTGGGTAAATATGCCGCTATTATTATTATTACTCCTAATTCTATGATGGTACACAATACTTATTGTGAAAAAATGCTTATGTTGGGATTAATGCCACTCAATGTTTTTAGCCAGATTTCTGTACTTCACATCCAAAACGTCAGCTTCCTTGAAGACAACCTTGAAACAATTCCTCGGTCATTAACTTTATCCAATTAAACATATGATGGAAGATTGTTAACCCCTCCATCCGTATCAGTTATAAATCTTCTTTTACTGCAAATTTTTGTGAAATTTGTTGAAACTCGAGCACCGTGTCGGTGTTTCGTTCGCCTGAAGTGTCGCAACTACAGAGAATTGTCAGTTTCAACTTAACAATTTTCAAAAAAATTTGCAGTAAAAGATTCATTACCAATTATATTCATCTATTATTTTTCTACACATGATGTATATTCATACATTCACTGTTTCTTGAAAATTCAGTGAGCATTTTTGTTTTTGTATATTTGGACATTGATGATTACAGTAGATATAAAACAAATCTTATACATGTATGTTATAAACATTCAAACTGGTATGAATTATGATAAATTTTACATTATTCAAATAGAATTATGAACAATAAATGGTATGAATTGAAATTCTTTTTCAAAGCCTTTGTAATAAAAAAGTTCACTTATTTTGTTTTCTTTTTTTAAGGAGATTCATGTATGTAATAACTGGCGGTCTACACGTAATTCTAGAATAATAATAATATAGGATATTTATATTGCGCACATTTCCACCTTGTTAGGTGCTTAAGGCGCTCCTATATTACCCGGCTAAGCTAGGCGTTCATAGCGCACACAGCTTCTTAAGGAATTACTTCCTACCGGTACCCATTTACCTCACCTGGGTCGAGTGCAGCACATCGTGGATCAGTTTCTTGCTGAAGGAAATTACGCCATGGCTGGTATTCAAACCCACGACCCTCTGTTTCAAAGTCCGAAGATTAATCCACTGGGCCACAACGCTCCACGTAGAAGGGAATCCAAGATGTGCACATTTGCTCTTTAATTGAATCAAATTACCCAAGCTTTCTTTTTTCAAACTTAAAATTCTGCTTTTTTGTATTACATGTATTCTTTTTTTCATGCAAATCGTTTTTATGAAAATGTTGAATTCCCCTTTTAGTGCAAAGTACAAGTTAAAAACACAAAGTCAAACAGAAAGATTGAATTTCATGTACTATTTACAACGACTGACTAATCAAATATGCAACAAAATACAAATAAATTACTTATATAGAATAAAGACCCGATAAGTTTTGGAAAGCAGTGTTTGGAATACATGAATAAGACAAAACAAACAAACAATTGAACCCTTGTACTGGGGTCTGTTGCAGAAAGAGTTGCGTTTGAACGCAAGTCAAAAAATCAGTCGCAAGTCGAAGATGCGCGCTGTTGATTGGTTGAAAATCAAGTTGCGCATGATTTTTAGAGTTGCAATTGATTGCAACTCTTTCTGCAACGGGCACCTGGTGTGTGTTTTCAGCCAGTATAAGATACTGTCCAACAGTACTCCGTATATTACACAGAGCTGTGATTGATCCAATCAACCTTAATTGTATGGAAATCCATCAATGTCATAATTTTTTCTACAGGAAATTTGCACGATTTCTTTTTCAAACAATGTAGGAATATGCGGCACATCTAGAAATATTATGAACAGACATGCATTTTAGACATTGACTTTATTGGCTTTCCATATTTGTGGTTGATTGGATCAATGTAACTCTACATGGGCCTAGAAGTTGGCATGACATGAGTCTGAATAAGAACTTGTGTTTATAGACTTATCTCTGTTCTCATTCTTAACTGACTTTCTCTTGACTTTAGAGGGCAGTGTACTATATGTAGTTCTATCTATCGGACCTCATTTCACAACACCAGCTAAAGCTTGCCAAGATCAACTCGACGCGTGTAAACCATAGTAGACACATTGACGGCTGCTGTTTCGTGAAAAGTGGCTTGTGTGAAACGTCGCCCGGGAAGACGGCCTCACCCGATGGGAATGGAATGCTATTTCCTGAGGGAGTGCCACATAGCAACAGGTTTTCTTAGAGAGATTAGCATTTGATTCCAATGGCTCAGTGAGGATCCTTTAGAGTTAGCACCAATTAAGACGTGTCCGACGCTGGGGGTCTTGCCTGCCATACCAACCTCAGCTACAGTGATACGTAAAGTAACTTTCTGTAAAGTAACAAAAAAGGATGAACGTAATAAAACAAATACATGTATATCAATCAAGAGAATTAACAACCCCTTCTTCTGTATCAACCATTGCTGTCCTCTTCTCAAAATGGATACCCTTTTTATGTATACAATAACACTGTGCAGATGTGGCCATACCCTAATGTTTTACAGTCATTACCTTTTCTTGAATATTAGAATATTCAGTCATGCTTTCATAGATAAAAGCCGCACTAGAATTTAACCATTTTCTTTAAAATGAAAAATAAAAAAAAAATAATGCACATGTTTATAACAGGGGTCTTGTATGCCATTCCAACCATGGTTATGGTGATACGTAAAGTGACTTTCTATAAATCATAGAAAGGATGAACCAAGATGTAACGAATCAGATCAATACAGCATCTACATGTAAGCTGATCTCCATCCACACACATCCGAATACAATACTCGCTCGGCCACGAGTAATAATCTTGTGCCTCGTATTGCTAAACAAATAGGTGATAAGGCCTTTTCTACCATTGCCCCCAAAACATGGAACTCCTTGTCGACTTCACTAAAGGCTTCCTCAACACTTTCCTCATTTGGAAGAGCCGTGGTGTAGTGGTTCTGACTCTCGCCTTGTAAACAGAGGGTCGTGTGTTCAAATCCCACCGCGGTCTAGCGTCCTTTGGCAAGGCGTTAATCCACACTTTGCCACTCTCGACCCAGGTGCTAAATGAGTACCCGGTAGGATGCGAAAGATATTGTATGTTTGATTTTGCCAGCGCCATAATGAGGCTGCGATGAATGCAAGGAATGCTCCCCAGGGAGTGGAAATTGTGCACTTTTCGTGCGGGATTGAAATGAATCCAATGACCGGGGTAATATATGCTGTAACACGCTTTGGGCCATTCTGGGAAAAGCGCTTTATAAAAATTGGGTATTATTATTATTATTTCAGAAATGTCTTACCTATTCTAATTTTCTGTACAGTTTCCATATAGTATTCAGAATTTTGTAGTAATTTTTGATGTTTTATACTCCCTATTTGGGTTTCTGTTATTTCTTTCTTTAATGCGCTTTGTATCTGATGCAAAGGTGCTATATAAATGATATAAAATAAGTCTTGAATCAAGTGATTTTTAACAACCCCATCCCCAGCACCTCCCCCCCCCCCCCATTAACAAAATAATGAAATACAACAGATAGTGATTTTCATCATCATTTGATATTCTAGTAGAATTGTTATTTTTTTAAAATTTGGAAAAAATATAAAGTAAAACATGCACAGGTGTATTTCATGGGTAGGTTGAGTCAGGTCCTTGATGAAACTTATGTATTTGGTCATGGTTCATGCATACATATTTATTTGCCTATGCAGTATACCCATCTTGGCGACTTCTTGTGTTTTTTTGTGTGCACACAACAATTGATTTCAAGTTCAGTTCTGATGCTGAATCGTCAAAGAAGTCAGAGGGACATTTGACTGTGCTGTCCCTATTTCCAATACCTACATGTCATGTGGGTTTGAAATGATAATCCAAATTGCTTATTTAAGCTTCGTGTTATAACAATAATGATAATAATAGTTACAATGGTATATTTACCCAGGGTAACCACTAATGTTCCGAAAACTGTTCTCCCAGCGGGCCCTACTAATATTATTACCCAAACTAAGCTAGGCTACCTATTCAAGTGCACACAGCTTTTTGAGGAATTACTTCCTGCCTCTACCCATTTACCTCACCTGGGTCGAGTGCAGCACACACTGGATGAATTCCTTGCTGAAGGAAACTATGCCATGGCTGGGATTCGAACCCATGACCCTCTGTTTCAAAGTCTGTAGACTAATCCATTGGGCCCCGACGCTCCATGTTAATGTTTATGTAAAAATCTGGCCTATACTATAAATAAACACTACAGTTGAAATCATCCTTTTTCCCACCGACCCACTCAAATCTGTGCATTATTTGTTTTACTGTACCTCTAGAATGTTGGATGGCACAGAAAACATCATAGCCTCATTAAAGATGGGACAGGTTTCACTTCGCTTCATTGACGTCTTCTTTTTACTTAACTTCTTGCCGTTCTGTAGAAGGTACACTTTCACAAATGGATCTAGAATTCAGGGAGAAACATGAATCAATATAGTCCTTATCAAGTTGTTGTTGATTACCTCTCCATTTATAGTACTGTATTCTTTCTTTCCTGGTCAAATGCAAATGATCTGACAAATGATCACCTTACACAGATTATTGTATGTTCTGAATGCACACAAGAAACAAACGGTTAACTTTCACACAGAATCATGAAATATCTAGTTTCTTATTTCGAATAAGAATAGAAAATTGATATATAGAAAAAAAAGAAACAAATGGAACACCACTGGCAGTCTTGCCTGCATTGCACGATTCGATATAGCAGCAGTGCTGACTTTAAAATGGCTATTTAATGATTTTCTCAAAAAACACCATTCATATGATAAAAAAGGCTATTATTATTACTCACATTCTTATTACTGTTATTACATTATTATCACCATTATTATTGTTATTATTCATATTATTATTTCATTATTATTACTACCATCATTACTATTATTTTTAGTAGTAGTAATTCTTTTTTATCATTAGTATCGTTATTCATATTTTTATTATTATTATTGCATTATTATTATTACTATCATTATTCATATTATTATCATTATTATTATTATTGTAATTATTATTATTACTACTATTCTGCATTCGGCAACATTGAAGAGATGCAACAATTCATCAAACAAATTACCTCCTGACTTTTTGTTATCACTCCATTTAAGGCCCCTAGCTTTTACTATGACAACAGTGAGTCTCTCAGCCGTTGGAAGATAGCTCAAAGAAAACAAGATATCACCTAGATTCTCTGGTTTCTGCATGGGAATAATGGATAATGATATTATTGGCGTATCAAAGCCACACACAAAAAAAATGAAGCCACAGGAATATGTGATAGGGATCAACAAAGCAAGGGAGTTAAAATATTTCTAAAATTTGTGATTAAGCATATAAAAAGAGAGAAATTAGATAGATATTCAAATTTAAGTGTCAATACATGATTTAACCCTTTTCATGACGGGGGGGGGCTGCATCCCATGAAAACCCTATACTAGAAGTGCATATGCCAAGTCTATTGCGAGAAAGTCTAGTATTTTATTAAAAGTCACAAAATTAATATTTAAAACAAATCAGTCATGATACAAATTTGTACTTTTTCAGGGTATTAGACTTGTTAACTTTTTCTCTTTATATATGCTGTAACTTCCTCAAACATGAGAGGGGGGAGCACGCCACTTTGGCCAACGGATCTAACATTTATCCAGAAGGTGAGGGGGGGGGGGGCTGAATGAAACGCCAGTATCATACAGGAAAGTTTCACCCACCCCGTCCCCCTAATAAGTCACACAACTCTCAATATCTCTTTCAGATTTTAAATCAACATATTAATTCGAGTCTAATAAGGGCAACGGTACACTGTAAAAAAAAAATATTGGGTGAAATTTTAACCAACATGAGGGTAATTATGTGTCCAACCAACTTTTGGCAGTATTTTACCCAATAATAATGTTTTATTTACCCAGGGTAGCCACTTCAGTTAGGAAACTGCTCTACCAGCGGGCCCTGCACAACATAACATGTTATTATTACCCTTCTCCAATCTAAATGCTGAGCGCCTACCAAGAAGGCAGGAGGTCCCATTTTTTATAAGTCTGGTATGACTCAGCCGAGGATCGAACCCACGACCTCCCGTTCATGAGGCAGACACTCTACCACTGAGCCACCATGCCCGGCGGGAAGCGTATTGTCCAGTAAGGTTAAAAAATAAGCATCAATGACTGCAGAATGGGCAAACTTTTCATCACACTGGATAAATAAAAGTGCCCAAAAGAAATGCCCAATGTTGGTTGGACACATAATTACCCTCACTGGGCATTTTTAGGCCTACCCAATATTTTTTCAGAGTGTAAAATATTCAACGCTAGATACCGTACTAATGAGGTTGATTCATAAACATTTTTAATAAGACTTTGATTTTATTTTCATAAGCTGTCCCATATAAAATTAGAGTAAACTTACCTCGTTAGAATCGTGAAGATTTAGCCACGTATTGAAAGGTCCATGCTGAAATTCGATGTCCCCAAGCAGTAACTCTGCTTCCCCTATCTCCTCATGGCGAGTGTGCCTGTCATAGTTCATTACTGTCAAACGTAATGTACGGCGTGATAGATCCTCCCATCGGACTCGCATTGAAAACCTTCAATGTTAACAAATTAAAAAAATATGTAAGGATGAAATGTAAGATATTATAATACCATGCCACCAAGGGCGGTTCCAGGATTGGCCCAAAGGGAGAGGGGGATTTTTCGGAGGACTAGCCCCCCCCCCCCAAGAAAAAAAAGAAGTTTTCAGCCACAATTAATATTTCGTACCCGAAAAAATGGACAAGCAAAAAAAAGTCTTCAACTTCAAAAAGGGGAAGGGGCACATCTCGGTTTCAATGACATTTTACATTACAAATTCAATTTTTTCTTCGGGGGGGGGGGCCGGATTGGCGCCTGCAACCCGCATATAAAACTTAATATTAACTAAGAAAGAATACATTACGACTAAAATAGGAATACTGAAATGAGATCCAGATCCTTATTGAATGACTGGTTGAAAGGTGACACGTGACCAAGGAATATTTTTCCCACTGAACATGTAATATTACTTTGCTTATGACCGGTTGTAATCGGTATATGGCAGATAAAATCTTCATGGTTTTGAGATGAAAGTGTTTTATCGTTTGAAACTCATTTACCAAGAAAGTCTTCAATGTAATGCTTGAATTTATCACGGTCCAATAAACTCGTTTTGTATCTTGCATTTTGAAATCGTAATAATTAGGATCCAGGTCATCATGTCATAAAACATATAATGCACGTGAACTTGTTTGGGCATATATTTACCTATACGCTATACATTAGCAAGTGCCAATACCCTCGGCTGTTGTAGCGGACGTGTTGGAAATGTTCCAATAATAATGTGTGTTTAATTGTTATTCTTGATATGGACATTTGAATTTTGGCCCCCCCCCCTTTTTTGTTGGAACTGTTCAAATAATAATGTGTGTTTAATTGTTATTCTTGATATGGACATTTGAATTTTGGTTACCCCCCCCCTTTAGCACAATGGTCAACAGCCAGTTAGCCTATGGTCAGCCCATGACCAGCCCATGACCAATAGTCAATGATTGCAAGTAAAAGTTAACAACAAGTAACAATAGGAAAATGACCAAAAAGGTCACAACAATTGTCATTACACCCAGAGGCGGACCGTGACCGGGAGGAGACAAAACATTGGAGGGGCACAGGCTTGTTCACAAACAATACAGTGACACTCCAATCACTGTCTCCTCTGGTTCACGGTCCGCCACTGATTTCACCCGTGTTATGCCTGTTAAACTGCTAGATTTTTACTGAGTATTATTAAGACAATCCACAGACTAGACCAAGCATTTTCCCAATCAGCCCCCCTTTTTCCCTTACTCCGGACTTTTTGCATTAACCACTTAGAAGCTCTCTACAACGCACAAATTCCTCTTAAATGCAGGTTAAATCCCCGGGGGGGGGCCACTTCCATTCACGAGTGGATACCATGCGCGACCATGGGGTCTCGAAAAGCACCCTAAACACGTAATTTCCATATTCTGAAAATGCACCCCTTAACAAGTATTGACGTGTGAAACCCTACCCTTAACAAGTATTGGAAACAAAACGATACTCTTGGCAAATATTTCCTGAAATGAACCCCTAAACAAGTAAAGGAATGTTTTATTGTTACGGGTCCTTTGGTTGTCGGCTTTACCTTATTTGGTTTAGTACGACCCCACCTTCTACACCTCGCGCAAATAGGACTCTAAACACGTAGTGTTGGGGCAAGAGGACATCCTTTATAAAATATTTTAATTTTGTTTTATCATCCCCGCAAATTCGACCCTAAACACGTAATTTTACTAGCGAAATGGATACCCTTTTTTCATTATTTTTGTGTTTTTGACACCCTTTTCACGTTACGTACGTAACGTGCCCTATCGTGAAAAGGACATCCTTTTTACGTGTTTTTTTGGTCGCGCATGGTATCCACTCGTCAATGTAAGTGGCCCCCCCGGGTGCAAGGCTAGTAAATCACAATACTGAGAGGCTTTTGACGAAGGTTGGTGGACCGGGACAGCACCGGAATATGTTCGCTCTGAACTTTGACTTATTTGCAATTGTTTGTCCGGTGCAAATCTTCGGATGATCCGCTGTCCCAGTCCACCAACGTTCGACAAAAGCCACTCAGCTCTCAGTTAAGCTTTTAATTGCATTTTCAAAGGAATCGATGCGTTGTAGAGAGTTTCCCCGCAGTAAATGCGAAAACAAGCTACCCTTTTCTTTCAATAATTGAGAAAGTGAAGAAAAAAGTTAGCTTTTCCCAGGGCAGTTTGTACGGCTGCAGCAATGTTTGGGAAGCTTTTAGTCAAACAGTGCATTGCCGTAATGTTCCCTCTCATTATGAATGTAGTTTGGGTCCATGCTCTTGCGTCAGTGTGTGTGTTGAGGGTGGGTATTGCATGGGCGGTTATGGGCGTGTTATCTGGGTGTTTGTGGGAGAGGGCGTATTTTGAAGATGCTTGTGTGTGTGTTTTTTTTAGGGTTATTGTGCGAGTGTGTTTTCAGGGTAGTTGTTGGGAATGTGTTTATTCTGGGCTGGGCTGAGTGTGTGCATTATAGGGAGACGGAGATTTTATTAGAAAAGGCATATAGAAAATGGGGAAAAGTATACCCACAAACGATGACAATAATCAAATATGAAATTAACGAATTAATGAAAAGATAGATAAATCAATAAATGAATGGATAAATCATAATATATAAATGGGTTCAGTAATAAATATATAAATAAATTTTAAATGAATATAGGCAAAGAAAGAGGCTGGCCTCTCTCGTAGACGAATAGAGGAACGAGAGAAGAATAGGAGACTATATAGGTGGACCATATATTTGAGATAAAACTAATAAAAATAAAGAGGATTGTGCAAGCCTTTTCCTTGAAAAAGTAAAAAAGGGATAATATTGAATTCAAGATGGCGGACGAAATCAGCACAAAGCAAACGCTGAGCGGAGAAGATTTATGAGACTTGGTGCTTGCTGTACGCTCCCATCGGTCAATATTGGGAGAAGTGAAATTCAATCAATCGCCTCCGCCACTTCTCTCAAGAATAGATGAAATTGCAAACTTGTTTGATGAAAAATGACAGTGCATGAAGAGAGATGGAAGACTATTGAACATGGTACTGATGTAACTCGGTATACTAGTTTACCGTTATATTAAGAAGAAGCGTATTATTATTATTATTATATTACCTTACATAGGACCATGATCATACATTTTTTTTAGAAAATCAAACGAAAAAAATGAAACAAAACAATGATGATGTTTTGTCATTATCTACATAAAAAAATACTTACTCAATTCAAAACTATCTTAGGGTAAGTTTTTGTAATTGTAACAATGAGGATAGTATGCTCTTTTCTATATTGACAAATACAGTATATCTAAGCGCTACACGAAGCCTCTAGCCTAGTCTTTCACAGGCTGGAAATAAAACAGAGTCCTATGACCAGTAGAGGATGGGGGTGGGGGGTAGCATTTCCGGTTCCCCCCACCCTTGAGAGTCATAATTCATATTTTTAATGCAAATATACCGTTCATACACAAGGTGCGCCCCCCCCTTTTTCTGATAGTCGCAGCGAATATTTTTTGATGGGACTTTATGTCGTTCATTCTCAAGTGAGGACCGTTTTTGCTTGCCAAATTTTAAGAGGGAATTAAAATGTTCCCCTTTTTGGAAAACCTGGATCCGCCCCTGAATGTGACCCATGTTCACACAGAGAACACCGCTTGGAATCATCTTTACTGTTAATTGTATTTTGACAAGTGTGAATAAAATTTTCAATTTTCCAGTGTGAACACATTGTAACACTAATTCACAAATGCAATGTGTGGAACACTTTAAAGTTGAATGTGAATAGGCCTAATGACTTCACACAGTTCACTATCTGGATACACTGCTCAGTAATCTGAATCTGCGTTGAATTAAAACTCGTGTCTAACGTTGTTGTGGTTTAACTATGAAAAGCCAATTGTGACATAAATCTCTAACAGTATGGAGGTTCAATGTTTAGCTCGTTTGACTATCAAATCATTCTTAACTGTCTGGGAAGGATAAATAAGATAATTGTCTTCACCACCAAATAATGAGGTAAGAGCCAGGGGAAAGAGCACAGTAAACATGAGAAACATACGGTGAACAAATTTGGACATGTTTATTGGCTTCCCATAATTTTAGCACAGAGTTAGAACACGGTCTGAGTTAAACCATAGTTCAGATTACGGGCCACTGTGTGTTAACACACTGCGCGATACTCTGTGTTCTTCCAGTGCATTACTTAGGAGTGTTCACTCGTTTAAATAATATGATTGTATTTTTAAAAGATCTTACCTTTCATTATAAACTGGGCTGAAGCTTCTCCTGTAAATCTTTGTTTGACCTTTGACATCGTTATCAGGGTCAAGGTAAAGTGTGACGTAGGTGTCAGAAAGAGCGGCTCCTTCCGGTAGAGGTCGGAGGTCACGGGCCTGTACCACTGTTACAATCAGACGCGATGGTTCGCTTGAATACTCAATTATGACCTCGATTTGACCGGCTCTGTTATGATATTATAAAGAAAATGTAACATAAAAATATTCAGATATTTACAAAAAATGCATTACTTCATCATCTGGTTGTAGATCGTCCGGTATATATATTGTTGTGGGTGTGAGGGTGTATATGTGTGTGAGGGTGTGTGTGTGTGTGTGTGAAAGGTACTGGTTTATAATTGGATTCCATTGGAATGTAAGCTAGCCAGCAATTTATTCCAATCTTACCTATCCAGTTTGCCATACAGTATCACAGGAAGCCACATTTTCCAAATTTTTCATCTTCCAAGCTCCACCCCCCCCCCCCGTTCGTTTATCTCCTTTATCAACTTCATCATCATTGTCCAAAATGGACTGTGATTTCAAAGATGGAAGTTTTTCATGTGTACTGGAGTATGAAAATTCAAAATTCCTTCCCGCGCGTCCCTGGGTGTTTTTGGGTGTGCGTCTATAAAATTTTCTTCAGCGTGTTGGGTGTCAGTGTATGTGTATAAAACATAACAATGTGCGCGTTATTGGGTGTGCGTGTATTTGGGTATATCCTCGCGTTAATTGCTGGATATTTTGGTATTAGCAGATACCCTACTTACACCGCATTAGGCATGGGGCCGCGCGCGGAACGGTTTTTAAAGTGGGGAGGGGGGCTGACCATGCAAAAAAAATCACAATCATATGGTCATTTTTACGTTTTTGTATAAGGTTTGGGAAAAAAGCGGCCTCCGCTTCCGCTGCCCCTGTAAGGCTTGCAATGACACATGACTTCGACTTCTACTACAAATTTTCATTTTTAATATAAATAAAATGCATGCATTCCACGTCGCCGTCTGCTTCAACCTCGTCATCTCTCCTGACGTTTTTGTATAATATTTTTTTTTCTCGGCTATGCAATATTGTATTCTCATGATAATAAAACTGGCTCCTCCTCTTTCATTCCCTTATTCTCTGTTCAATGAAACCATACTGATAGGATCTAAATTGATTTTAGCATCATGCGTAATGAAACGTGAAGAATACCGAAGAACGTGGACTGTGTCCCCCGTCGTGTCTCAAAAGTGTACATCACGTGACCCCCAGGTTCATAGCTAACACGTGACACGTATGGCGCGCCCGTACAGCCGATTGATCCGGGGTGTGATGAAGTGCCCCAAGTAGTGTACTTGATTTCTCTTATAAAGAGTTAATCAATCTGTAATTTCGATTGGAAATGCTGTTGAGTCGATCTGCAGACACATTATATTATTCTTTTATTCCCACTTTTTTAAGTCTGTAAAGCTTTCGAGGTGTAGGTTATGATGTGGAGAATGAAGGGTAAGAAATAAAGTTTATTCGGAGTGAGAATAATCCTATAGTTGGAAACAGCAATGGCATCGATATTTTCAAGCAAAGAGGGGGAAAAGAGGGAAAGGGAGGAGAAAAGAAGCGAGGAACGGGAAAAAGCTATTAGAAAACTATGGGTCTTGCAACCTCTTTAATGACCCTTTTGAATAAAAACATCTGATTTTATGTACGTCTAACCATCCCCCGCCCCATCAAACTATATTGGCCGCGCCGCCCTTGAAGAACATCATAATAGATTTTCCCGCGTTGTCACCCATCAGTTTAATTGATATTTGTCCAGCTGACACTTTAATTTCATTAATCCATTGTATTCCCCTGCAATATCTATATGAATCAATTTAATGTTTGCATCCATTTTTTCAGCCTCATCACAAATTCATTATGTGCAAAGTGCTTGTTCATACAATCAAACTTTACAAAGGGAATGCTGCACTTAATTTAAATCAATTGATATGCTCGAGCTACATTTCCGCCAAAGTAGGATTTAAATCTATAAGAAAAATCATAGGGAATATTCTTATAGATTAACATGAAATCTTAAACTATCCAGGGATATTTTCGACAGCCCATGGCGCCGTCTTACAAAGATTTACGATTGATCCGATCAAAAGAGCATGGAAATCCATCAATGTCATCATTTTTTCTTTAAGAAATTTGCGCAATATCCTTTGTAAACAAAGAGAAGTATACTGAACTGTCACGAAAACAGTGAACGTATGAATACAATATCTAGAAAATATTTTGAACAAACATGCGTAACAGATGTTGGCGTTGCTGGCTTTCCATAGTTGTGGATGATCGGATCAATCGTATCTCTTTGTGAGACAGGACCCAGTACATCTTGTTTTTGAGATGGGACACCTTGTATAAGTATGAAGGCAATTACGAAGGTGAACATGGTGAAATAAGATCGAATCTACGCAGGTGATATTGCGTTTCAAGAAGACCGCTGCGTGCATGATGACGTCATCATTTCTTTGAAGTGCCCTGTATGTAGTTGCGAGTACCGATCGAAATGTATTTTCGCTAAGCAAGGGGGTCGAAATTGAACAGCCAAAGTTCGGTCGGCACGTCTGTAGTCTCTTTTTGCTATTTTCATATCGTCTAGTTTTACACAACTAAGAATAGTGCCGAGCACAACACTATGCATTGAAAAAGGAGTAGATAATAATAATATTATGCAACATTAATTATATAGCGTTTTAATGACAAATTTTCTAAGCGCTTCATACTTCATATTACCCTTGTCACGGCTATCCTGATCGGACGTTCGAGCAACCAAGAAATTCCTTCCTACTGGATACCCATTTACTACACCTGGGTGGAGAGTGGCAAATGTAGATAAACGCCTTGTCATAGGACGTGAGTGCTGCGTTGGGATTTGAACTCCGGACCTTGTAATAATTGAGTCCCGGTTGAATCATAGCCCCTACAGATTTGGGGCCGGTAAATTGATTATTATCCCTCTCCGTTTGATAAACCAGTTAATTAGAAAGAGAGAGAGGTGGGGGTGTATTGCCTGCCGATAGGCACTTTTACGTTAAGTACAGACCTACCTCACTCCACACCTATCTCCCACACTCACAATATGTTAAGAAAATAAGAAAATGGGCATACGTTGGCCCAATTAAGGCATGTAGGCCCTTCATGTATTTCTCTGCTATCCACACACACGCCCACTCACGTACTGACAACAGACACAAGACACACCCTCACCGCACCCTCGCACTCACACACACCCTCACACACCCACACGCACACACACACCCATACATCCCAACAACCAACCACAATCAATATTCCAATTATTACGCAATCACGCACACACACAGATGTTTTTCCAAATAATTCCACATGAATTTCTCCATCAATATAATATATAAACCTGTTTTCAACTCAATCCAAAATCTAAGTTAGATGTGAACTTATTTTGAAAAAAAAAATCCTTACTTTTCCATGAAGACGAACTACATTTTACAGCTACAAAAATGATGTAATTTTGAATGATCGAGTGCAAACAATATTGAACCCTTCAAATTGTCCCTCAGAATTGACTCATTTCAGCAGATAGTTACTAATTATCTTAATTTGATGAGCCTGCGGCTATGAATGTTTTGTTAACATAATAGCGAGATATAAATGCTGCGGATCATCATCAAACTGTTCATTATGATTCTTCCAATTTGAATTTACATTTATGTATACCTAGAAATACAGAAACCTGGCCATCGAAAAGGTGGGTCACCAAACAACGATAACAATTGCAAGTCCACCAAACAGGAAGATGTTTCTTTGTATGATCCTTCGAAAAGCACAATTCGCGATAAAACATCATAATAAAGATAAACATTGTTAACCAATCATCATACAGTAGCATGGGTTCAGTGGGGGAGGGGGGGGCGGCTTCAATTTTTTCAACATTATGAAAGAGCAAAATCATTTCCCAATAGTTAACCATTTCTTTCTCCATTATAGCTTCTTAATCGAACATTTAACCGTTTCGTCACGTAATGCCTTTCCTTCAAATTTCGCTAAGGAGAGAATAAATAGAAATTTCATGGGTATTGGGGAGTGCGCATGGCTTTTAGCATCGGTATTATGAAACCATACCCATTTGGGATCATAAAGTACTTTCATTCATCATATCTTGTTTGCAATGCTCTCTATGGTAGCTGTATACCGTCGCTTCCAATTTATAACCCTTTCTCTACCATATATCTGTCCCCTGCTTCCTATCTCTCCCTTCCCCTGCCTAATCTATCTTTCCCCGTCTTCAATGGGTGGAAATCCCAGGGGGACGGGGGGACGCGTCCCCCTACCAAAAATAGTTGGGGGCATACAATATCAAAATCCCCCTACTATTTTCGTTTTTATATGATGGAGAAAAAATACATCATTCACAATCGAAATATAATACATGTATTCTGGACTAAATGACCTTACATTTTGGTTGAAAACCTTTTTTTCTTCTTTTTTTTTGCTTGTCATTTTTTTGGGAGGGGGTGAAAATGACTTAGTTTTGCAGCCCCTGGTCCCCCTCCCTTTGAGGACAGATTTCTGCCCATGCCGTCTTCCGCCGTTTTTCCGTCTCATTCTATTCTTTCACCCTACTCTGACTATATACCCTGTCCGTCTGTCTGTCTGTCTGTCTCTCTCTCTCTGATTTTCTCTTCTGTTTCTCACGCTCGACATCTTTCTTTTTTTTAAACCTATCTCCTTTGCTCCCTTTCCTCTCATTCTCCTTATCATCACTCTCTCTCCGTTTGTCCGCCTGTCTCTCTCGCCCTCTCTATCTCACTTTTCTATTGGAGTGCCTGCCCTGGACTCGAATACTACATTCTTTTCCTTCTGTTCTTTTCGTTGCTCTGTTAATATGTCATTAATATTCTTTTACCTACATGATTTTCTCTCGAATTTCGCACATGCATATTTATCTTATATATAGTTATCTCAACCGTGTTATCCGTTTCCCCATTCTGTAATTTCCCTACCTATAACCATGGACCTACCAGCTGGTAGGTCCATGCTATAACTAATTAAGGACATGATAGATGTCTATAGCTATCATGTTCCTGACTGTTTCCGTGGAGCGTTGTGGCCCAGTGGATAAGTCTTCTGACTTTGAAACAGAGGGTCGTGGGTTCGAATCCCAGCCATGGCGTAATTTCCTTCAGCAAGAAATTTATCCACATTGTGCTGCACTCGACCCAGGTGAGGTAAATGGGTACCCGCAGGATTAATTCCTTGAATGCATGAGCGCTGAGAGGCAGCTCGAGCTAAAGCCGGGGTAATAATAATAATAACGCGCCTCGGAATAGAATATTTCTAGATAGATGGCGCTATATAAATGCCTATTATTATTATTATTATTCCTAGTGAAATTTTCTCATCAGAGTCTAATTGAGCCTGAATGAGGTTTGATTTCATTTGAGATATTCAATTTATGTAGAGTTTGAATATCAAAGTCGGTCTAAAGCTTCTGTAAATGTTTGTTTGTGTAAACTGTGGTACTATAGAAGCGTTCTCGTTGTCCAATCTTAGGAAAGTGCGGAAAGCGTGTTTTTTTTTTTATTTCAATAACTCATTCTTTGAATATGCATGCGAATGGGTAATGTTTTTATTTTTTCGAAATAAAGGTAATAATTATATGTATTTATTTTTTATGAAATTAAGTGTTTGCATATCAGGAGGATATACAAAGTTTGCTCTTTAATGGAAAAAATACACGAAAATGTACATAATATAATGTATACACACAGAGAGCGTTTAGATCAAGACAAAAATATTTTTTTCAAATTTACCAAAATTTGATATTCGCTTCGAAGAGGGACACTCATAAAGCGAAATATGAATTATCTCCCCCCCCCCCAGTGTTTCCATTGATGGGTTCAGAACCAAACAAAGTCAAGCAAAATAAAAGAGTATGCACAAGTTTTGAATCTTAAACTTACGTGCTAAATATATTCTCTTGTACAGATGACTCTGACGTCACACTCGTCAAGGATTCGCTGCTGTAACACCGGACCAGCTTGCGCATGATCGCGTCCTCGTCTGCCAGGTCACGCGCGTCGGCGTGCGCGTTGTTATGGTTGAGTACATCCGGGGCAACGCTAGGTGGCGGCATACGAGATTCCTGAGCTGCAGCCGATATAGCTTGCTCTGCTTTGACGAAGAGGTTTTCATATTGGATGAACTGGCCAGTCTCATTCACCGGTATCTCAGTGTTTTGGGTGACCTGTAAGATAAAGAAAGAGTGAATTAACCGTATGACAGTTATCATGGCTATAGGTGATCGGTTATCGTTCTAAATAGGTGATGTTAGAATGAAAGAATTGCTTACGGCAGAATCTTCGCGGTCGGTGGGGCGCCCCTCTTCACACTTCTCTCACCCACAATCCTAGCCTTCAGGTACATTTAATAAATAGTTCTTTACGCAAGACTAGCACATATAAACTGTTAGAGAGCACAATTCATTGTGAACTCCGGATTCAGACCACTAAACTCGCGTGAAGGTCTTGCACAGCAGACTACAAAATCAATACTAGGCACATCTGGAGCCTGTTGCATAAAACTTTTTACCTGAGAAAACTGATAAAAACTGAAAACTAAGGTTAGTCTGATTTCTGCCATTGACTTTAACACAGGGCAAAAACTCCGGTAAAAACAACCTGAGTTTTCTCAGGTAAAAAGTTTTATGCAACGGACCCCTGGTGGATTTCTTTATATAAAAAGATTGAATACAGTAAAAACAATTATTACACACCAAGAAAATAAGGGGAAACTTTGCAAAGTAGGGATAATTTTGCACCCTTTACATTGACCTTTCCCGGTGCAAACTAGTCCATATAGAAATGAACATTCTACACCTTTCTCTCCGTTTGGATTCAAGATGGGGTAAATTGTCAATTCATCCGACAACTCCTCCACTTTAAAAAAAATTAACACTTAGTCTAATTAAACCTAATTGTATATGGACTAAATGTCTATGGGATCAACTGATTATTAGACGAAATGGTGCGTGGACGGGCAAAATGACAATTAGACCAGGGGGTGTTTCACAAAGATTTAAGTATGACTTAGGTCGCACTTAAATGTCGACGCGTACATGATATGCAACGCGCAATCTTATTGATCAGTACGCAGTAGTGCGCGTCATCTTGGCATGATCTGACCAATGCTGTCATGCCTTTTATACTGCGCGCAACTAGACATTTAAGTGCGACTCTAAGTCATACTTAAATCTTTGTGAAACACCCCCCAGGTGGAGAGTAGACGAGTTGGTAATTGGACGAACTGACAGTAGACCAGTTGAAATAAGCCTAAGATTGCACCCCGAAACAATGATGCGACCAATGTTGTATTTAGGAGGTAAAGCTGAACTTTTTTTCCTTAGTGTGTTTATGCTAGGTTCTTCTTCCCTGTTGGTATGCATGGAAAACATCTGGAGAATCATAGGAAATCTTGGCTCAATATAGGCTTATTTAATTCATTGTCTTCTATAAAACATTTTAAATACTATGGCCCGTATTCTGAAGTCGGGTTTAAGTTAAACTCAGGTTTAAAGTTGTGGTTTAAGTATGGGAAGCCAAAAGTATCAATTTTTTTATTAAGTTGTATGTTTCCTATGTTAACTGTGCTCTTTCCTGATTCATCGATGGTGAAGCCAATAATCGTTTTATACTTCCTAGACAATTATGAATGATTTGAGTGCCAAATGAGCTGAAGTATGATATCTCTGCTGTTAGTGATTTATGTTACAATTGGCTCGCTATACTTAAACCACAACTTTAAACCTGAGTTTAAGTTAAACTCGACTTCAGAATACGGGCCTTTATGTTTAAGATCAGTATAATCAAGGTAAACGATTTGGCAATAACTTTAACAAAAATTTATTAAAAAGAACATTGAACACAAACTTTCGAAGAATGCATGTAGCATTTCCATTTATTTAAATGCACAATAAAAGACGACTGTCCATCAATTGCCTTGTTCATGGGCGTATGCAAAGATTATATCGTAACGGTTAAGATTATATTGTTTGGTTCATCAGCCATTTTTCTTGAATACGTTCCCCTTAACTAATACATGTAAGTGCAAACTTTCTTCTGAACGAATTTATGTTACTATTCTCAGTTAAACTCATTAAACCCTATCACCAGTGTAACTCCATGGTAACGCATTAATGCGGGGACAATAAAGAGAAAACATTATTATTATACGACTTTATCGAGACGAAAATGTTATCGGTCGAAAACTTATCTTTAATGTCATAAATTTAAGTGCATGTTTGAGACACGTTTTGGGGATACGAATTCTCTTTTGTTTTATTCCGTATAATTCACTAGAATCCAATTCCTTCCAATAAAATATCGATATTGTGACTTTTTTGTCTTCTGTTGAATTCATTACAACTACCCCTCCATTACAATTGCAGACATGTACCAGTCATATTTGAAATATATGTATATATATATATTTCATACTGATTGTACGAATGAATTTTAAATTGCGTACTCGAGATGAATTTTGATGAAATAGCAAATATTGCAGAAAATTCCGAGGCAGAATTTCTGAAAGAAAAGCAAAACGGATCACGGATATTGGAAATACCGACAATATTCTTTCAATGTGAATTCTCTTAGACTATAGTTCAGAGTATAGCATCTAAAGCATAATAATATTAACCTTAATATAAATAAGAAAACTTCATATTGCACTGGGGCGAATTTATTATTTGAGTCTCATCCCACATTTTTTTGCAATGAATCGGATGAAAACGAATGTATTATACAATGTGTACGGAGAAGGCGTAAGCTTGTCAGGGGATAATCCTGCAACTCTTAAATTAAACAGCAATTAACACACAAAAACAATAAAAACAAATGAACAACATGGGCAAGACAATGAAATAAAAGAAAAGAAAAGACAGAGCTGGAAGCAAAAATTGATTTAAACCCACCCCTACACGTTAATCCTTAAATGCAAAATGAAAAGTCAAAGATCGATGCGTTACGAAGGCCTTTATTAGTCTGTTATGATATTAAACCATGCATCCTGTTATTAGGGTTGTCAGTTAGCCGTCAGTTTATAGTTAGAGGCACGTTGGGGGCTTAATAATAATATATCATGGAGAACATTTTTACCTTTGGGCATTGTCGCAAGAAATATTAGTTTTCATAGGACGAGGCGCCGGAGGGTGTATACATCGCAGAATAAACTTCAAATCTTCGATCGAAAAGCTCCTCTTCTAAATTCAAAGGAGCTAATCTGGTCCCTAATCCCACTCCTATCACAGTTACAGGGCCGCGGAACGGTTTTCAAAGGGGGGGGGGGCTGACCATGCTAAGAATCACAGTCGTGCGGTCATTTTTACATTTTTGTACATAGTTTTGGAAAAAAAAGTGGGGGGGGGGGGTGGCTGAGCCCCCCCCCCCAGCCCTCCCGGGTTCCGCGGCCCTGAGTTCGATGATGGACTAGTCCTGATCGGATAAGGTCTCAATCTTTCAGGAATGAAATTTTATCTTTTTGAGTGAATATGTCCATCTTTTTTTACACTTTCACTCAAAAAAGGTAAAAATTCCCTCTTGAAAGATTGAATCAGGACTGGAAATCAGTATTGATCCCGATAGACGGAGGACTTGTAAGGCGGGTCGGTGGGTTTTCAAAAAGCAGCGGTCCATGGGCAATGGTTCAAAGGATTATTCTTTGTTTATGGGGGACATCTATTGTTGCGCGTCCCCCCCCCCCCCCAAGATAAAATATGATCTTTTGCGCTGACGCCATGGGGTGGTCTACAATCAAAACGTAGAGGGATACCTCTCGAACTTTGGAAAACTATGGCTAAATTTAAATATGACGGGCGAGCGCATGATATGATATTTGAGATTTGCAATGATTACATGAAGGTCGCAGACATCGCCAATGTTATTGAAATGAAAGCCGATGGCAAAACGAATTACAAAAAAAATGGGGCATGAAATAATAACATAGCTCGTGCCCCTGCCAGATATGAGAAGGGAAAATTGATTTCTTTTTCATCGGAAATCAAAATATTGATGAACAGAAAATTGCCCAAAGATAATAATGAGTGTAGGCTTTGTTCAGAATATCACAATGATCGTGATCATGGTTCGGAAGGCTGAAATTGATGAACCACGAACAACTTGTCCGATTTTGTATTTTCTTGATTTTACTATCATGGCAATGCTGGAGAATAAAGCAAATGCCTGATGAAATGAATAACCCAGGTAGTAGTGTATGTAGATCTACACAGCAAAAACTGTGGTGTTAACCGGTGTACATAGAGGACCACACCAGTTATTTTAAACCGGTGTTAAATTGGTGATGTTAGTTCTACACCTATAGGTGTTATTACAACACCTTTTGTTGTTACCTTTACACTCTTTGGTGTTATGTTTAATCTCTAGGGTGTAATTTTAACACCTCAGGATGTGGTCCTCTATTAACACCAATTGGTGTCAGTTTTAACACCACAGTTTTTACAGTGTACATGTATATTAGAAAAAAAGGAATAAATAAGCGAAACAAGTGGAATGCCTCTGGCCGTCTCACCTGCATCACGCAGTTCAATATAGCAGCAGTGCTGACTTTGAATACTACTCTAACTCGCACAAGATGTTCAGTGATACATGGTTACTCTTATGTCCACTTTTTATGAACTAGACCAATAAACTTACAGAGATATGATGGTTATTCAACAGATACACCCAATTCGGCCAAAGTTCATTGACCTTTGACCTTGGTCATGTGACCTGAAATGCGCACAGGATGTTCAGTGATACTTGATTACTCTAATGTCCAAGTTTAACGCACTAGACCAATAAACTTTCAAAGTTATGATGGTAATTCAACAGATACCCCGATTCGGCCAAAGTTCATTGACCCTAAATGACCTTTGACCTTGATCATGTGACCTGAAACTCAAACAGGATGTTCAGTGATACTTGATTACTCTTATGTACAAGTTTCATGAATCAGATCCATAAACTTTCAAAGTTATGATGGTAATTCAACAGATACACCCAATTCGGCCAAAGTTCATTGACCTTTGACCTTGGTCATGTGACCTGAAACGCGCACAGGATGTTCAGTGATACTTGATTACTCTAATGTCCAAGTTTAACGAACTAGACCAATAAACTTTCAAAGTTATGATGGTAATTCAACAGATACCCCCCCGATTCGGCCAAAGTTCATTGACCCTAAATGACCTTTGACCTTAATCATGAGACCTGAAACTTGCACAAAATTTTCAGTGATGCTTGATTACTATTATGTCTAAGTTTCATGAATCAGATCCATAAACTTTCAAAGTTATGATGAGAATTCAACAGATATCCCCAATTCGGCCAAAGTTCATTGACCCTAAATGACCTTTGACCTTGGTCATGTGACATGAAACTCAGGCAGGATGTTAAGTGATACTTGATTAACCTTATGTCCAAGTTTCATGAACTAGGTCCATATATTTTCTAAGTTATGATGACATTTCAAAAACTTAACCTCAGGTTAAGATTTCGATGTTGAATCCTCCAACATGGTCTAAGTTCATTGACCCTAAATGACCTTTGACCTTGGTCATGTGACATGAAACTCAGGCAGGATGTTCAGTAATACTTGATTAACCTTATGGCCAAGTTTTATTAACTAGGTCCATATACTTTCTAAGTTATGACGTCATTTCAAAAACTTACCTCAGGTTAAGATTTGATGTTGACGCCGCCGCCGCCACCGCCGCCGCCGCCGTCGCCGTCGGAAAAGCGGCGCCTATAGTCTCACTTTGCTTCGCAGGTGAGACAAAAACAGATGAATAAACAAGAGTGAAAATGGAAAAACAAAATGAATGAAAGAATAAATAAACAATTACATACATACACACAGAAAAAACTTTGGTGTTAACGGTGTACACAGAGGACCACACCACTTATTTTACACCGGTGTTAAATTGGTGGTTTTAGTTCTACACCTATAGGTGTTATTACAGCACCTTTTGTCGTCACCTTTACACTCTTTGGTGTTATGTTTAATCTCTAGGGTGTAATTTTAACACCTCAGGGTGTGGTCCTCTATTAACACCAATTGCTGCCAGTTTTAACACCGCAGTTTTTACAGTGCATATATGAATGAAGAAATGGATAAATAGGGATAATTTGTGAATAAACAACCTTGTGAATGAACATATTTTATGATCGGACTAACTTGGGCGTAAAAGCAAAAGGAGTACAAGTTTACACCAATTACAACTACCCCTTTTATCTAGTAACGTGGGATTTGATACGTGTTTGGCTGTGACTGCCTCCTGAATGTATGTACATGATGGAAGGGAAGGTAGTTCAAATGAATGAATATAATGATAATGGTAGCTAGATAGAGAGAGAGGGGGGGGGGGAGCTTGAAGAAAAAAGATGGATGATTGTGAAACAAAAGCCACCGAGAGAAATCAAACATTTGCAAAGAGTTACTTTTCATTTTAGTCACGATAAAGGGAAGATAATATTTCAGGCACGTCCACTCTGCTCCGTTTTAAGCATTCTCTAAGAAGATGAAGGATGAAAGGTTTAGGGCGGTATGGAGGTGTTAGAAAGGAGAGAGAGAGAGGGGGGGGGGGGGTGGTAGAGAGAGACCGGCAGGTGAAGATAGACGAAGAGAGTAAGAAGGGGTGTATTTAAAAAACAAAAAGGATATGTATTGTGGAGATTTCACAGTTTGAAAGTTCTTTAGATCAATAAGATGCGACTGTTTAAAATGTATTCGGGCGACGTGGAAATAATGGTTAGCATACTCAAAACATTGCTTCGAAAAAGAGCAGTAAATTCAAACAATGAATATCACTCGATAGTAAATCCGAAATTCATAAAGCATCTTCAACTTTTACCGACAGGGGATTTCGAACCACGATAGGAGTTTTCCAATCTTTCGCAGATCGGCAATTGTTCTAAAGTCTAGTTTATCTTGGGTCATGGTGTAACTCGGTGCGAAAAATTATTAGAAGCTGAAAATGTCGAGATTCGGTTCACATCGTATGTGTTTTCATGGCGAATGCTGTTTTCCCATGCTTTAATGAAGAAAGTCATTCTAGTAAATAATATTCACGGAAAGTTACGAATTAAATGAGTGTATAATGAGCCTATACACCGAGCCTGCATGTTGCAGATTTGTATATATCTGACTCTCAACAGTTAAATATTTATCAACACGATGGCCATGCATTTTGAGAAATTTACGGAAAGGAATTATAAAGTGACCTTGTAATGTCATTGATCAACAGAAAAAGAATCCGCTCGTATTCCGATCGATCTTACTACGATACCATGGAATGTAATCGATATTCGTGTCGTCTGCAGGACGAGGAAAATATAGGTCACGATGTCAGGTGACAGGGTAACCCACTCGCGCTCTGGCGGAGAAGCTTTTAGAATGTATATATTTACATGGTTTATGTCCATTTGTGGGATTACGATTTATGTGTTTTCATAAAGGATATGATGGACGCATACTTTTTTAACATGAGCACACGCCATTGCCATTTCAACGGTCGTATGTGGAAAGTGTTTGCTGTTTAAATATTATTCGCCTTATTCCAAACGCACTGTGAGGCTGTATGAGAGGATGGGGGAGGGTGGGTTATGTATGTGAGTGTGTGTGATTGTGTGGATGGGGTTGGAAGTGTGTTTGCATGCAGTGCGGATTATGAGAGAAAATGAGGGTGTGTGGTTGAGTCAATGATTTTAGGAGATAAGGTGTTTTAACAGTGTGTGTGTGTGTGTGCGTGTGAGGGTATTCCTTTTGTGTGTGCGTGTGAGGGTATTCCTTTTGTGTGCTGGATTGTTAGAGGGTGTGATGGTGTGTGTTAAAACCATGTATAAGTTAAAACCATGTATAACGGAATTAGTAGTTGTGTTATGAATGGAGGTTTCTCCACTGGTTATTTTGATATTAAGAAAGGGTTAAGGCAGGGTGACCCACTTTCACCGTATCTGTTTTTGGTAGTTATAGAAACCATGGCTCATGCGCTTAGGAATGATAGTGTTATTAAAGGAGTGGAATTTGGTGATTCTGAAGTTCGACAAATTTTATATGCCGATGACATGACTTTGTTTGTTAGGAATGAAACATCAATTAAAAGAATACAGGACATATTCCAAGCTTTCCATGACTTAAGCGGTTTAAAGGTTAACATAGAAAAAACTAATATAATGAGGATAGGAAAAAACAGGAATGACCTGGGAACACTACCATTTGGCAATATTGTAACGGAAATGAAAATTTTAGGCGTATATTTTTCCTTGGATGTAAAGAGGATGGAAAACCTGAATTATAAGGAGATTTTGAGTAAAATAAAAAGGATTCTGGGATGGTGGAAACAGAGAGACGTGACAATAATGGGGAAAGTACATTTGCTTAAGACATATGCCTTGTCAAAACTGAATTATGTTTCGTCATCATTAGTTGTTCCAAAGTGGGTAGTAACAGAGATCAAGAAAATTTGTTTTGAATTTGTATGGAACGGAAAAGACAGAATTAAAAGAGACATTTGTTACCAGGACTACGGAAATGGCGGCTTAAGGATGATAGATTTTGATTTATTTGTGAAAACTCAAAGAGTAATGTGGTTAAAACGGTTGCTTTATGGGGAAAGAAATATGGGCTGGAAGCGTTATTTTGACTATAGCTTTAGAAAAGTGGGAGGTAGGTTTATTTCACTCTGTAATTACGATGTTAAATTATTAAATTTAAAAGCACCAGTGTTTTATTTTGATATGTTAAGGGCTTGGCAAGATATGGAGGAAAATCAGAATTTTAGTGCAGGAAAAGCTAATCCAATTTTTTCAATAATAAAGATTATATTTTGAGAGGTAAAATGATTTTTGATGAAGACTTGTTTAAGAAAATATTTATCTAGTAGGTCACATTCTCGAGGAAGAGCAGGTGAGAACAATCGATTATTTTCATAATTTAGGTTTGAGTGCTGAAAATATCATGGAAATTTGGAAGTTAACTGATGTAATTTTGAAAAGCGGAAAATATAATGGGAATTTCCACCATTTATGCTCGAATGACGTACACAAGTACAATATCTCTTTGAAGATGTTTGGAAAGATAATTTTACTGAAAGATGTATACCTTCTAGAAAGGTTTATGAAAATTTTGTAATAAATTTACAACATCTCTATACTTTACAAATAAGGGATGGCCACAATAATTTTGATGTCTCAAAAAAAGAAATCTCAGGAATATTTATAAGACCTAGAATCACAATAATCTTACCAAAAGTAAGAGAATTTCAATATAAATTACTTCATGGTGCAATATACACCAACGAACATTTGTTCAAATTTGGTTTTAAAGATACTAATATCTGTTCATTCTGTAAACATATAACCGGAATCTTATGAACATTTATTCTGGCTTTGTAATGATGTTAAAGCTTTATGGCAGAGGGTCATTGAAAAACTTAGTTTGATAAAGCTTCAAAATGCAGAGTGGAAAGATATACATGTGGGAATTAATGGATCCGATCTTGAAGTGAAATTTTGTAACACGGTAATTTTTTAATGAAATATATCATTTTTAGATCAAGGTCAGAAGGTAGAGTTCCTACTCAAGAAGAGAGTATTCAGAGAGTCGTAGAATATCGAAATGAAGAAAAAGCAATAGCTATTAAAAGGAACAAGTTAGACAAGCATTTATTAAAATGGGAGAGAATGTACCGAAATGGCAGGACTGAGGGCGATATCCAGGTGTGATTTGGGAGAAAGTGACTGTGTAGGTGTGTGTGAGGGTGTATGTGTGTATGTGAGGGTGTGTGTATGTGTGTTTTGGGGGGAGGGATAATGAAGTTTTCCTTTGGGATGGGTGATTCTTTGGGATGTTTTTTTTTATTTATTTATTTATTTTTTTTTTTTACTTGTCGATTTCTTTTTTGATTTGCTTTGTCTTTGATGAGTGCAAGCCAAGTAATCTCATATAGTTTTAAATCATTGTTGAATATTTGATACGTGAAAGGAAAAGTGTTAGGCATATTATATGTATTTTTTTTAAGGGGATCCTAGTGTCAGTATATCTATTTGTTAATTGGTTTGTTTTGGATTTGGGTCTACTTTGTTTTGTTCTTTCTTTGTATTCCATGTATAAATAGCCCTCCACAAATGTGCAAGGGAAGACTTTGATTGGGGCGGGGGGGGGGGGGGGGGGGAGGAGTGGTGTTTCAAACATTTTTATAACTGATTTCATTGTTTCTCCTTTAAGTTATATATGATTTATGCTGGTATTAAGTTAGTGAAAAATGTCCAAATATGAAATGTAAAATATTATGTGTTTTGAAATGTTAATTTGAAATGTTATATATTTTTGTTCATGGAATCAGAATAAAACAATATGAAAAAAAAAAAGTGTGTCTGTGTGCGTTGTTGTAGATAGGTTCTATACGTGTGTACGTTTAGAGAATAGAGTGTGTTTAATGTATGTGTGTGTGTGTGTAAGAGAGTGTGTGATTTGGAATAAGGAGTGAGGGTGGGTGTGTGTGTGTGTTAATGTAACTGAAAGAGGGCGTATATTTAGAACTAGCATGACAAGGGCCAGGTTAAGGGTTAGATGAAAACAAAATGGTGAACTTAAGAATACACACATCATTCCATTCTTTTTTCATGAAGTAGCAATGGATGGTTACGGAAAATAAAATGATATATATTTTTTATTATTTTTGCTTAAGTACTTTTAGTCTCTTGTCGCTTATTTAATTAACTCCTCTCGCTCTCTTCAGACATCAACCTTTAAATTTCCATACAAAGATGGTAAGACATGCCACCTGTCTTGAATGTTGGCTCGATGCATTATGGGGGCACTTTGAGGTGTCATTTTTTACGAGATTTCGGATATTTTGCGACTCTAATCCTAATGAATAATTCAAGATACTATTGTGGTTGACTTGTGGTATCAATGCATGGGAGGCTGGTTCAAGGGATATCCATCTATACTATCTCCATTTCTTTTCTTTATTTTTATTTTGATTCCAATGAAAGCTTAAGGATAAGAATGCAATAGCTGATTTTTGAAAGCTGATTTCCTTAAAAATTATGTAAAAACAAAGGTTATCAGTATCATACACTGAACTTTGAAATGTAAGCTGAACAATGATCACGCTGAAAGTCACCCACATTGACAAGCACGGGTGGGAGAGCGTAACATTTTTGGTTTTAAAAACCTGACAGATATTCTGATTGAAATGCCGGATATACCATGCGTAATTTGCTAATTTTTCCACAATTTTATCATTCCTTTGAGATTTAAAAAAACAGATAATCTGGTTCATGATCACAATCCTCAAAGAGTGCGGTGATTTCAATCCTTTTGGAATGGGAATTGCATATTTTGGGAGTGGATTTTATCTGTTTTTTTTTAAGTAAAAGTGTCCAAATACCCAATTTACTTTGGAAGGAGCAATAGTGTACTCTATAAGGATGTTCAGGTCACTCCATAGGGATTGGTTAGTCTGCTGTGCAAAGCATTCACTGGAGTTAAGGGTCTGAATGTGCAGCCTACTGCAGGCCCTATCGCTCAGGATTGAACAGCAAATTTTGCATGTGCTAGTCTTTGCGTGGAGACGCACTTGTTGATCAAGATTAGAGATTGATATCACTCCAAGAGGAATGTGACTAGGTACTAGATTGTAGTACATTTTACATATATCTTGGAGACATATGGAATAATCATAAACTCATCGTGAACTCGCTATAAGAAGCTAGTGTATCTTATTAAAGACTCTTAATGTCAAGCTTTCTTAACAGATTCTTATTAATTTCAATATTACTCATTAAAGCTTTAAAATGTATCTCAGCATGTCTCTAGATAAATGTTGAAGCAGTATTTCGTCTTAATAATTAATCCTAGTAATAAACAAGAAGTAAAATATACGAAGATGACATTTTGAAAGTCGTTTAGATTCACTCGTTCGATATACTCCCCGGTATTCTACATGTATAAAATCGGCTTAACTATCTGGGTCAGATATCTTATAATCCTCGCCTGGGAGAGTACTATAGACCCTCAAGTTTATACCCCTGGGTTAAATCCGCCATGATTTCTGATGAGGGATCCCCAAACAAGACATATCGCGGGATTTTGCTCTTGTTGGAGAATTAAAAAAAGAGTATATCGCTAACGATTTTCTACTTCAATGAGTTAATGTGTAATGATTTGGAAATAAGAGAAATATTGTATGACCCTGGATCAGTGAGCGTGTCATAAAAACGGCCTGTCGGACGTTTTATCGGACAAGTCCATATTTATCTGACAGTTACCATGGCAACAGAGTTTTTCAGCCAGTAAGAATCATGGAAATTTGTCAGATCGTGGATGTGCCAAGCCGAGTGGTCTAAAAGTATCGACAAAGGGCATTCTCAATGAAAAAAAATGGGATAAGTATTGTTATAAATTTTGCTGTGTAATGTCCCTGCGTCGTTTTCAATACACTTTTTTTTATCCGTTCCGCTCCTTGTCCTTTCACTTTAAACTCTTAATTTTGATCACATGAAAAATCAGAGGGGGCAATTTTCCATGTCCTCCCCATGTTGTGCTCCCTACGGGTAATCAAGCTAATTTCATACATTATTAATTTCATATACTATGCATGGAAAACTTCTAAGAAGAGAGGATACAAATAATATATCCATGCCATTTATTACTGTGATTAATTCATCCAGATTAAGGATCTTGATATTACAGACTGGGAATGGTTGTCAACTGAAAATAAGTTTCAAGAAAGAGAAGGGAGAGAGAGAAAACACGATTTTAAAGACACTGTTTTAGTTTCGGAAAAACATTTTACATCTTCCTTCGCGTAATGAATACCCCTTCATGTAATAAACTGCACCCTCTCGGGTGTAATGCATTCGTTGGAGAATCTCATTAAATCGCGGATTGAAATATAATCTAAAATCATAATGAGATTGATATTTTGCTTCCCTTAAAATCTGGAAAGTGGACCTGGATTATTAGGTTTTCATCATTAATGAGACTTGATACTACACGAAGATAATGAATGAAGTTGCCTTCATTCAATACAATTACAAGAGTGAATGAAATTTCCTTTTGAACATCTACTGATTATTCGTGACCTCTAAAATCAAAATTAAAATGCTTGGAGATGGTAAAAAACGTGAAAGAAGGTTGATTTCGAATTATGATTGTATTTTTGAATGAAAACTAATCAGGACAAACCTAGCTCTTGAAATTAATTAGCTTCATTTCCGTTTTATTTCATTACTGGAAAGGGTTTTTAACTACAAGGGTTTTAACCCTTTAACTACGAGGGTTTTAACCTACAAGGGTCATTTTGCCTCCGAAGAAGATTCTGCTAGGATCGAAAGCTTAGGCCCCTTTTGACTCTCTACAAGGGTTCTTGATCGTTTTAAATGTGATACACAGAACGGATTTAGGAGAAAGAAAATATATTATCAAATGCCCTTCATGACATAGAGCAACCAGGAATTCTTTGTCGAAAATTTGTAAATCAACTCAGCAGTTTCGTCCTGTGCTCTCTTTAAGCGACATAATCATATCTAAAATTTTCGTCAGCTCCGAAACTTTCGACCAAGTCCCCAAGCTGTTCTTTGTCGGTTGACGGACACTTCCAAAACATTCAATGTGTTGTTGAATACGTTAGGTATCTTGGTGCTAAACTCCCTAATGCTTGACGAGAATAAAAAATGGGTTTTCGAGTGTCTGTTCCGAATCACAAGAACTCCACAGCAATAATTTGCAAGAAATGGCAGATCTGCGACATAGACGGACTTCGAGCAAGTCTTGAATTCCTCATGGCTTGAAAGAGAACCTGTCCTGTCCTTGATTTTAAAGAGCAAACACAGTCCTAATAGCCTCACCTCAAGTCCTCAACTACTCATATCTGCCAGGCCCATTTCCCATAATGCATCGTTCTATGCAGTATTTTCATTCAGGCTGAGAACACACCGATATACTATTCCATTCGTTCATACCGGGATAACTAAGTTACCAAGTAGCAAAAACAGGTACCATTCATCTTAAAAACATTCTACAGTGCGTATCAAAAAAGGTTACACTTAGAAAAAGTCCTGTAAAATTATACATTTGTAATATCCTGAAGATTTTTCCACATTTTAACATTGGCACAGATTCATTTAAGCAAATGACGATATAACTGTCGAAAAATATTTCCGCTTGAGTGGGCACCACTTACCTGTGAAAAGTTAGTGAAAAATGATTTGCGCAGAACTTTGAAATAGTTATGCGAATAAAAGTAGACCTTAATCATGAAGAACACATGGAATTTAATTGCTGATATGGTTTACGGTACACCATGTAGAGTGTTATAGAAACAGTGGATAGAAGAATAGAAGAAGTGGATAGGCGAGAAAGTGGAGATTTGAGAATAGAGTATTCTTTCTTGAAAATAGTCCTGAAAAGGGCTGTAAACCAGAAGGAATGTTGAGTGAGAACAGCTTGAGTAGTAGACCGCCGGCCTAGAGCTTTCCCCCACGTCCGAAACGTCGAGTCTCTCTACTACTCATCATCTCTACTCGCCGACTCAAGCCAGCATCTCCTCACTAACTCTACTACTCAAGCTGTTCTCAATCAACATTCCTTCTGGTTTACAGTCCTTTTCAGGACTATTTTCAAGAAAGAATACTCTATTCTCAAATCTCCACTTTCTCGCCTATCCACTTCTTCTATCCACTGTTTCTATAACACTCCACATGGTGTACCGTAAACCACATCAGCAATTGTACATGCCACCATGCAAACCTTCAAACAACATCTGACATGGAATTTAGGTAGTAAATTTGATTAGAAGATATCTTTTACCTTTTTAACTTGTTTCCTTGCCCATAACACTTTGAAGAGTGCATTGCGCCCCACCCAACTCCCGCACACACCAAGGCCATTGTGACGATATTTGATTTACACTGAGCTGTGATTTACATGGAATGGCTTAGGCTTGATTTCATTTTGTTAATCATTGTCAAGCTTGGGAAAAGTGTGGAGAAACAAGTATTGAATGAAAATGACATGTAAACCCACTTTGAATGATAAAACCTTAGTAAAAAATGCTGGAGATGTCTGAAATAAACTTTTGTTCAGATTCAGTTATGTCCTCAGATCCAGCTGGCATAAAAATGGTGAAGGTTGTGCTTACTAAGTGTTGGAAGTTCAATTTGGGTGGCAAAATTGTTAAAAAATGTTTGAATGTATCCGTTTTTATTCAATTGACTAAAAGTGAAGGGAAATGTATGAGAATTGTTTCGCAGGGTAAGTTTGATTTCACCCTTTCCCTTTGACACAGCGTGAAAAGGAGCATTTCTGCGCAAACATGTTTCTGCGAGCTTTACAAAAATGGACAGTGCTCACTCAAGTGTAATATTCTGTCAAAACTTTTACTTTCGTTGAATAGATGAGACCCAAACCCAAGATTATATGCGAAAAAATTACCCACATGTTGTATATATTTTTAATTCACAGGGCTTTTTCAAAGTGTAAACTTTTTTTGATACGCACTGTAGTTCCTCTATACAAGTATGTTTAGAACTATGGGTGATTTTTTTCATTTTTATCACTATAATATTTATCTCAAAACGTATATTTAAGACTAGCTATTATAGTGTTGATCAGTTAGCTGCCTTTTTAGCATTATATGAGGTTACAACCACATGAAAAGTGTGAAATAAAGCGACTTTAAAACCCATGCTCAAGATTTATAGCTTGATATTCCGCTACGGGTAATTAGATTCCAGTAAATTAGCTTCAGGGAATTGGTTTTCATCCGGTCCGGCTTTAGTCTGTCATGATAGAAATTGCCTTGGAATTATTCAAACATCATAATGAAAAATCGGTCCCGGCTAATCTTGGTGAAAATAAGCTCCCATATTTGATTCCATGATTAATTTGATATTTTGAAACCGAAAGCTTATTAGCTGGTGAATATAGATTCCGAATTTTTGAACGTGGAATGTAACGTGAGGCCTGTGTCTTAAGAAGGGAGGGTTAATGGTCCTTGGAATCGAGGATTCTGCAAGGATGTATGGAGTCTGGGGGGTGTGCGGGAGGGGTGCTGAATGGCTGCTGGAGGGATGTGATCCTAGTACTGGAGTTTGTTGTTGCAATGCATTCATAAACACGTCTCTATAGTTGAATTCCTATTGGTTTGGATTGTTGTGAAAATAGAGAAAGAAGATCGCGCCGTAAGTTTGTTCCGTGAAATATGTTCCAGCGAAAATTACTCCTCCTGAAAATGCGCCACTTCTTAAGCCGAGTTTAAACAATAATAATCGGGAAGAAAATTTGTGGTGCATTAAGAAAAAACAACAGTTGAAATTACTATATCCTGAAATTGGGAAATAATTTCCATTATTCATTATCATTTTAGTTCACCTGGAAGTTTGACCTTTTGCACCCAGAACCCCATTCCATCTCAAAAAATCTGAAAACAAATTACCGCCACATCCCGACCTCCCCGGTTCTCTCTCCCCTCTTCCATCAATCTATATATTGGGCTATTACCATGTAACATGATATCACGCGCTATATCACTCAAATGGAGTGAAATAGTTCACTCTTTGAAAATCTAAATCCATGAACCCATCATTTTGTGCGAGCATTGATGTCGCTCGAGGTCGAAAAGTCGAATTCTGCGTTATGATAAAATAATAAGTACATCTGACTGGAATTTCGAGATATTTAGGCATTGCACTTTAATTCCGGGACTTTCATCAGACAACATGAAATGGGCTGGATGTACAAATACAGTAAGGCTGCATGTACTTTTACCTGCAGTGCTGTTAAATCATACATGTAAGTATTTCTATTACTAGATCGCCCTTTTACCTTGTTTGAAAGGAACAATTCTTCATCAAAAAATATTTAGAAAAGATGGGTTAGCATCCAAAATAGATCGAAAAGATATACATCCCAACATCGAAAAGTAAGAGCACAGTCAGATGTCAACTGGTCAAAGTTTGATTTCAATAATACAACATTGATAGACATTGGAATTGTAATATTTAATTGTAAAGAGGAGTCAACAAGTCAACAAATTCTCGATCCGATCTTATACCTTCAGTTTTGAATGTTTCTGAGAAACAGATATGGTATAACGAGTTTTCCCTTAGGGACGAGAAATGAATCCTAAAACGTAGCAAATGCACTGGAAATGCAAGCAAATCACGATGAAGCCTTTGTCGAGGTCCGGTGCGGTGTTTCAGAGTTGACGAAAACCGCAAATATACACTGCAAGAACTCCAGTGTTTATCTAACACCAGCCGGGAATCTATATAGGTCCACACCAGAGAGAAGTATTGAAACAACACCAGTTTGGAATCAAACCGATGCTGTTTTAAAACTAATTGGTGTTGCATAAACACCTATCTGGTGCTAGTGTTGTTTAACACTTCTCTGGTGTGGACGGTTACACTTCGTAATTCCGAAGGTTCTTAATTCCGAAACAGGTAAATTTTCTATACCTCGATGTTCGTTAATCCGAAAACGTAAAAGGGTTAGTTAATCCGAACATTTGTGGTGTTATTCCGATGGTTCGATAATCCGAAAACGAAACAAGGTTCGATGTTCCGAAGGTTCGTTGGTCCGAAAACGAAATAAGGTTCGTTAATCATTACGTTGTCGGACTAACCAACCTTCGGAATTACGAACCTTCGGAAATACGAAGCTTCGGAATTACGAATGTATGCGGGTGTAGACATATATAGATTCCGGGCTGGTGTTAATCAACACCGGAGTTTTTGCAGTATGTTGAGTAGAAGTTCCATTTATACGACAAGCCATCTGTACAGGACTGTTCTAGAATTGTCCATCGCAGGATTTGCAAAGTGACCATTTGGCCCGGGGCGTGATGGCAAACCCATCGCATCTGTTTTCAAGTTCATAACGAGTTCAAATAATCCCCAGATATATTTCATTTATGCCAATGCATATCAGAGTTTGGTCATTTAGAATTAAAAACATAATACTTTCGTTCTTTGCTCGTGAATATACAATTTAATGCAATGACATATTTTCTGGATATTATTGACCCTTTGCCAAATAAGACTTCTAATAAGATGACCTAAAGTACTACTAGAATTCTACCAGAGTTCACCTATGGTTTGCTGAAAGTAATGCAAAAAAATTGATTTGTCTAGTCATGTTTTCCTTCATACATTCAAACACGTGATCCTTTGTAAAATGATTTATTTTACGGATGACAAAGTGGAGCAATGGGGGTAATCCTTGCGCTTATGGCAAGGTAGCGGGTTCGAATCCATGTGTAAGCATAAACTAATTGGCCCGTATTCTGAAGTCAGGTTTAACTTAGACCACGGTCTAACTCTGTGCTAAAATTATGGGGAGCCTAAATTTCAAAAATTATGTTTATATTGTATATTTCTTATGTATACTATTTAGTTTCCTTTGGCTTTCATAATGAAGAAAAATACTTCAAAATACTTCAGTTATCATTCCCAGACAATTTGGGTGTCATAATATGAGTTCATAAATTTGATGTGCACTCTTAGGGATTCGTGCCCCAATTGGCTTTCCATAGTTAAACAACAACTTTAAACCAGGGTTTCATTTAAACCTGAGTTCAGAATACGGGACAATGCGTATTTTCTCAATTCGTTCAAGATTGAGGCGCGACTTTGAAACAAAGAAGTACAAGTCCAATCTGTTTAGCCTAGATTTTAGTCCTCAAAACGGGTTCATCTTTTGGTGTGGATACACAAGGAATAAACAGGTCACCCCCCCGGACAGCAGACTTACCAACTACTCAACCTTGCAAGTCCCCCCCCCCCCCCCCCCGATCATTCCAATGGGTGCTTTACATTGACCTCGATAAGTCAGCCAAACTACCAGTTAGAATAATAAAGAACATTCGACCAAAACGAACTGTTAAGAAGAACATAAGGCATGTACAAGGACTACATCAGTATCCTGTTGAAGTGCCTTACTGAAGTATCTTGCTAAAAGCGTTTATCTTTAGGTAGTCAGGTAAGTCAACAGTATGTGAATTTGAATACACAAACATCAAATGATGCATATCGAAGGGTATGATGTTCGGATGATATTTATTTAGGGTTCAATCCGAACAAAGTAGCCCTTTTTAACAATCCCTTTAAAAAAACTGAAAAAAATCGTTAATGTAAAATGTGTCGGTTCTAAAAAACAGGATAGAGAATCGTAAAACTGTGGCGAGGTTATTATTGTTGCTTCTTTGATAATGAATTTATGTCCCACGACATTTGCTCCGGCGACAATTGCTCCGCTCTAAATTCCACACACTAATCAAATGACCAACTTCAATATGTTTAACGACATATCCTACCCAGTTGACATGTGATTTAAACATCATTCATTTTAAACTAGATTAGTAAAACGTGTTGCAACTCAGGGCTGAAGTCTATATCTCTAATTCGGATAAAGAAACTTAACTCAATTTTTGTTAAAAATTTATACAAGCCCCTCCCCAACAACAACAACAGCAAAAAACCCCATATTGAATTAGGTCATATGTAATTATTAGAGAAAATGGCATGTTCTGTCCGAATAAAGTTGTCAAATTAAATAATAGGCCATCTCAAACTGATTAATAATTTTTTTTTAGGCCGAATTGACCATCAACATCTTTTCAAATTCTCTGAGATACTTTTGTCGCCCCTTTAACATCGGCAAAGTACTAAGAATAACAATGAGCACTCGGCAAAATAGGCCAGGAAGAAGTGCGTAAAAGCCAAGAAGCAATCGGTACATTCGCTGAAGTACCCTACTAAAAGCCTTTGTCTGACAAGTGTGTTCTCAAATAACGTCGACCCTTCTACAACTCAAGGTCGAGGTTATGAGGGCGTATTCTCACGAGGGGAGATGTCTTCTGAAGTCTGGCCGCCGTTTCAAGAAGAGTGTCAGTTTCAGCCCTGGACATAAGGGTTACTATCTGACAATTTACTTATAAGAATTCAGAAACTATAGTGACTCACAACGAATGTAAAACAATGGTGTCTCAGAAAGGTGAACTGACACCAGTTGGTGTCTCGTAAGACGTACATGCTGACACGTAAAAATTACACCCTATATCACAACACCAAAGAATAATAACCATTTATAGCACCGTAGATTTAACTCAAATTATTGTAGTGGTTTTCTACACTGCAAAAACACAGTGAAATAACACCAGCCCGGTATCTATATCGGCAAACACTAGGAAAGAGTTGAAACAGTACCATTTAAGAACCAAACCCATATTGGTCTAACACTGGTTAGTGCTGTTTAAATGCGTACCTAGTGTTAGCCTATATAAGGTCGAAGTGGTGCAGTTTCAACATCTAAACGGTAGTAAATTAACGCTGGTATTTTTGCAGTGTATGTACGCCAACTAACACCAGAATATGATATATATATATCTTATGATATATAATTGCATTGATTCAATTATATCTAATGATATTGATTATATTGATTTAATTTGACATGTATGTTAATTTATATTTAGATTACTTTCAAATATGTATTTTTTTTTCTTCCAATATTGAATTTTGTTCATGCTATTGTTTATTTAAATTGAATCAATCTATCTTGTACTTATTTGTATCATTTTGAAGAATGAAAATAAATTTGAATTGAATTTTGAATAAATAGTTGTTATACGCACTGCAAAAACTCCAGTGCTGATTTAACACCAGCCCGGAATCTATTTATGTCAACATCAGAGAAGTGTTAAACAATACCAGTTTGGTTTTGGTCGAACACCAGATAGGTGTTTATAAAACACCAATTAGTATTGAAACAGCATCGGTTTGATTCCAACTTGGTGTTTTTCAATACTTCTCTGGTGTGGACATATATAGATTCCGAGCTGGTGTTAAATCAACACCTGAGTTTTTGCAGTGCATGTGAGCCGACAATTTAGTCAGAGCTGAAAACTTCCATGACACGGACTCCTGGGGAGCGTTTCACGAAAAACTTTGTCAGTGATTTTCACTGACATGTGTTATACACTTAAAAAAATGAAGTTATTATTAAGCACTTACACTGCAAAAACTCCGGTGTTGATTTAACACCAGCCCGGAATCTATATATGCCCATGCCAGAGAAATATTGAAACACCAGTTTGGAATGAAACCGATGCTGTTTTAATACTAATAAGTGTTGTATAAACACCTATCTGGTATTATACCAAAACCACACTGGTGTTGTTTAACATTTCTCTGGTGTGGATATATATATATATTCCAGGTTGGTGTTAAATCAACACCGGACTTTTTGCAGTGTAATATCCTTGTATAGTGACTGCACTTTGAGTGGTGATATTCTAGTTCAACATGTTCAAATTTGAACCAGAAAACCAGCACTCAATGTGCAGTAACTGTACAAGGACATCAAGTGCTAAATTAGCACTTCATTTTTTAGAGTGTTAAATTATTGCAAATTCCTTTAATCCGATTGGCTAATGGAAAATTAGTCAGTCGAAAAGATTATCTGACAAACTTTAGCGTGAAACACTCCCCCTATGTTAAGTTTCGAAAATCTATACATTCATATCTACTTGAGATGATAGACAAAGGCCCCGTTTCACCAAGACTTGTTATGATAACAAATGCGTAATCTTTATAACAAATTTACTTTCATCCAATCAGATTGTACGATTTCAGTAGATTTTAACTGTTAATGCAAATTTGTTAATATAACAAGATTTATGAAACGGACCCCAACACTTTTTATTGAAATACCTCCAAATCAGAGTAGTCAATCAGGCGGAGGGGGGGGGGCTTCAGCTCCCCACTACAGCAAATTATATAGACTACGAAAATGCATGCATGGCCACCCCCCCCCCCCCTTCTTCCAGACCTTGACACGGCCCCTGTGTTATGATCGAAAAACTAATAAAACTACTAAAAGGAAAAAATCTAAAGAATAGATGTGTGTGTGTGTCAAGGGGAGGTGGGATCGATATTAGACACCGTATTTAATATTACGTCACTGACGTTACACCCCGGCTCGATAGAATCGCATTTATTCGAACGGGTGTTTATTCATGAAGCAAGATGCGGAAGGTGAGACGGAGACGAATTTTCTTCTACATGATTGCATATCGAGGACACCTTGCCTTTCAGCGGCTTGTATGTAGCAATGCTTGAATTTTAAAGGTGGTATGACTGGTGCCTGCCACACAGCCAAACAGTGTAGTTTTAACCGGTGTACGCATGGCACCACATTGAATTGAATTTGCGTCGTTATTTCAACATCTTTTGGGGCTATAACGCCGTTGGTTGTTGCTTTACAGCTTCCTTTGATGTTTGGTGTAATGTTAACACATCAGGATGTGGTTCAGGGCCGTCGCCAGGGGGGGGGGTGCGGAGGTGCGAACGCACCCCCCTTCAGAACCAAAAATAAAAAATATAAAAAAAATAAAAAATAAATAAAAAAATAAATAAATAAATAAAAACAACCGGAGGGGGGGTAGGGATACTTGAGGGCTCTTTTGAAAAAGATCTGGCCGGCGGGCTATATACTGCATGAAATTGCTTTAATACGTTGTTTTTGTGTTTTTTTTTTCATAAAAAGCACCCCCCCTAGGAAAAAGCTGGTGACGGCCCTGGATATGGTTCTGTACAGACCACAAATCGTGCCAGTTTTAACGACCAAGTTTTCACAGTGTAAGCGTACACGTATAACACAAATCAAAGTTATCAATCATACTCACATAATTGAAGTGTGTGTGTGTGTGAGGAGGGGGGGTGCGGCGTCTTTGGTGTGCAGAACGAAAATATTCGTTACCTATTTCTTTAATTAAAAATTCTAACATTAACCCATAAATATAAAAAACACAATTTGTTCATTTTAATTTGAAAATGCAAGAGAGAGAGAAACCACCATCGTAATTTGCTCGGTCGACTCTCTCCCTCGCTTACACATTCTTTGATATTTTTCCAATAATGATATGCTCCCATCAGTCCTCTGGAAATACACTTTTATGTGACTAGGAGACAAACACGGGTAGCCGCATCACGAATTTCAAACAAAAAGTCTTACACACGACATGCGATGAGTTTTACTAATTGCGCTAAATTATTCATTAGACTACTGGGGTCGAGTCCAAGGAACTAGCCTTCTTGAGCATAATGAGGACAATCGCCGGTCACTTATCAAATTAGTTTTCTGCCAAATTAACCCTATGGTTACGACAGTTAATCGTCCATAAAATCACGTCTTATGGTTATCTCTTTTATGATAAACGCGTTATCTGCAAGAAAAGTTTGAAAAGAGAATACATGCTTCGATGGAAAGTCGACTCTGAGCGACCCATCCGATGGCGGATATTAAAACAGGTTAGCCAGTGGGCCTATGTACATACCTCTCGAAAGAGCGGTTAAGAATATTTACTTAAAAGTGCATCCTGTATTTGGATCCTAATAATTGCCCGAGCGCGAGCCTGGACTAAAAAAGTGTTACCTGTGAATCTGCTATCGCATTGTACATTGAGCCTGGTGAACAAGCCTATATTTGAATATAATAATTTTTATGTATATTACACATTACGTGACTGAATGATAACTACACATCGATAACACACACACTCAACATCACACTTCACACAAAGTACACGCTTCATAAAATCTCACACAAACACACATTTTTTGTATTTTATTGTATGGGTATACTTGCAACAACAACAGCTCAGAATAGGATACCAGAAATACACGACGAGTTAGGGGCAGTGCACAAATTGAAGACGAGTGCAATATAAGCCCTAACGAGTTGGCAGTTTCAGGCATCCCATTAAGGAAAGACATTCCTAACCACAATTACTAAACAGGGGCCCGTTGCAGAAAGAGTTGCGTTTAAACGCAAGTCAAAAAATCAATTGCAAGTCAGAAATGCGCGCTGTTGATTGGTTGAAAATCAAGTTGCGCATGATTTTTATAGTTGCGTTTGATTGCAACTCTTTCTGCAACGGGCCCCAGGCCTACTAACAAGATCGAAGATGAAGTCCTTAAAGGAGAATGAAACCTTTGGAACAAGTTGGCTTGTGTCGAAACAGAAAAATCAACGAATAAGAACAAACAAAATTGAGAAAAATCGGGCAAATAATGAGAAAGTTATGAGCATTTGAATATTGCAATCACTAATGCTATGGAGATACTCTCATTGGCAATGCGACAAGGATGTGTTATGTCACATGTAAACAATTTTCCTTTTATAAAATACCCCCAAAATGTCTCTCTTTGCTTTTTTCGTATGTTAATACACACTCTTTATCCACTATGTATTCTTTAAAAACCTGTATTACATGCCCTCCTATAGACAGAATATAGTCATGATCTACTGATAGATGTGATAAGTGAAATATATAGACTAAAGTGATGGGGAGAGTTGTTCACAAGTGACATCACACATCTATGTCGCATTGCCAATTTGAGGATCTCCATATAGCATTACTGATCGCAATATTCAAATGCTCATAACTTTCTCATTATTTGTCTGATTTTTCTCAAACTTTCGCTGATCTGTTTCTTTGATTTTTCTGTTTTCACACAAGCCATCTTGTTCCAAAGGTTTCCTTCTCCTTTAAAATCACGCCTATAAACAAATGGACCGTAATTCTCATCGACTAACTCTATGTTCAGAACTATTCCATTTTTGCGCCTCTTGCAAAATAAAGCTGGCAAAGGTGTTTTTCCCAACAACTCCTAACTACCCCTATTGTGGTGACGCGGCCCAAAGGATGAACCTGCTTATACATTGCGAGGACGATTTCTGGAGAGGTTTCAGAAATAGTTCCGATCAATCGCAACTCCAAGAATCATGCGCAACTTGATATTCCAACCAATGAAACACGCGTGTTACTGACTTGCGGTTGTTTTTCTTTTTAGTTGCGTTCAAACGCGTCTCTCTGTGGCACAGGGGCCCCCTGAAGCGGTTACTTCTGGTTGGTGTTTTCATGACATTCATGTTGTCATTAATATTCTGTAGCATTGATCACGTGACCCATGTACGTGTCTCAATAGGCACTCGAAAAGATATGGGGTTCATACGATTGAATAAGGCGGAGGCCTCAAGCTAGGCTCGGATAGCTCGTAAACAAGATCATCGTCCAGACAAGCAGAGACTTTACATTTTTAGGGGAAAAAATTGGTTTGGGAATGTCATGATTTTAGAAATTTATGTCATGATGTAGGGTTTTACACAAAAATTATATAACCAAAAAGTTTAAGTCCTTTTAATTTCCTTGTTTTTCTTGTATTTTTGTAGGTCTATTTCGTAAAATGATAATAAATGAATTTCATATGTCTTTCACTTTACATCTCACTTTCATCTCTCTATTATTGTATTACAGATCTGTATAGACCTCTGAATTTGAAATGTATTTTTTTCATTTTCTTATAATATTGTGGGCTTTAGAATTGAAGTTTTATTGATAATGGAATCAAATAACATATCCTTGGACACAATGACTAGTGTACAAGGATCGGCTTTAGTTGCGAAATATTTCCGTTATAGTGTTTAATGTATTTTCGTCTTCAAACCTATGCTTGAATTGCATGGAATGGAAAAGAAGAAAGGACACTAAAAGAGTAGTTATTCAATCATATACTATATAAGAATACCTTGGTTAAAATAAATTTTAAGGTAAGTAGCACTTGCTACTTCCCTCGCATATCCTCGGTAACCACTGAAAGCTGCCTATTTTGCGAACGCACACGTGAGGAGATCTTAACTTAATGCCCGCCACAGACTTAAACACATATCAAACATAATTCTTTATTATTAGTAGCATGGCTGGCCATTTTATCATACAAACTATTCCTCAAACGCAGACTCACGTTTGACACTTCAACCAATTAGAATGAAGATTTGACTACAAAGCCATAGTAGTACACAGTAAAGCTAGTCTCACTGATTCAGACTCTGCATTATGCACTGTGCGAATTGTGATAAACAAAGGTCTGTGCCTATAGACTACATTCAAACCGTTATCATTTCTTGGATGTCCGATAATTCAGCTTGATGCAGCTATTAAAGATGGGATTGCTCTTTACATTTAAAGAGAAATTCAAGTAGTTGCAGTAAACACTGATTTCATGAGAAAGTCTGTTAAAAACAAGGCTTAATTGTCAGTATGTCAGCGAGGATCTAGATCTGGTACAGTTACATAAACTGAACTTTGTGAAATATTGAAATCTACGCTGAAAAATGTTCAGACTGAAGATCCCCAACACAGATAAGCGCACATGGGACAGTGTATAATTATTGCTTTGAATGTCGGGCCCGACGCTCTACCCGAATCCTGTGCTTATTTGCTGATTTCTCAGCAATTACACAATTTCTTCCAGAATCCTTTGACACATGCGTTTTGTTTATACAAACAGACACTTTGGTGGTCATTTCATTGGATTCTGTACGAACTCTTTTTGATATCGTTACCAAAACTAGAATTTACCTTTAACGACTGTCCAGGTGTATCTCCCGCTCAGTCTGTAATTACTCAATTCCAAACCAACATGTCTAATGTGTGTTTGCTTTTATTGAGGGTAAGTGACATTTCATTTGACAAATGCCTGCGCCTCGGGATAATTTACTCCCGATCGCGAGCAAGAGATGCAATTAGGGCACGATCCGTCCTTTAGTCGTAAAGATGGAAATGTATAAACACATAGCCTGAACATGTTAGCCATGTTTCCAGATTACGAAGCGTAACATTAATTGCCTCAAGATTTGTGAGGAACGAAAGCTGTGCTTGTTATATCATCACACGTCGCCTTGTACGTGACATGTTGCAGGGCATAAGAAAACACATAATATGCATTGTGAAAAAAACCCTGTTGTTAATAATAATAATAATAACAATAATAATAATTGTACATTTATATTCCGCAATTTCTATATGTATATATTCAATTGCGCATTACAATTATCCTGATAATATTATTATTACCCCGCATATAGCCGTTCTTCCTACATGCGCTCTGGCATTCGAGGAATTTCTTCCTACCGGGCACCCATTCATCTCACCTGGGTTGAGTGCAGCACAATGTGGGTAAATTTCTTGCTGACACTGCAGCATTGAAGGCAAGATTCTCCTACTTAATTAGTTTACATCCTCCCTCTGACGCTTCCCTCTGATTTGTGTTTTTATTGATTTTGTTTTGCAATGACGTATTATTCTTCGTGATGTTTGTTTAATCTGTTTGATGTGGAGAATGCTGTATTGTGGTATGAGTGGAAAGAAGCACTAATTTTTGAACAAGTGATTACTGCAAAGAAAGTCAATCGCATCGATCGTTACTAACATCCACCACCTTCAGTAATCATCTGGGAGCATTTCATCAAAATTTCTGTCCGAAAAGTTGTCAAATCCGAAAACGTTCCTGGATGTTGATTGGTTAAGAAGCAGTGTTACTATTGAAACTGTCGGATAAAACAGGACTTGTCGAAAATCACACCGGCCAAGTCCTTTCACGAGACCAGGGGCCGTTTCCCAAAGCTTTTCGTATTAAAGTTAAGAGCGATTTTAAGAACGACCGGTGATCCTTTCTTACGCGCAAACCATCGCTAATGAATATACCATTCGCCATGAGAAAGGATCACCAGTCGTTCTTAAAGTCGCTCTTAACTTACAAACAGCTTTATGAAACACCCACCAGGTTATTTTACACGGAAGACACATCTTGGGGGCTGTTGCACAAATCATAGCAATAGATACGCTTGGTTTTTACGATCGATTATTGTATATTTCGGCAAGTTAACCAATCTCAAAAATTTACCCTGCGACTACTCGCTACGCTTTGTGTTAACGTACCCTTCAGGTGATCAAATTAATGACTACAAGGCATGTAATTAGGATGAAATTGAGATTCTCCGTAATGAAGATCAGGCGTGTATCTTATCAAATACAGATCGGGACATGATTGAATGATCAACCCTCATCAACTGAATAGGGGCTTTCACACTGAACGTTTTAACTTTTAACTTAATTATAATGCTAATAGTAATAATAATAATGATAATAACAATACTAAAAATCCGTTTTTATATAGCGCTTAATACATCGAAACGACGTGTCTATAAGCGCTTTACAAATATTGTTACCCCGGCCATCGGATTCAATTAGTACTTCCCACACGCAATGCCTGTACATCCTCCACTCCCTCGAAAGTATTTCAGTCGGTCGCCAATGAGGTGTATACAATACGGGATAAGCTACAACGAATTTTATATCATACCGGGTACCCACTTGTCACCTGGGTCGAGAGTGGCAAAGTGTGGATTAACGCCTTGCTAAAGGAAGTCAGACCGCGGTGGGATTCGAAATCATAACCCTCTGTTAACAAGGCGAGACTCAGAAAACCTTAAGCACTGTGCTTTAGCCTATCCCTTTAACAATTATTGCGCGTGCACACACACAACTATTGTTTAAAATTTGATATAAAATAAGTTTTAACAGCTTTTTCTTATATAGTGATGGGCTTAAACAGCGCTATTAAAGTGTACATAACAATGAGGGTATGACAAGCCTTCTTACAATTTGATCATATGTCTTGAGACTAGGAAGTCGAATATCAAAAATTAATTTCCTGATATAAAAAAATCAGAAGTATTGTTAACCAATGGCAATTTCCATTATATTTCTTGAAGTCATCAAACATCAAACATTTATTCATTAATGATTTTTAAAATTATAGGTTTAATCATTTTGTCAGTAATTAGATCAAGAAATCTGCTACCAAGAATTAATTTCTCGGAATCAAGAAATTCCGTATAATGATGTAAGCAAATGGCAATTCGTTATATTAGGGACTGCATTCTCGTTCTCAAGAAATAGGATTAAACACCGAAACAAATAAGGTGTTAAAATAGACACCAGATGGTCTCCCTAGATGACCACACCCTGATTTAATATCACACCCAATAATTTGAACTTAACACCCGTGTTCTTCATAAAGTAACACCAAAAGGTAGGTGTGTTTGTAACCAGGCCACGTAATACACAACAGTGGGTGTTGAGCTAACAGTGTAAATTTAACACCGGAATATAAATGGTTTAGTTTTACATTTACACCGGATAACACCGCAGGTTTCGCTGTGAATGATAGAGGAGTTGGCAATTACGTATCGGCATATGCTGATAAAACCATCCACGTGCGACAGTCCCCTTTATCGGGATTGATGAGCTTAATTGGTCATGGCATGTTCCAGGGACAAGATATCATTTATTACACGCGTGCACGGGTACCATTTATTGTGTTTTAATGAGTGCAATGATATCCTCAAATGTATCTTTAATGGGCACACACCCTCGGACAAGAAATTGCATTTATCGGTCAATGGTGACTGAAATCGTAAGCAATGTGTTATATAGTTCAAATAAAGTGGAATAACTGTTTTGTGTGACATCTTATATCAGAGCCATGTCTGAAAAATAATAATAATTATACTTGCTTATATAGAGTCTCTAAGCTCTCTACAGTATATGCAGCATAATTACCCTGGCTTTAGCAGTGCAGCTGTTACGCGCGCTGCGTTTCAAGGAATAAATTCCTGCCAGGTACCCATTTACCTCACCTGGGTTGAGTGCAGCACATTGTGGATCAATTTCTTGCTGAAGGAAATTACGCCATACCTGGGATTCGAACCCACGACCCTCTGTTTCAGAGTCCGGAGACAAATGCACTGGGCCACAACGCTCCACAAGCAGGAATACATTGTTTGCAATTTGAATATTCTCAGCGACTCTTTCTTTCACCATTGCTTTGTCAATTAAACTAAAAGACGCATAATGTGATTGCACTTGTATACTATTAGGCCAGTTAATAAAAAATGAATGGTATACGTTTTGTTTTTAAAGTACGCTTGTAACCGATATTGTTACAAAACAATCATTGCATTCATGAGGTGATTACGTATAAAGGTCAACTTAACAGAGTTACTTTTATTATTAAAAGGTTAATAAATCACATGCTAAAAACAAAGTTCTCGACATGTGCGATAGTCAGAGTTGGAATTCTTGTACGGGAGATATGGGGTGGGGGTGGAGCAGACCAAAATGTGAAGATTTAGAAGGAATTCATCAATGAATGAAAAAGATTGTTGGCTTTCAGGAAAGGGCTGTGATTGATGTATTGAATGGTAAAGTTAATCGTCGAAACGTGCCATCTTTGCACCCCTGTGCGCCCCAATGGGGTACGTTGTATTACCCCTCGAGGGCCTCCGTAAGGTTAAGTTACACCCCTTGGTGAAACGGAAGATAACTAGAAGGTGTACTGCATCGATCTTTAAACCAAAAGATAGAATGAATGGCCATTGACAAGAATGATATAAGTACATCAATGTCCCTCGAATAAGTCATGTCTACTTCGTATTTTGTTTTATAATCTTGGGATGTTCTTCGTATAAAATAACGGGGTCTATCTTACTTTAGAACGGCAAACTCGAGTTCACAAATTCTTCTGTACTTTTAAAGAATTTTCGTACAGATCCCTCTCCGATCATACCAATGGCGTTTATTATGTAATTATGGGAGTCCAGGCGCAATGCACATTTATCTATCCGGGAAATAGTACGGTTATGAATACAGATTATTACGTTCAAATATATATTCACATTTTAAAAAGAGACGAATCTGTAAAGGCTGCAGTATCAGAGATGGGAAGACGATCCCTTCTCAATTTCCATAAATATATAAAATCGTTTTATATACAGTCATTTAAAAAAAATCAAAATAAAACCGCATGATAGAAACACAAGTTACAACATAAGATCCTGGGAATCTGAATCACATTTTATGCTATACGAAAAGGCTAAAAAATATTACTTGGTTTTCACTTAAGTGTGTTGTTTTGATAGAAATACGATTACTGTTTGAAACACTGCCGTAAACAAGAATAATAGGCCCGTATTCTGAACTCGGGTTTAGTTTAAACTTGGATTTAAAGGTTTGGTTTAAGTATGGATGGCCAATTGTTACATAATTCACTAACAGTAAATATATCATATCAGCCCATTTGGCTCTCAAATCATTCATAATTGTCTAGGAAGTATAAATAGATGATTGTCTTCACCATCGATGAATCAGGAAAGAGCACAGTAACCCTAAGAAACATAACAACTTAATACAAATTTTGACACTTTCGGCTTCCCATAATTTTAGCACAGAGTTAGACCATGGTCTTAGTTTAACACGACTTAAGTATACGGGCCATAGAATACTCCTTTCGCTGTGACAGTCGCGTCTCTCTGTGCATCTCAGGTATGTCATCCCGCCCTTTGAAAAATCGATAATTTCATTCTACGTTCTCTCCTTATCTTAATGAGATGTGGAACTACCGCATCCCGTCAAAGGGATCAAAACAACGCCATGCTATGTCAAGGTTTGGGACGCACCAGCTGGGTCTTACACGCTTAAAATGTTGGGCAAAATACTGTCCACCGTGTTGGGTAATGTATGTTGGTAAGTAAAATATATATTCTGGGCAATTATTACCCAACTGAGCAAATTTATTACCCAATTATTAGTTTTTTATTCCCTAATTTGGACAGTATGGACAGTGTTGAAAGTATGTTGCTCAGGGTTGGTATAAAGGTGGGAATTCTTTTGCTAAACTATTTTAAGAGTGTAGTCATCGACATAAAGAAAAAATTAAGAGCTCGTAGAATGCTACATGTACACATGACATTGAGTAAAAGTACTCCATGATGCAATTGACAGTATACAGGGCCATACCAACACGTAAGAACATCAAACACACCCACACACACACACACACACGCACCCTCACACATGATACAGAGTCTTTGAACTTTGTGCCCGCTTGACCTGTTGGAGTATACGTTTAAGTGTCTCCGGGGAGCCTCAAAACAGCGCCTTCTTGCTCCATCCTTTATCTTTTTATATCGATGTTCGTAGTAGTATTTCTAATCTTGGTAATCACGTCATCTATTCGCCGACCCCTTGCCGTTTTTTTTTTAATTTAAACCAGTACAACATTACATGCAGCAGATTTATTTCGGTATCATAAAATTAACGCTTTGAGATAAGATATATACTATCGAAACATGACCACTACGGCCCAAATCGTGAGGACAATTTTTTTTTATTTTCTTCTAACTACTTTTTGTTTCCTTTTTCTTTGTTCCTTTTCTCTTTCGATAAGGATAAATGCCTTTGACAATTGGATTGTGCAATTCGCACTGCATTTGCAGAGAGCCCATTCAGTTATGACAGTGGGTTAAGTAATACTAATAATACTTTCCGCTTTTAGCTTTTGTTCCCTTTTGCGAAGTCTGTCCAGCTGTCTACAAAATCCAATTCATTGGACCCTGGATTGCCCGCACACTATGTATCCATACACTCCACTCCCTAGGGAACATTCAACACGATTTTTTTCTACTCAAATAGCATACTACATGCTTTTAGATACCGGGTACATAATTTAACATCTTGGTGGAGAGTGGCAAATTGATGATTGACGTCTTGTCGTCCGTTTAATTTGCTTTAAACAAAAACATCCATAGATCCTTGCCTTAATTAGGTTAATTACACGTTAGATAATATTTATCATTTGGTCATAGAAGACTGGAAGAGAATGAAGGCAGAATGAGGAACATCTTCTAAGATGCGAACTTGGAGTATAATACCTGGGAGGGTTGTGTGATACGATCAGCATTAGAAGAGAGATAGGGTAACGGTCGGTCGGGAAGACGTGAATAATTCAACCGCTTCATAAGTATGTCATGTGAGCCTTGGGTCTGTTTGGTGCGAGTTTTGAACGACACAACGAGAGAAATGAATGTTAGTGAGATCGTGGCATAGAAAAAAAAGAGATCGAATAAATTGGGTTAGGGGAAAGCGGGGACGAGGAACTGTGGGCAGCCCCAGGCAAAACCACTGTTTTGTAGGTACCGATAAAATCATGGGAACCGAAGAATGAGAAGGAAAAATCAAGAATGGCGTTAGAGCCAATGGCGTAACGAGCCTAAAATGTTGGGGCGCGTCGATATTGCAGATCGCGTAAAATTAATATTAAGTTGTGAGCGAGCAACAATTTCAACATTCATATTACAAAAATATAGTTCAACATTATCCCTTTCTTTTTCTTTCCTTTTTTTCTTGGTCGTGATTTTTTTTTCGGGGGGGGGGGGGGTTAAGAGCCCCCAAGACCCCCTCCCCGATCTGTACGCCAGTAGTTAGAGCTATGACTTTCGGTTAAAGAACTATCCACTGTGTATATACTTTTGTAAGAAGTAAACCATTTCTATTCATGGATGAAGAGTGGCTTAATATCAACAAATTCCTGCTATGTCATGTCTGATGCGAAACTACAGGAGATAATAATTAGATGAACGAATAAGAAACGAAAGAAGTGGAGACGAAATCATGCGAAAAGAAGAAGAAAAAATTAGGAGCGAGCGGCAAGAATTACAAACAAAAGTAAGAAAGAAAATACTTTCACAAATCTTATTATCAAGCTAATACAAATATTATAAGATTATACAAATATGATTTGAGTAAGACTCATGGGAAATAATGTGACAACTTTTCTTTCCAATTCTGAGAAACGAGGCTAAAAATAAATCATCATCACCTCCCTGTTTTTCATTGATGCATCCTCCGAAACAAGCAATTTATGCAGTTACCATGGTGACGTACGAAGCACACTCCTGGGTAAGCAAGCAAAGTTTATAAGGGCTTTGCCTGTAACTCGTGATACTTCAAAGGCATCGATATGTCTTATATTAATCCATTATTCATAGAATCCATTTAAATGCAGAATGCAGATTTTTTTTCCCTTAAGGATGATATATCGGAAGTTAATTCACCACCGTCTGCATTGATAATGCCTATACAAATTATTATAGACGATCACAGGGGCGGATCCAGGATTTTCCAAAAGGGGAAGGGGCACATTTTCCCTAAAGTTCGACAAGTCAAATAAAAACAAAGATTTTCACTAAAAACATGAATGTCATTTTTCTCCCGAGTAAAATTTGACAAGCAAAAAAAGGATAAATTGTTTTTCAATTAAAAAGAAAAGACATATTCCCATTAGAAATATTGGTGTGATTCTCAAGGGGGGGGCACGTTTGTGTATCAAAAATACATTTACATTAATGTTTTACTATGACCCTCAAAAGAAGGGGGCAAGGGCACGGGACGGAGAGCCCACCCCCTCCTGGAATTGCCAATGGTCACATCATTCTTACCAGAACTGCAAACACTTTGTAATTTTCAGATTGTTTTAATTTCATGCACAAACATCGACCTGAGCACCCTTAATAGGGTGGATATATTTATGCGCATGATAAATATATATGTTATTCTTAATGTGTTTTCTCTTCGTATATTCTTGTTCAAAAGTGAAATTTATATCCGATCCTCTTAAAAGAAAGTCTGAACTCGTTGTAGTTCCCTGATTAATCATGTTAATAAGGACATTTCTAAAGTCGTTAACAATATAAAGACGACAATCGACAATGAAACCATGATAACAGATTAACTATGCAAAGAGAGGCAGGAAAACTTGTGGAACAAGGAGGATTAACCACTGACCTATTAGGTTAATAGTTTAACATGCCAAGGAAAAATACAAGAAGAGTATTCGTTAATAAATCGTAAGCAAGTGAACAAGAGAAAGAAATCGACATTTTTCCCGTTATATTTATTTCGCATGTAGAAAGTAACATCGAACGTGTATTTGAGGAAATGATAAATGTTCTTTTCTCCTGATAAAAAATATGATTGATTTAAAAGATGGCAATGATAGGATGGCAATTCAACACATACTCCCAATGCGGCCAAAGTTCATTGATCTCACATGACCTTTGACCTTGATCATGTGACCTAAAACTTGCACAGGATATTCAGTGATACTTTATTACTCTTATGTCCAAGTTTCAAAAGTCAGATCAATAAACTTGCAAAGTTATGATGGTAATTCAACAGATACCCCCATTATGGCCAAAGTTCATTGACCTTTGACCTTGGTCATGTGACCTAAAATGCGCGAAGGATGTTCAGTGATACTTGATTACTCTTATGTCCAAGTTTTATCAACTAGACCAACATACTTTCAAAGTTATGATGGTATTTCACCAAATACCCCCAATTCGGCAAAGTTTATTGACCCTAAATGACCTTTGACCTTAATCATGTGACCTGAACTTTGCACAGGACTTCTATGTCTACTATATCACATCTTGAGTGATACTTAATTACTACTATGTCCAAGTTTCATGAATCAGATCCAAAAACTTTTAAAGTTTTGATTGTAATTCAATAGATTCCACCAAATCGGCCAAAGTTCATTGACCCTAAATGACCTTTGACCTTGGTCATGTGACATGAAACTCTGATAGGATGTTCAGTAATACTTGATTGACCTGATGGCCAAGTTTCATGATGAACTACGTCCATATATTTTCTAAGTTATGATGTCATTTCAAAAAGGAAGAGGAACAAAAACAATCAGAAAAAAGAAGAATCGATCCCCAAATGGTCATAAACTGTCAATACAATCATTTTATATACGTCTTTGTACAAACACGATTAAAACAAACCAGCAAAAACAACCTGAATAATGATAATCAATGAACAACAACGAAAAGGCATTTACAGAAATCGTAAAAAGGCGCATATTCAAAAGTTAAGATTATAAACAAAGTATGCTGCATATAGTAAATGAGAAAGAACATGATTGAGTAGAAGCAGAAATCAAGGAAAAGAACAGAGATGAGTAGAAGATGAATAGAGGGGGGAGATTGAAGAGAAAACGGGTCTTATTTTGATGCCTAAAGGGTGCTGGTCTACCGTAATTTCGCCTGTGGGGTGTATTAGTATCTGAGTGAAGGAACATAAAAGACCCAGCAATCGTTTGTAGGTTAATTCATATCGATCGCCTGTGCTTGGAATTTTCACATGTTTATATCTTCCGGAGACAAATCGATAACACCACTTCCAACAAAACTGATTATGGCCGCCAAAACAGCGTGGTGGCAGAAATATGGAAATAAACTCCAAACAAATTTCACTAATATTTTCACGATGATGAATATTAAAAAAAAACCAAGTCGTAAACTTAATTTCGTGTTTATTTGCCTTATTCGAGAAATCGCAATAAATCTATATTCAAATTAAACAAAACTGCCAGGTTATTTCCACCCATATCTGATGATATTGTGTCTTTGTATTGCCATTTGTATCTGCTTATTCTTTTATTCTGTCTCAAATTTTCTTGTATTCTTGCCTTATTAATTTTATTTGGAATTTGATAAAACATTGAATCGAAATCAAACTGAATTGCAAATATATTTAAAAGAGCCTAGGAATAATAACAATATATTACTAATACGTAACACTCGAGAAATTGAAATATTATTCACCTGGAGACTACCTGTTTGACAAACGTCCTTGTATACATTCATTAAGTTTTGAACATTGTCATATACTTTTTTTGCCGCCTGTTGTTGCTGTTGCCGTCGTTAATTTGCTTTAAAAACACATTGAGCATCTAATTTGCAAGGAAATGTGGCTATAAAAAAAATGTTTTATTTAATAAAAAATAGACCTGAATAACATTCCTGTATGAGCCTTTTGGCAGAGATCTATTTATTCATTCACTTTTAATAGTTTTTGTTGTTGCTGTTGCCGTCGTTAATATTGCTTTAAAACACAAAGAGCATCTAATTTGCAAGGAAATGTCCTATGAAAATAATATGTTTTTATTCAAATATTATAGACCTGAATACATTCCTGTATGAGCCTTTTTGGCAGAGATCATTTATTCATTCACTTTTAATAGTTTTTTTTTTCCATTTTTGCAAATGATGTCGTCGTTGATTTGCCCTGTACAAGTACATACCCACCACCCTTTAATAAAGATAGAAAGTGAGCTATTGATTTCATTGTAATAAAATGGTATTTGCAGTTCTTGTCTGTATATAGTCACTGAATGATACGGAAATAATTCATCAATATACATTGAACGCTACATAGTATGTGACCAAGAAATAATGACCAATCAGGATCTCTGGCATATGCGTGTAACATTCAAAATGCATGTCATTTGCCAATCAGAATGGCCCTTTAATGACTGTATTTCGTTGCCAACCTTATAAACCACATCTTCGTCTATATAACCCTGATAACATAACATGCTATATCCTCACCTCCTTAACTATTCAATCCTACAAGACGTGTTATCCAATCATTGTCTTAGTAACCATAGCAACGGAAATCCCTAGACTATCTCATATTACACACTATTTATCTGAACTCTGAGCTGTTGTGTTAACGTACCTGCACGTCCTATCTTATGTCTATTAATGATCAAGTACATTCTATATCTTATCACGCGCATTTGGGAAGGTATGTATATATATATATATATATATATATATATATATATATATATATATATATTCCAAAGCTAGATTTTCCTAAATTTAGTTCAAACCGCAAAGCAAGTTTCGAAATTTCCCTTTGGTCGATATATTTCCTCATCTGTCGGATCATCAACGAATTATAATAGACAAAATAATGATAATTGTTTTGTTTATTAGTACCATCCCTTTCTCTCAGATTTGCCCTGAGCAAATTTGTAAGGATATTTGTTTCTGGTAAAAACAGGCATAATGATATTTCATGGCTTGGAGAACACCATGTAAATTATATAAATGAAGCGGACCTATACTGTTTATAATTCGCCTAAAGGCTTGAATATGTGAACAGATGAATATTTTTTTAGCAAGGAAAGAGATTCCAACCCCTATAATAGCAGATTGAAAAATTGGCCAAGGGACCACCCTGGATAAGTTATATCATCAATCATCATCCGATAAAATATACACTGGAAGAACTTGGTGTTAATCTAACACCAGCCTGATATATATATCAGAGAGGTGTTGAAACAACACCGGTTTGGTGTTAGGCTAACACCAATTGGCATTTGAGCAAAACCATACATAGTGTTAAACCAATATCGGTTTGATTCTAAACTGGTATCGTTTCAACATTTTTCTGGTGTTTTCTGATGAAGATACAAGGCTACTTTTAATTCAATACCGGCGTTTTTTGCAGTATAATGAATTCTACATGAATATGCAGTAAAGAGTCTACTTTAATGAGTGCAGTTTTTAACGTGTTTAACAAGGAAAGAGGTATGGGGAAAATAGGAAAACTGTTTTCTAACAGGACCATGCATTTTGATCCTTAAGTTAACAAACATAAAATGATTTTGTTAACCGTAAACTAATGGGGCATTGAAAGAAACTTGCGATCAATTGCGAGTCTATTTTCTATTTCCGTTCCCCAAATCAAGCATATGCCGTGCAACCAATTGCAAATTTGTGACTGATTGCTAATCTGCTTCATGAAACAAGGTGTGTAATCTGATTGCTATAGTTAAAAGTGATCAATCAATCGTAAAATTGCAACAGTATTTTTGCGATTGATTTCAAATATTTTTCTTGCAATACTCTCTAAGACAATCGAACTAGAGGGCGAAGCGCATTCTGACCAATAAACGTAGGAACTCAGACAAGAGTACATGCAAAGACACAATTTTTGCAATGGAGTTTTTTGGCGGAGATGAAATAAAGAGTGAAACCATGTTCAAATAGTTCAAGTGTTTGTCAGGTAAACTGCATACAACGGTGAACGAAATAAAAATCGTCAACAACGTTTCGAAAAAAAACGAGTGGGCGGCTTAGTGCGTTCACTCTACATGTACAATACGTCACATAATCTCTCTTTTCGTCTTTCACTTGTTTTAATACAAACTTTTGAATTATTGTGCTTCAATATTATGTATACACACATGCCTGTATATATATATATACACAAGCGTCCTCGGTTATACGAGACTGAATAGGTTAACGAGATGGATATGTCCTCTGTTACTCTGGCGACAGTTTTGCGACCACTAACACGACCTGGGAACAACTGCTGTCTTTTGAACACATTTTGTTGTGACTGGCGGAGGCAAAAACCCCATTATGAAGCAGTCGGAAGTGATCTCTCTTTTTCAGAGTCAAAAGGCTTTCTGCCAAGATTAAGGTATTTACCTGCAACATCACTCGTGCAAGCGTCATATTTCTGTAATGGGTTTTAACTTTGTGCGTAGAAATGTTCATGTAAATGACAAAGCGTGTGTGTTTTTTTCTGGACTTGTGCTGTAATTAATGAAAATTGTTCTAAGCTGCTCTTTGGTGGAGTCATGAAAACACAAGGGCAGCTCCACGGAATTACGATGTGAGGGATCACGGGGGGGGGGGTCCAGAATTAGGTGACGTCATTTTTATAAGCGTAAGATAGGAGAGGTAAAGAGTAAGAGAACAAAGGCCTATTCTTTGATAGCTTCCTTTCTCCTTGATTCCTGTTCTTCATAGGCCTTTTCTTTGATAGATTTCCTTCTCCTTAATTTCCGTTCTCCCTTTTCCTTTTTTACACTACAATGAAATATCATAAGAATACCCTAGGGTGCGCCCGTGTAGCGAGGCCTTTTAGACACCGGAGTAAAGATCTATAGCATTAGCACATGAGGACAGGCAGGCCTACATGGCATGTATAAATCACGTTACAAGTCGATCCAGCAAAATTTGATGCAAACCTCAGCTGCTTTGAAACTCGAGTCGCCCCTTTCCATGTCCTGAATTTTTAAAGTTGATTAGAGCTAATTATGAATAATTGGAGAGATAGGGGAAGTTTGTAAAGACATGATATATCAAGAATACATGAAAAGTGCAGCAGTTACGGTCTGCATCTAAATGGCAATGAAATGAATTTTAGAACGGAACATGTGATTTGAATTCTAAACACGGGGAGGCGTAGAGCGCTCCGAATCAATCTGAATATACTCTTCAAATAGAGTAACAAGCGTGGTGCCCCAGGCTTCTTTCTATTTTCTCTATCTGGAAATGACCTTTAACATGGCGACAAACAGCGGCTAGACCTGCTTAAGACAATTTCACAAATTGAGTTAAATCGTCTGTTCCTATATTTACCCGTAAATTCAAGTGAGCAAATCTCTGGTTTAAGAAAGCTACCAGCTAATGAAATAAGCCAACCAATGAAGGCGAATAATACGTATAAAATTTAGACATCTTTAGTATGGGGAGAGCTCTTCAGACTAGGAAAGACATAGGCCTAATATTGATATCTTCAAATACACCATCATGGAAATCTATGAGATTCGAGCGCTGGTCACGTCTTTCGGATGGTGACGTTAAAGATCGTTCTAGACGTAAATAATCATATCTGATTGAGACACGTGTGTTAAAACTCAATTACCCACACACTCACACATCCTCTTACATACATTCATATGCACATCTTCATAATCCGTCCTAGCCCCACGCATACCAAATACCACCATGTTTACTTATGAGATATAAAATTTAGCTACAAGATAATGTAACAGTATAAAAGAAAATTTCATCATGCAGACATTGAAATGTCTTCTTTATCCTCAAACAAGCTCCACGGTGGAGGCTGTTTTAACCCTAAAAGTTTCGAACTTGCATCTTCCTAAACATAAATCCTAAATTGATAAATTATACTACATGTACTAGTCCATGTTCCACACATATCATTACTGCAACCAATGAAGTCGGGAGCAGTCACATGGTGCGTACATTAGTGTGTGCGTGAAGGGAGTGGGTGTGGTGTGTTATCGCATGGTGGATTGTTTTGGTATGCATGGCGGTATGAATAGCTTGGTGTTTGCGTGTGTGGCGCTTGGACGTGTGTGTGATTGTACGGTCAACCTGTGGGTGTGTGTGTGAGGGTGCGTGTTTGTGTGTATGGGGTGTGCGTGTCGATGTGTACTACGATAAGCATTGTGCAGAGGTGACGTGGTCGAGTTGTTTAAATGGTGTTGTTGCCTACATCAAAAACAGGGTACCAACGTGGGTCACGTGTTTTTTCTTTAACAATAAGAGTGCTTACGGGTTATATTGTGAAAGAGCTAGACTCTCCAATTGTATTATCTATTTTTTATATCCATTAATTACACTATAAAGCATAAAGGTGTCCTGGACCTATACACCGTCTTTTTGAACTCTATATAACCAATTACGTGCACTATCGTGGAGAATGCAAATTAAGAGAGCCTGGCTTGATCATATCATTGCTAATTACATTATTGAATTTATAGTCTGCTTCAAGCAGCTGTGAGTACAAAACGTGTCCCTCTACCGTCTCGGTTTCTCCCTCCCACCCCGACCCCCAGGGAAAAAATTGACCCCACCCCCCTTGCACCATACCTAGCCTTTATGTTTTAGCAGCCTCATCAACGTTTAATGTTTCCTTTTACTCTATTCCAGTAACGCATCAATTCTTTTTTCTCCCTTCTGAAGGCTCATTCCATTTCTCTTTTTCGTATTTATCTTTTTATTTTCTCTCATTCCTATGAATCCCTTTGATTCCCCTTCATGTAATTATTATCCGGTGTTCTTTACAACGTATCCCCTCAACGTTGATCTCTATCTCTCCCTTCATAACTTTCACGTACGTTCTTTTTTCTATCCCTTTTTTATGTTTATTTTAATCTCTGTACCTATAATCTTTTTTTCTTTTTTAACATGACCTCGTTCTTTAGTCTCACACTCTTTGACTGACTCGCCCCATCATTCTCCTCCCCCCACCCCCTCTTTATTATTATATGTATATCTCTCTCTCTTTCATATCATCCATATTATATCTCTCCAGTTAACTATGTTTACCCCTCTATCTCCCACTCCGTTTCTCTTTAACACTCTATCCTTTCTCCCTCTCACCTCTCCCCTCTCTCCCTCACATCACGTCTATCTTTTCATTTCTTTCTCTGTCTTACTCGCTCTCTCTCTCTCTCTCGCGAACGGTAAAGACACGATCAAATAGGGGTTGATACATGAGATGTACAAAACAAGCAGCTTTCAGCCATATTTTTTCATCTCCTAAATGAAAATAGTCAATTTGGAGGGAAATGCTCCAAAGTGCAAGGAACTGAGATTTTCAAAGCTGTTGGCTGTTAGAGATGGGCTACGTGACATTTTCTCGTTATCACGTACCTGATTCCAATGGCTGCCCGTAACAGGTGTTCTATTATTGTCTTTGTTTATCTCATATCTCATCTTTCTCATATTTCCGACAGAAATAAGAGTTTGAAAAATTATCGAGGGGTAAGCCTAGATAGAGAGAAATAGAAGAATATTTTCTTTTGATAAATCATTCTATTAAATAATGATAATCGTATTATTGTTATTACTAATAATGATGATAATAATAATAATAATTAATATTAATAATAATAACAATGATAACAAAAATAATAATAATCAAATAATAAATGAATAATAACAATATTTAATAACAATAAGAATGTAAATGATAATAATAATGATAATAATAGTAATAATGATAATAGTAATAATAGTAGTAATGCTATGGTGATGGTGATGATGGCAGTGATGATGATAGTAAAACTAATAATCTTTAAGCGCATATCACCCACCTTTAAACGTTGTAATGAAATCACCCAAAAAATTATTTCATTACTGTAAATACGAAATTTTGAATTATTTTCATTCTCATATCTCTTTTCCCCACCATATCACTCAAATCATTTCCTGTATCAAAATATTGGTGGTTTTTTTTACTCTTTATATTCATATTTTTTGTTATATCTGCTAACACTTGAAAACAAGAAATCCTACAGTAATTTTGAGTCCTGTACTGTGTCTAATCATAGTTATTTGGTTCAAGTCAAGTAACCCTTATACGTGATTTTCATTTAATCTGTCAAATATCTTATCTTGTTGACCTGTAATCCCCCTGTTATTACGATTGCAATAATAATTGTTCGCTGTTACTTTTCGTTATAAAAAAGTCAAGTGAAATACGAGTTTACCCTATTTTCATGATTTATGGATAAATGTCAACTGTCTTATCCCATCCCGTATTCGCAAGCTATAACTCTTCGATATAACATAGCCCAAGGCTATGAGCTGTTTGTTCCACATAATATGATATTTATCGAGAACACCGCTCGAACGAGATGACATAAATGAAGCACGGATAGCAGAAAATGAGCTTTAGGTTACGGAAAAATCATATATTAAAGAGAGAAGGGGCATGCACTGGCGTACAGATGGGGGAAGGGGGGGGGGGGAGCAAAAAGAAAGAGAAGAGGGGAAAGAGAAAAGGGAGAATCATGATAATCATCTTCAGAGTATCACGTGAATATGTATCACAAAATTAGAAATTTGTAATAAAAATGTCTTAATTTTTTTCTCGGTCGCTTCGCTTGCAACTAAAAAAAGAATATTTTACGCGATACGCCATAATCTAGCCCCCTCTTAAGTGGAATGGTAAGTTTGTAACGAGTGGGGATGGGTAGTGGAGAGAAGAGATAGAAAGGTTGAGAGACGACGAGATGCGAGATGGGATAGGGAAAAAGATTAAGAGAAACGGGGGGGGGGGGAGAGAGATATAAGACATAAAAGCGTGTGATCGCAAAAAGTTAATGGAAACAGGAAAGGGAATGAGAAAGAAAAAGACAGAGGGGGGGGGGGTGAAAAGAGGGTGTGTATGTGTTTTTCATTAATAACCATGACGTTTTAACGGTTATTTGCACTTCATCGTAGAGAGCAAAATAAAAGGAAGAGTCTACCGAATCAAATAGAGATAAGATGTATATATTTTTAAGATTATCAGACAACATACAACAAACAGACGAGACATGCCTTTAAAATATGGTGCATACTGATTCAAGTTAAAAACTTTAGAGACTTTAATGCGATGGGCGGAAAGGACACAAAACAACGGCTGTTGCAAAATGGAACTTAGGAAAATCGTTCTCATTTTCTTCATCTAGGCTTTTACATCGTAAAAATTTTCCTAACCCGAACGACCTAATGAAGACACGACGCGCCCCGGGAAGCTAATGTTTCCATTTTGCTATTCCTCCTGGGGTAGCCCTAATGGAATATGATTTCATTATGCTATCTATTATACAGGTTGAGTACTTCAGTTTCTGTCCTCGATCAAGACAGATTTTCACGCTAAAATAAGCGTCATGTATTCTCTCTGATTGAGTATTAAGCTCCAGGGGCTATAAGTTTTATCAGTGCCTCCTTTGAAAAAAAAGGAATATTCCAGGCCAAACTTCCCATGCTCGATTTCGTCCATCCATTATTTAAAGATAAAGTCAGGCCCTACTTCCTACATTGAAGGTATTATTTAACTTTGTGAGCAGCCGATTTAGAAAATTCTCAATCCAAGATGAAACATGTGTACAAGTACAGATAGAAGAATTAAAAAACCCTGAAAACAACTATTATTGGGAATGAAAAGCTAACAATACAACGCAAACCCCATTTTTTCTTTGTAATTAGGCGTCTTAAAGACGCTTAAAAAGAACACGTATATGTGTATGGGATGAAATTAAGATGGTGTTTCTGGTCACTTTATATTTTACTTTTTGAAGGACTAAGTAATGATTTTCGGATGCGATTTTTTTCTGGGCTACATTTTTGTAACAAATCACAGACACAGGTGACAAGTTTGACCATCTAGGTCAGATTTCTTTTAAAGTCAATCATTAGACAATTTTCGCACACCGACGCGGAATGAATCTTACAACGCACCAATTCCTTTGAAAATGCAAGTCAATACCACAATCAAATCTTTGTCAAGGGTGGTTGAATCGAGACAGCAGTTTCGTCCGTGGGCTGAAACGTCGGGCAAACCTGCACTTCCGATTCACCCTCTTTCGAATACTCTTTTATTTTACTGATTTCAGATATTCAGTAATTCATAAAATATAATCGTACACATCACATGGTCCTATGGGGGGGGGGGAGGGGGCTGTGGTATTTTCCTAGGGGATGTTGCGTGCATAATTCTGAAGCAGCACCCCTGGAATTGTGGTTGGTGTGAAGAAACGTAACCAAATGACCCCCGAGTCCCCCATTTTTAGTGATTAAAAAAACCCTTTTTGTCAAATTTCTCGTGATCAAATGACCTACATTTATCAGTAAAACCCTTTTGTTTTTTCTCGCTTGTCAAATTTTCGGGATCAAAATGACCTTCTTTTCTAGTGAAATTGTTTTGTTGTCAAATTTACATCAGCACCCCAGTTAAAAAAATCGTTCCCAGGGCTCCGATTCATCCCCCCCCCCGCGGAATGTGAATAAACTTTTAAAAAGGCTGCACAATGACATGGTGTACTATTGCCTTCTCAATCTCAAAATGACTCGACTGCCGTTTGTGAGTGTGTCTGTGTGTTAAATTTCCATATAAAATGAAGAGTGGTATCAATAAGCTTTTGTTGAATGTATTAACGAAATGCACATATAATTTCAAACGCGATTTTACTAGCTATGTTTTACCCCGGCCCTTCTCTTTTGTATAAAACAAAATTATAGTATTATATTCGAAAGGTTCGAAATAACGTGCTCGAGGCCAGCAAGTTTGTTGAATCTAAACTCATAAAATGACAGCGTCGTGAATTACAAAACAAAATTATCTTTATCAAATATCAATATATCCCCGTTGCTCGGTAAATGTCAAAGATGGAACTCTTATCCACCGCTTCGGGAAAAGGACGAGCCGAATTTTATCTTTTCCTAATTTAGCATCGTCCTTAAAACATGAGTTTATTATTAGCATTATCAGATCAATCAGATTGGTTAATGCTGCGAGTATATAAACAGGGGGGTGTTTCACAAAGATTTAAGTATGACTTAGAGTAGTGCTTAAATGTCTAGTTGCGCGCAGTATAAAATGCATGACAGCATTGGTCAGATCGTGCCAGAGGACGCGCACTACTGCGTATTGATCAATAAGATTGCGCGTTGCATATCATGTACGCGTCGACATTTAAGTGCGACCTAAATCATACTTCAATATTTGTGAAACACCCCCCCCAGGGGGCGTTTCATCAATATTTTCGTCCGCCAAGTTGTCAGATCTGACAATTTCCTGGATTCTGATTGGTTGAGAAGCATTGTTACTATAGTAAACTGTCGGATAAAACAGGACTTGTCGATAAAACCAAAACGTCGACAAGTCCTTTCATGAAACGCTCCCCAGATCTAATATAATCAGATAGCCATGTTTGCTTTCAGCTCTAGGATAGGCAATTTCATCATCTAATAGATCAATATTTTCGGTACCACACATATGTTTTGAGAGGTTAATCGTTTAAACTATTATATACATGATATGTGTTTAGGTAAAAGCACATAGCACGGAAAGAGGAAATATTACACAGATATTACTGCGCATATCAACTTAGGGACAAATGTTCTTCGTGTTTTTGATGATGATTATTTCCAGCATAAACCCTACTTATTCTGCACGATCAATTGGTTAAAATGATTTTTCGGAATATGTCTATTTAAAATAAAAAAAAATAAATAAAAAAAAATAAAATTAAATGATTTGAAATGAAATGAAATGAAATATAATCAAATAGAATAAAAATAATGGATTTTTTCCATTACTTACTCACTTTCTTATCGCAGAGTTCAAAACCTATTTAATTGATAAAATGTGATTATTTTGAGTCGGATTCAAATACATTCAAATCGGAAACATTTTAATCGATCCGTTTACCCATACAACCAACGTTAATGAAAACCAAAGATTCCATTGATGAATATTAAAACATAATGCCACAACAATTAAAGAAAATACGGTGTATGGCTTAAATTCCCGTTTGATAACTTCATGTCATTTCTTTGCGCCCATCATTTTTACTTTCACAAAACCGTATTTTTGTACCTTGACATGCCATCTGTAACGAATCTAGGGACCTACATGTATTTAAATACTGAACTTGAATAAAGGCATGATGGAACAACTAATATTATATTCACATCCAATGAGATCTAATATAAAATGATCGTTTGTTTGTTGTTAGAATGTTAGAAATGTGTAACTGAGACATACAGGAATGTATGGTACAATAATATCATGCACAAGACTTTTTTTGCTCTGACAATGAGCAACCAAGAAATCTGTCCAAAATTGATAACAGCAGTTGCGTCATGGACTCTGGACTCTCGACATATTTGCAATTATTCGTCAGCTCCAAAAATTTGGAAGAAACTGCTGTTTCATTTCATAGGTTTTCGACAAAGATCTCCTAGCTGTTCATTGTCAACTGGTGGACATTAACAAGATATTTACTGTGTTTTACAATTCGTTCTGGCGTGGCGCGGTGGAAAACACATCGCTATTAAGGTATAAAACCGTCCTTGATATTTACAACGCTTATTCGCTCCTACGCACATATTAACATATGAATTTTTCTATTTCAAGCACGTTTAAGGGGTCATATTCTGAATACATGAATAACCTTTTAGCTTTCCATAATCACAATATCAGCAGGAGCATATTTCCATTTCTTGATGTGCATATTTTTGTTTTGTAACTTATCATACCGTAAGGGTCCAATGCATATTCCTTTATTTGTATTTTCTGTCTTTCCAAGAAAAGCAAACTGTAATTCTAGTTGATCGTATAGAATGCAATTGATTATGCAATCATAATAAGAACGCAATGTTTCACCTTCATACAGTATTCAGATTTCCAAATTTATTGATATTAAGTAAATTCGAATCACTGGCCTTCTATTAATCTTTGTTGTGTATTCCACATACTGATTAATTTTCTATGAATATCCCGCTCCTCCCATCTTCAAAATCATATGTCTCAGTACGACACTGGACTTGGCATTTACGCGCCGTGACAGACAGGTAATAACTTTCGCTATTCCACGCCATCTGCTACTATCGCCCGCTAATTTGTACACGTGACTGTGTTTACCGGTCATTATTATTCGAAGAAGACATCAAACAATGGAAGAGTTATTTTCCCCTGCTTCCGCCGTGTGATTGTCTTGTTTGTTTAGAATCATGATCTGCGCCTTTGGATGAGAACTTAATTGCCAATCTTCGCCAGTAATTATTTGTCTCTAACACCTGAATGCCTTGATAACACTTGGGAATATGCACAACATGTCTGCAAAGCGTAGTTAATAGACAAACGGGGAGTTTAGATTATTAGGAAAAATAACACCAATGTTTTATATCAGTAAACAAGAACAGAATAACAATTGGAGTAGCTTAGAATATGAATAATCTGTTTTACCCGTACAGTAAGCCAACATACCTCAAGATCGGCACCAAATATTTCAAAAGTTGGGCCGAGAATACTTATATCATTTTTTTTAATGAACCGACCAACAGAAGTATTAGAAATTTCATACGACCAGGACCTCAATTTTCAATACCCCTGTTTTTTTTCTGGTTCTTATTTCTTTGTTCCGCTAACCCCCCCCCCTTACTAACTGATAACCACGAGGAGTCTTTGTCCCCCATCCCTGCCCCAGTTGGCGTTTTTCCCTTTTCTTTAAAAAAACCTATATATTTCAAAAATGATCCCATCTATCATGGCAAAATAATTTTGGACATTGTTCATTGCATGAGCAGGAAAGTGTGAGTTAAGATAGGCTAGGTAGAGTTATTTCAGAATTTCAACAAACATTCGCTGTAATAGAATTCCAGTTACCTTCGAAATAACAAAACTTCTGTGGAAAATTACCTAAATTCCCACAGACCTGTTAATTAATCCAGGTTTGGGGCAATTTCTTGCTAATAAATCGGCCATTTTATTACTCAACCTTCTGTCCAAACAAACGATGGACCTTAATTAGTTTTATTGTAAATAATAAAGTACTACTGGGCAGTCTTGTGAAAAAAGACAAGTAAAAAAAAATGTGTTGTCAATGGATGAATCAGAGGCAAATATTTTGTGCGTCGTGCGGGACATCTCTGCAACCCACCGTACGACACATCCTACGACATTTTCTAAAGAAAATAAGATTTTTTTTCTCGCATGGAAACACACCTTTTTTTGTAATGAAAAGTTCGGTCCTAAGGCATGGCATTTGGAGCAGTTATAACTCAGTAACATTTGCCGTTTTAACAATTTTTGTACCAGCTACATATAGGTGGTTTGAATGAAAATAAATAAATCGGCTCTTTTCGACATGCCGTACGGCGGCCGGAGAGCAAATGTGACTGAGGTATTACGCAAAAGCACGATCGTGGTTAATTCCAGGTCCCCGTTCGTCTTAATCTCATTCATCACGATACGAGAAATACGAGAAACGTGAGTAGACTGGAATCGGTTCTATCAACTTCGTTTCAATCATAGATATGCCTGCAGAGATACGGAGATGGGGTAGATACCAGTCGTTAACCTCATACTCGAGGCATTCTCTTTTTTTCATACGTACTATTTTGTTTTGCGTACACACACGGGGACATGTGTTTGCATCTTCCAATGCGAGGTAATTCAATATGAATAAGGACGTAGTTTGCCGACAACATGGCGTATACACAAGAACAGAGGGGGTAGAGAGGAAGGGGAAGAGAGTAGAGAGGGGTGGAGGGGGGATATTAAAGTAGAGGTGTATTGGACTTTTTCATCCTTACACATGAACCTTGTTTGTAAATTTAAATTGTCAATTTTATGAATCCGCAAACAGACTACCCATTTTGTCATAAACAAACAAATCCATCGCCTCTTTATTCAATTGTTCGGGTAGCCGATATAATCTACTGGATGTGTTGATATATTCATTTTCTGATTTATTTCATCTAAACAAAAGTTACGAGCAAAAAAAAAAATACAGAGTTCATAAAGATACCATGGCCGAAACTTGAAAACATTTTTTAATGAAGTTATGGAATATGAGATCTTGCTGTCAGATTGATGTAGACGCGTGAGGAGGCTACATTATTATTATCCGAAAAACAAGTGAACGATGAAAAAAGTTGAGGAAGAAAATTTCCCTCGGGAATGACTGATTAATGCTCATTAAGGCATCCTGTCCCTGCCCGCCATACTGGTCAAATCACTCCATGCGTCATTAATAGCTAGCTATATCGATGACAGGTGACCGGCAGCGGGAGAGCTGGCCTGTCAGAAGGGGGAGGGTGTGGGGGAGGAGGAGGGTGCACTTTTTGGAGAAAACCGTAAGAAAATACATCGGGGCACTAAGTAAAGGCTTTAATAATATTTGTAGAATTGTTATAGAGTTAATCAGCCCTAAAATTGTGTTTTAATCAATTAATAGCAAATTAGTAAATGATTCCTGTTTGCCTTCACGTTTGACAATATAAGCACAGAGTAATTGAGCGATACATGTCAGTGTAATTTTTGAAAGGGGGGGGGTGAGAAAGAAAGAAGATCCTTAAGAAAACACAATTATCCCAATTTCTATCTACCAGTGTATTGTTTGGTCTCATCAGATAAAAAATAAGATTTAAAAAAGAATTGAAAAAACATCCGAGATATTTCAAAGATTACACCCACATAATGCAAAGGTCTAAATTGACGCATCCCCCCCTCCCTCTTCAGCAGATCAAGTTATACAGGTGTAAATTTAAAATACAAAAAATAAAATAGATGGTATTTGGTTGGAATGATTCAGAATTAGATGAACAATGCCTTCCACAGGTGTGTATGTTTGTTTGTTTTTATATTTTTTCTCTCGACAGTTAGGCTATTTGGAATTTCGAATGCTTTATGAGAAGAAGAATGGTTAACAAGAACAATCCCATCCTTTATTGGCACTTTTTTAATTGGAAGAGCCGAAGAGGATATCAATCCACATCAAATATCTCTTTGCAAGGTTATTTTCCTTGCTAATAATTCAGTGTTTCATTAGGGGCTCGTAAACATCAGAAGCTAAAATGCCTGCCATGGTTTTTCGTCGCATCGTACATGCTGTAAAGAAGACACCAACGGCTCTTGGTGTGAAAACTCAATACGCAGGCGCTCATTTTGCTTGCATTATATTGAATTTTGTTCGTAAGATTGTCCGTTACTTCATGAAAAGCTTTTTGAATGTAAGATTGTTTGTAATAAATTATACGAACAGCTTCGTGAGTTAGCCCCTGCGCAAACCATTTTCAGAATTTTATTTCCACAATTCCAAGTTTTTGATTTGTTTACACGGACACCTTCAGTGTTCCAAATAGTCATCTTTACTACCTTATTCTGAACCATTTGATGCATGCCCCCCTCCCGCCCCAATTTTCTGATGAAAAAGACATAATTCAAGCCTATTAAATAAGTTATAATTTCTTATATACGTCAATGCTAAAGATTCTATTTTGTAAATAGAGATTGACTTGTTTGTGCAGTTACAGCTAAAACAGCAAGTGAGAATAAGTGGTCTATCTGACGCTATACATTCATCTAAACGATGATAAACGGTAGCTACAGAGTCTGGATATATAATTTAGGTAATTTTTCAACATTAAACTGATGACTTTGGCTGCACATCGTTACGTCGATTCGTTGCTTTAGAAATCACAATTAGGTTATTTTGTTGTTGAAGGAATCAAAATACTAATGAAAAATGTCGACGAGTGAGAAAACAAATTAAAGTCGGCGCTGATAATGTCGCTTTGAGATTCAGTGCTAATAAGGACATGGTCTGTTCGGAATATATTATTATCTATACATCATAGATTATACACGAGATGCGTTATTTCAATTGAATCATTTATTTGTTAATCTTGGACCCCGCCTTACAAAGACATGCGAACAATCTGATCAACCAGTTACTATTCAAAACCAGCAACTTCAACATAAAAAATGCATGTTTGTACAAAGTATTTTCTAGATTATGATATACATTCATACATTCACCATTATCTTGAAGATTCAGTGTGATTTTTTGTTTACTAAAGGAGATTGTACAAATTTCCTGTAGAAAATATTTTAGTATGAATGGATTTCCATACAGTTGTGATTGATTGGATCAATTGTAACTCTTTGTAAGACGGTGCCCTTGATTTCAAATACTGTCTGTTTTATAAATCAAATTACTGGATTTGAGCACGAATGGAAATTGATTTTTTTTTCTTTGGTCAAATACGAATAAAAGTTGACATTTTTGGCTACTGTCTAGGCAAGTATTTTAATCAAAATATTTGAATCACATGTTGTTTAAATATATTATAGCATGTGTATTTGTTTAATAGAAAAGAAAATCGTAATTTTTAAAATGCGCGCCCCCCCACACCCGCATACTGTAATTATCAGGAAAAAAATAAAACCACATTAAAGAAACTAGGCATGTCGTCTTGCTATCAATTACATTTCCTAATAAGACCTAATAGGACATATTAAAATATTTTCTGATTTCACCCTGGTGATATTATTTGTAATACTGTAATTGAATACTACAGAATATATTGACAATATTGCCTTAAACTACATACCTGTGCCATGATGCTGGAGGGCGCGAAAGTAAACGAAATCAGACGATGCCTCTGCTTACAACAAATTATTCGACAACAGACGACCACGATCCGATCATTAAAGAGATGATCACTATACAGACATGATTTTGATGACGAAGATTTTAAGAAGCATCAAAGAGGTGGGTTGTTTTTTTTACAGTCCAACGATCCAGCCTGAATAATCAGTGCTATGATGCACTCTAAACCCTCAAAGACCGGTCTGTAATCAACAAGACAGCGTGGCGGGAGCTCTAAACCATGTGCACGTTTTCCCGCCAAAAACGCATGGATTGTGAAAGCGCAGCAGCGATGATGACCACTGCTAAAGAGAGTGCGATGATGATGGATGCCTTACGGAGGAGGCGATAGAGAATGCGAAAGAGACAGAGAGATTCTACCTCAAGATAGCAAACATGTGTCCATGTCCGTAGGAGCACCATGCACGCCTATTAGTCTTTGTTAAAAGACACTTTATTATAAAAGTATACTGACAGACAAAATTTGAGTAAGGCAATAGTTTGGACTACCGCCCGATTAAAAAAATGGCCTAAAAACGAATATTGAATGTTCATTTTCTATTCGGGCAATAGTAAAAATAAATAATAAACATCAATGATCATGAGACCCTTTTTACTTCAAGGTCAGGTCGAGGTATTGCCATCATAAGATAGTCTGCAGGCACAGACCCTGATTGAAACTTTGATCAACAAGTGTGTCTCCACTCAGAGACTAGCACACACAAAACTTACTGTTTCAATTCCTGAGCGAGAGGGTCTTCAGTACGCAAGGCATGAGTAGGCTGCACATTCAGACCCTTCACTCGAGTGAAGGGTTTGCACAGCAGACTATTCATGAGCAGTCAATACCTGCATGATTATACAATCTGTCGATATTTGAAAGTTCCCCAGAGTGTCTTATAAGAAATATTGAAACAGTAGCATAAAAAAGAAGGCAGTTAACAAAATGCGATGGGAGATTCAAATAAATCAGGAGAGAGTCACTAAGGGAAAGAAAAGAGACAACAAGGCAGAGTGATAGAAAATGTGGAGGGAGGGGGGGGGTAGAGAGAGACTAGAGCCCCTGAGCCTCTACAGTGAGCTGTCATACAAAGGGCGCCCACTGATCGCATCAATTTCAGCTATGTTGGAAAATCGGTCGATATTGTTTATCTATTTTTGTGGGGCGTATAACAATATAAAATAAGATAATATAATATATACTCATCACACTAATTGGCTAATTACAAAAAAAAACATGATATAGTGTTTGGAATTAAACACAAACACTGTAAGAGGAGGTTCCGTTACTATCTATTGTTACTGAAACTCGTCTGAGATTCAAGACTATAGTCACTTATATCAGCCAGCCCATGTCGTCCTAGGCAGCATATGTCCACTCCCGCCATTTCCCTCATTGACTTCGCAGAGGGATTGAATTTACTGACAACATGTGGATCGGAAGGTAGGCGGGAACACGACTTGGGAAATTGCCTCAAGAAAATGTTCGACGGAGCAAAGATAATATCAAGGAATAAAATGGTATAGATTGAATCATTTAAAGGTCTTCGTTGATGTTTCACGAGAATGTAAAAGAATTTAAATCGAATTTCCTAAATTCTCAGTACGTTGACATCTACCGTAGATAAAAAAAAGGTTGAATTTGAAGTTGAATTACGTGTCGGTTGTCCATTGTGACATCACAATGCATGAGTGATTCTCAGTACGTTGACATCTATCGTAGATAAACAAAGGTTGAATTTACGTGTCGGTTGTCCATTGTGACATCACAATACATGAAAGTCATCCATTGCCTGAGTGAGATCAACGCAAAAATTAGTAGGAAATAAGTTTGTCTTTTTGGTAGCACCACTAAGAGGAATTCGATAGGAAACTATCAAATTTGAGTGAAACTTCAAAAAGGTGTCCATGGTAACGTAAAATGTAGCGCAATAGGTGATCAAAGGTAATGTTGAGCTGAAGTCAGGTATTGAACATATACCTTAATGATTGCTTTAGTTTGAAATTAACTTGTTGTCTCTTGTTACATCACAATGCATAGCGACCATAATTACATAACACGTTCATATCTACTAGTGATTGAGTATGGGATAATGGTATTAGTCTTTAATGCGATCCCAGTTTTTCATATAGGGCCCAACACGGCATTGCGAACTTAAAAATATAAAATGCAAAAAGATTAACAAAAGTTGGTCGATGAATATTCACCATGACATTTTAAAGTTTTGCATTATTTTAGCGAGCGACTTGGTGATGTCATATCCCCATTTATTCTTGTGTGTTTTATTGATCTTACAAACATGCAAAGAATGCAAAAGTGGGGCTGAATACTGATTTACCGTGTCTAAGGTAGTGGGTGCACCGAGATCTAGTGGTTCTGACTCTTGCCTTTGAAAAAGAGGGTCGTGTATTCGAATCGTAACCTTGGCGTATTTTAATTCAGCAAGAAATTTATCCACACTGCGCTCGACCAATGTGAAGTGAATGGGTACCCGGCAGGAGTAATTCCTTGCATGCACTGAGCACCGTTGATGGTAGCTCGAGCTAAGGCCGGGGAAATAATAGCAGCGCTTTGTATCCTCTGGCAAAAATCGCATTATAAATCCAGCTATTGTTATCACTATTAAGGTAGGCCTATTCATTGTTGAAACCTAATTTGTTACAAATGAGACACGTTCTTTTACACATTTGTTTGAAGTTTGATTCATGTAATCAAATTAGAGAAAAAAATGGGCTTATCGGCCGACCTATTGCATATTCATGAAAACATCCGTAAACTATATTCAAAACCTTATTAAAGAAGTTTCAAATTCAACAACTTTATAATTTTTATATTTTAACAAAATCATTATCATTTTGTTCGTTGAATCCCACTCTATTTTGTGTTTTTATAAGCAATTACTTCCAGTCTAGATTACCAATATAAATCTAAAGGGGGTAACAAGCATGTGAAATAACCCGTCTGCTGAGCTGCAAGTACATGTTTAAAGATTAATCGTGATAACGAGTCTTTCTTGCTAATGGAAAAAAAAACCTTAACCAAATCTTTTATTTACTGAGAACCCACAGTCGCCGTAGATCGATGCGAATACAAAGATCCCAAGACGATATCAGACTGTTAATTTCCTGTACATCTCCGCACGTGAAGCTAGTAATCTCATTTTAGACGCTCTACGCGTTATTGCAATGTGAGTGGAATATTCTCCCCTAGTTTGAAAACTTTAAGTTAAAGGCACAGGTTAACACTACTCTGATTTTTGAAATGCGTTGCAATTTGCGAGCGAGGCTTTCGAAATGTATTTGATATGATTGGAATAGTTCCGATTTATTTTCTCTAATACATGGATTAGATAACAAGGAAAGCCTAAAACGTTTAGCAAACCTAGCAAGGCTAACAGGGGGCCTTTTCACATGTGAATCTTGGATCAACATTGTTAAGAGGATTGTTATTGCGACTGTAATTAGCGTTCGTATTCTCATCACGTTCTTGTTTGGTTTCACACGTGCTAAATATTTGTCATTAGCCTTATTTTTCACCGGAACCATCATTCAAATTACCATTTTTTTTACCGTGTGAAAGGGCGGCAAATCTCCTTGAGGAGATGTCAAACTTGTTTTAATGAGGAAAAGAACTATGATCGATGACGCGATTCTCAGAAATTAATCTCCATGTCGGATTTAATTTCATCAAAAAAACCCTCTTTTAATGAAATTACTCGAAAGAGTGAACTTGGAAGGATTAATCCTTACAGATTATTTTTGTAGAATTGTGATGATGGAATCATTGTATTCTCTTTGTTTATCCCAGCCATGGCGTAATTTCCTTCAGCAAGAAATGTATCTACATTGTGCTGCACTCAACCCAGGTGAGGTGAGTGGGTACTCGGCAGGATTAATTCCTTGAATGCATAAGCGCTGAAAGGCAGCTCGAGCTAAAGCCGGGGTAATATAATAATAATAACGCACCTAGTAATAGAATATTTCTAGATAGATGGTGCTATATACATGCCTATTATTATATTATCATTATTTTTATTGATAGTAAGCTTATAATACTACCCCAAAGTGTTATGTTAGGCCGTGTCGTATACAGGACCTCCCCATTCATTATATTTGACACCTCGGTTCAAGTGTTGGTGTATAGGTTAACACCCCATTATTTGATTACAACACCTATGGCTGTTGTTTTACCACTGTTGTTTTTAATACTCTAGAGTTAAATTTAACGTTGTAGGGTGTAATAGTCCAGGGACACAAATTGGAGACTGGAGACAGTCAAAATCAAAATTTTTATATAAATTTTGGTGAATGGTTTCAGATAAACAGCTCATTATAACGAAATATTTGTGATTAAAAATCTAAGACCGAGCAATATAATGACAATAAATGACACGCTGAAACTACTGTGTTTCAGTTTGGTGTTCTAACAGAACATGGGTGCAATATACACCATTGAGCTTTAAATAATACCAATGAATGTTTAAAGACCCATGACTCTAGAAAACCTTCGTTGTTGTTGCTCTTGTAGTTTTGCTTTGCTTTTCCGATTTTGGGAGACATTGGAAAAACTTTGTTTTTGGTCGCAATAACATATTTGTTTAGATCAACTAGAAAACTAATTTTCATGATACACAGTGATGGGTTGTAAGAGCCACGAAGAAGCTAAAGGACGGGAGAGGGAGGCATAGTTATTGAAGCAAATATGTCTCCAATATTCAGAAGAAAAAAAAATAAGATAAGCCTACTTCAGGGATTGGCGTCGTCATTTTTAGTGGCAGTCCCCAAAGTTCAGACTTCATCTTCCAGATGAAAGGAAGCCTTTAGTATTAATCCCTTTTGGTTTCTAATCCAGAGTAGTTGTAAGCAAACAACCCCGATCACATGATAAATCTAATCATTTTAGAAACAAGGGGTGTCTCACATTATGAATTTAAGGGTGACTAAAGATTGTGCGTAAATTATGAATTGTGTGCGGTATTTGACTCCTAACGTAAAACCCTTCACTGTTAAAATTAATCCTGATTATACAGAAAAAAGAAGATTTTGCCAAAAGCAATAACAGAATCATTCTGTAAATTCATAAAATAGGAAATTTTCTGCAATTCAACAGAACAGGTCTGTTTAAAAAGGGGAAAAGGGTGTTTTGTTTAAGGAAATTTGTTCCATACACCAAATACCAATTTCCTGTAATTTAGCATGATATAATGTAAGATTACGCAATCTGGTAAGATTACAGGTGTTCTCGAGACTCTGCTGCAGGAACTTCTTATTTTAAGGATAATTTTTGTAACAGTGTATTGCAACCCTAACTCCCCATATCTTATATTCAAGATTCAAATATTTATTGTCTGTAAAAACACAGAAATTCAGCCTCCGCTGGACATGACAACACTTATTCACCATTACATACAAATACAGACATAACGTGGAGCGTTGTGGCCCAGTGGATTAGTCTTCGGACTTTGAAACAGGGGTCATGGGTTCGAATCCCAGCCATGGCTTAATTTCCTTCAGCAAGAAATTCATCCCACATTGTGCTGCACTCGACCCAGGTGAGGTAAATGGGTACCTGGCAGGAATTTATTCCTTGAAATGCCATCGCGCTAAAAAGGCTGCGAGGCTAAAGCTAGGGTAATAATATCCAATGAAGCGCATAGGGACGCATTTGGCAGTGGTATGCGCTATATAAGCATGTTGGTATTATAAATAATCAGCACAAAAATTACAGTATACAATTCCACCAATTATCAGCACTCTCTAGCACGCCCACACCACTACAGAGGCGCATAACAACAGATTTAGCGAACCGAATCGTCGCCCCCGCCCCTCAGCACCAGTACGGCGAGCCAGAGAATACTGAAAAAAATCCAAATAAATAATGTGAAATAAAGCCCGAAGCAATTGTCGCCGGAGCAAAGGTCGTGTCGTCGACTCTTCACCGTGTTAACGGCATCGGTCAGTTCATGGTCATGAGATGCGCGCCATAGATATTCCTTTGTTTTAATTTTGTAATGTAACTAAGTTATGGGCTTGCCTCTCATGCCTCTTTGACACTCATCCAAACTTTCTCGTTCTTTCTTTTCTTGTGCGCATCGGAATAGAATATTTCTAGATAGATGGCGCTATATAAATGCCTATTATTATTATTATTATTATCACAAGCTTTGCTTTTTTCGGCAAGACCATCCCATCCGCTTTACTTTGAAATACAAATGTCATCTGAGATAACTTTATTCATTGTGTTGTGTTCCTTTAATCTCTGATTAGGTATCATGTATACAAGACATAACATGTTGTACAACGCCTAAAGCTACTTAGCTTGTTGTACGCGATCAAATGGGAGGCTGAATGTCACACATTCGTACCGTTGCAACACACAAGAAGTACCATCCAAAATGTACCATTGCACGGGCTTTAGGAGGTGACGTCACAATGCGATTTCATTGAATACTAGTAAGGTGACAATGCGCGTACAGCCCGCTGGCTAAATGCGCCAATGCTGTCCAAGATCATGTGCGCTTGTGGGCCCGGCTGTGGGATTTTTCTTTTTGCTATCAATATTTTTGCTCCCTTTTCATAGATTACTGGAGGGAAAAAACTCTTGTTTTTTTTCATATTTTCGCTAGATTCCGAGGCGTTGTACAACACTAATAGCGAATATTCTTATTCGTGCAATGGTGCGAGATTTCGCATTCGGTGAAAGAAAGAAACGCTCTATTCAACTCGGCTAACGCCTCGTTGAATAGAGCATCTTTCTTTCACCTCATGCGAAATCTCGCACCATCGCACTCATGCCTATTCGCTATTTGTATAATAGTATTTTCGACGACCGACCTTGTTATGTTATGTTTATCATATTATGTACAATATAGTTGTGTTAAAGGGAAACAATAAATCAAATCTTTTAAAGATAGTTTACGAATTAATATAATATGTTAGAGTTATTGATTAAATAAGTTTAAGTTACATTCAATCTTTGTGGAAAAAAAACTAATAGGTTGCATCTTAGAACTGCCCGGACGGTTTTGCATGTCCAGGGGTTCGTTGCATAAAAGGGTTGCGTTTAAACGCAAGCCAACAAATCAATCGCAAGTCCCAAATGCGCGCTGTTGATTGGTTGAAAATCAAGTTACGCATGATTTTTAGAGTTGCGATTGATTGCTGCTCTTTCTGCAACGGGCCCCAGGGCGGTGACAAGGTATTTTGCTCGAGCGACAACAATATTGCTCCGGGCTTAGTTCATCTGAGAAGAGAGTATTTCGACAAACAAAATGTTTCCACTTACTTAATTGCAAATGAATCAAGAATAATCTTCAGTAATTAATCACGATAGCTGAACTCAAATTTAGATTTTTTCTGAATACAAATACAAATCAGTAGTAAAAAAAATTTAAAAAAAATAAAAAAAGAGGAGTGAAAGACATATTAAGCCGCCTGTCTTTATACATCCCTATTGTTATTGGCCTATATATCATCTATAAATATATGTAATTAAAAATATAATTATATAAAATTCAAACATATCTCATATAAACCCTACTATGGCCCCTTAACACAAAGCTTCACGAATAATTGTAGGACTGAATTTCGATTCATGGCAACACTGAAAATCCTACAATCAATGATGGGTCCCAAGCGTCTGTTAAGGCCCTAAACCGCAAATTGCACCTAAACCGCAAATTGCCGCCTAAGCATGTAGAATATTAACAAGGACCGTGCGCGCGTAAGAGGCGTGAACACAGAGGGCGGCAAACATAAATCGCAGAAGGATAGAGGTTGAAGAGTGAGGAATTAGAACTAGGGCGCTGATCTCATTTTTATGAGAAATGTTGTTGTTGATACACGTATTTATTTATCTATTTATTTGTTTATTTATTTATTTTACCAGGGTGCTCATTCAACATAAAGTTGGTCTCCCATGGGGCCCTAAAAGGCTATCATTATTGTTCTTCTTGTTTTTGGTTTTGGACTTTTGTTATGGCGGGAGTTGGGCAACTTGGGCTGTACATAGTGCCGGTTTTTTTTTGTGTTTTTTTTGGTGTTTTTTTGTGTATCCCTAATTCTCCCCTAGTATAATCTAATGCCTGTAGGTTTAAGCAAAGGAAAAGGGAATGAAATGAAAGGGGGAAAATAAAGAAAAAATGCTATAAATAATAATAAATAATTGTTTAAATATTTATTATAATCTCTTTAAAACTTTAAACACAAAATGTTACGAGGGTAATGAAGCCATGTACTCATATTATTATAGTCATAATCAGTACGAAATAGTAGTAGTAGTAGTAGTATAGGAGTAGGAGTAGTAGTAGTAGGAGTATAGGAGTAGGAGTAGTAGTAGTAGTGGTAGTAGTAGTGTGGTAGTAGTAGTAGTAGTATTAGTAGCTTATTTTCAAAAATTTTCAAACCTTAATACTAAAAGTTTCCAGGGAGTGAAACCACTCATCCAAGGTCCTTCGTTATCATTGGTATAATCGTTATCATTATAATCACAATAATTATCATTATTGGCAGCAAGAGTGTAGTTTAGCAGTAGTAGTATAGTTCTAGTAGTAGTAGTATTTTACTACTACACTACACTACTACTACTACTACTACTACTACTAGTAGTAGTAGTAGTAGTAGGCCCTGGGCCTGGAGAAGTTGGATGACTCTCGGCCGGACGAATCAACACCAAAATAACAAAGTTATGATTTTCCAATTCATTATGAAATTTGATGAAGGTTCTCGCGAAATTTTAGGCCAGCAGACTTTTAGCAGAATCAAAAAACTTTCGCGAATTGCATGAAGTGTTTACGTACATGTATACATGTATGCACAGCTAGCTGGCTCAATTTCTCGCGCGAACGTGTGCACGCACAAAGAGTGCATTGCTATTGAGTAAACAAGACTAAACTTTTTTCTACAAGCTTAGGCGGCGATTTGCGGTTTAGGTGCAATTTGCGGTTTAGGGCCTTAACAAGCGTCCACCAAACAAAATTTGTCTCATACTTGCTTTCTATTGCCAATAGATGGCGTCCTTTCAAATCAAGGAAAAACAACATCGAGCCGGTTACGCTGGGCAAATGAGAGGAATATGCCCGCAAACCTGTTAGTACACTCTAAATTCCAAGGATTTAAAATCTATCCAGACCGGTTATGAATAGTGACCAGCCAAATTTTGAATCTATTTTAAATCTGAAGGATTAACTGTTAAATCTCAAAAGTTTTATTTTCAAATCTTCTAGATCTATATTTCAATCAACAAGGTTTAGATCTAAATCTAATATTCGGCTGGTCACTATTCACAGCCGATCTGGATTATTTTAAATCTTTAGGACCGTATTCTGAAGTCAGATTTAACTTAGACCATGGTCTAACACTGTGCTAAAATTATGGAAGGCCAAAAGTGTCAATTTTTTTTAAATTAATATTTACTGTGCTCTTTCCTGATTCTTTAATGGTGAAGACAATTATCTATATTTCCTAGACAATTTGAGAGCCAAATGGGCTGAAATGTGATATCTCCATTATTACTGAATTATATAGCAATTAGCTTTCCATCCTTAACAAATAATTCTAAAGCTGGGTTTAAGTTAAACCCAACTTCAGAATACGAGCCTTTGCATTTCGAGCGTGCATCAAGAAAAGCACAACAAAGACTGTATGTTGTTCATTCATAGTCGGCCACTTTTAACGATATTAAGAAAAAAAAATCATTACTCAGGGGACCAGCTCACACAAATAAAAAAAATGAATAATGTTCAGTACACTTTAAAAAAAAAGCCAATATTCTACAATCTTGCAAAAAATATGCCATTCACCTGTTTATATATAGGGAAGGCGGGGTAAGTTGTGACAGTTTTTGCTTTTTGCATGTTAGAATTGATATGATTAATAATCTTGTCGAAATAACTACCTTGCCTTGAAATTTAATTCTTCTGAAATATTTTCCACCTATATATAACTTTCTATCTCCACACTGAAAGTCATCGTGACCTTTGAAAAAAACGATGTCAAATGGCTCAACTTGCCCCATATATGGGGTAAGTTTGAGCCACCTTCTGGGGTAAGTTGAGCCACAAAAACTATGTACAAAATGTATGAGGGGAGAACCAGCATGTCAATTTTTGTTTAAAGTCTTTTCACTTGCTAATTCTCTATAAGTACTAACATCCTTTAAAAGTCATGTAAATTTGCTCCTTTCAGCCAGCATTTCAATCCATTTTCATGATTTGTTTTTTTAAGATACATTACCATAGGAATTACCATGGCTCAACTTGCCCCATGCTGTTTGGCTCAACTTACCCCAGTCCGAACTTAGTGCGATAATTTTGTATCCACACATTTATTATGCATCCATCATATAAAAGACTATGACAAGAATGAAGATCCATACCTGGACTAATAATGTTGTTATCATGTCTTTATTATATTCAAAGACGTGTGTGTTTATAAAGCACTTATCTATTTCACACTCTTTTTTACTTTTTGGCTGAAATTCATATTTTTCCCTCTAAAAAAACTACTTTTTGTTTCAAAGTTGAAAACAATATGGTGGGGTTAGGTGTTATGCTATGGGTCATCAATACATTACACCACTGCAATGTCTGACTCATTCATTATTGGCCTGGGGCTGGTGGGCTCAACTTGACCCTATGCTCAACTTACCCCGCCTTCCCCTACATAAATACACTACATGCAAAAATGGTAGCATTGGGCTTCATTTAAAATACAAATATTTTCAGGGCAATAAATGTAAATTCTTCCTAAAAGCTATTATTTGGATCAGATGCCAAACACAAATGAGTATATCCCATATTCCCCCCCTCCCATTTTTTCAGATATAAAACCACTCTTAATCTAAAGATTATTTTTAAGACTTAAGGATAATCTTAGGAGGGATTTTTCTGATATCCAATCATTACAGCTGTTCTTAAGTGTCATTTTTAGAGAAAACTAAGAAAGAATAGGCCTATAATGCTAGCTATAAACAAAATCTCATTTCAAATATCTTAACAGAATTAATGACTGTCAAAAATGCTCATAACACGCTTTCAAGATTGTAAGTTACATGATTTGCGAGTATTATTGGTTTATTTTGAATTGATTCAATAAATGCCAATTCGTCCAAAAACCAACTCGTCTACTATCATTTGGTCTAACACCAGCTCGTCCACTATCAACAGGGTCTTATTGCCATTTCGTCCACTCTCCATTTCGTCTAATGACCAGTTGGCCAAAAGCCATTTAGTCCATATGCCTTTTGGTCTAATTGGACTAAGTGTTAATTGAGCGAAATGAATAAAATGAAATAGGGATTAGACCAACAGGTTATGAGACGAAATGGTCTATAAGACGAACTGGTGATAAACGAAGTGATGATCAGATCAATGCTTATTGGACCAAATGGCTGTTAGACGAATTGCTGATAGACGGAATGGCATTAGACTAAGTGAAGATAGATCATGTGATGGGTGGACGAACTGGTACTAGACGAATTGGCAATTTACCGCATTATTTACAATACCAATCCTTTACCAGCGATTAAGACGGGCTTGAAGAAGTGACGTCAGCTCTAAAATGACAAGCTCGATTATATGTCATTGAAAAACATATATATATACATTATTGTGAAATTCAAATTGAATTGAATACTAGTATCAAGATTATGTATTGATAAAAACTTTACATCAGGAAATTTAATATGAATTTAGTTGAGTAAAATTATCTTTCATTTGACACAGCACTGAAAAAAACTACAGCTATTACAATGGTAAAGTGAGTTGTCGTATCCATATACATGTATAATGTACAGAGTGTACATCTTTGTCCCTTATCGCACATTTAGAGCATGGCGACAACCTTTCCTGCGATTCCCCGTTGGATATTAGACTACTATTGCACGATTGCTATCATCGGTATATATCCATTGGTCCGTAACATAACTCCCTGGGCGATCAGATGATAATTGATCTGCCATAATTGAGTAGATTGACACTGAATTTTTGATGAAATGATCGTGAATGTTACAAGGTCCCGAGTTGAGAGAGAGAGAGAGACCAAAATCGCGTTATGATTCGATGCTCGCAAAATTAAGACAATTTCCTAAAAGCAACCTATCACGTCTTCTTCTCATTCTTAATTGTCTCCTATTCTTCGTTCTCTTCCTTTCTTTCTTTCTTTCTTTCTTTCTTTCTTTCTTTCTTTCTTTCTTTTTTTTTTTTTTTTTTCTTTCTTTCTTCTTTCTTAATTCTTGCTTTCTTTCTCTCTTCCTTCCTTCCTTCTTTCTTTTTTCCCATCGTTCTACCTTCTACTTCTTCTCTTTCTTATTCTTCTTTTTATTCTTCTACTTCTCTTCTTCTTCATCATCTTGTTCCTCTCCTTCTCGTCCTCTACCTCATCCCGCCTCTTTCATCTATGTCTTCTTATTATTGTTCTCCTTGGTGTTCTTCTCCTCCACCTCCTTCTTCTGCTTCCCCTTCTTTCTTCTTCCTCTCTTGCTCCTTTGTTTTCAAACTCATCACACTCTCATAATTCCATTGCCACCTCTACAATCACATCATATCTTTTCTCTTGTTGTCCTCCATCACCTATCCATATTAACTCATTATAATAGTTCTCACCTATCGCTATTGTCGCGTGCATTCTCGTATCACATTACTACTGAGGCTTTAAACACCGTCTTTAAGTCTCGCAAAGGGACGGAAATGTAAATCATACTCGACTATAATCTAACATTCCTCTATTACAAAGGTTAAGAGTTCATTCGATGTTTTTTCCAGTCATTAATATCAAAATTTGGCATTTTCATCCGTTGGAATTCAAATTTGGCTTTTATAGCGCTCTGTCGGCAATATCTTTAATTTGTCATTTTACAAAAGCTCTTCGAGCACCCGTACATTAAAAAGCCAATTGCATGCTTGAGTAGGCATAAACAAGAAAGATCCTGAATTGGTATATTGACAGGCACTTCAAGGGACAATAGATTTGCTTTCAAGTGCCACCTACCTGAAGAGAGGGTGAGATTTTATTATTTTCCATGTTGAACAGAAAATTATACTATGTCGACATTACGAAATATGTAACATTTCCAAGTCGACATACTTGCTTACGGGCAGATATTACGCCAGGTCGACACGGCGAGTTACATAAAATTATATAATTATAGCGATGACATCATTCGCAAAGGTGAGGAGAAACTTTTGGTTAGACGACTTGGTAAGATAAAATACCCCGGCATGTCGACATATAGCCTGCGTATTAGGTCGTTTTGGCAGGATATCACAAGTTACTCCTTGACATGATAAGGCTAGAATGTCGACATGGAAAAATAAAATATCTCGTCGTGTTGTTAAGTAAATGGCAATGGGGAGTATTCATACTGTGACGCGGAATGGTTTCAATAACGCATTAAATGTATTGATAATGCCCCTCAAATGACAATGAACGACCTTAGTGTCTTTATCAGAATTGGTGAATCGGAACAGCGATTTCTTCCAAACTATTAGCGCTGACGAAAAATTGCAAATATGTCGTTTGTCCATAGTCCAGGTAGAAAACAATCTTTTTTTATTCATGAAGGGCATTTGGCCACATATACAGTGCGTCCAGAAAAAACGAAACCGAGATTTAGCGATCATTTATCATAACTTAATCATAAATAAAATAGACAAATGACCTACCATTTAAAGCTTAGAATCTCCTCTTTCATCTGATATTACTTACATTATTTCTTATTCACGCATGAGTGAGCAAAAACAATTTGAAGAAAGAATACCAAAAACTCATTTGGCGGGGGGTATCTGGGTTTCAAAAGGAAAACCACATTTCTGAAAAGTTCAATATCTGCTCTTTAATTTGGTACCTAAATTACAAAAAATGGTCAAGAAATAACAAAGTTCTGGTCATTTGAAATAAGGCTTGAATTTCAATAATTTCATAAAATGAAGAGGTTCTCCAGGCTGGCTTTCAAACTCACTCGACACTCCGTTTTGTTGACGATCAGCCATGCATTAAATCTTTTGTTCACCATGCGAAAGCTTCTGTGGGAAATCGGTGAAAACACGTTTATCTCATGAAATTATGGAAATACAAGCCTTATTTCAAATGACCACAATTTTTTAATTTCAGAAATGTGGTTTCTTTTTGAAACCCAGATACCCCCGCCAAATGAGTTTTTGGTATCCTTTCTTCAAATTGTTTTTGCTCACTCATGCGTGAATAAGAAATAATCTAAGTAATATCAGATGAAAGAGGAGATTCTAAGCTTTAAATTGGTAGGTCATTTGTCTATTCTATTTATGATTAAGTTATGATAAATGATCGCTAAATCACGGTTTCGTTTATTCTGGGACGCACTGTATTTTTAGGTTCTTGAATCCGTCATGCGCCGAAGTTAAAACTTCCTTAAAAAAAGTCCGTATGTTCCCTGTATTGTTGCTCATTAGTATATTTTAATTGTCCGTCAGTGTAAGCAGTGCTAATGATATACATGGATCGTTCTACAACGCGGAACCTTATTTTGCCGGGTTATGTTTTATTCATAGGATATAGGGGACACCTGTATGTGATGGATTGGTTCGCGTTCAGAGACGGGTATGAAATAAAAGTCAAAAACAGCCGTTTTAAACATTTTTCTTTATACCAGCTACATACACCAGTAGTTGGTTTGAATAAAAATGAATAAAACGGTCCGTAGTTTTCGACTCGTCGTACGGCCGCCGTAGAGGTAGAGAAAACACGTGACAGAGAACGAAATGGATGATAGAAACTGAATAGAAAAATACAATATTCAGGGGATAGGATTAATATTTAGATAGATAAAGGATCTTATATAGAGAGAAAGGTTAAGGGGGAGGGGGGGGGACGAGAGAAAGGTAGAGAGACGGATGTTTGCTCTAACTTGCAAGGAGGGTGTAACGTTTCATTAATGATTAAACTATATCAAGTCCTTTCATTTACTACATTTGAAGGGAGAAAGTCATAAGCTTCTAGAGAAGTGTAAATTCAGAGATCCAGGGTCACACTTCATAGATACTTGCTAGAGTAACATAATTCTAAAATAAACCCTCAGCCATCATCCAATCAAATAGGATTTCAGCATCTTTGCAAAATTGTTCGTAAGTTTTATGAAACAGGCCCCCAGATACTAATATACATGTATAGTCAGATATATAAAATTTAATTTCATGCACAAAATAAATGTAATCAACAATGTCATAATAATTTTACTAAATAAGCAAAAAATCATTATTGGAAGAAAAATATCACGTGATTCTGTTTACCTGGTACGCCGCCTGAAATTCTGATTTAACCAAGATCTTCTTATCTTCATCTGTTAGTCTCCCTGTCAGCCGTCCCCACAGGTTTCCAACATTACACTCACGACAGAACTTGGTCACTCCTGCTACAACGGCCACCGTTCCGAGAGTAACTCCAGAAACGACTAGAGCGACGGCTATCATAGGCATCCTAAAGAACTCTGGGAGAAAAAAAACACGGAATAGTCTTCTATAATTATAAAGTACAGGAGTACAAGACATGCAAGAAAGACATGGGTGGAAAACCCAGGGGGGACAGGGGGACGTTATCGCTTTCATAATATATCACTATACTTGAAATTCCCGAGTCCGGTTGGTGCCACGCTCCGTTCAGGTTCATCAATGACCCGGCTAAGATCCGATATGACTATTTTGGGGGTCAGGAGGGTGTTTCATGAAGCTGTTCATAAGTTCAGAGCGACTTTAAAAAACGACTGGTGATCCTTTCTTGTGGTTCATTGGCGATGGTTTAGCACGTAAGGAAGGTTTAATCATCATTCGTTCTTAAAGGACAAGTCCACCCTAACAAAAACTTGATTTGAATAAAAAGAGAAAAATTCAGCAAGCATAACACTGAAAATTTCATCAAAATCGGATGTAAAATAAGAAAGTTATGGCATTTTAAAGTTTCGCTTATTTTCAACAAAATGTTATATATATGAACGAGCCAGTTACATCCAAATGAAAGAGTTGATGACATCACTCACTCACTATTTCTTTTGTATTTTATTTTATTAAATATGAAATATTTTTATTTTCTCGTTATTGTCATGTAAAATGAAGTTTCATTCCTCCCTGAACACGTGGAATTCCATTATTTTAACATTTTGTGCTTCAGGCAATGAGGTCCTAATCATCAAATTCGTAAAAATTGAAATATTGTATAATTCAAATAATAAAAACAAAAGAAATAGTGAGTGAGTGACGTCATCGACTCTCTCATTTGGATGTAACTGGCTCGTTCATATAACTATTTTGTTGAAAATAAGCGAAACTTTGAAATGTCATAACTTTCTTATTTTACATCCGATTTTGATGAAATTTTTAGCATTGTGCTTGTCTGATTTTTCTCTATTGATTTAAATCAACATTTTTCTGAGGTGGACTTGACCTTTAAAGTCAGCTAAAAACCCCACCAGGTGTGGCTAACATTTCCTGTCAATCCCATCGTTTTAGTTCTTGATTTAAAATTTTTGAATAAACCTAATTTCATATAATAAAATACAAAAGAACTAGTAGAGATATCCCATAATCAGCCAACCTAATGAATATTCATGAAGAAATACCTAGAACTGTTTCACCGGAATAATGCAAATCCTTAAAATTCAAAAACTTCGTTATTGTTTGTTATCCGATTTTGGTCAAATTTTCAGCATTTTACTCTGTGAATTTTACTCTATTCATTTAGATATAAATATCTTTGGACTGGACCATCCCTTTAAATGTTAAGGAGAAATTAAATGAATTCTAACAGAAATTATTAAACAATTTCAACTTTTGGGCAATAAATGATAAAAATTAAACATTGCTGTATAAATTTCAAATATTCTGTTTAAAATTTAAAACAGTACTTGACATGCTTATAAAGTGGATCCGATTGTATGAGATGTTTAATTGTGCAAACATCTGATAACACACCCACACCCTAACCCCCCTACACACACCCTCACACACACCCTTACACCCACACACACACATAATTATGTTTGTATATAGTTTTAAACATGTTCAAATGGGGGATGTATACGTTTCTGATGAGAGAACTGACTGTTATACCCTTTAATTTTTTTTAGAGAATGATGGATAGAGGGATGTGCTACGATCCGCATGATTTGTTTAGCTAAATCAAGATGGAGTCAGGAGAGATCACCTGAAATGTCATTGGTCACGGTAGGAGAGAGATAGCAAGGCTGCATGGCAATAAGATTAAGATATCTATGTATCAACACATTGACTAAATTATGATAATGACAATGATGATAAATGATGATGATGAATCGACGATAATGTTGATAGAGCGTACATCCTAAATTGATAATGATAATAACAATGATAATGATACTAACAATAATGATAAAATACTACTACTAGTACTACGCCGTCGTCGTCATCATCATTACCCTCATCATCATCACCATCACCACCAACATAACCACCATCATTACCATTATCATTTCTAAGAGTAATTTTCCCTTTAAATTTCAACCCTTTTTATTGCCATGACAATTTAAAAAAAGGATTGTAGTTAAAAAAAATACTGTTAAACGTGCTTGATGGCCTTAGCCCCACATCTATACCGATTACAAACACGTATGATCATTAAACCGTAAATGTACTTGCGTGATCTCTAATAGAAAAATTACTTTCAACTCTCCGACTCATAATCACTGCTCAATCGAAGGATAATCAAAACTTGTCTATGGTTTATTGCCCAATTCATGTTCAATTAGAAACATTTGCGAACTAACCAAACAGGAACCAACATACAGACAAGATCTGTATCACAATAGGATTTTGTTTTCTAGTCTTTTTTCAACATCTTCATCCTCATTAATCCTCTGATAGACAGTTAGGCAATTAAAATGTTTTCTTTGTAAGTTTTTTTTTGTCTGATTTACTATAAAAATGTTATTTTCCTATGAACATCGATATACTTGGATTCATTTTGCATTGCATGTTTTGTTGATGATGAAATTTAATCAAATTCTTGAATAAACATGTAAATAGGCATTGTGATTATAAACTTGTCTCGTCTCTGATAATGAAAGGAAAACAACATACTTGTAAAACAAAGTGTTTTTGATTGATTATTTTCTTTACTATTAGTGCAGATTTCGGCAATCATTTTTTCAAAGCTCGAACGAACCTGAATCCTTAAGCTCCACCTCAAGTGATAAACTACTCATATCCGGCCAAGTTCCTTACCCATAATGCAATATTCTGTACACAGAAGTCTCGTGATAATGATCCATAATGATAACACACGAATTCACTACTAAATACGTTCATATCGCGATGATTATATTACCAAGAAGCAAAACAGATACCTTTCATTTAAAAAAGAAGAGTTTTTCCTACACAAAATTAATAAAATCATCTAGGCTATTTTATCCTTCGCACGATTACATCAAGGGTGTATTTTAAAGCTAGCCATTTACAGCCTTAGGTCAATGGAGGACAATTCAGTGTTTGGCTGTTCGCCCCCTCATTAATTAGTTGAAACACAATAATAAATCATGCCAAAATGCCATAATCATGCTCTCAAAAATATAAACAAATGTTGTCATTTAAATGTATTTTTTTATGCCAGCACATTTATCTTTGTTCAAAAAAAATATTGATAAAGTAAACAAAAATCCATTATAATATAATATCAATCGTATGAACTGAGTGTTTAGTAAGGGCAGAATTAAATGTAAACTAATACAGCGATGGGATCGCTTATAGCCTCCATTATTGCTGATGAATTTTTAACAGCCGATCAATCGAGCAGCGTTAACAAGGTTCGATGAATCGAATATGATTTAATCATGATTGGAAAGCTAGGGCTATATCATGATCGCATAAAAGAAAAAAAAACTGAATAAAGGTCAAGTTATCTACCTATTCCCCCTGTCATGCCAGTCGTGTTTGGCGTGTAATGAACGACATTAGGATAACAACTAGAGCAGAGCGTTGGTATCGTTCAAGTCGGCTCTCCTGCAGTTGGGCAGTGTTGTGTTGTGCCATAATGACCATAATAATAATGGTGATAATAACATAAATCAATATACAGTGCTTATCAAAAAAAGTTTACACTTTGAAACAGCCCTGGGAATTAAAAAATATACAACATGTGGGTAATTTTCTCACACATATTCTTGGGTTTGGGTCTCATCTATCCAATGAAAGTAAAAATTTTGACAGAAAGTTACACTTGAGTGAGCACTGTCCATTTTTGTAAAGCTCACAGAAAGTCTGTTTGCGCAGAAATGCCCGTTTGTACGCTGTGTCAAGGGGAAAGGGCGAAATTAATCTTACCCTGCGAAACATTTCTCATACAACCTGATTTTTATCCCTCTGTACATTCTTGCCAAAGACAAAGTGACTGCTTTATCAAGTATTATCTGTTGATAAGCTGTACTTCTTCTAATGTAAACTAATAATGTGTATGCTTCTTTTTTATTTAATTTATTATTATGTTATATTTCAAATTACTTGTTTCAATTTTATATGATTTGTTATGCAAAATTATGAAAACCCCCAAGTTTTTTTTTTCAATCTCATACATGTTTCTTGCACTCTGAGTCAATTTAAGTAAAACGGATACATGCAAGCATTTTGCTTAGTAAGCACAACCTTTACCCTTTTTTGTGCCAGCTGGATCTGAGAACATAACTTAATTTAAGACCAAAGCTTATATCAGACATCTCCAACATTTTATCACTAAGTTTTTATCTTTTTAAAATGGGTTTACATTTCATATTATATTTAATACTTGTTTCTCCACACTTTTCCCAAGCTTGACAATGATTGACAAAATGAAAATCACGCCTAAACCATTTCATGAAAATCACAGCTCAGTGTAAAGCAAATATCGTCACGATGGCCTCGATGTGTGGGGGAGTGCGCAATGGCACTCTTCGAAATGTTTCGGTCAAGGAAACAAGTTAAAAAAGGTAAAAGATATCTTAAAATTAATTTCACTAGCTAATTTTCAGGTGTTCCCCATGATTAAGTTCTACTTTTATTCGCATGACTATTTCAACATTCTGCGGAAATCATTTTTCACTTCAACTTTTCAAGAGTAAGTGGTGCTTAAATGGATCTGTACTTATGTTAAAATATCGAAAAATCGTCAGGATATTTCAAATGTATAATTTTCAGGACTTTTTCTAAGTGTAAACCTTTTTGATACGCACTGTATATAATGCTTAATGCAATGTTTCTGAGCGCTTCATACTATCACCCGGTTAAACACGGCTACCCTAATCATACTCAAGCAGTCAGGAAATTCCTTCCTATCAGTTACGCATTCAGAGAGTGGCAAATGTAAAACAAATCCTCGCCATTTTGTCACGAGTGTTCCGTTGGGATTTGATTCGAAGACCTTTTTGTTCAAATTCACTGTGTAACATCATCGCAAATTCGCATTATTTGTTTTAATGACTTTTGATTTTTGTAAGCTTTATTTTTGAAACTGTTAAAACTGAATGTTTTATGAATAAATTTACCGCCGCACTCTCCTACTTAATGACAAAGTGACTTTTCTTGGTATGACATATCTATTCTATGCTCGGTCGTTTCGCTCGTTCGTATTCATCCAACATTTATTCCTTGTCCATTCCATATGACACACATTTGCCACGAATGCCTCTATCTCTCCCCGCCCCCACCGTTTGGTGCTGTACTAGAAGGGGTCACGATTATACATTAAATCTTCCATTTCCGCTGAGATTCAGAAACCCTTCGCATGAATACTTTCGTGCACATTTTCCTCAAAGTAAATCTGTTCAACACTGTCCGCTATAGACCCCTTTAAATCTGTCTGATTATTTGTTTTATTATAAAGAATGATACCGATGGAACATCCCGGGGGAACATCCTCAGATAAAAGCCTCAAGAACCAATGTGATTTAATTCATTGCATTCATTGAGATAAGTGCAATCGATACAAATTGAATCCACTAGGGTTTACACCATAATGCGACAGCCACACCAAAAGCGACCAACACCGGACCGATCAAAGATATTACGTTATTCCGAATGCGATACCAATCCGTCGATTTCATCAGTGTGTCTGTGACATGACAAAGAAGAATGCCGAATAAATCCTGGCCAACAGCGATAATATAAATGCTCTCGAACATTACAAGTTGTAATCTGATGCAATCCCTAAATGCCTCTTACTTAATCAAGCGACTTGGCGTTTTTCTCAAAGGTTTCGGGGGGGGGGGGGTAACAATCATGCCGCTGGAATATTCAATGATTTTTTTTTATTTTTATTTAATATAATTTATGTTGGAAGGTCAGATGAATAACAATAATCCAACGCCCTTTGTATGTATCCGCCCTTCTTGTACTTTCATGCTGATGATGAGATGATCTTAATGATGATGGTGTTGTTGTTGATGATGATGATGTTGATGTTGTTGTTGATGATGATGATGGTGTTGTTGTTGATGAAGATGATGATGATGATGTTGATGATGATGTTGATGATAATGATCATTATGATGATGATGATGATGATGACGATCATGATGGTGATAATGATGATGATGATGGTGATGATGATGATGTTGATGATGATGATGATGATGATGATGATGTTGATGATGATGATGATGATGATGATGATGATGATGATGATGATGATAATGATCATGATGATGGTGATGATGATGATCTTGATGAAGATGATGGTGATGGCAATGGTGATGATGATAATGATGATAATGATGGTAATGATGATGATGGTGACGATGATGATAGTGAAGATGATGATGGTGATAGAGATGGTAATGATGATTATGATGATGACCATGATGGTGAAGATGATGATAATGATGTTGATGGTGGTGATGATTATTATGGTGATAAGGATGATGGCGATGGTGATGATGGTGATGATGATGGTGATGGATGGTGATGATGATGGTGATGATAATGATGATGGTGATGATGATGATGATGATAATGATGATGGTGATGATGATGATGATGATGATGATGATGGTGACAATGATTATGATGATAATGATGATAATGATGATGGTGACGATGATGATAGTGATAATGATGATGATAGTGATAATGATAATGATGGTGATAGAGAAGGTGAATATGATGATGATGGTGATAATGGTGACGATGCTAAAATTGATCTAAATGCAACCCCGTTTAGGATTATGACATCACTGACAACTAAATTCTTTGATTGCAGTCATGCCTTACTTTAGTGCAAATCAAAATTTACATCACTTCAAACAACAGCTCCTTATCATCAACATTTACACATACCAAATAAATGTGGTGTCAAATTATTTGGGAGAAAATACTCTTTCAGGATATATATATATAAATATATGTTCATGCCATAATTTTCCTTGAAAATTTGGGTTAGTTAAGCGTCTTTCATTTTTTCACTCACACGGTACATCGTAAGTAACAATAAGCAGATGGCTTGTGTTTTCGCGGGCAGCGGAGAGCGGACATTTCAATTATTGCTACCTACTTTAATTTGCGTGTCAAGGAGGATCGGGGAGACACCCCCTCATTTTCTTGTTGGTTTTAAGCATCTAATTTCAAAAGGAGTGTCCTGGGTTCGAATCCCAGCCATTATTTTTTATTTTCCTTCAGCGAGATCTCTATGCTAATTGTGCTGCACTCGACCCAGGTGAGGTGCCGGCTCGAGCTAACTTCCATCGGGGAAAAGGAAAAGGGCGGATTTTTGTTTTAATCCAGCTGCTACTCATATATACAAAACCACAAAATGAAATAAGATTGTGATAAAATTGTCGATATTGTAGATTTCGTCGAATTTCCGATAGTCGAAATTATCATCCCCCTCCTCCACCCCTGTAAGAAAACCACCATAGTCATGCCACTTTTGCCATTCATCACAAGACATTTTTTGAAAGGACAAGTATACGAGCAAAGGAAAATGACAATAGATGAAGATATCTAGAATGTGCCTCGAGAATATTGTCACATTTATCTCAATGTTTGCCTGGGGGATTTGCATGTAATTGAGTTTGTCCCTCGACTTCAATATTTATTGCGGAGCGACAAAATAAAAATTTAAATGGCTTTCCCGAACTCGCACTTTTCTTCTAATTTGATGAATGAATGGCTGCCAGATCTTTGAGGGACAAATGAAATAATGATTAAAATATTCACCTCAATTAGTGATGTATGCCAACCAAATTAACTTCTTTTGGCATGTTTGGAGAGGACCACTTCGGGCGAAAACTAATGTATGATGGGTCGGAATTTACATCCTCGAACATTTGACAAGCAAACAACACAGAATTCAAGCCCCAAAACGGTCGACAATCAGAACTTCGGATAATTTGATGATTGTCTTTTTTTTTTTTGGGGGGGGGTATCCTATTTACTTTTTGCTTTGCAGTTTCATTCAATGTGGTATGTTGTTGAATTGGAATGTATGTTGGGGTTATTGTCATCATGGCCACATGGATGACAACAACTTAAATCACAATGAGCTATCCTGCATTTATAGCAGGAATAAACAATATAAATGAATGAATGAAAGAATCAATCAATACGTGAAAGAATAAGGAAATGAATACATGAAAAATAGGGTTTAAAATGAGCCAATAAAGAATAAAATATATAAATAAATCACTTAATGAATAATATTTGATTCTCTCTTTAACTTAAGCTCTCTAAAATTTGGAACTCGTACCAGCACGATAGTGCAGCATGAAATGGAAAATAACGACAGAAAAGAAAAGTAAATATGTGATCCACTAAGCGTCTAATACTAATGTTTTATTGAAGTTATATTAGAGATCAACGGGATAATGATGTCGTGATGATGATGATGGTGGTGGTGGTGATGACGATGATGATGACGATGATGACGATGATGATGATGATGGTGATAACGATGATGCTGATGATGATGATGATGATGACGATGATGATGATGATGGTGATGACGATGATGCTGATGACGATGATGCTGCTGCTGATGATAATGGGTTCTTACAAAGCGCTGGTATCCGCTTCTACTGGGCGCTCATGACCTCCAAAACAAAATAATAATGAATGAATTACCATTGAGCAAGACAAACGGCGGTAGAAAAAAAATCCCTTTTTTCAGCAAAATATACAATTTATACCGTTTTTTTACGAGCAGGACTTTTCTGCCCGTGTGAGTAATGAGGCCGTGATGACAACGGTTTCCTTGCACGTACGCTGGTCAGTACACGCTTCGCCGACCATTACGCCTTGTTTTTCATATCAGCTAAGATTTTATTAATGAAAATATGACCTTGTTTCTTTTTCACGCACCTGGTGTATTCAAGCTGATTATAATTATTTACCAAGCGATCCAAGTTCGGGATTGATGTTGAGGAAATTAGAGCACTTTTAATCAAAAGCCCCTGTCAAAAGCTCAACAGCACTTGCTGGCAAAGAACACAAGAGTCACACAGTATGTTCTTAAATGGCCCGTATTTAAACTCGGATTTACCTCAGACCGTGGTCTAACTCTTTGCTGAATGTATGGAAAGCCCAACATGTCAAAATTTGTTCACATGGTGTACTTCCTATGTTTATTGTGCTCGCTCCTAAATAAATGTTGAAGGCGATCAAATTATTTATTCTTCCAAGGCAGTAAAGAATGTTTGAGACTCAAATGAGTTGATACTACGAAACTTTTCTGTTAGAGATTTATGTCACAATTGGCTGTCCATAGCTAAAATACAACTTTAGACAAGAGTGTGAACTAAACATGAATTCAGAATACGGTCCTTTATGTTTACAGTGTGGATTATACATGTTATAAGGGGATGTGATCCACACTGCTAAAATATTTCACAATGTGAAAAAATATCACATGAATGTTACCTGTTAGCTATAAAAATGATCAAGATTAACAGTCACTGTGGTCCCCTAAAAGTGAGTGTTAACTGTGGACGATGTGAAAATATGCCACTGTTAAAATCCCCCAAGTTTAACTGTGATGATAAGTTCACATTGAGGATACCCGTATTCGTGATATGTGTGGATATGTGTCACGCTGTTAATATGCTCAAACTTAAAAAAGTATGGGGGGGGGTTCGCATTGTGTTTCTCTGTGAACACACTGAACTGTGACCACACTGTACACACACCGTGGAGCAGCTAGCTTCTTATGTGACATGTGACATTGTGTTTATTATGCCATTTCATTAGCTCTTTTTTTTAAATTGTGTACAATACATTATGTGTATACAATTGCGAATATAACATTCTGTGTATAACATTGTGCGTATTGCATTGTGTGTATTACATTGTGTGCATTACAGTGTGTGTAGAATGCCATTACATTATGTATTTACATTGTGTGTATAACACTGTGTATTTTGCCATTACAATATGTGGTTTACTTTACGTGTATTACAATCTGTGTATTCTACCATTTCATTATGTGTATCATATTGTGTGTATTCTGCCATTAAATTGTGTTTTATATTCTGTGTATTATATTTTGTGTATTCTCCATCAGCAGTGGCTGTCCTAACTGCAACTCGATGACCGTATTCTGAACTCGGGTTTAAATAAAACCCTGGTTTAAAATTGGAGTAAAACCAGTGAGTTTATCTTCATCACCTTGAAGCAGCACTTACTCTGGAAGCGAAGAAGAAAAGGAAGAACTATGAAGAACCAATTGGGGCACAAATCTCTATTATAGAACACGTTTAATTAATTAACTCTTATACAATCAAATCATCTATAACTGTCTCGGAATGATAACTGATATAGTCTCTTCATTATGAAAGCAAGGGGATATGAAAAAGTAAATATAAGATTTAAGAAATACGCAATATAAGATTTTTAACATACCGTTCTGACTACATCGCACCATTATCATAAAAAGGGTGAAGTAAAATAGTACAAGGTTCGCCTACACTGCACACTGTTGAATGGACGAATTGTGAGCGAGTGCACTAAGTAATTAGATTGATATTTCAATTCAGATTTATCATGTTATTATTTTTTTCAGCCTGCCGTGTCTAACAAGCTAGTAAGCCGGCCATGATTATAATTTTTGAATAATCCTTTCAAAACAATCGCGTTCGGTGATGCATACCTTTTAATCATCAAGGTTCCATTCAAATGCTACCTTTATGGAATGGGTTTTTCGTATTGTTACTGACTGGATTTTTTTTTCAGGGAGAGATAAAAATTGGGCTTCCTGTTATTTGATATTCATAATAAGGATACATTTAGTGCTTTTCTGATATTTTATGTTTTGGTACCCCCCCCCCTCCAAAAAGTGCTTGTCTTAATTCCAATCAACAAAAGGATCTTATGAATGTGTTTGTCTTAAAGGGATTATGAGGTTAAGGATATGAAATCATATAATGTCTGACAATGCAAAATCTGGCATTTAACATGATTATTAATTTTTATCCGGTACCTTGTCAAAATAGATTTTCTTTTTTATTGTTGATGTAAATTTACTTCTCAAGCATGGCATGATCGATCTGACAATTTTAGGATATAATCTTCATGATCTTTGAGTGTAGCTTTATAATAATCTCTAATATTTCAGGATAAGTATTCAAAGGCTGTTTGTAAAGAAAAAAAATAAATTTCAACAAGAGATAAACAGGCACTTTCAAGGTGAAGGCATCGTTGGTCATTAAATTTTGTGTGGGAAGGGAGGAAAATAGGTACAACAGAATGGTAAAAGATTGAAAGACATCGGACAAGCAATAAAAAGTTATGGTTGCGTTAAGATTGAGATCCCTAAGACTATGAAAATTTCAAATTGGCAACTGGGTAAGTAAATTATGACAATTGACAAGGACAACTTTCCCATAGGCCATGTACTTAATTCTCACGGACTTGTGGTTTTCTCCTAATTACCTATTCCCCTGTGGCAGTAACCAAATATAGCCCATGTAGCATATTGCTTTATCTCATCATGAAGGAAAAATATAATTTGAAGTAAATTTTTGAAGAAAAAAAAAACAAATTTTAGCCATTATTTTTATTGGAGTACATAGAAGAGTAGTCTTTATCTTACATCATTATGACATCACAATGCGGCCAATTTGAAGTCTTGATTGGTGTAGTGATTAACATTTTTTACGACTAAAAACACATAACGTTCTTACTCTTTGTTCGACATTGTTTTTACTTTCACCTAAGTATCAACTTGTCTGATATTACTTTTCCCTCTAAAAACAAACTTTTTATTTGGGTTGGACTCCCCTTAAGAAATGAAAGAAGATTGATACGTATCCATATGCCATCTTAAAAATTCACGAGGGCATTACAATTAGAGTGGGCTATCTAGCGTCCATGACATTTTCTAGTTCTCACACGAAGTCTAAGCTCGAGGGAGTTTCATCTGAATTATTTAGATCATCAGATCGGAGAATCTGAGACAGATAAGTTTCTATATCAGCGTTTCATCTAAAACATAAAGACCCTATTTTCGACATGAAAAAAATTAAAGGGATGCTCCGGACTAATAATATTTATATCTTAATAAAAGAGAAAAATTCAAAAGAGAAAAATGCTGAAAATTTGATCAAAATAATTCGGATAACAAATAACGAAATTATTGAATTTCGGAGATTTGCATTATTACTATGAAACAATTCTAGGCATGTCTTTATGAATATTCATTAGGTGGGCTGATGTCATATCCCAGCTTGTTCTTTAGTAACTTGATGAGAGGGAAGAGAGGGAAGGCATTACGCGACGTCACGTAGACAGAGGTGTAAATCGTGACGAGTTTCCTGGCTCGTCAGAAATGCTAGTTGGGAGGTATTTTAGTGGAGGATACCAAGGTGCCAGGCGACTTCCATGGTATTATATGTGGATAAACAGATTATATATGTTATACGCTTTCCTTAGATACCATATTCAAGGATATTTATTTCCTTCTTATGTCAACTTTTAAAAAAAATCTACCAAGAACTTAAACAATAATTTGATTGATGACTGATTGAGTGCATTGAAACAATTATGATTTCATGCAATAACACAATCAATAGGTTATACTTGCTTACATAACGCCTAACACCATAGTGAAATACACTCTCGCTTTCTCTCTAACAGAATCTGAGGTTTGTTAGCAAATGAACTCACCAACTGTTGGTCAAAAGGAAATTGAATGCAAAACTAATGGGATTTTTTTTTTAAATAAACCAACACCTGGGGGCGTTTCATCAATATTTTCGTCCGACAAGTTGTCAGATCTGACAACTTTCCTGGATTCTGATTGGTTGAGAAGCAATGTTACTATAGTAACTGTCGGATAAAACAGGACTAGTCGGATAAAACGTCTGACAAGTCCTGTCATGAAACGCTACCCAGATAGGCTTATATATTATTCCAACCCAATTAGATGGTCAAATTATTTCTGAAAGTACGTCACTCGCTTTAGCAGCAGCTGTAAGACACACCTCGTTTCGAGGAATAAGCAAGTTCGGAGTACCATTCTGCGCATGATCAGAAGATTATGCGCATGATATGATCAGACGTTCAGTGACATGGGGTTTCACGGGCCTAATCACTAGTGACAGGCCATAGATATTCATTCGAGCCAACCCATTGCTATTTTTTTATTTTGATATGGCTGATTGACAAAGTGTATGCATATGATTGTCCATCTAACACTGATTCTATTTTTGGTAATTACTGAACTTCCTTTTCCCAAATTGGGAAGAAATATCACCAATTTTGGATTATATTTTGACCGGCGGAAGGATTAGGGCTATTTTGCTGTTTGAGGTGATGAATCTGCTCCCCCCGACGATGTCTTCAAACACGCCAATTTATTTTTAAAATGAGCCGGTCGAGGGACCCTTTTCTGGTCAGATATGGATTGCCAGATATAAATCCTATCCACTGGTAGTAAACATTAGACCCCGAATTTCATCCTTATTTTTTTATGAATTTTTAAAGTGCCAATTTAACACATGAGTCTATGGGGAATGAATTAGGCCTGTGATACCATGGTGGTTTAATATTCTATGAGATAAGCATCAACTTTGATGTCTTGATTATTCATCTATTCTTTTGAATCGTGTGTTTCATTAGATTCACACAAAAACAACAACGCGTCCACTAGCGACTGGCATTTCACAGTTGGCCAACTACATTGATATAACAACATGCTATACATTCAAAGTAGAAATGCAACAAAACCTTCATAGAGTGTCCATTGTTGTGCTATTCTAGTCACCTGGGGAGCGTTTCATGAAAGGATTTTATCCGACAAGTCCTGTTTTATCCGACAATTACCATAGCAACAGTACCTCTCAGCCAATCAGGATTGGGGAAAGTTGTCGGATCTGACAACTTGTTGGACATAAATGTTGATGAAACGCTCCCCTGGTCTATGCAATTTCTGCATTCTGCTATGTAAGGCATGCTTAAATAATATCTTGATTTGAAATCGGCCTATCATTTTGAAAGAATCGAAAGGTCATTTGACCAAAACTGCCCATGAGGTAACTCCGGAATGGTCTATAGATTCCTGCCAGGTACCCTTTTACCTCCCCTGGGTCGAGTGCAGCAGAATATGTATCAATATCTTGCCAAACGAAAAGTCGTCATGCTTGGGATTCGAATCCACAACTATCTGATTGGAAAGCAGTCATGACCATTTCGTATCATCTAAAGCTTCTGACACACTTTTGCACTATTCTGTAACCTAAATCGCATATACTGTTAGGTTCGGTCTGATATGATTTATATACAGACATGCTTGCACAGTTTTTATTCATTTATAGTCTAAATCTAATGTTATAAAAGTAAAGCTATCAGATTTGCAATTCTTAAGCCTCCCTATATCTTGTTATTTTTTTTGGAATAATAATCAATATAGTCAGATTTCCATTTCGAAATGAGCAAAACTTAATGGCAATTTCACCGCGGTATTAGCCCAATTTCGAGATGGCAATATAATCATGATTATTAAGAGTAACTAAAATTTGTTGAAGATAAACGATTCGACAAATCATTTGAAAATACCTAACAGACATGTAGCTAACGACAGATTAAAATAATCCCCACCTTCGGATATGAATTGTAATTACTCAATCTTTATGTTGGAAATCTTTTAATGTATATTTATATAGAGAGAGGAACCTGAATTCCCCATTTGACATTTATCAGAACTCACCCCCCCCCCCCCCTGCTTGTCTGATACCTCTTGCTTGTATAAATCCATATACATTTGTGGTTCTACAGTGCGTATAAAAAAAAAGTTTACACTTTGAAAAGCCCTGGGAATTTAAAATATACAACATGTGGGTAATTTTTGCACAAATAATCTTGGGTTTGGGTCTCATCCTACCAATGAAAGTAAAAGTTTTGTCAGAATGTTACACTTGAGTGAGCACTGTCCATTTCTGTAAAGCTCGCAGAAATCTGTTTGCGCAGAAATGCTCGTTTTCATGCTGTGTCAAGGGGAAAGGGCAAAATCAAACTTACCTTACGAAAGATTTATCATACATTTCCCTTGCACTTTCAGTCAATTGAAATAAAACGGATACATTCCAGCATTTTGTAACAATTTTTTTCACCCATAGTGAAATTTCAACTCTTATTAAGCACAACCTTTACCCTATTTGTGCCAGCTGGATCTGAGGACATAACTGAATCTGAAGAAAAGTTTATATCAGACATCTCCAGCATTTTTTTTACTAAGTTTTTATCATTGAAAGTGTGTTTACATTTCATTTCTCATTTAATACTTGTTTCTCCAGACTTTTCTCAAGTTTAGCAATGATAAACATAATGAAAATCAAGCTTAAGCCATTCCATGTAAATCACACCTCAGTGTAAAGCAAATATCGTCACGATGGGCTCGGTGTGTGGGGAGTGGGGTGGGGCGAAATGCACTCTTCGAAGTGTTTTGGGCAAGGAAACAAGTCTAACAAAGAAGAAGATATCTTCAAATCAATTTTACTAGCTAAATTCCATGTGTTCTTCATGATTACGGTCTACTTTTATTCGCATAACTATTTCAATGTTCTGCGCAAATCATTTTTCACTAACTTTTCAAAAGTAAGTGGTGCTCACTCAAGCGGAAATATTTTTGACAGTTATATCGTTATTTGCTTTAATGGACCTGTACCAATGTTAAAATGTGGAAAAATCTTCAGGATATTACAAATGCATAATTTTACAGGATTTTTTCAAAGTGTAAACTTTTTTTTGATACGCACTGTATATACTTTTTAAATTTCATGGGTGACGTTTAAATAGTTACAATGCTCAGTTATTTCCAGCTGATTATCGATTTTCACTCGCCCGTGAATGCATCAAGTCTCAGAGATTGGTTCTTCATGTTCTTTGGAATGAATATATATACCTATTTTTTATTAATATCTGAGAAGCAATATTTAAATTACTTTTTTGAACTATACTATACAAGTTTAATTAATGTATTAATGTAGGTTTTAGAATTAATTTTGATTATTCATGGTTCTCGAAATTTGTACAAAGGGGAGTGGGGCAGATAAAGCAACCCCCCCCCCCCTTCACAATTCTAATCATATCTTTTAAATGCATAGCAGTACAAACATGATTGGATGTCTAATACTAAGTACAGTAGAGCTATATATTTTTCAATAGAAATATGAGAACCAATCATTCTCATTTGCATATTAATTGTCATTAAACATTACAGATTGTCGCCAAGTGTTTTGTTTACCCCATAGATATTGGGAAAATGAGGCCCCTTGATTGAAATCCATTTTGTGTTGCAATATTCACAGAAAATAAAAACAGTTCAGTTGGTTTAAATACAATCAATTAACATTTACTCGTGATGATCACAAGAGTGAGTAGCTTTCCAAAGGCACTCATACAAGGATTGGTTTATTGATCCTATCCAATGAAATGAGAAAATGATTTGTGTTTCGACTGTCACAGTGTTTGTTTCTACATGTTTTTACTTGAAATTGAAACTTATAGCAAGTGTGGCGATGTCTACACTGAATTTTACTCTTTTTGCCAGATGTAACCATACAGTATTAATCATGTTTTATTATTATTGTTTTTTATCTTTTTGGGGGGGATTTGCCCCATCAGGAATGTTAAATTCCAAGGCTTCCAGTCAGAAAAAGGACGTAAATTTGTGAATTTTACTACAGTACTGGCATATACAATAATAAGCAATATAAACTGACTTGATAATAAAATTTCATTTCTAAAAAATACTTTCTGTTGGGTCTGATTTCATAAGAAAAACAAGAAAGGTGTCTCGCATAGTTCGTTCTAATGTTAATTGCGAGTAAATGTCGTCGTGTCCCCGGAGGCGCCTTCTTCGTGCTGCTTTAAACAACCACTCATTCAATGAACAAGGTTATAATATAACCTTGTTCTCAGTTATATCTCCATGTGTGACAAAATAAAGGTGGCAATGTTTGGCTTATTTTCTCTTTTTCTTTGGGGCAAATGCTTAATTTTTTTACACTAACAGTTTCCATTAGACCTGTTAATTCATACCGCTTGGCTCTTATTTAAATTTGATTCTTTATATCATTTTTTCTTAATTAAAAATAGAGATCAAAAAATGAAAATTTTCTTGCCATATTACTTTCCACCAATAGAGGGCGTACACAAAAATATGCCCAAAATTCAAGTTTTTGAGCGCTCTAGTGAATACAAAAATTATTCCCACATTACTAATGATAAATGAATTAAAACTATATGGAAATTAGTAATTTTGGTCACAAAAGTGATATTTAAATGATTTTTTAAAGTGTGTGCTCTATACAGCATTGGCATACCATAGTCCTACCTGTAGATTCTCCACAGGCCAGATGGTAGCAGTGAACAAGTGCTTCGTAAACAACTAAACATACAAAGGTGCAGGCCCAGGCTAGTCCCCATTACGTAACATTCCCGTGTACGCGTACGCAGTACTTCTTTACGTGAAAAACTCATTCATGTCATAAGTTTGACTCACCATTTTAGCTACTAAAACATTGTATTTTATCATGCCACTCGGCTTGAAATACAGTATAACTAATTAAGTATAAGATAAGAAGTAATGCTACTCACGTCATAGGCCTTGTATCACGAAATAAAACGAAATAAAATACAACTCTGGGCATCACTATTCCTGTGACGAGAAAAATTAGCAACACGCCCCCAACGGCTAATTTCAAATTTATTTTACTGCCGCCAGTATGGCGATACAAATTTACAAGAACAACTTAATGTTTTAATACATGAAGATATTGTATTTTTTATAAAAAGATTCCTCCTGTACATAGCACCTATTACAGAAACTAAATAGAATATAATAATTTTCATTAGTGATTTTGGGGAGAAAATATCTGGAAAATGTGTTTTTCTACTCATTTAAAGTAACCTCAAAGGTCGCTCGGGGAACGTCAATCCAAATTTCGTGTTGGGGGCAGGCATTGTTCTCGGGAGGGGGGGGGGGGCTTGGCCCTGGCCCCCTGGAAAGCGGGGGTGCTGAAGCACACTTTATATTTTCCTAGGGGATGCTGCATGTGTTATCCTCCATGTGCAGCACCACCGTGATTCTGGTGAGTGTTGCAAAATGGAGAAATGTAACGAAAATGCTTACATTTTTGTATTGAACCCCCCCCACTCCTTCTTTTGTTTCTTTCCTCGTCAAATCTACATCAGTATCCCTGTAAAAATCGTTACCGCCCCCCATCCAATTTTCATCACAAATATTTATGAATAGCTCTTGTTCATATGCATTTAATCTAACGCAGGGAGTGTGAGATGATTGGAGGTCAATACAACCCACAGATCAGGTTGAACATGTTGAAGGTCTCATAATGTACATATTTAATATAATCTGATTGCGATTTCATTAGGGTTGCAGTGACATGACCTTGTGTTTATAGCGGACCTCGCAATACTACCATAGCTTTGACTACGCTAATCACTTTATAACAATCATGACAAGCATCAATTGATGCTCCTGTAGACAAATTATGATTATACTCACGTATAATTGGTGTTAATATTATTGTAGCTTTGGCCTTTGTATATAATGTTGGTAAATTTGAATAGTTTCAGTACGGTTGTGAAATGAATATGGCTTTCCGTGTGGGTGTTAGTATTTTAGTGTTCCTATTTCTTTTTTTTTTTTGCTTGTCATTTTTTTTTTGGTGCGATTGACGACCTTTTTCACTGAAGTCCTTTTTTTTTTGCTTGTCAATTTTTCGGCGGGCGGTTTTGCCCCCCCCCCCCCCCCCCCTGTGGAAAATCCTAGGTACGCTTTTGGGCATCGACATGACTTTTTAACAAACGCGCGGAAGGCGGGGAGGGTTGGTGGGTGGGAGAGGATCTAAAGATGATGTCCTGTATTTCCCCCTATTTTATATAATAGGGGTATTACCGTATACAATTACCCAACCTCACATGTTATGCTTCATTCCCCTTTCCTTTATTTTCTTCATATTTTTACTACATATACTTAAAAATAACGGGCAGCCCTTCCCCCTCTCTCTTATCTTAACCGTATCCCCTTCCTAGCTCCTTTGTGGAGCGTTGTGGCCCAGTGGATTAGTCTTCGGACTTTGAAACAGAGGGTCGTGGGTTCGAATCCCAGCCATGGCGTAATTTCCTTCAGCAAGAAACTGATCCACAGTGTGCTGCACTCAACCCAGGTGAAGAAAATGGGTACCGGTAGGAAGTAATTCCTTAAAAAGCTGTGTGCGCTATGAACGCCTAGCTTAGCCGGGTAATATAGGAGCGCCTTGAGCACCTAACAAGGTGGATATGTGCGCAATATAAATACCCCTATATTCCTATCATATTCCCTCTATTGCTGTATAATTTTTTTTCAGAACCATGGAATTATAAGGGAGTCATCAAAACCCTATTCATTCCGTGTACAGTTTCATCTGCTGGATGTATAGCCGTGTAGGACAAATGTTTTATAAGTACTACAAAAACCAAATGTTTTATAAGTACTACAAAAACCAAATGTTTTATAAGTACTACAAAAACCAAATGTTTTATAAGTACTACAAAAACCAAATGTTTTATAAGTACTACAAATGGATTAAGACTTTGTATAATAACGCCAGTGGTAAAATAATGAATTATGGTTGGATATCTAAAAGGTTTTCGATTAACAGGGGTGTAAGACAAGGATGTCCATTGTCTGCCCTTTTGTTTATAATTTTGGCAGAAGTTTTATCAGCAAAAGTTAAACAGAATTCAGAAATTAGAGGTATTCAAGTACCTAACCCTGAATCAGATTGTTCAGAGTTCATAGATATTAGCATAGTTCAGTTTGCAGATGATACTACAATTTTTGCAGATTCTGTCAACTCTGTTAAAGAAATAATGAGAGAAGTAGAAAATTTTGGTAAAAATGTCGGTCCCAAAATTAATTGGTCAAAATCTAAGTTCATGAGATTAAATATCAATGTCCAAAACACTGAGGATTTGGAATTTACAGAAAATGCTATAAAATGTCTCGGGGTTTATGTTGGAAAATTTCATAGAGAAGTTGAAATTTTAAATTGGGAAGGTAAAGTGAAGAAAATGAAAAGTACTTTAGATTTATGGAAAATGCGAAAACTAACTTTGTATGGGAAGGTGACTGTCATAAAGCATTTAGTCACTTCTCAATTAGTATATACAGCAACAGCAGTCCCAGTACCATTGAAAATAATTAAATTGGTAAATAGATTAATATACTCTTTTTATGGAATTCCAAAGCTGAAAAGGTCAAGCGAAATGTATGCTGTAATTCTGAAATAGAAGGAGGCCTTAGAATGGTCAATTTAATTTACAAATGTTCTTCTCTTCGTTTATCATGGATTCAAAAATATATCTCAGGTGAAAAAACATCATGGAAAATTTTATTCAATTATTGGATCAGTAAAATTTCTGACATTCCTATGTGTTTGAGATTTAATTGCCAAAAAAATGATATGATAAGAATATGCAAAAGAAAACAGTTACCAGTGTTTTACATTGACCTTTTTAGATCGTGGTCTGAAATAAAGTATATTCACATGTTTAATGTTTGCAATGTAAACCAAGAAATTATCTGGTATAATAGTAATATAAAACATGAGAAAGAAACGTTATTTTTTCAAAACTGGATCAAAGAGGGGATTTATACAGTGGGACAGATTATAGAAGATGGGAATTGGAAAGATTTTTCGTGTATTAGCAACTATTTTAACCGCAGACAATTGCTTACTTCTTTCGAAATGTCAAAACTCAAAAAGGCATTTCCACACTTCTGGTTAGAGAAATTACGTAATACAAGAACCCCACAACGGCTACAAAAAGAAGAACCCAATGTGATTGAGTTAGCAACAGGTGACTCAATAAATGTCGAGAAAATGTCAGCTAAACACTATTATAGTTTGTTAGTGAATAAATATAAAGAAGAACCCGTTTGTTTACATTTTTGGCAAGATCGTTTAGACTTGTCAAACGAATTTGATTGGAGTGAAGTATTTAAATTCAAATTTCAACAAATTAATGACAATAAAATAAAACAATTTAATTTTAAACTTTTTCACAAAATATTGCCCAGCAAAGACAATTTATGCAAATGGGGAATTTTGAATGATAATTTATGTTGTACTTGCAATTGCAGAGAAACTATATGTCATTTTTTATTGACATGCAAAAAAGTGAGGTTATTTTGGAAAATAGTTTCGTGTCTTATTCGGAATATTTTTGGCCTTGATATTGACATTAATGAAAAAATTATTATTATAGGATATGATATAGGCAACCGAAAAACAAAACTCGTCAATTTCATCCTTAATTATGCCCAATATACTGTATATAAGAATTATGTCAAAGAATGTAATGATAAAAAGAAACATGTGTTACATGGAAACTATTTATTGAAAGATCTGAAAGCAGAAATAAAATTTCACCTAAGTTTAAAGTATAATCAGAAAAGATTTAATGAAACTGAGTTGCGGAAGATACGTTTTTACTTTGAGTGAATACACTACCAGTCGCGGTTTTTATGGTCCGCTGTTGGTTGGCCTGTTGGAGCCGGAGAACAATGGATTCAGTCCACTGAATCTATTGTTCTCTGGTTCACGACGGGTGACAGCGGGCCGAGGAATTGTGACTGGTAGTGTAAGTAACATATTTTATTGTATTTTTTGTATTTCTTGTAAAATATTGTCGTGTGATATGTGAATTTTGTTAATGTAAAAACCTGTATCTTTTGATATTTTATGAATAATAAAGTACCTCAATTGAGGATAAATAGAAAAAAAATAAGTACTACAAAAACCAAATGTTTTATAAGTACTACAAAAACTAAGCATGTCAAATTACAGCTCTTAGGGGATCGGATTATGCCCTGAACATTCAAGCCAGTGCATGTCATGTATGCCACGTCATCTTCATCATGAAATTTTAGCTGATATCAAGAATTCAATTATTGATACAGAGACCAGCCATTTGTTAACAGCACGAAATTAATTTCTTGACATCAGAAAAATGAATTTTTGGTCTCACGAATCCATTTACTTGGTGTCGATCAATGAATATTGTTGATATCTGAGAATATGGGTTAAACTTTTAATACGCGTTTGCCATGTTTCCGCATGCCCTGGCGAAGTGTAGTCTGCGGGCACAGACCCTGATTGAAACTCTGATCAACATGTTGGTCTCCACGCAAAGACTAGCGCATATGAAAGCTTGCTGAGGGTGTCCAGTACATGAGAACTTATAGACTGCACATTCAGACCACGCAAACACGAGTGAGGGGTTTGCACAGCAGACTAGGTGAAGACTTTCATGTGCCAAAGTTCGTCTGATCGATTTATTCCCCCTCAATTACATTCACTTTCACCCCAAATATCATCTGATTCAGAGGAGAGTCTGGGTTTCTCAGCAGAACAAAATATACACCCCGAATACTAGATGCAGGTGCCTAGCAACGCTGACTGCCGATACCCTGGGATACATTGGAAACATGACTTCCTTTCTAGTCTTTATTCAGACATCTGTATAATTAAAAAATATGTATAGTAGTTGGCATGATTATATTTCTCCATTATTAATGATTGTAGAAGGAATAGTTGACATTAAATTATGTTGCTGATGACGACGATAATAATTGTGATAATGATAATTAGATATATTTTGATCTAAACTAACTACTATTACTTTACCACTACTACTACTACTACTACTACTACTACTACTACTACTACTACTACTACTACTACCATTACCACTACTACTATTACTATTACCACTACTACTACTAACTACTACTACTACTACTACTACTACTACTACTACTACTACTACTACTACTACCATTACCACTACTACTATTACTATTACCACTGCGACTATTATTACCACTACTACTAATTCTACTACTACCACTACTACTACTACTACTACTACTACTACTACTACTACTACTACTACTACTACTACTACTACCATTACCACTACTACTATTACTATTACCACTACTACTACTAACTACTACTACTACTACTACTACTACTTCTACTACTACTACTATTACTACTACTACCATTACCACTACTACTATTACTATTACCACTGCGACTATTATTACCACTACTACTAATTCTTCTACTACCACTACTACTACTTCTAATACTACTACTACTGCTGCTGCTACTACTACTACTACTACTACTAATAATAATAATAATAATAATAATACTACTACTACTGCTGCTACTACTACTACTACTATTAACAATAATGATAATAACACCGATGAGTTCACTGATAATAACCATAATAATGATAATGATAATATTATCGATGGCAATGACACTACTCAGATACAATTTTGACATTCACTCTTTAGGAATACTATATATCTATATTCAAATCCTTTTTTTTCGGGGGGGGGGGTATATTTTTAAAGGGGGACCCAATGCCGCACTCCTTCCATCTTTACGCCAGTGCCATAGAGGAAAAATGGAGACACTTGAACTTTAATAATAGACACCACACTGTACTTTTAGTCGTCTAGACGATGGGCTCATTATGAAAATGAAGTTGGTCAGTGGAGCATATCTCCAAATCGCAATCACCCTTGCCTGATAATGTTCACATAGTTGGCATTAATATGTAAGAAAAATCACAGCTTAGGGTAAACATTAAGCAGAAGACTTTCAGAGTAGCTTGGAACATTTATCAGTTAAAATATTCCCAGCAGCAACAAAATGTATTGAGTGAATGAATGGTTGTTTGATTTATGTTGATTGATTGAATGATTGATAGGTAGATTGATTCATTCCTTCATTCATTCATTCATTCATTCATTCATTCATTCATTCATTCATTCGTTCGTTCATTCATTCATTCATTCATTCTTTCTTTTTTTTTCTTTCATTCATTCATTCATTCAGTGGAGGTTTCGTGGCCGAGTGTTCTAAGACGCCTTACTATACATGGAAAGGCCGGGGGTTCAATCCCCGGCCGCGGCACCTATGCCCTTAAGCAAGGCATTAAATGTACAATGCTCTTTCATCCTGCTTCCAAATACATGTAAAAGGAAATAATATATGCATTATTTTGTAACTAGGTGAACACTTGTTCAAAGAAATCATTTTCTTCATTGGTCAATGATTTCGATTGTGGTTAGATATGGTAAAGATGGGTCCAGCAGAATTTGACCTAGGAATTTGTAGAACTAGATTGAGTATATCTATTTTTGCTAAGTTTAAAACTACAAGGCGTTTACAAGACGATTCTACATCAGTTATGGACAGCTCCGCATTTGAATATTTTAAAACATGACAGTGTTAATATTAACCATCGAATGAACCATTTTTTTTTCTTCAAACAGGGTTGATTCTCCAAGTAAACAATTGAAATTCGGGGCAAATTCAAATCTTCAAGCTGGTGACTATACTAATTAGGGCCAACTTTCATAACAGTACAAAAATGCACCTTTGCAATATATATATATATATTGCAAAGGTGTTTATGAAACAAAAATATGACTAGAATAACAGTTGCACCAATGCAGCTGACCCTATCAACTCGTAAATTTTGACTGATTTTGTTTAGAGTGTATATATACATATTTGGACAGGAATCAAGATTATTAGGCTTTTTGGAAGATTTTAACTTTATATGCATGAAAAAAAGGGAGAGATTTGTACTTACTCGGATTTACTTGTTTTAATCCAAAAAAGCAAAATCAATGCTGATTGATGCTGTCCAAGCTCTGTTCGTCAGTACACCACAACATATCCAAAGAGTAACATTTAAACTATTTCTTAAATCCAGGTACGTATACCTGACACGCGGCTCTCTACATGCTACTGGACAATACGATATTTTGATTAATACCGGCCTTCTGCAAGCCGCGAATTCGCAGGAGCCCGCGTAAATTTATTCGCAGGCGGCACGTAGAACTGGGTATTGTGACAGCAACATTCGTGCAATCGATCGTTATGAAGTGCTTTTTCCGCGCGACACTGTCCAGCAGCATCGCATCGCTGGCACTGCTAGGCTTGTTGCACCAGTCGTTTAATGTGTAGTTATTAAACTTGTTTGTTTTTAATTGTTGGGTTTTTCTAGCTATTGTGATTTAAACCATAGATTCAACATCAGTATGGCAAGAAAAGCACCATTGGGATATCCGGAATCTTGAAGATGGCATGTACTTTACTTTTATTACTTTTTTGTGAATGACTGACGTAAATATCAATTATTGATAATGTTTAATAGTTTATAGATTGCTTGAGGTTTAATATTAAATCGAACTTTAATCCATTCCGTCACCGTTTCCTATAACAATCTTACTCTCATTTTCATTTCATCCGGGTGCAAAATACAGAATGCATTTGAGAAATATTCATAAGTCCGAGAAAGCGTGCATTTTTTATTTTTTTTATAAGAACAATAATTACGGACTCTATACGTCTTGTAAAACAATTATCAGTTATCTATGAGCATAAGAGACGCAAACAATCTTATACTATGAACTACATCCCTCATTGTTGTACTTATCTTTTGTAAAGGTAAACTTGATCAGGGAAAATCAAATTTTTTCATATTGGTGTACTGCCCTCTTGCAAAAAATACAGGACAGCATGTTATTCGTTTCTAGTTATAAACATCATAAATGTACGTATTAACATGCTAAGGTATCCTTAATTTTCATACTCATGATGGCATTGGTATTTTGGCAAAGCATTTTCCTTTTTAAATGCGTATGTATATAAAAAATAACCTAATAAATCATAATGGTAACAAAATATCTGAAAGGGTTGAAATACATTAAGCAACGCAGTTAGTGCTTGATCCTGAACATTTCAACAAAAACTTATGAAAAAACATAGAACCTCATAATTGTTAACATCACCATTCTTCCACCCGGCCTTATCACCATCATCACCATCATCACCACCACCACCACCATCATCATCATCATCATCATCATCATTATCATCATTATCATCATCATCACCATCACCCCCACCACCACCATCATCATCATCCTCGTCATCATCATCATTATCACCATCATCACCATCATCATCATCACCACCATCAATCATCATCCCCCATCATCACAAATATCGTCATCAGCATCATCACCAACATCTTCATTATCGTGATCATCATCAACATCACCGTCACCATCATCATCATCAATCATCTTTCATGGTGAGTTTGGTGATGGTGGTGATTTCTTGTTTTGGGGGTTTAATTTGTGAGTAATAGGAAGAAAAAGCCCGGGAAGAACGTATAAAAAGAGAGATTTGGGCGTTTAAATCTCTATTACTTCCCGGGTTTTTTCGAGTAGAAAAATGTGCACCTTTACAAGTTGTCTTGCCCTATATCAAAACACCTCGGTGTCACCCCTGCATAGATCTCATCAGACAATCATAAATTTAAAAAGCAAACTGGACAATTTTGTTTCAATATATTCGATGTCTATTTCAAATAGTATTCTTCATTTGTACAATTTACATCTGCAAAAAAAATCAATAAAAGTTACTTCACTACAGTTCAATTCCAATAAAGCATTTTACAAAGTTACATTTAGAAAATATAGCCAATAATACATAAAACATCAATGCATTACTACAGTAGTTTGATACATATGACAATATTTTAAAGATATTCCTCATCAAAATATAGATCTTTTTTCAATAAACTATATAACATTCTGAAAATAAAGATTCAAAAGCACCTCACACATAATACACACACTGTGAAGAAAATGAATAAATAAATCATCTTTTTTGTTACCACAAACAAAACACCAATCTGATAAAAATTTATTAATGAAACAAACTATGCATGAAAATAATGGAAGCATATACGAAAAAGATAAATATAAAGGTTTGAAAAGCATGACACAATTATTGAATTAAAAAAAAAAGTTTTGGAACCATGCAATCTCTACCAACTCCTTGTTAGAACCGTCTTTGTGAATTATGCCATTGTTATAAATAATGACGTCAGCGTGGTCTGACAGGAACTCTGTAACACCTGGGTCCTGTTATGAAAAAAAGATTTGATAGTAAATGATCAACTAACTTACCGTCAGCCAATCAGATAGAAGGATTTCAGTAGCTTTTCACCGTTGTTGCAATTTTGTAATACAACAAGTTTTATGAAACGGGCCCCCAGAACGTTTTAGCCAGCGTATATGACGATAACATACACAATGTTATGACAATCCGTTTTCTGCTTATTTCGGCGTTCTTTTTGGCCGCGTATATTTCTTTATAAATGATTCTTCATACGAAAATTTTGAATGGATGATTCATTGTATTGTGTTTTAACAAAATGAAATCCTCGATATCAATGATAAAAAAAAATCTGGTCATGGGGTGATTTCAAGTTCAGTGTTGACCTTTTGGTGTTGGTGTTAGGTCAATTTTTACACGATTATAAACATCAAACATAAAATGAAGATGTTTCCGAAATGTCACTCACTAGTTTTGAGATGTCAGTAATGTGATTTAGATCAAGTTTACAAACTCTGAATAAGTTTTGAAGCAAGGGAAAGCAATCCAAATTTCAACACCAATACCAACACCAAGGCCAACACCGGACTTGGAATTACCCATGGTGGCCCAGTGGTAGAGCGCCCGCCTCATGATCGGGAAGACATGGGTTCGATCCTCTACACTGCAAAAACACCGGTATTGATTTAACACCAGCACGGAATCTATATATGTCCACATATTAGCGTACCTAAGGGGGGCAGCAGACTGCCCCCCCCGATGAGTCACAACAAATGCAGGGGACGTATCCGCCCCCCCCCCTTACGAGTCACAACTGATCCAGGGGACGTGCCCCCTCTCTTTGAGAAGCAAAACTAATAATTTTTAATGTAAAAATGCAATGAAAACAGACGTGTGCCCCCTTTTTAGAACGTATACACCTGTTTTTTTTTTGCTTGTCATTTTTTTCTGATACGAAAGCCTTTATTTGTTGGATGAAGACCTTTTTTTGGCTTGTCAAATTTTTGTTTCGTGGACAAAATCTTCCAAAAGAATTGCCCGCCCCGCCCCCTCCTTTTCGAAAATCCTCCTGTGTCCACACCAGCGTAGTGCTAAACAACACTAGTTTGGTTTTGGTCACATCAAATAGGTGTTTATACGACATTAATTGGTATTAAAATAGCATCGGTTTGATTTCAAACTGGTGTTGATTCAATACTTCTCTGGTGTGGACATAATTCAACTCAATTCAATTTAATTCAAATAAAACATTTATTTTCTTTCATCTCATAACATAATATATTTGTCTTGTAAACATAAGTTCATACATAAATCAATTTGTTAGTAGATTCCGGGCTGGTGTTAAATCAAAACACCAGCAGTATAGTAGTCTTATGTATTATCATTATTATTATTATCTTTATTATTTATTAGTCTTGCTATCATTACCATTACCATCATCATTTTTCATACTAATATAACCCCTTGAAATGGGATCAAATGAGAAAACGGCTGGTCACCGAGATAGACTTGCTAACACGTCCAAGTGTAACAGTCACCTGAAAGGAAAGGAACTCTGAAATGTAATAATCATGATAATGGTCATCTTTGTTTCCGATGATGCCTAAACTATTGAAAAATTTCGTATTTAGCATTGAATATCTGAGCAACAAGATAATGTCATTATTTAGTATGATGATATATACAATGTATTAGGGCCAAATGGTACACTGTGCAAAATACGCTCCGTTTTTTTGAAAATAAAATGTTATGTAGGTATAAAACAAAAGTAGAATAAAACATAAAAGTTAATGAATAAATTTTAAGCAATAATCAATTAATCACCCAAATACCTTTTTGCAATTTGAACGAGATGGTGGGCTATATGCTTTTAAGCGAAAAAAAATTAATAGTACGAAAAAATTGCACATTTATATGTAATACTCTAAAAACCGTATATGTACAAAATTGTAGAATGTTTAAAGATTAATTTACAGTACGATAATAAATGTGACGTCACATACAAGACAAATATAATTTTTCGAAATTTTTTGGATCGTGATACTACAAACACAATACAATTTATGTAATTCATTAATGGAAAGAACTAATCGGATGAAATGTAAAAGTTGTTTCGAGGTAGTATATACAATGTGCAACTATAGATACAAACGAAAGTACATAGGCCTACGTGTAAGAGTAGACTGTCATTTAAAACACTCATACAATAAATTTCGCAAAGTTTCACAAAAAAGTTATATTCATTTCTGGTTCGGTATGCAAATTAGGGGTCCGAGGACATCACCATTCAATATTCAGAAAGGGCTTCCTTATTGTCAAATCTGCAAAAATTGGAGCAATGTATATTCATAAGATAGAATGCAAAACAAAGAGTAATGAATGGCATCATCGACTCTTATAACCTCGTTTGCATGTCACTGCAATGTGCATATGATCAAAAATTAAGTAATTTTACATCCGATTTTGAATAAAATTTGCAATGCTAGGCTTATTTGATTTTTCTCTGTTGATTCAAATCAACTCTCTTTTTTCTAGGTTGGCCCCGACCTTAAATAGCTCAAGTTGTTGAGGTTGACTTGCCCCCTAATGCTGCAGTCATAATGTCCCTACGGCGGCCGTACGGCGAGTCAAAAACAACCGTTTTAGCATTTTTATTCAAACCACCTGAACATTGCTGGTACAGCAAATGTTAAAAGGGCTGTTTTTTACTCGCCGTATGGCCGCCGTATAAAGGAAAATGTGACTCTAGCATTACAATTTACTTGTATTAAGTAAGTACTTGTGGATCAGTCACACCGAACGGGACAGATTCCAACCCGACCAATTGGATCTCTATCAAATTACGATCATTATTCTTTTACCGGTCTGGAGGCAGTGAACCTGGTTTGACAGCGACCTCAATGACGGCGTTTGTGTTATAGCGCCACCTTGTGGTGGAATACTTTTAATGGTTAAGCAAGGGTTTTGTTTCTGCCCTTGTTGGCGCCGTGGTTGAAGCCATGAGCTGCCTGATAAATTAAGGTACAATATTATACAACCATTGTGAGTAAAGTGTCACGAATTTAACACTGAGATGCGCTTATTAAACACAGGTGAATCTGCGGGCTATTCACCGGAGACACCTATCTATTTGACTGTCAAAGCAAAATGCACTTTCAGAATACCTATCATGCCGAAAACGTTTAGATAAAAACCTTGTATATTCCTACAAAGTTTTTGTAAAAGTGTATACTATTTTGGTAAGGAGAGAACAATCGTATTTGCCCAAAATTTAATATAAGAAATTTTATGAGATTTTTTGAAACGCTTCATTGAGTCAACCATATGCAGTATTTATATCTTTAAGTCCGGATGTTACGCAGAAGAGGAAGAGCCAAACAGATATTACAGTAATATCTTTCGGTCTGGGTATTTGTCATTCGGATATCGTCTGATTTCTTTGCGCAATTCGGATACTGGTTGTTATACCTGAGAGAAATACGGAAAGGCCTACCGGTTCAATGCGCCGAGTGTGTGACATACGGATATGCCTACCGGTTGCTCTGTGGTCTGACTTTGTCACATTCTGATAGGCCTACGAGTTTCGCTATGGTCAGACTGTGTCCTATACGGATAGGCCTACCGGTTTCTCTATGGTCCGAGTGTTTCCCGTACGGAGAGGCCCATCGGTTGCTGTGTGGTCTGTGTATATCACATACAGAGAGATCTACCCGTTGCTCTATGGTCTGAGTGTGTGTCATTCGGATTGGCCTACCGGTTGTGCTATGGGCGGAGCTTATTCACAATGCGTGTCCCATACGAATCGACCTGCCGGTTCTCTAAGGTTTGAGTGTCTCATAGTTTTGTTTAGTTTACTCCAACGATGTTGTAGGACGAAGCCTGTTCATCGATCAAAGTAGAAATGTTGTTGTTGTTGTTGTTGTTGATGTTGTAGGACGAAGCCTGTTCATCGATCAAAGTAGAAATGTTGTTGTTGTTGTTGTTGTTGTTGAGTGTCTCATAATGGATTGGCCTACCGGTAATACTCTTTTGATCCAAGTTTATGCCATAAGACTAGTCCTATCGGTTGTGCTATGGCCCGAGTGTGTCCATGGTATGTGTCCCATACGAATAGGCCTACCAGTTTCTCTCAGATTTGAATGTGTCTCATAATGGATTGGCCTACCGGTAATACTCTTTGATCCAAGTGTGTGCCATGAGACTAGTCCTATCGGTTGTGTTATCACCCGAGTGTATCCACGGTGTGTGTCCCGTACGAATAGGCCTACCAGTTTTTATAAGGTTTGAGTGTGTCTCATAGTCGATAGGCCTACCGTCCGGTAATACTCTTTGATCCAAGTTTGTGCCATAAGACTAGTCCTGCTCTATGGTCTGAGTGTGTGCCACACAGAAACAGGTTTTCTTGGATTCTGGACCATCTCCGTCCACTGGTCCTGGCCTATTCCTCCGGAATGTGGTCCAACCATCGTCTCTCCTATTTTCTCACACTGGCCTAGGAGATCGTAGTCCATCACAATCAGCTGTCAAGCAATCAAGTGAATACAATATAAGATGAGTTTTGTGAGTACTGTTAATGTTGTTTAAAGGTACTTTTCTTTTATTTTCTGTTGTTTTTAAGTGCTTCGAAGCTTTTGACTCATACTTACATGTAAGTAATACAGAGCACAAGATCTGAAAAAAATGTTGGAAAACCACTGTTTTTAATTCAGGGGCTTATTATTCAGAGAAATTATTTTTTAAAAATCCGATGTGAAATATTAGCTATTTAAGAAATAATTTAATGGTAACTTAAAAACAAATGAAAACTAGTATATCCGAATCGTTATGATGACATCTCCAATCCCTTAAAAAATCTTGGTGTGATTAATACCATTAATGATAGTCCAGGACTCCAGGTGAGTGTTGAGGAATCTGAAGACATAAAAAAATGTACCTCTGTCGAAACTTTCAAAAATCTCCTAAAAACTTTGCTATTTAACTCTTAGCTCTTTATGCGCCTTGAGCACTCTACAGAGTTGATTTGGCGCTTTACAAGTTTCATTATTATTATTATTATTATCATTATTTTATGAATGTTTTGTCCGACATGTTGTTAGATCTGACAACTCGCTTTGATGTAAATGGCTGAGAAGCACAGTTCCTATGGTAAGTGTTTAATAAAATCAAACTTTTCGGACAAAACGTCTGACAAGTTCTTCCATGAAATGCTCCCTGGTCAGTGAACAAGTAACAACTCATATGAATAAAAAGTAACACTATTTTGTTTTCAAATAGTTTTCTACTTATTGAATTAATCACTCAAATTAGAATGAACATGATGCGCGCTTTCTTATCATGAGCGTTCTTTAAAAAGTATTAAAAATGGGGAAACACAAAAACTATCATACCTCTAAACTACACACATTGAGCGCCGCAGCCGGTACGTTGAATATTATAGCCTCATTCCAAGTCGGATTACAGTTGCATTTTCTGACACTGGTTTTCTTTTTCTTCACCCTTCGACCGCCTTGAAGTAAGGACACCTTTACAAATGGATCTTAAACGAGAGATGGGATAAAATATGAAACGAGAATCAATTCAGGGCTTTAACTAATCAAAGGCCATCACGGGCCACGGCCTTAATTATCAAGTTGACCGCCCTGGCCCCTTTCCCCTCTCTCGTTGGAAATGCAAATTTGTTGTGCCTTTTAAAATTTGTGATATTTATGCAGAAATGTGCCCCCAACCCCAAGTGCCCAATCGGAAAGAAGTATTGCCTAAAAGAAAAACAATATATTAAAATATGTTTGTTAATTCCTTGTGGGTGTTACATAAAGGTGTTCGAAAGTTACGAGCGATTTTAAGAACGACTGGTGACCCTTTCTTATGCGGTAAATTATCGCCAATGAACATTTAAAGGTGAGTATCATTTACAACAATAAATAATCACCAGTTGTTTTTTATATCAATCTTAACTTACAAACAGCTTTATGGCACGGCCCACTGAATAACTTTAGTATTTATAAAGACTAAAAAGACTGGTTTTATCAGGTGTTATGATTAAGAAAAATATTTATTATAAATTAAATGAAGGGGAATTATAAATGCTAAAAGTAATCTTTGCCCAATAACAAAGTAAAAGAAAAAATATAAATAAATGTGGCGCGTTTGAATCAAAAGCGTCATTTTTGAAGAAAAAAATAGGAATTTTAAGAATATTAAAAATGACTTCATATCTACATGAGATGTATGATCAGCGCCCCGTCTTACCATGCTTACAGAGAATCACGATCACAACTATGGAATGCCAGCAATGTCAACATCTAAAATGCCTTTTTGTTCTTAAAATATTCTATAGATATGATGTATATTCCTGCGTTTTCTTGACAATTAAATGTGCTTGTCTTACAAATGAGAGTTTTCATATTTATTGTAGAAAATATCATGACATTGATGGATTTCCATAGCAATGAGGTTGATCGGAGCAATCGCAACTCGTTGCCATTTAAGGCTCACTTATCAGTGTTAGACCAATATCGGTTTTTTTCTTAAACTGGTGTTGTTTCAACAGTTCCCTGGTGTATTCCGAAATAGACACCGGTCGTCTGGTGTTTGGTCAAAATCGGTGTTTTTGCAGTGCAGGAAATGAATAAAAACAGATGAATTACCCGAACTGCCGTTGATATCCATTGTTTTAAGATTCCTCGCTTTGAGCACCACCACCGTCAGTCTCTCAGCTGTAGGCAGATAACTGACTGAAAATAATATGTCACCTAGTTCTTCTTTTCTCTGGAAATAACAAAAAAAAAGTAAAGAAATGCGTTGGAAATTCGTATCAATCCTGCTTTGAGGATCATCATAAAAATCAGACCGTGACAAAATGTAACTTTAAAATAATCTTATCGGTAACGTAATTAATGTGTAACGAAATATTCAGGAACGCAAACTGTAGGCAAACTGATTTTACCACATGTTTTGTGGTGCGTTACAGAGAGGCACGAGGAGATGAAAAATAAGGAGGAAAGACAGAAAGTTGGAAAAGAGTAACAGAATGAAGGGTCTGGGATATATCAATCTATCATCTTTCTTTCTTTCTATCTATCTATCTATCTATCTTTCTATCTATCTATCTATTTATCTATCTATCTGTCTATCTACTTATCTACAGGGTGTATCTAACTACCTCCTTGCGTTAACAGTCCGATGTAGAAGAAAGTGTGAACGGACCCTCATGAATACCTCAAGGGCGAAATGACAGATGTCACTAGAATTTCTGATCACAATTGTATCGATTTCTTTAGTGTTGCCCCAGAGAACGTATCGCGATACACCGCATAACAAGTAAGAACACTTTCTTCCAACTCGGTCGGAATACACAATTTATTTGGAGGGGTAAGGAGGACGGTCAGTATATGTAACGAATACTAATATATGAATATTGTTTGCTGCTATTTGGGTGAGCCTTACAAGAAACAAATGGTCAGTGGCGAAATTACTCTGAGCCAATCAGATTTGATAATTTCGGTAGCTTATAACAAAATGATGCCAGTGAAAATTATTGACTATTATTTTGTTTTGTGATATCTTCCCCAGGTTTCTTTCTGATTCTTTCAGCTTCGTCAAATTGAAACTGACTTTTGATAGAAATGTACGGGGGGGGGGGGGGTGGTTGGTTGCTCTCCTCGCGTTCCAATCTATTTTCTCTTTAATCTTGTGAGATATGAAAAAAGTAGAAGAAGTTGTCCGTGACAAACGTAGATATAATTATAAAATCATTCGTACAGTGTTAACTGAAATATTTTTATGGGGGGGTCCTCTGGTTCCTATCTTGATACTATATATCATTTCTCAAAAACATTGTCAAACAAATTGTGCAAAGAATGATTAGTTCCATTTTTCCACGTCATGCCCCGACAGGTTTCACCCCTTACTCCAGGAGATACCACTCCTACACGTATATTACAACATCCATATGGCCGCTTCTGGAAAAATTTAAGGTAAAATCCTCCTCCCCCCCCCAGTGGATTGTTGGCGTATTTGTAGAGACATCAATTTTTCATGGTATTTTTTTGTATGCCTCCCCCACTAAATTCTACACATTTCTTAAGGAAGTTTGAATCATGAATACCCTATATTATATGCAAATTTACTAAACACTGTTGTTGCAGCCGTGTCGCCTTGAACATTCCTATCAAAACGCCAGCCCCATCCTTTTGCTCTCCTTATAAATCCCGTTAACTTAGATCGTATCGAAATGTTAACGCTATAAATGAAATTTGCCAAGTCGATTTCTATAATGGCCTTATCATGTCGACATGAAAAAAATAGTCATATTGCATAGTCGTACAAAACATAACATGTTAAATGTGGCGAGACAGGTTGTATTGTCAAGTCTATTTATAAAAGTTACATGACGTCATAGGGATAAAAGCAACAGTAGCGGAAGCACCAAAAACAGTATAACTTTTTTGCATAACTCAAACTTGCATGATAAGGTATATAACGCCATGTCGGCAAATAATCTTTAAAAGTACTTTTTATGTCGACTTTACAAGATAACGTATTTCATCATGTCGACGTGTAGGTTTCATGACTTTTGCTCCGACGACAATTGCTCCGTTGTAAATTTCACACACTAATGAGATGACCAACTTCAACACTGGATTTAACATTGCCCTACCCAAAACCTTACCCTTAACATACATGCAACCCTAACCCTATACATTAGGCAAAATATAGCCCGGAGCAATTGTCGCCGGAGGAAATGTGGCACCGTCGTGTCACCGACGTGTAACATGATGGCACTTTAATAAAGATTCCATATCAGATGTAATCATTCTTTGTCTCCCTTGAACTTCCGGTGACCTTACCGTTTGCGGTGACCTGAGTTCACTCCACACGTCAAGCTCACGTGATACATCTACGTCACCAATCCTGACCAAAACCTCGCCAATGGCATCGTGGCGGGAAAATTTATCGAAGTCAAAGACTGAAAATCGGACGGTCTTTTCTTGCAGTTCTTCGTACGTTGTGGGAAACTTAAAGATTTCATTCCACATCGGGTTCAGAGTCCGCCTCTGCAAGAGAGAAGGGGGGGGGGGAAATGAGATGAAATAAAACAAATAATCACTGAGATGCGAGCACGGCAAAAACTCTGGTGTTGGTTTAACACCAGCCCGTAATCTATGATTGATTGATTTTATTTGTCAGGTAACTATGAACAAGTACATGAAAATATGAACAGTAGTGTATACCTTGACAGGATTGCCCATGAAAGCCGAGATGGCTTATTTCCAATGGGGTCATTACATCAGTAATTGACAACAATGTACATCTGTGAAAAAACACCTATAGAAATCTACAAACTACATCAATTAAGTCTAGACCACTAAATTTACACGATGAATTGTAAAACTTAATATATAAAAAAGACAAAAACAAATAAGTTTGCCATGAATACCATTTACGCAAAATATGATTAAAATAATTGTAAAACAGGTTGAGTAAGCGATCATTACTTCTAGGTTACATATGAAAATTATACTATAATCAGTTTTTAAGTAGCGCTAAATGCATCGTAACTAATGCAAGATTCATGAATCGTAAAACCTAAGATATGAAAAAGTACATATATGTCCACACCAGAGAAATGTTAAACACCACCAGTTTCATTTTGGTCTAACACCTCATTGGTGTTTATACAACACCAATTAGTAAAAACCACTGCATTAGTTTGATTCCAAACTGGTGTTGTTTCAATACTTTTCTGGTGTGGACATACATAGATTCCGGGCTGGTGTCAAATCAACATCGGAGTTTTTGCAGTGGGGGTATGAGGAGGCGATGAAATCGAAATGCAATATTTCAAAATTAACATAAATCAAACTTTGGGTATCATTATAATTAAGCAGGCATGTGTTCATCCTTGCCTCTTCGGTTTGTTTCTTCGGTTTGTTTCTTCTCTTGTCTATTCCGCTGTTTTTAATGTCATGTATTAAAAACCCCCGTGAGACATACACTCAAAACAAAGAGGGTTCAAATTTTCATCTTTGTGCAACCCGATGCCACACCTTTAACAGGCTGATCTTCAATGCCAGAAAGGTGGAAAATATCAGCTGTAAAAGGTGCCTCGAGTTTCGCATTGCTTTCTGAGGTCAAAGAACACTGACATATCCGGAAACACTATCCCGTCAAAAGGACCCACTCAATCAGAATTATAATTTGAATTCAAGTCTGAATCTGAGTCCGAATCTGAATTTGAATTTTGATTTCAATTTGGAATCGTATTTGTATTTGCAATGGAATTTGAAATTGATTTTGAAATTGAAATTGAATTTAGAATTTGATTGGATTTCGAGATTCAATTTGAATTCGTATTCTGTATTCGAAATTGAAATGGAATTTTAATTTAAAATCTAATTAGATTTGAATCTAAATTTGAACATACACTTACCTGTACCACTGACTGCTTAATCTTTCTTTCTTCATCGGGTTCGAGTGATATCTTGACGTAGGGGTCGCTCGAACCACCTATATCCATTGCAGGTAAATGGTCGGCTATATTCAAAACAAAGAAAAGAGTATATGGTGAAATACAGTCAGGCCAATGAAACTGATTTGAGGGGGCCACAACTTGTGTAGGGGCCAAAATGTGTAAATAAAGCCCGCGAAGAACTTGTTTAGGGGGTTATTTAGCACACAGTGAAAAGCTCGTTTAGGGGGTGTGTCGGTCTAAAGTCAGCTATGGCGTTTTGACTTTGTTTAGGTTTCAAAACATTTGCTCCACACACTAATGGAATTCCCGACCCAGGGTTTTTAACACTATACCCTAGCCTAAACCCAGCCATAAACCCAAAAGTAAAACCCTATTGCTGCGACCGTTACCATGGTTACGCTATCCCCATATCTCAGAAGAAATTAAGCCTTGAGCAATTGTAGTAGGGGGAAACGTCGTGTCACCTACTATCATTTTCCAACTCTCTTAATATATTCATTTTGCATAAACATATAAATGTATAATCATTCCTTCATAAACATTTATGTCGTTCATAGATTAAACATAACATTTGCAAACATATTGATATAGAAACATACAAGAAATGGAAGTAATTTATGAAACAAGGAGACAGATTGGAAGGCAGAAAAGCCTTATTGGTATATTGCTACCAAAAGAAAAAAATACCAAAAACTTTACGATATTATATACGTTTGATCAAATATATATTAACCAGTGGTGCTTCTGCAAAGAATAAATAAATGAAACGCAGTTTATATTTTTTTCTTTTTCATTTGAAAATTCCAATATATCTACTTCATACAATGTAAAACTGATGAATAGATGGGCGAAATCAATTAACATCGTAATCAACATATCAACCGTAATTATGATAATTCCCACCATCAAAATCATCATCATCATCGTCATCATCAAACACCATCATCATCATCACCACCATAATCATCATCATCTCCAACATCATCATAATTATCATCATCATCATTACCATCATCATCATCATCATCATCTCAAACACCATCATCATCATCTCAAACATCATCATTATTATTGTCATCATCTCCAACATCATCATCATCATCACAATCTCCATCATCACCATCAACTCTATCATTATCACCATCATCATCACCGCCATCATCATCTTCATCATCATCATCATCATAATCCCCACCACCATCATTATTATGATCATTATCGCCATCATCATCTCCAACATAATCATCATCATCATCATATCCATTAACTTAAATTATCCATTGTGAAATGCGCACAGGCCTCTGCGGTATTTATCAACAATTCCCATAGCTTATTTCCGTGGTAACATTACAAAAACCCATTCGTCTCAGTGTATATAACTCAATACCAAGTTGTAATACATTATGCAGAGCTTCTACGCTTCTTACATTCTACCAGGGTAGTATTATTTTCCAGGTATTTTACGGGATAAGGACAAATACCGATTACATGCATACCATTATCATTACCGCAATGTTAATAGTATACGTTTCCTCTTAAACAACGACTCGTATTAACGCAATATTTTACGGCTAAATAACATGTCTCTCTCCACTTCTTTCCTCTATTCATGTTTTACTGGGTAATTTTGTTTGTTTTTATTATTTTCTTTTTCTCCCGTCATCCGATCCCAGTAGGTTCTAGTTTGTCGATACTCGAACACGCATTCCTACTCACCCACATTATATTTTATTTTATTACAGTTTAGTTTTGTGTAAGCCGAACTGCAATTTAGGTTTATGTCACCGTCCCTTTTCCAAAAACCTTTATTCACCGCTCAATTACATTTCTCCCCATCCCTCTCTCTTCGACTCACACTCCCCCTCCATGCCCCCTCTCTACTTCTCTTTCTCTACTTTCCCTCCCTCTCTCTCCGTCTGACCTGCCCCCCTTCTCTCTCACGCACACACACACACACACACACACACATGTCTTCTACAACCAAAAGATATCGCCATAAAGATATCATGTATATTCGTCACTTCCCCCACCCCCAATTTTCTCATTTCAGCACGCACGTTTTAACCTCGCATGAGGCTATAATATAAGGGATAAAGATTACCTAAATGTCAATCCAGACTGAAATGGTCATTCACCCACTGTTAAATGTAGTCCCGAATGAAATGGGTTAAGAATACATTGCATATTGCGCTTTCAATCTTCCGGGCCATTTACTAAACCCACGGCAAGGCCGTATACCCTTATTACGTCACGCAGATGCATTGTCTTAAGAAAACAATCAAGATTTCGATAGGGGGCAGTCTGTCAAAAGTTGCCGTACGACGCTCGCATGAAAGTGATGAAAATACAAAAGATATGGACAGCTAATCGGATGCAAAGGATATGATCACAATCAGTATTCCCCTGGAGGGGACGAAAAAAAAATGTTTAAAGGAGACACACGAAGAAAATTTCACGAAAGTGATGATTATAGACAAATTATATATGGATGGAAAGGTATTGTCTTTTTATACACAAATATGTCACTAAAAAGTCTTATAGATGTCGTGGAAATGCAAGAAATGAAATTATTAGACACCCTTCTCAGCCCCCCAGACAGACAATCACGCAGCCGAAAACGGTCGAGAATTATGACGTCACACAATCGACGTGCTCATCACCTCTCTGTGCATCATGCACTGAATCACCTTACTGACCTGTTCAATATCTTCCGAATTTACCGTTTTCTTCATGTAATGTGATATTCAATTTCTGTTTTCGACAACTTCAGACCAAACGTGATTCAGAACTGTGTTCCTTTGCCCGTTTTTATTGAACTGTGGACTGTAATAAAAGACCAATTTTGTCCACTGCAGTCGTCATTGTGTTGCTCCACTCCAGTCAGTGAGTGAGTCGCTGCCCAAATAATTTAAGTAGAGAATCTAATCAAGAACTTGAAAATCAAAAGCAGCAATTAAGAAGTAAGATTTAATAAATACAGGACTGAATAGAATCTCACATGAAAATAAAGAGAAAAAAGAGCTGATAGGAATGGGGAAGGAACATAATTTAAAAAAAAAATCCAGAACCAAAAAAAAAATCAAAGAGTTTCGAACCAGGATCCCCGCACTCATAAAAAAAACTTCGTGTGTACAGATTTGTCCACAGACCATGTTATTGTATGGAATGTGTTCATAACGATATATGAACAAAGTGCGTTCGCTGCAGTTGCCTCGCAATGCTTCGGCAATCCAAGTGCAATTCCAATCATTTCGCGATCATATATTGCCGTGTTTTTTTGTGGTTCCTGAACTTGCTACGTAATTAAATTTCATAATTTTTATTCAGTTGTGAAGACGAATGTCTATGCTTTATATTGATAATAATATCAATGTGGTGCAAGCGTGATTTCTAAGTGAAAATATGCTTTGTTTATTCACGTATATTTCTTGAAAACAAATAATTTTTTCTAAGCTAAATATCGGTTACCAAAATATGTTAAATGTGCATTTCATTTTACTGTTCAGAAAATTCAAACTTTTATCTATGTAATAAGACCAATCTTGAGAGGAATAAACTATTCTAAGAGCAAAAAACGCTGATTGGAAAGATCGTCTTCAATGGGCTGCTGTCAGCTCAGCTGTTCACTGCTCGTGGTGTGACGTCACTCAGCTGGAGCTCGCCAGAGGACGGACGAAGGCAGAAATATGCCATGAAAATAAGTCATTTTTGAGAGCTGATTTCTGCAAACTCTAATCACTATTTTAAAAGGTGAAGTTATATATCTGATTAGTAATACTTCCCCTTTACAATGATGACCAAAAAAAGTCATTATAAAATACTTTTGATTCTTCGGTTGTCTACTTTAAAGAATAGGCCTACATGAAAGCTAGTGAGAGAGACAATCAAGATATTTTTGTTCCACAGGTCGTGGAAATGCTTTACTTATTCTTGGTAACTAGGTGTGCACTTGTTTTGTTTTTAACGGAAGTGTTGAAAACAGCATAGAGGTGTTTTCCTATATCTATAAGTACCGAGCTGGTGTTAAATCCATAGGGTAATGCCGATATTTCTTGCAGTGTACAATGCCATATGGATTAATCTAGGTTTGACATTTAAACAAATCATAATATCTGTCCCGCTTTATTTTGATTAATTGTCCTCATAAAAGCGAGTAGGATTAAATAGATCTGTGGATTAAAGGATTAGATTGTCCCCATTATGTCACAAATTCATTAAAAACAATTACATACCGCTGGATGACACAATTACTTTTGAAAATGAGAAATGCCACATAATATTTTGGGGAATTAATATTGTAAAGATTTCTCTATTATATTATTTGAGGAAAGGCACTGAATATGAAAATATATACATGGGGGTTTGGGGGTATTCAAGTAGATTAGAATGGGATATGTAAATGTTTTTAACTCTTTGCTCGCTTTGTTCGACTAGAGTCACATACAGGGGGCTGCCAACTTCGACTCAAGTCACAGTCCATTCACAATACACACAGAATGTACTAAGTCTATTGTTGCACCTTGAAATTAATGTGGCGCAGGAGTGATTCTGTATGTGGCGGGCAAAGAGTTAAACGCACTGGACAAATAATACTTAAGGATTTTCATGGTGCCACTCCTTACGAATCGGTCCGCAGATTAGTTGTACAGTGGCTTTAAGACTAAAATCGTAAATAGTGATTGGTTAACATTGGTTTGACTTTTAAACAATCTGAGCTAGAAGGTCACACTTGTCACCTGTGTCTTTGATATGTTCCAAAAATGAAGCCCAGAAAAAATTGCATTCGAAAATGATTATTTAGTGCTTCAAAAATGAAATATAAAGTGACCGGAAACACCATCTTAATTTCATCCCATACACTAATGTGTACTATTTAGGTGTCTATAAGACGCCAATTTACAAAATCGGGGTTTGCCTTGTAGCTTTAGCTTTTCATTCTCAATAATGGTTGTTTTCAGGGTTTATTAGTTCTAATACATGCACTTGTACACATATTTCATCTTGGTTTGAGAATTTTTTAAATCGGCTGCTCACAAAGTTAAACAATACCTTTAAGAGGTATATAGTTTAATCGGTTGATTACTTGTAGAATAAGTATAATCAGCTACCACTTTGATTATAGAACCAAACCGATTTGCCGGATCTAGATCTCACCTTCAATCAGTTTGATGACAAAGTCGGATTTATTGAAGTCGTATTTGAGTTTGACATGAAGCCGCCCGATCTTCTTGGCCTGTTTCGTCTGGTTTCCCGAACCGCTGAGACCGTACTGATCCGACTGGTTCATTACTAACCGGTCATCTTTCCTCGGATACAACTCCGGTTTGACGGTTCCAATTTCCGATTCGAACGAACCGCAAAATGAACCGTTGTGACTTGAATCGCTCGTGCTGAGACTGTTCAACTCCGGGTCGGATCGGTTCGGGGATTCGATCTTTTGAGGTGGTGATTGGATCCGATTAGCGATGGGTTGAACTGCTATCCTCTCTTTGGGAATGAAGAAATTCTGGAAATAAAAATAATACTAATGTAACATTACATGCCAATGACAGAAAGCTATATCAAGCTGAAAAATTGAGCAGATCGTGTCTACGAGTCATAGCAACAGTGGTAAGCCTACTAAAAGCCATACTTGAAAATCAGTTAAGAATATTGTTGTGAAGCCGTTTATATCAAACGGTTGGTCTCGTGAGGAAAAAAAACATATATATAGTTGAAAGATATGAAGTTCATTTTTTAACCGTACAACAGACACGTATCAGTTGCTAAGCAACCATCAGGGGCGGATCCAGGATTTTGAAATAGGGGGGCGCCAGCGGCGAGGGAGCGAAGCGACCGAGCGGGGGAGGGTGTGGGAGGGGGGATCCCCCCTCCCACGGCAAGGACTTTTTCAAAAAATCATGTCCAAAAGTCGTATTTTGAGAGCACCTTTAGAAGAAAAATGCACACTTAAATCATTGTAACTTCATGAATAAAAGACACATACTGACTCATTTAGGAGCTGGTTTCCAGTCACACACCGTATAAGCGGTCATTCAAAACATACATTTGGCAAAGGCTCTTCACTTGCTTGCATCGTGTGATTGAAACGTCAAATTTAAATGATACGAAACTGAGACTTGTAATCGATAAGTTCCGAATAATCCATTCTGTTTATTGTCATTTGTGTATTTACATTGTGTGTTTCAAACGAGAATTGTTTAGTCGTATGGCAACATGCATAAAATTTGGTTCTTTTTTCCCCAAAATGCACAGTAAATTGTTACAAACTACAGAAAAAAACGACATCATCTTCTGGTAATCAACCTTTTCCCTCGTATTATTTTCAAATCATCTTCAATAATCCAGTCATTCTGCACAACCTCAAAGTAATATAATGCTTCTTAAGGGGATTCTCATCATTTTTATTGTTTACGTTTTCGATTTTGCTGGCAATTTTTTTAAAGATATATTGTAGGCCTAATCAGCAAACCTATAGATTATCAAACATTAAAAATGGGGTAAGGGGGGGGGGTTAATGTCACAATTTCTACTTTTTAACAATACACAATGTGTCCTCGGGACGTTTTTCCCCAGCACGAAAGTATTTTTATTCTCCCCCACCCCCACCCCCCCCCCCCGTCACATAAAATCTTCGCTCCTTACGCTGACATATAGCTGCCTATACACAGCAAACGCGGAGTGGGGTCGACTGGTGATTGAGAATATACAATTTTGCTCCTTGATAATTCGTTGGAATGATTGCTTCGGCGAAACTTAGTTGGGGCGCCCTGGATAATATGCCTCTGAATCTACCAGAAAGTGTAAAAGTTAGTTTACATTAAATACAAATATGTCTGACCTATACATTTCAGTGAAAACGTACATGACCAAGGCAGAATGATAATGCTGCGCACGTGGCGCCCGATATAGGGCTTCATCTTTGAGTGAAGAATAATCTCGGGGATACCCATTATCATTCGCATCGTTGACACTTTCTCTCGCGATCTGTTACTTACAATTTACATGTATTTGCCATAAAGACGGACAAACGCATGTTACAAAAAACACAAAATTTCGGGAAAAAATGATATCCAATCCAACATCTTCACACTGGTCACTGCACTGCAACTCCCGATTACAAGTGGTGCAACTTTCCAACCAATCGACTTGCGCGCCCTGGAATTCCGGAATTTACATATTGCAATACAGTATGACAGAGGTGCATTTGTGCGAACACAAAGGCCATGAGCGTAAGTTAAAATATAGTTTTGACTAGATCTAGCCCTTGAAATTGACTACATTGTACCAATCCAGTAAATATAACCATCAAAAAAAAAAAAATCCGGCGAAAATAGGGGGGGCGCGCGCCCGGGGCGCCCCCTCTGGATCAGCCACAGCTAAGCAACCATCACACCTCTAGCAAAGTTGCAGTTAATGATATCACGTGACCGTATAAGCAGACAACCTATGACCTTGGCTCCAGGGGAAAGATGGGGACGAAAGGTTTATATTCAAGTGGTCTAATGCCAATCGTCCAACTACCAACTCGTCTATTGTCATGTGGTCTATCATCAGTTAGTCCGCTATCCACATGGTCTAAATACAATTTCGTCCACTCACCATTTCGTCTAATAACCAGTTGGTCCAATCGCCATTTATTCCATACAATTTGTTCTAATTGGAAGTGATAATCGGGCGAAATGAAGGAAAATAAAGTGGATAATAGACCAACTGGTTGTGAGAAGAAATGGTCATAGACGAACTGATGATTAGACGAAGTGATGATTGTACCCAATGGTTATTGGACCAAATGGTTGTTAGACGAAATGTCAATAAACGGAATGGCATTAGACCAAATTAAAGTAGACCATGTGATGAGTGGACGAGTTGGCAATGTTTGGGTAATTGCCATTTGCTTATTTATCCAATGAGATAACGTGATCATATGCGCACTATGTGCGCGTATTTATGTCGCACTCATAGGCCCGTATTCTGAAGTCGGGTCTAACTTAAACTCAGGTTGAAAGTTGTGGTTTAAGTATGGACAGCCAATTGTTACATAAATCACTAACAGTAGAGATATCATACTTCAGCTAATTTGGCTCTCAAATCGTTTATAATTCTCTAGGAAGTAAAACTAAATGATTGTCTTCACCATTGATGAATCAGGAAAGAGCACAGTAAACATAAGAAACATACAACTTAATAAAAAATTTTGATACTCTTGGCTTCCCATACTTAAACCAAAACTTTCAACCTGAATTTAAGTTAAATCCGACTTCTGAATACGGGCCATTGAGTTAAATAACTCTATGGTGGAACTTAACTCTCAGTGAAACAACCCCTAGTTGAATTACACGATTTATACATCATACCTTTGGCGGTTCAGCGATGTTGATGGTCCCGGCTGCTTCATGCTGCTCTTTCAGGCTCTTGTCCTTGCAACGTGCGCATGCGCGTGAGTAGGTATAGACAGCGTAGAGAGTAATAAGAAATAGAGCACCTCCGACACCGCATGCGATACCGAGTATGATCGTCGTCGACAACATGATCGTCCCGGGGTCGACCTAAATGAGATGAAAGAAGATAATTGTCGATTAAATTTGGAGAAAGTATCTTCCGTATATCCAGATATACTGAAGATATACTTATTGCACGCCAATAGAAGGGGCCACGGAACCGGGGGGAGCAAGAAGGGGGTCGTTGCTTGGCCCCTCACCTTTTTAGTGAACGAGTACAAGAAACTTGAAAGTTACTATGATGCAATTGTAATTTCATGCATGTTCACCCCCCGTCCATAAAAAAAGAAATCGCTGCCCCCCGTGAAGAATCAATACGTGCGCTATACAAATTGCAGCATTAGAGTTTATTGTAACGAGTAAAATTTAACGAGTGAAATTCTCTTATTTTTTTGTCGCTTATTCGTTTTATTTTCACATTTTGTGGATAACTCGTTTTAAGTTTGTCTGCGTCCGTCTCGATTTTTGTATATAGTTGTATATATAGTTTGTTTATAATTAGCATTGAAACTAAGTTGAGGGGCTTGCCTTTTTGCAAGCTTTTGCTTTTCTTGGCAAGTCCCTCCGTTCATTTCTTGTTTCTTTTCATTGCTAAAATTACTGCAACAAATTGTAGTTTTGATCAAATTATACTCAACATTTGTTACGAAATGTCATTTATTTGTCTGTAATATCTATTATATTGAATATGTATTGTTACTTTGATTGTATTTTGAAAAAAAATGTTGAACGGAAATAAATAAATCAATATCTAAATCTAGTAAAACTTGGTGCGCGCCATTTCAAATGGCACATTTTTTAAAATTCGATAAAAACACAAAGAGTGGGACTTCCAAATTGCAAAATCATAGGAAGGAGGCGGACGCCCACCCTGTCCCCCCCTCCCCCCCCCCACTCCCTGCCGTGTGGTGCCGCCCCTGCCTTTTTTTCTTACTTATCCTCCCCATCCCTCTCTATCCTCGAAATCACCATGTCTTGCATCGTCAATGGTCGACCCGACTCCGTTCCACACAACAACCTGTCAATCTTACTGGCCGCGGTAAGTGCTAATAATTTACTAAATTGCATTTCCAAATGATCTTAAGGGGCAGGTTCGCCCTGAATAAATTCATGTTGTAAAAATAGCAGAAAAATAATAACAAATATTGGTTAAAGTTTGACGAAAATCCACTGAAGATTGAGAAAGTTACTTGAAGATTTAAGTTTTAGATTGGTGACGTCATAAACGAACAGCTACCCCATGTGTTATGTAATATAAAATGCACAAATTTGATTTTTTTTTTTAATACTTCATGATGACTTTTTTTTGAACCGGTTGAAATGAGTTGTCTATTGATAAAATAAACTAAATAATAATCACAATTCTCATTCTTCTTACAAAATGACATTTCATTAATCATGTTGATTTTTTACCTTACGATATGTAGGAGAGCTGCTTGCATATTACATCACAAATGGAATAATTAAAATACTGATAACTTTTTTATTCTTTGGTGGCTTTTTCTTAAACCTTCGGCAATATTTCTTTATCATTTTCTGCTATTTTTACCATAAACAAAAAACTCTTTGTCAGGATGAACTTCCCCTTTAAACTTAACTCTTTCAGTCCCATAAGGTCGATTGTGTGCAGATTAGCTAATTTGCTAATGGTTTCTACCCGGAGAAGACTTGACATATGGCCCAATATCACTTCCGATGTAGGCCTTTAGGCATACTTTATAGCATAAACAATAACATTTAACATAATAACAATTAGCTCACAACGCATTATGCTCTAATATATCATAATATAATATAATACAAAATATATTATAAGATAATATTTTGTAATTCCCTAGACTATATTGCTTAAATTCTGAAAACGTGAATAAAAGTAAATTTTTATTTGAAGTTGAAATTACTTGAAAAAATAATATAAACAGTTTTGGAGGATTGGAAGACTTTATTTTGGAGTAAAAACCAAATAGATTTTAACCCGTAGCCAATCGTACGACAGCTGCAACTAGAAATTAGATTTGAACATTGGTATTTATGACATTACACAGTAGGATATTCCATGTCTCATTCTTAACACCAAATTCTAATACTTTATATTCCAGAATCGGGTCACAGATCAATCGTAAGGTGATATATAATGATACATTCACACCTAACCCACCGAATCCAAACCGGCCGATATACCGTAGTAGATATCATCGGTCTGGAATTGGTTTCGTTGGTGTGAACAGGTGTGTGTTTCATAAGGCTGTTCGTAAGTTAAGAGCGACTTTTAGAACGACTGATGATCCTTTCTTGTGGAATATCGTATATTCATTGGCGATGGTTAAGCGCGTAAGAAAGGTTCACCCGTCGTTCTTAAAGTCGCTCTTAACTTACGAACAACTTTATGAATCCGCCCCCTGGGCATAACCTAGTCGGTGGCATGACAGTTGCTCCTGCGACAATGCTCCGGGTTTTAATTTCGTCTTAGCATTGGCAGCGGAAGCCAAAAAATTTAGGGGGTGTCCACCTGAATTTTTGGGATGGACACAGGAAAATAATTGGACAAGCGCCCCCCAAAAAGGTTCTCAACCTAAATTTTAGGAGTTGCTAACCAAAAAATTTTTGACAAAAAAAAAAGGTTATCAAAAAATAATTAAAGGGGGGGGACCGTCCCACCCACATAAAATTTAGGGGGGAAACGTTCCCCCCGCTTCCGCCGCCTATGCGTCTTAGATATAGGGTTAGGGTTGCAATAGGGTTTGGTATAGGTTTGGGGTAAGGTTTAGGATAGGGTTTAGTGTTAAACCCAGGATTAATGTTGGTCATTCCATTAGTGTGCGGAATTTAGAGTGGAGCAAATGTCATGGAGCCTACAAAGTCACGAGAAAAGAGATACCCCGTCAAGGCGAATTGGAGAAAGGGGAGACGTGTTTCTGTCTTTGATCAATCTTTGGGGGAAATCAATTACAGTTGGCATTTCGAAGAAGCTTTCCAGTAGTTCGGGCATTTTTCTAAGCTTGTGCCGCAATAGATAATGGCTCGGATCGATTCGAAAGTAAGGTCTGTGTATTTTACAGCGACTCACCCATGGCAAGGGACTAAAAGGTTGCTGACATATAGTTCAAAACATAAGTTCATTTATTATTCTTTATGATATAGAAATGTGCTTTCCTCCAGCATTTCAAAAGTATGAAACAAAATAAGGTCATTATACATTTATTACTTGGTGTGAGGACATAGAAAAGGGCAAATTATATGCAAACCAGACAATCATAATATGATTTTTCACAAAAAGTCATGGCACGTTGAAGGAGGACTCCCAATTTAGTACCCGCGGTCATATTTTGTTCTAATAAACAAGAAATATGAGTATAATTTTTAGGCGTAATTATTATCATTATTTTTTCAATTATTATTATTATTATTGTCGTCATTTCATCTTCATCGTCATCATTATCATCATGAACGTTTAAAAGGGAGGGTATTGGGGTAGTGTCATTCTTTCTTATTTATTTATGTTTAATTTATGTATTTTCTTTTCATTTCATCAACACGTGACTTTTACTTTCCCCATTTGTTCGTCTCTCCCCTCTCGTTCTCTAGCCATTCCTTGCTCTTTCTCCCTCTGTGTGTGTGAATATATATGTATATATATATATATATATATATATATATATATATATATATATATATATATATATGTGTGTGTGTGTGTGTGTGTGTGTGTTAGGGTGTATGTGTGTACATATATTTTTTTATAACAACTGATTTCATTGTTTTCTTTTAAAATATTTTTATGATTCATGATTATATTAAGTTAGTGAAAAAAGTGAAAATATAATGTAAAGTATTATATGTGATTTGAAATGTTAACTTGAAATGTTATGTAACTATTTGTTCATGAAATCAGAATAAGAACAGTATTCGAAACAAAAACAAAATATTTGTCTCTGGCTCTCTCCCTCTGTGTCTCATTTGTCTCTATCTGTCTCTACCCCTGTCTCTCTCTCTACGTGTGTGTATGAGAGTGTGAGTGTGTGTGTATGATGTGTCTCTTCTATCTTTCTCCGTCTTATCCCCCCCCCCTCTCTCTCTCTCTCCTCCCTCCATATCTCTCTCTGATATAAACCAATGTTAACAGTCACGTGTACGATTCATGTTTACAGGAATCGAGGCATCATTCGATCCTTAGTGTATGTTCTGTACCTTAGCTAGTGACATTGATACTATAAGCCCCATGGGCTTCGAAGCAACACTCGACAAACCATTAAAGAACAAGAAAGTTGAATGATTTCGTAATTTTCATTCAAAACCATGAAATTTACTTCACGCTCTATACTTGTATTATTCCAGAAATAGAAATTTCACAATTCTAAGCACCATCTTCTAACAGAATGGCTTCAGATACCGAGTTTTTCGATACCACTTTATATTAGGCCTGAACATCAGTCTTATGAAATGTAACAAAAGGTCGCTTGTTCTTGATAAAAAAAAACAAAAACAAATCATATTTTTACATAAATGCGTACGCCAATTATTACACTCTTAAAATAGTTGGGCAAAAATAACCAACCCTGGGCAACATACTGTCCACACAACTGTTGGTTAAAATTTGCCCAAAATGGATAATAAAAACTAATAATTGGGCAATAAATTTTCTCAATTGGATAATAATTGTCCAGTATATATATAAATATATTTGATACCAATATCATACCATTATACATTACCCAACACAGTGGATAGTATGTGGCCCAACATCTTAAGTATGTATACACGTTCAGAATGCATGAAGTAAATGTAAGAAGATATTGCTTGTGGCTAACTTGTATAAAGCGAGCATAAAACAGAATGATTTTAAAAACTGATTATCTTGTCTTTTTATTGAAATATAATAAAATATTATAACAACACTGTACGATCTGTTGTTGGGTGTGTTTAATACACATGATAATCCTCACATCAGCACGTTCAGGTTTGTAAGTCACAATTCTGGCTGATAAATTTCCAGAAACAAAATAATTGAACATTAGAAGGGAATAAGCCAGTTCGTAGTTCCTTTCTGCGCATGATCAAAATATTCTACGCATGATCAGAAGAAGGTCATTTGTACTAAAATGACATGGTGCTTTAAAATCTAATGAGATAAGCACCAACTTTGATGTCTTGATTATTCATATATTCTTTTTAATTGTCGTTCTCATTTATATCCACAAAAAACAACAATGCTTCCACGAACGACTGGTATTTCACAGTTTGCAAAGTACATTGTGCAACATGCTAAGATATGCATTCAAAGTAGGAATGCAACAAATGCCTTCATTAAGTGTTCATTTGTGTGCTATTCTAGTCACCTGGTCTATTCAATTTCTTCATCCTGCTATGTAAGGCAAGCTTACGTAATATCTTGCTTTGAAATCTGCCTATCATGATGGAAGAAATGAAAGGTCATTTGACCAAAATTGTCCATGAAGTAACTACGAACTGGTCTATAGAGAATTTCGAACTGAAGTGGAAAATCGTCCCCGATCCATTGTTTTCCACTTTAAAATTGCAGATGTGTAAATACCGGTTTACATTTCACTGTTTGCCCTCTTCGAGTTGAATGTGAGAGGGGAGAAACTACTTAAGTGACAATATACCGAGAAGGGTTATGGCGTGTATACTGTACTATGCCTACCGGCTGGAGTCACCTTCGGACAACTTCGGAGGGCTTCGGATTGGCACTATTCATGCTATTCGGAATAGATCTTTTTCGAACGCCGGACAGATGAAAGGTGGTTATAAGTTCTGAACAGGGCAATTTTGACGATGTAAAAAAAAGGGGGAGGTAAAGAGGGTTAAGTGAAAAATTGCCAAATATAAAGCATTTTTGTTGAGGAATTGGGTAAAATGCTTGTTCCATGGCTGGATTTTAACGCAACGTCTCGTTGCGTAATATTTACGCAGAATATGGCGTAATAGTATACGGGCCTTCATTGGTTGATCATGCATATGGGCGAAACAGATTCTAGATGGACGAATGCTCTATTTAGTTACCACCAAGATGAATTCGCATATACCGACTGGCCCATAGTAGCCTTTCTTTCTCTCCCTTCATTCCCCCTCTTCCTCTGAACACTGGAAAAACTGTGGTGTCAAAACTGACACCAATTGGTGTTAATAGAGGACCACACCCTGAGGTGTTAAAATAACACCCTAGAGATTGAACATAACACCAAAGAGTGTATATGTAACAACCATAGGTGTTGTAATAACACCTATAGGTGTAAAACTAACACCACCAATTCAACACCGATGTAAAATGACTGGTGTGGTCCTCTATGTACACCGGTTAACACCACAGTTTTTGCTGTGCACCAAGATGAATTCGCATATACCGACTGCCCTCTAGTATCCATTCTTTCTCTTCCTCATAATTCCCCCTCTTCCTCTAAACCCATTTCTCGAATGACATCATGCGGACTTGGCAAATAATTGAAGCAAGTTATATATAAAGTGTCGTCTCACTTGCTCCAGGCAGAAGCACTCTCCAAGACAAGCGGAGACAATCGCTCTCAATAAATTAAAATGAAAACAAACGTCCTCGGTCCAGACTTCTAAGATTTGAAAAGGGAAGGTTCAGTGCTTACAACTTGAGTCTTAAGTTAGGTCATATTGGTACCGTTTTTTGTTTGAAATATTACTTCTTATTACTTATCTAAAAGATTATGTGAGTCAGACATGAAAGAGAAATACAAAAAGAGAAACGTAATTTATTTCTTAAGTATTTATCATTTAGTGTCCTATTATAAAGTGATGGGCTTTATAGAATAAAAAAGAGAGTCATAAAAAAGGTGTTGTTATGGAATTGATTTGACTTCACAGTGCAGAATTGATTGCTGTAAGTGTGGTGTTGGCTCCAACATGTCCAATGTAGGGAATGTTGATCTGGCTGCTGAACCAAATACCAGCATTTCAAAACGGAACACCAAATCGTAGGTAGGTTTAATTTTTAAAAAAGAAGATTTTTTAGCTGTCTGGAGATGTCAATTGAGTGCCATTTCATATCTGGTGCTGGCCTAGTCCCAACGTCAGTATTGGTACACATTTGATTTGAGTTCCCTCATGGAAGAGAAGCCTGTGTGTGGAATATGTGAGTGCGTGTGTGGAGCATCACATGTGGGGTTATAATACGTATATGGGCAAGTGAATTAGTGTGCGAAGGTGCGTTACGAGTGCATTTGTGTGTGTGTTTTTGCTCAATGTAATTGGGTGCGTTGGGGGTGTGTGTGTGTGTGTTGGGTATGTCCAGGCGGGCCTGTGTGGCGGTGAAGCTTAGGCTATGTATGGATGTGTGTACTGTGTTTTTATGGACACATTTTTCAGAAGTGACGTACACTAAACATAAGAAGAGTTCAACTTGACTAGAAAAATCCTAAACCGAACATCTCTTTATTCCAATGCCTTCAGACTTGAGCAATGCCATAGTATTGACAGTATTGACAAAAAGGGAAAATCTGAGCATTTCAATAAAAAAAAACTCCGGAAGAATCTTATTATGGTCGGCTTGGAGAATATGTAAACGCGTCAATACAGGTCGGTTCATGGACGTAATCTATCGTCGCCACTCCATATTCTGTGCGCTCTGCAAAATACTGAAATAAGCAGGAACTATTGTGTGAGAAGAAGCCTTGAGCATTGCGTGCATCCCCTTCCTTTCTCGCAATTTTAATCACTAGTCCTACAGTCACACACGATAAAACGATTACAAAACGATCGATAGTATATCACCGTAAATAGCGTAATGGAGGTGCCGTGGCCGAGTGGTCTAAGGCGCCTGGCTATACATTGTTTTGTTTTTTTATCTTTTTATCTTGATGTATATAAGTGATAAAATTATCAAATGATGCAATATGTCTTCTGCTTGTTTTTTTTTTTTTTTTAATTCCAAAAGTAAATTTATTAGTACTGTATAATACATTGCCTTGTGTTTTAACGATCTTTCATCTTTTTAAATGCTTATATATAATCACAGAGCCCTGAGGTAGACCAGCTTTTAATGTTAATATTTTGCATATTTTTATCATGTATCTTGCCATCTGTAACTCGTAACACATTTTCGTATTTTTACCTTGTATTTATTCCCTTTTTCTGTATCTCATAATGTCCTGTTACTATGTTTTTCGTGCATAGTATGTATTTTAATGCTGATCAGGCCACTCTGTATAAATATTCGAGAATAAATAAATAAATAAATAAATACATGGAAAGTCCGGGGTTCGATCCTCGGCCGCGGCATATATTCCCATGAGCAAGGCATTTCATCTACAATGCTCTTTTATCCTGCATTCAAATAAATGGAAATGCTTTATGCACTATTGGTAACTAGGTGTTCACTCGTTTGAATTAAAAAAAAAGAAAAGTAATAGATTTGTTCGATCTGTGCCCCGTCTTACAAAGAGTTATACGATGATCCAACCAAACTGGGCGTTGTGGCGTACGCCTGTAATCCAAACTATGTGGGGAAGTTACAGATTGATGCAGAGGTTGAGCCCTGGTCATGTCTTTCGGATGGTGACGTTAAAGGTCGGTCCCAGACGTAAATAATCATATCTGATTGATACACGTCTGACAAAACTCAAATACACACGCTCACAATTAACCTAAATTATATGGAAATCCATCTATGTCATAACTCTTTGCACAGGAAATTTGCAAAATGTCCTTTGTAAACAAAGAGACGCATATAGAATTGTCAAGAAAATTATGAATACGTGAATAAACATGTCTAGAAAATATTTGGATTCAACATGCATTTTATAATTATTTTGACGTTACTGGCTTTCCATAGTTGTGGTTGATCGGATCAATGACAACCTTTATAAGACGGGGACACTGAAGCCGGTTTGGCCGGTGTTGCCGGGTGTGGTGACGGAAGTCTGACCGCTACTTCCCGTGTGATGAGGTTCTCATCAGCAGCGGGCCGAGTTGTGAGGGGATTAAGAGCAAATATTGAAGGAGTAGTTGAAATCTTGAGACATCTTGATCTGATATGAGGTTGGGGGTGGAGAGAGATAGAGAGGATGAAGGCAAGGGGGAAGCTCCTTGATGAAGGCGATGGAGGGGCAAAGGAGGGAGTGGAAGAATGCAGAGAAAATGGATAAAGAACGAGAGAGAACGGAGACACAGAAAGAGAGAAAGAAAGAAAGAAAGAAAGAAAGAAAAAGGAAGGATGGAGGGAAGGAAGGAAGGAAGAAAGAAAGGAAAAAAGAAAGAAATTGAGAAAGTAAGGAAGAAAGCAAGACAGAAAGAAAGTAAGAAAAAGGGAAAGAAAGAAAAAAGAAAGAAAGAAAGGGAGAAAGAAAGAAAGGAATGAAGGAAGGAAAAAGAAAGAAAGAATTGGAGAAAGAAAGAAAATAAGTAAGAAAGAAAGCAAGAAAGAAAGAAAGAAAAAAAAAGAAAAGAAAGGGAGAAAGAAAGACAAAAAAAAGCGAAAAAGAAAGAAAGAAATAAAGGGCTAACCTAAAGGTGCAAAAAGCGATAGGGGAAGCAAACTGACGTTGCATGATGAGAGGGGGAGAGAGAGAGGGGGGGGGGGTACAGTTAAAGCTGGAGTAGTGGGAATGGAAGTTAATGAGAGGGAGTGATAGAGAGAAAAGCAGGGAGGTCGATGGATAAAGGAAATAAAGGAAAAAAAAAACACACCTGTTTTGGCAATATTTTGCTAAATACCAAAACACAACTAAACGAAATCGAGAACTCAAAGTCGAGAGCAAACCCATTTACCCGCCAAAAACGCAGACGGCAGAGGGTATGATACGGTAAATCATTTCAAGAAATTTATTGAATAAACAAATCTGTCAGATTGCGGTGGTACAATAATTAATTTGCTTTGAGTGTTTACAAACAAAAAGTTTTTAGTGATGGTTTATGAGTGGCCTATTCTTTTACGTAAGCCTTGAATACTACACATCGCTAAGAAGCAAGTTAAATTTGGAATATAATTCTCCTCAAGGCGATTTGCTAACATTGATATTACTTTTTAAAGTCTGAATTTGAAGGTCCATACTCAATGCTTGTGACTGCCATATGTTTTGAAATTGTAGGCCCGGCAAAATGTACCCTAAACTCATCATTAAGTGCTTCAAAAAGTGAAAAATAAAGCAAGTGGAAAGACCATCCTATTTTTTATCATATATGTATAATATATGCGTTACATTATTAAACTCATGATGCATTCATTATTTCCATATCAAACTCAACAGAATTCAGGAGTCATTGAAAAAAAGATCTCACTGAAGAAATCAATCGACTGAAAATTGCCGATAATGTCAGAACTATCGTCGAGCGGGTTTTTTTCCAGTCATAAATATGCGACCGTTCGAAAGGCATTAAAATAATCTTCACGATGGGCTCTTCAATCTTGAAGTGCCACTAAACAGTCATCTATAAAACCTCATAATCCACCATTTATTCCAGATTGATTCGGACGTTTAGAACGCGTAGGCGCCAACGAGTGTGAAAATACGCGTCTCCATCCAACTTGCCGTGGGCAGTTTTTCCCGCGTTTTCATTCCGATTTACGTCAAAAATAAAGACGTAGGCCTACTTACTAGTCAAGCATTCAAAGTAAATTTTCTATCTTAAAAAAACAGAACTTTAGGATGCTAAACACGATCTTATAAATGATAAAAATAAAGATAAAGGACAATATACGTGAGAGCACCACAATGACTACTCAAACGTGTGTCATTACTTGCTATAATAATAGGTTCTCTGACGGGTGTCTGGAAAGCGAAGACCGAAGACCGAAGACCGGGGACACGTATCACACTCGTGTGAAAGCGTTTGTAGTTCACGCACGAAGCGTGTACAAAGCAGTGCAAAGTGTGTACAAAACACGTGCGCGGGTTAGAATGGACTTTGGACCTTGCCCCCTACACATGTTCTCCCATTGACATAACGCATGTCCCCGGTCTTCGATCTTCGTTTTCCAGACCTGTTGTTGGGTGTCTGGAAAACGAAGACAGAAGACCGGGGCCATCGCATCCGTCTAGCTAAAATAAACCATTATTATATTCAGATCAAATTCAGGAATATTCTGATATTGATATGTAATGAATTATGATTGGTTAATGATTAATTGTATGGATATCGTAATGTGAATGATAATTGATTGAGCAATATATCGCGCTCAGCTCAGCTGGCATGAAAATTTTATACCATTGACATAACGCATGTCCCCGGTCTTCGATCTTCGTTTTCCAGACCTGTTGTTGGGTGTCTGGAAAACGAAGACAGAAGACCGGGGCCATCGCATCCGTCTAGCTAGAATAAACCATTATTATATTCAGATCAAATTCAGGAATATTCTGATATTGGATATGTCATGAATTATGATTGGTTAATGATTAATTGTATGGATATCGTAATGTGAATGATAATTGATTGAGCAATATATCGCACTCAGCTCAGCTGGCATTAAAATTTTATACCATTGACATAACGCATGTCCCCGGTCTTCGATCTTCGTTTTCCAGACCTGTTGTTGGGTGTCTGGAAAACGAAGACAGAAGACCGGGGCCATCGCATCCGTCTAGCTAAAATAAACCATTATTATATTCAGATCAAATTCAGGAATATTCTGATATTGGATATGTAATGAATTATGATTGGTTAATGATTAATTGTATGGATATCGTAATGTGAATGATAATTGATTGAGCAATATATCGCGCTCAGCTCAGCTGGCATTAAGATTTTATACCATTGACATAACGCATGTCCCCGGTCTTCGATCTTCGTTTTCCAGACCTGTTGTTGGGTGTCTGGAAAACGAAGACAGAAGACCGGGGCCATCGCATCCGTCTAGCTAAAATAAACCATTATTATATTCAGATCAAATTCAGGAATATTCTGATATTGGATATGTAATGAATTATGATTGGTTGATAAGTAAATGATTAATTGTATGGATATCGTAATATGAGTGATAATTGATTGAGCAATATATCGCGCTCAGCTCAGCTGGCATTAAAATTTTATACCATTGACATAACGCATGTCCCCGGTCTTCGATCTTCGTTTTCCAGACCTGTTGTTGGGTGTCTGGAAAACGAAGACAGAAGACCGGGGCCATCGCATCCGTCTAGCTAAAATAAACCATTATTATATTCAGATCAAATTCAGGAATATTCTGATATTGGATATGTAATGAATTATGATTGGTTAATGATTAATTGTATGGATATCGTAATGTGAATGATAATTGATTGAGCAATATATCACGCTCAGCTCAGCTGGCATTAAAATTTTATACCATTGACATAACGCATGTCCCCGGTCTTCGTTTTCCAGACCTGTTGTTGGGTGTCTGGAAAACGAAGACAGAAGACCGGGGCCATCGCATCCGTCTAGCTAAAATAAACCATTATTATATTCAGATCAAATTCAGGAATATTCTGATATTGGATATGTAATGAATTATGATTGGTTGATAAGTAAATGATTAATTGTATGGATATCGTAATATGAGTGATAATTGATTGAGCAATATATCGCGCTCAGCTCAGCTGGCATTAAAATTTTATTCCATTGACATAACGCATGTCCCCGGTCTTCGATCTTCGTTTTCCAGACCTGTTGTTGGGTGTTTGGAAAACGAAGACAGAAGACCGGGGCCATCGCATCCGTCTAGCTAAAATAAACCATTATTATATTCAGATCAAATTCAGGAATATTCTGATATTGGATATGTAATGAATTATGATTGGTTAATGATTAATTGTATGGATATCGTAATGTGAATGATAATTGATTGAGCAATATATCGCGCTCAGCTCAGCTGGCATTAAAATTTTATACCATTGACATAACGCATGTCCCCGGTCTTCGATCTTCGTTTTCCAGACCTGTTGTTGGGTGTCTGGAAAACGAAGACAGAAGACCGGGGCCATCGCATCCGTCTAGCTAAAATAAACCATTATTATATTCAGATCAAATTCAGGAATATTCTGATATTGGATATGTAATGAATTATGATTGGTTAATGATTAATTGTATGGATATCGTAATGTGAATGATAATTGATTGAGCAATATATCGCGCTCAGCTCAGCTGGCATTAAAATTTTATACCATTGACATAACGCATGTCCCCGGTCTTCGATCTTCGTTTTCCAGACCTGTTGTTGGGTGTCTGGAAAACGAAGACAGAAGACCGGGGCCATCGCATCCGTCTAGCTAAAATAAAAAACCATTATTATATTCAGGAATATTCTGATATTGGATATGTAATGAATTATGATTGGTTAATGATTAATTGTATGGATATCGTAATGTGAATGATAATTGATTGAGCAATATATCGCGCTCAGCTCATGCAGCTGGCATTAAAATTTTATACCATTGACATAACGCATGTCCCCGGTCTTCGATCTTCGTTTTCCAGACCTGTTGTTGGGTGTCTGGAAAACGAAGACAGAAGACCGGGGCCATCGCATCCGTCTAGCTAAAATAAACCATTATTATATTCAGATCAAATTCAGGAATATTCTGATATTGGATATGTAATGAATTATGATTGGTTAATGATTAATTGTATGGATATCGTAATGTGAATGATAATTGATTGAGCAATATATCGCGCTCAGCTCAGCTGGCATTAAAATTTTATACCATTGACATAACGCATGTCCCCGGTCTTCGATCTTCGTTTTCCAGACCTGTTGTTGGGTGTCTGGAAAACGAAGACAGAAGACCGGGGCCATCGCATCCGTCTAGCTAAAATAAAAAACCATTATTATATTCAGGAATATTCTGATATTGGATATGTAATGAATTATTATTGGTATAATGATTAATTGTATGGATATCGTAATCTGAATGATAATTGATTGAGCAATATATCGCGCTCAGCTCAGATGGCATGAAAATTTTATACCATTGACATAACGCATGTCCCCGGTCTTCGATCTTCGTTTTCCAGACCTGTTGTTGGGTGTCTGGAAAACGAAGACAGAAGACCGGGGCCATCGCATCCGTCTAGCTAAAATAAACCATTATTATATTCAGATCAAATTCAGGAATATTCTGATATTGGATATGTAATCAGTTATAACTGGCTGATAAGTTAATGATTAATTGTATGGATCGTGATGCATGATAATTGATTGAGCAATTATATCGCGCTCAGCTCAGCTGGCCTTAAAATTTTACTACCATTGACATAACGCATGTCCCCGGTCTTCGATCTTCGTTTTCCAGACCTGTTGTTGGGTGTCTGGAAAACGAAGACAGAAGACCGGGGATCGCATCGATCCGTCTTGCTAAAATAAACCATTATTTTATTCAGATCATACAAATTCAGGAATATTCTGATATTGGATATGGAATCAGTTACGATTGGTTGATAAGTTAATGATTAATTGTATGGATATCGTGATGTGAACGATAATTGATTGAGCAATATATCGCGCTCAGCTCAGCTGGCATTAAAAATTTTTCTACCATTGACATAACGCATGTCCCCGGTCTTCGATCTTCGTTTTCCAGACGTGTTGTTGGGTGTCTGGAAAACGAAGACCAGGGATTTTGTCTAGGTAATTACCACTTATAGCGTGCTACGGACACGTTTTCGTGCAATTGTACTTCGTTTTCTTCAAGTCGACTTATAAAAAGTTATATGTCGCCATGACGAGATATGATATCTTATAAAAGGTCATATAGCCTATGTGGACATGGCATGATTAAGTTTCTCGCCAAGTCGATGGCACTTAAACGTGTAAAAGGGATGGTCCGGGCTGAAAATATTTATATTTTAATACATACAGTAGAATTCACTGAGCAATGTGCCGAAAATTTTATCAAAATCGGATAGCAAGTAATATTAAGTCATTGAAATTTAAAGTTTAGCAATATATTGTGAAAACAGTCGTCTTGAATATTCATTAGGCGGGCTGATATTGTCACATCTCCACTTTCCGTTTTCCTATGTTATTAAATATGACCATAATTTTTACATTATTTCATACTTGTGCAAATGATATGTCTCCCTTATAATGAAATAAGTTGCAGCAATGAATATTTGATGCACTAAATCAGTTGCCAATCTAATTTTTCTAGTTCTTGGATGAAAAAATTGAATAAACCTAATTTCACATACTAAAATACAAAAGAACAAGTGGAGATGTGACATCATCAGCCAACCTAATGAATATTAATGACGACTGTTTCCACAAAATATTGCTAAATTTTAAAATTCAATAACTTTGTTTATATCCGATTTTGATGAAATTTTCGGTATTGTACTCAGTGAATTCTACTCTATTCATTAAAGGCATTGTTTAACTTTGTGAGCAGCCGATTTAAAAAATTATCAAACCAAGATGAAACATGTGTACAAGTGCATGTATTAGAACTAATAAACCCTGAAAACAACCATTATTGAGAATGAAAAGCTAAAACTACAAGGCAAACCCCGATTTTGTAAATAGGCGTCTTATAGACGCCTAAACAGTACACATAACTGTATGGGATGAAATCAAGATGGTGTTTCCGGTCACTTTATATTTCAATTTTTGAAGCACTAAATAATGATTTTCGAACGCAATTTTTTCAGGGCTTCATTTTTGTAACATATCACAGACACAGGTGACAAGTGTGACCTTCTAGCTCAGATTTTTTAAAAGTCAAACCAATGTTAAACAATCACTTTAAGCTAAACATACTTTCAGCCCGGACCATCCCATTAAAAACTCCGTATAAAATAAACCTAATTGTAATAGAAAGCAATGTCATCGACCTAAGACAGGTGGCAAGCGCGCCCTTGGAGAATGTTTTCCATACGGTCGGCGAACATGAAACACTAGTGTGTCGCTTGCTTACTACTTTGCGGTTAAACCCGAGACGTTCCCACGCGTACATTTCGAGACAGCAACATTCAGTACGCGTTTGGAAGAAAATTACCCTGTTTACACGTGCATCGGCTTTTGGTTCAGAACCAAAAGCCGATGCAGAATTGGCTTTTGGTCTATCTTGCACCGCAGAATCGGCTTACCCTCTCTGGGAATCGACGGGCAGACGACATTTGGATCTCTTAGTCTCGCCTTCACCTCTTGTGGGCGAGACAAACAATGAGAGAGAGAAAGAGAATAAAGAAACAAGAGGAGAAAGGAAAAGGACGTAGAGTGAACAAATCTAATCATCCTGAAATAGGGCCTACTATTAAACAAGTGAGAAAGGGGTTAGAAATAAAGAGATGGCAAAGTGAAATGGAAATTTTAGGCGGGAAAGGGATGGAAAAGAGGTCAAAATAAACGGGATGTGAAAATGCTAACATGAAATCTGAATAGAAAACAGAAAAACAAGGGGGAAAAGAAAGAAATTAAGAACACAACAGCTAGTGGCTGTGTCAGGGCGGGGGGCTCCCCCCCCCCCCCTGAGATTTGCTGTGAAAAAAAATTGGCAGAGCAAAAAAAAGAGAGAAAGAAGAAAAGATAAAAGGAAAAGAAGAAGAAAAGATAAGTGGAAAATAAGAGGAGGAAGACGAGTGAATGAAATAATGTGAGGGGAAGACTTCCCAAAAAAAATCTTCCATGTTACTATAAAAAAAAATCTTTGCTTTTGCTTCGCGCCAGAATTGCCTTTTCGATGAGATTCGTATCTTGCTCAATACATGTAGGCTGATATGGAGCAAGTTTTGAATTTATTATACAAAACATAATTAGCTCGGACATCGAGCTTTCAATATTTTTTTCATTCACAAATTTAAGTGCTCTGTAAAATGTCCGTTTTATTGTCTACATATCAGCATTTTTTCTAAAGCTCACGCTGCGTGGTCACATTGTTTGATTTGCCAAGTTCCTATTGTCTATAATGTTTCATTAAAGAATGTATTCAGAAAGCCCAGATTCTAGGTCTAAATCTAAAACATGCGCGATAGCCTGCATGTTCTTTATTTAAAATCTATTTGAATTATCCAGTTTCACATCATAATATCAATAATTGTCTGCTCGCGCCTCACGATCGCATTAGTAATGATACCCAATTAACTATATCTTATTTATTATTTACAAAATATGAATAGTGTCCCGCTTTTAGGTCTGAAATCTCTTTTTTTTCCTCTCGCGCTTCGCGCTCGCATCCATTGATTCGTTACATACCTATCCCTTTTATTGATACAAAAAAGTAATTACCATTCTTTTAGGTCGGAATGTTAAAAAAAATGCTTTATTGAAATATATACCGTCTTCGTGGGTACCTATAAACAGTCCTTAACAGGTCCCTTTTCGATAATGCTAGGACAGTTAATAACAATTTCTGCTCGCGCTTTGCGCTTGCAGTAATTATCTAGTTACATACGCATCTTGTTCAGGTTCACAAACATTGCCCAGAATAGTCAATTTTCAGGTTAAAATATATACATGCAATTCTAAAAATTTTCAGCTCGCGCTTCGCGCTCACATATATGGAGCTTAAAATATCAAGATTTGAAGTTAATATACAAAACATATTTTATCTTGGATATCGAGCTTTCATTATTTTTTCAATTTACAAATTGATTTTTTCTTGAAAGTGCTATGTAGGTCTAAATATTAATATTTTCAGCTCACGCTGCTCAGTCGCATTATTTGATTTGCATAGGTCTACTTCTATATATATTCTTACGTACCGTCCTTAAAATGCATCTTAAACGAATGGTTTACTATCATGATTGCCAATTTGTTTAGAAAAAACACTGTTTTTGATTATGTCATATTCTTTACAATTGTTTACAATTTAGTAATTTTGGTACTTAATTTCCTTCTTTAATGTTGCTTTCATCCAAGAGTAAAACACAAAAAACACCTTGTAATTTTACCATTTAGGGCCTAAATGGTAAAATTACAAGGTGTTCTTGTTTGTATTATCTTTGCATAAAGTTTTTGAGCTTGCTGGAATGTGCACCAATCGTTTCATAATTTTTAGCTTCTTATTAGTTGAATTGTTTTAAAATAACAGGATTATAAGTCCTACTTGACAGTGTTAGTCATAGTGTTGATAGATGCGTTATCGACTTTCAATATATTTTTACCTATAAAGGTGTCTTTTTACGTTTTATCTATTTGCCTGATTTCTTTCCTGAAATTGAACCCAAAATAAATATTAAAAAAATCAGATCAGTTGGAATCGGAGATATTCAACATTTGTGATTATTATGACTAATCGTGTTCAATTGATCTATGAAAACTTAGTATGAGGGCCAGTTTACACATTTTCTGATGAATATACGCATAGCCAAACGGGAGATTTCGGGTGCAAGACCCCCCCCCCCATTTTTCATGATGCAGAAGGCGCCGCTAAACAAAAAAAAAACCGAAGAAAGAAGAAAGTGAGAGAAAAGGAAAAAGAGCAATATCAAAGAGAAATAAAAATTATCAAGGTAAGATAATGTAGAAAATATTTCAAAAAACCTGTGCCACCGACCAAAACTTAGAAAGGGTCCCGCTTCTAACATTGATGCTGGAGAGAAGGGATGACTTTATGGGGGGAAATTGTCCGGGGGATAATTGTCCTCGATGGTTTTTGTCCGGGGGCTAATTGTCCTCGAGGATAATTGTCAGGGGGGTAAGTGTCCTCGGGGGGCTTATTGTCCGGGGGTAGTTGTTCGGGGGGTAGTTGTCCGGGGGGAATTGTCCGAGGGTGATTGTCCAGGGGGTAGTTGTCCGGGGGTAGTTGTCCGGGGGGTAATTGTCCGGGGGTAATTGTCCTCGGGGGTAATTGTCCGCGGGGTAGTTGTCCGGGGGTAATTGTCCGGGGGGTAATTGTCAGGGGGGTAATTTTCCTAGAACCATTCACACAAATAACCATAACTTATCCGCAGCCAATCATAGCAGATGACGTATCCAAGATCAAAATATTCTTGAACTGGTGCTGAATATTATAGGCCTATCTTAGCTAGACAAAATTATACGCGATCCCCGGTCTTCTGTCTTCGTTTTCCAGACACCCAACAACAGGTCTGGAAAACGAAGATCGAAGACCGGGGACATGTGTTATGTCAATGGTAGAAAAATTGCAAATGCCAGCTGAGCGCGATATATTGCTCAATCAATTATCATTCACATCACCATGATCACGATATCCATACAATTAATCATTAACTTATCAGCCAATTATAACTGATCCAATATCAGAATATTCCTGAATTTGATCTGAATATAATAATGGTTTATTTTAGCTACACGGATGCGATGGCCCCGGTCTTCTGTCTTCGTTTTCCAGACACCCAACAACAGGTCTGGAAAACGAAGATCGAAGACCGGGGACATGCGTTATGTCAATGGTATAAAATTTTAATGCCAGCTGAGCTGAGCGCGATATATTGCTCAATCAATTATCATTCACATTACGATATCCGTACAATTAATCATTAACCAATCATAATTCATTACATATCCAATATCAGAATATTCCTGAATTTGATCTGAATATAATAATGGTTTATTTTAGCTAGACGGATGCGATGGCCCCGGTCTTCTGTCTTCGTTTTCCAGACACCCAACAACAGGTCTGGAAAACGAAGATCGAAGACCGGGGACATGCGTTATGTCAATGGTATAAAATTTTCATGCCAGCTGAGCTGAGCGCAATATATAGCTCAATCAATTATCATTCACTTTACGATATCCATACAATTAATCATTAACCAATCATAATTCATTACATATCCAATATCAGAATATTCCTGAATTTGATCTGAATATAATAATGGTTTATTTTAGCTAGACGGATGCGATGGCCCCGGTCTTCTGTCTTCGTTTTCCAGACACCCAACAACAGGTCTGGAAAACGAAGATCGAAGACCGGGGACATGCGTTATGTCAATGGTATAAAATTTTAATGCCAGCTGAGCTGAGCGCGATATATTGCTCAATCAATTATCATTCACATTACGATATCCATACAATTAATCATTAACCAATCATAATTCATTACATATCCAATATCAGAATATTCCTGAATTTGATCTGAATATAATAATGGTTTATTTTAGCTAGACGGATGCGATGGCCCCGGTCTTCTGTCTTCGTTTTCCAGACACCCAACAACAGGTCTGGAAAACGAAGATCGAAGACCGGGACATGCGTTATGTCAATGGTATAAAATTTTCATGCCAGCTGAGCTGAGCGCGATATATTGCTCAATCAATTATCATTCACATTACGATATCCATACAATTAATCATTAACCAATCATAATTCATGACATATCCAATATCAGAATATTCCTGAATTTGATCTGAATATAATAATGGTTTATTTTAGCTAGACGGATGCGATGGCCCGGTCTTCTGTCTTCGTTTTCCAGACACCCAACAACAGGTCTGGAAAACGAAGATCGAAGACCGGGGACATGCGTTATGTCAATGGTATAAAATTTTCATGCCAGCTGAGCTGAGCGCGATATATTGCTCAATCAATTATCATTCACATTACGATATCCATACAATTAATCATTAACCAATCATAATTCATGACATATCCAATATCAGAATATTCCTGAATTTGATCTGAATATAATAATGGTTTATTTTAGCTAGACGGATGCGATGGCCCCGGTCTTCTGTCTTCGTTTTCCAGACACCCAACAACAGGTCTGGAAAACGAAGATCGAAGACCGGGGACATGCGTTATGTCAATGGTATAAAATTTTCATGCCAGCTGAGCTGAGCGCGATATATTGCTCAATCAATTATCATTCACATTACGATATCCATACAATTAATCATTAACCAATCATAATTCATTACATATCCAATATCAGAATATTCCTGAATTTGATCTGAATATAATAATGGTTTATTTTAGCTAGACGGATGCGATGGCCCCGGTCTTCTGTCTTCGTTTTCCAGACACCCAACAACAGGTCTGGAAAACGAAGATCGAAGACGGGGACATGCGTTATGTCAATGGTATAAAATTTTCATGCCAGCTGAGCTGAGCGCGATATTTTGCTCAATCAATTATCATTCACATTACGATATCCATACAATTAATCATTAACCAATCATAATTCATTACATATCCAATATCAGAATATTCCTGAATTTGATCTGAATATAATAATGGTTTATTTTAGCTAGACGGATGCGATGGCCCCGGTCTTCTGTCTTCGTTTTCCAGACACCCAACAACAGGTCTGGAAAACGAAGATCGAAGACCGGGGACATGCGTTATGTCAATGGAGAACATGTGTAGGGGGCAAGGTCCAAAGTCCATTCTAACCCGCGCACGTGTTTTGTACACACTTTGCACTGCTTTGTACACGCTTTGTGCGTGAACTACAAACGCTTTCACACGAGTGTGATACGTGTCCCCGGTCTTCGGTCTTCGGTCTTCGTTTTCCAGACACCCGTTCTCTGACTGTATGAAAATAAACATATCAAACTAATGATAACCTGTTTATAGTATTTTTCAATGTACATGTTTAAGTTACTTGGTTTATTCATCATATCACCCATCTAGGGGTCTGGACTAATTTTATACGTATATTAAGTTTGTGAATGGAAAGAAGGTATGCATGCCTCAGGATATTTGACAACGACGCGTTCTTTGTTGTTTTATAACTTATACAATGTATGTTTTGGCTCCGAGCTATTTAGTCTCTGATTAATATTAGGATACAAATTAAAAGGTGCTTTGGCACCACTTTCACGAAACAAATAACAAAATTGATTGAAATATTGGTGATATGTAACAAAAATGCAGAGGCGTTATGAGCCAAGAAAATTGAGCGCGCCAGATATTGTGTATCGGGAAAAATTGTAAGAAGTTTGGAGCGAGCGAAGCGATCGAACAAAAATTTAATATTTCCTTTTACAAACAAAAACAATTTTTATGATACATCCAACATAATATTTAGAGAATTATATAATTTTCACTCTTCTCTCTTTCCTAATATTTTTTTCTTGGTCTTGATCTTGATTTTTTTTTTGGGGGGGGGCAAGCGCCCCCTTCTGCATGTAAGCCACTGACAGAACGTTATATTGTCAATTGAATATGGTTCCCATTCTCGTTTAATAATAACAAGTCCCCTTTGTTTTACAAAAAAAAAGAATCATGGACAGTCCTGCAAAGAAAGTGTTTATAAGTCATGCCTGTGTGTAATATCCTAGGGAGCTAAAAACATCATGCATGTACATATACACATACTTTTTTGTTTTACCGAACACACTATCGCACATCCCCCAACACACACACACACACCCTCACACAAGGATATACAATTCATAGTGTATTTATGTAAATATGAAAAATTATACATGTTCAATAGCATTGGCAACTGTTTTTATTTGAATATGATAATAATAAACCAATTTACATTTATGTATACACCTCATGCTTGCAAGTTATAGATGTACATTGCCTGCTTTAATCTCTTTGCACTGTAACAAGGAGTATTTTGGTATAGAACACTTTATTTCTGGTTATAATTTATGTCATTTTCATTTAATTAGTGAACATGATATAATACTACAACTGATAAAATGTTTAATGGTAAACAATCTACTCGAAATATCCCTTCATTACTTTATTATTCTTATCAAATTAAGGTAGTACTTTAGTCAATAATTAATCTCCCCCGCCCCCTCCCCCATTGGCCCTATCGGACTGACCAACTAAACAAAAAAAATGAACAGAGACATGATCTTAATCATGAATGCAAACATATGATAAAAAAAGAAAGCAAAAGCGGGGTATAAGAATATTTTAAGCTTATAAAATCAGTAGGAATTTAGAGTTGACAGAAAAAAAAGAAGTGCTCATCGAATGTTGGCTGGGGACTTTTGTGTTTGTAATTAGTTCAAAATTTTGATGGAATTGAGTAGTTCTATGTTGGGAAGAATTATTTGATTGGTTTACTATAAAATAAAGTATATACGAAACACACAAGCATTTTCATTTGCAATTCTGCCACAACGTTGCAGTGCAATCAAAACACCGCCTTAATAATAACATTTAATTTAGACGGTTCATATTTCATTTTAGATTCTGTAAATGTCTGACCTTTATCAGGTTCATAAGCGAACATACGGAAAATTCCCACAGCTTTCATAAACACTCGACGATAATGTGCAAATATTTATTCTGAGCTTAGAAGAATTATTAAACGTTACTCAACGCCGTTGAAAGTGAAAAGAAATTGTGTATGAAAATTTTCTTTTTGAGTTAATTTTTTACAGTCCCACGACTCTCACTGATGACACTAATACTGACTCAAGACCACACGAAACCATCAAGTTATTTTCAACGTCATCTAATACTTTATTTAGATGTTTGCTTGCAGTTATACGACGGCGACATATTTTTGTATCATTATTTAAGCCAACTGTTTATCATCAAACCCAAACTAAACGACCTTAATGAAATTATTGATAATAGATTTCTCTGCCCGATTTCGTGGCACACCAGACATTGATATAATCATGGACCTATAGGTCCTGCAGACCGTCCATGATATAATATACGCACTTGTCCTCGTACCTCTTACCTGAATATTTTCCTATGATAATAACATGTGCATACATGATGTACATTTTATAGTGCAATAGTGTGTGATGATTTAGAATATCCATGGAGCTATTAGCTCTATGGAATATCGCTGTATTTGAATATTATACACGGAAAATGCAGTCTGATTTTTTTTATAACTCGTATATGTGTTAAACATCTTAGACAGCAAAGTTTATTTGTAATATTTTATCTTTGATACATTAAGTTCTAGAGTTCTCAAGGTTAGTTAAACTGTTTACCTACTATAAAGTTCAAGTAAACAGCGTTCCGCACAAAAATAACCATTTTAACTGCGTATAAATACATTCATCATGATTTAAATGAATTATATGATATTTCTTTTTTTAAATATATTTTCTGAATTGTTAACGTGAAAAGAAAATTTGTATTCAAATTTTCATTTTAGATCTGTAAAATCCGTAGATCCATTACCCAGACGTTTCATATTATTTTATTTCTTTCCTTCTGTCCTTAGCATTTCTTTCACTTTATCTTACTACTTTAAGCACTCCCCTGCCCCACCCCCTTGGCCCCAGCCACGCATATTCAATATTCGAGGATTCAACCACTTAGTGAGTCCAATATTAGGTGTGGATATATAATCAAGCGGATTGATTTAGACTAACCATGCAAGATGGCGAGACAAATATTTACCTACCCTGGTATATTTCTAGAATGATGAATTGTTATGATAATATATACTTGTCATCACACGTGGCACATAACGGATAAGCTATTTAAACACGCCTAATACTTTGAACTGGATATAATTGACTTTACATTTATACTTTAACTTTTATACACTGTTAGAAAATTTATCCTTAAAATAAAAGAAGTTCCTGCAGCAGAGTCTCGAGAACACATGTAATCTACCCTTTCCCCATTTTAAACAGACCTTTTCTGTTAGAATGCAGAAAAAATTCCTGTTTTATGAATTTACAGAATGATTCTATTTATTGCTTTCTGTAGTCTTCTTTTTTTCTGTAAAATCATGTTTTTTAACAGTGTAGGTTTCATGATACTATGAGCCTCGGCCATAACATTTACATTGAATCACATAAAGATCTATAATGCATAACGTATTTAATTACTTTATTCCTTCTAAATATTTTATGATAGTTCATTCAAATCGCGGCATGTAGCCGAATTACAATAATTCAGCGATAAAATTGTCGCAAAGAGTAAATTATAAAATAAGACATAACGTCAATTACATTTATCACACAGTCATGCAACGTACCAACAAAAATATCACATATCATAACATATAAAATATAGTATATTATGCGAGCATATCATTAAGGGGCTTAAAGAGTCTTACAGACACCACTTTGATAACAAAATCCTAAACATTGTGATCACAAATAATGGTTAGGAAATTGACCAAAAATATTGTTTTAGTACCTTTCTATCATTATACAACTTTCTTGCGAATACTTCTATTACTACTGCAAAAACTATAGTTTTTTATATAGCAAAAAATCTCGACCCACTTTGCCAATCCACAGATAAAAAAAGAATGGATGCGTTTCCAGTCATATGAACTCTGAAGATGACCTATTTCAAATTTGAAGGTAATCAAATTCAGGCACTTTTGGTTTACCCAGGTGTTCTTGGTGTAGTCTTTACTTGCTAGTCTTTACTTGCTTGCTCTGTTAGGGATATTTCTGTGTATGTATGGGCTTTGTTTGGGGGTTAGGGGGGACCGACAACATGGTTTTCAAGTAATGGAAAAACAGGGTGGGGGAGATTTCTTTTAAAAAAGGAAAAGTAATATAATCAAAGATCTGGCTCGTTAAGCTCCATATTTAAAATATTCAGTTTTATTTTTTTATTATGATTTATGAAGTGGTCTTACAAAATGGGACCTTCATCCTACAAGCTCTGTATTTATTAGGTCTCCTTCCCTTTTCGATTTCATGCTGTTATTGTATGTACTAATTAATTAAGTACTATATGTTGCATATGTTATGCAAAATGAATTATCACTGCAAATATGAAAATATTGAAAGACAAAATGAAATAAATGTATTTTATGAAATGAACTAAATTGAATGGAAATCTATGAGTATTTCGCAATAGCTCCTAACTGAATTTTTGGAGATCACTCCTTTCACATCAAGTGTATTTTATATGTATAGGGGCAGAGATTGTGTGTGTGGATGTGTGTGTGTGTGTATAGTATACGTACTTGTGAGTGAGGATGAGAGAGGTGTGTTTGTTTATCATTAAGATTCCCATTCAAGGGCATTTAGCATAGGGGTCTTTCAGTAAGGCCGAGGAGCCACGAGGCCGAGGGCCCACAAGGCCGTCAGTCTACGAAGCCTTACGATGCAGGAGTGTTTCTTTTAATTTTGATCTGGGATTTTTACTCCTTAATTTTGTCAATTGTAATGTATTAATGTATCGCGTGGTGACCCCTTTCATAAGCATTGCTTCTCTGGGGTCTCCGAACCATCTATTTGTTTGTTTGTTTTTCTGATACTTTGTTGATACTGCATATTGTTTTGTTTTTATCCTTTTGATGGTTGAATAAATAAATGAATTAAATTGAATTGAATTGAATGTCTTTTTCCAAAGAAAAAATATATATACATGTATATAGCCTGCGCAAGGAAGGGAAAGATGTTCTGCGCAAGCGCATATTTTTGCCAAATGTGCTCGTTACATACATTGTCGTCGTAATATGAACCTAATATGTAAAGCTGTCTGCTAGAATGAAAATGAGAAGGGGGTTATCAGAATATCAGCTATAAATTCGAAACCTCAATACAAAATGAGGCGGCCCATGCCCGGGGTCGGGCAGCGAATTTGATGAGACCTAATTATGTAGATGGGAAGTCTAGACTGTCCTTGTAGATAATAATCTGATGGTGTTTCATTTGGCCTGATTTGGTTTGAGAATATAAGCGGTATGCTTCAATCCTTTGTGACATTAGAAAATAATTACATTGCATTATTCATTAATCAACGTCTCTGGTTGTACATAAAACATATGCTTCACAATAAGATATAATTCTCTTGCCAAAACTCCGGGTAAAATATCAGCTGATGACCGATGGGTGAATAGCCACAAATACTTACTGGTCTTGGCTCCACCCATTATGTGCCGGTCCACATAAGTTACATTCGAGGAGTGAAGTTATTGGTAATATTGATAGCTATAACAATAGTAATAATATCAAAAAATTGATTCAATAAATAACAATAACTGCATTAGATGTGGTAACCTTAATAGAAATAATCATAATAATAATGTAAATAATGATTATAATTAGTATTATTGCTATCATTGTAGTAGTAACATTAGATATATTTAAATAATTAACAGCAGCAAGAACAATAACCGCTTGGTACATCGGAACGACGTCTCTGAGCGCTTTAAAAATATTTTGTCTTGGTCATCAGACACAAACCATGCTAACTTGCCTGAAAAACATATGCACTTGATATTGATAAAGTTGTATATATTTAAAGAACGGATTTGAATAAATCAATTTTTGACACTATTTTGAGAAAAAGAGTCATTGATTTCTTTTTATGATTTTTTTCTTTTCTTGAAACCATCTGTTAACTTATGGTTAACTCGTCTTCATCGTTTGTAATTACTAACGTATCAGCTTGGGCCACTGACATCTAGACATCTGACGAGAAAAGGGCCAATTCAATATTTATATTCCATGATCAAAACAAGAACCAACCCCTTAATTCTCTGATATTGACCGACCAACCTTTGTCTAACTTGCATGTATCAATTCGGCAACGTTAGCAAGCAATAATGTGCGGCATGTTTAGTCGCTCCAGGCACGTCTCTACAGCGTTGGGAGTAAGCTGAACATATCGATTGCGCGGTAACATCAACCAGGTATACCCTATGGTGGTTTCAAATTCACAGAATGTCACGAAGGGCAAAGACATCGAGCAAACTTAAGGGAAATTAATCGCAAGCGAGAAATTGTCCCTGACGTATATGAAGGGAAATTTTGAGAGCCTGATCGCAGGCTAAAGTGTCATTGTGATAATAACAAGTAGCGAAATAATTAACAGTAGAGGTTGCTGTTTAATTTTTATGTCCCCCCCCCCCCTCATATGGAATCAAATCCATCTTTCCATGATTGAATCTTGTAATTTAATACTCAGGGTTCAACAGTGCATCAATCAATCACTCTAAAAGACAAAACAAAACATGCACAGGAGCGTTTGAAAAATCCCAATCTTTTCCAAAATGAAGATATATTTATATATATATATATATATATATATATAACCTTAATATTGCACCATATTCTTCTTCAAAGGATGTATCCTACTAATAACATCCGTTCGCTCACTTGTACCAAAAGCATAACCTTGATTTTGTTTCAAACGTGTAATGTCTAACAAACAAATATCATGTTATTACTGGTTTCACCCACTGGCGAAATGGATGTACTGTCCATATTGGATAACCATTGATGTATTGCCTTGCGACAAACACATATCTTCTTTACATTTATACTGATCATTTATACGGGGAATTCATATCGTCAGTATCTGTGAAGACTTTTTTTCAATCTGAGCACGACATGGAAATTTTGCCCCGGGCACCAACCTTTCAAGAGAAAAAATATATCCGTGAATAAAATTCATCGCTATTCCTACCCCGTTCCTCCCCTTGTCTATCTCAAAGAAATTTTAACTTTACATGAAAGAAGCAAAATTCGATCATCGAAGACGATGACCGATAGCAGATTGTTTTTGTTTTATTCGATTTGAAAATGGAACAGTTTTGTAGTTTATTTTTGCTTTCTCTCCATGCTTTACCACAACATAACAGGAGAAAGGTACTAAAATAAATTTTTCATTGCAATCGAAACAAAATCAAAAGGTATCAAAAGGTAACAAAGGGAAAAAAATTAAAAAGAAACAAAAAGAAGAAAAAGGGGAAAAAGATGAAGAAAAAAGAAGCAAAGAAGATACAGAAAAGAAACGGAGAAAAGAGAGAATAAAAAATAAGAGAAGAAACAACAAGAAAAGCATAAGAAAATAAAAGAAAACACAAAAAGAGAAAAGAGGTACGGTAGAAAAAAAGGAAAAGGGAAAAAAAGGAAAAAAACTAAAACTTTCTAAAAATCGGGTGAAAATAACTCAAAATAATACCGCACAACCTTTTATATGTGCTTTACGCAAAAAATCTAACCTATGCTAGAATAGAAAATGTAAGCAAACGTCAATCAAATCACGAGACCACGCCCACATGCCGTCCTAGCGATTCTCGCCAATGACGTCATCAAGCTACCAAATTCAACTTCTGTAAAAAAAAAAAAAATCCGTTATACATCGACTCTCATGTTTTTTTTTCCTGAATTAAACTATCAATCTTATGTCATCGTAAAATCAAAATTATACTATCAAAACTTCACACTTCGACAAAGTGTCTAATAAAGTGTGCATCGCTATTCATGTTCATTTCACATCCACTTTCTGTACATGACACACCATGACACACATACCTATGTTCGTCACGCATACTGTGAGAGCGCTAATTGCAACGCCGCACATGTTCATTACAGTTCAAGAATCTCTATACTATACTTTTACTCAATTATCTAAGAACCTATAGAAAATAAAGTACTTTAATCATCAACCTTACTTCTTTGACGACATTTCCTGTCCAACTTGACACAAAATAAGAAACATTTTCCCTCAAACTTCAGTGAAAAAAATAGAATGGTATCTGCGATCAGCATGATTATCGGCAAAACGTAAGCAGAGATTTCATGGTGGAACGAAAGTGACAAACTTGCAAATACAAGGAATAAAAAGCACTGCAAATAACAATTTACAAGGTTTTCCCTGCAAACCACCAATGTTATATGCAACCATCATGCAGTCACACCAATGACTCTAGTCAACTGGGCCGTCGCCAGTTGCGCCAGGTAGTGCCGGTTCGCGCCAATGCAAAGCTGCTGCAAAATGCATGAAATTTCTTGGCACCATTACGCGCTACCATGCGCCACCCGGCGCCAGTTGGGAGGCAGTTTGAGCAACTGCACGCCCATAAACACCTTTTTCGCTGACACTAGACGCCACAGCAAATTTTCTTTGGCGCTAACTGCCACCAACTGGCGCAAACTTGTGTCATCCCAGTGGACTACCAGCATAAAGGAGCCGATAATCTTTCATCGGTAATAACATCATTATGTTTGATCGTTCTGGAGTTGGTTTTTGCTGATGTGACTGCCGCAACATAAACATGCTTGGTCATATTTTTAATTGATTGATTAATTAATTAGTTAATTCATTCATTTATTTATTCATTCATTCATTTATGAAATGCAGCTTCATTAGATCAATGATAACTCATTTCCAAAAGAAATCATATTGCGTATCTACTATAGTAATTAAATTTAGTAATAATTACTTATTTCAAATGCCAAAATTACTCTTGATACATAATTTTTTTTAATTGGAATTTTGATAAATGGATTACCGCTTAGTCTGCGTCTAAATGTTTTCAATTATCATTATAGCAGTTGCTGGAATGATGTGTTTACTGAACCTCATTAAGAATTACCTCGGGAAACACATGGTTATGTGCATTGGGGGTTAGTGTAGGTAAATAGAAATACAACTTGTTCGGTACGAAATTAAAGATTCCTTATCGCAAACTCGATCCATTTCATTAACTGTACAACAGCAATATTCATGGATCATATAAATAGAACATGTAATTTCAGCTGCAGATTTCGAATATCATTTCTATTTAGAGGTAGTGTATAGGCCTTTCAAATCGTGGATGCCATAACAATAGCGATTCAATCACAGATCACATTTATTGTCAATAACAAAACAACTCTACGTCATGACCACAGTAAAAACAAAGGTTATCTGTTTTAGGTCAGTGTAGTTCATATATACCGTTTGATCTTGCCGATTGCAGCTTTAAAACCCAACCTATTGATCTACATAACTCATGAAGTGGCAACAATTTTACTGACTATAAAACTGAACTTGCGATTGAATTTCATAAACAAGAACATGACAACGATGATGATAAACATGGACGAATTGGAATGGGCCCTCGATTAAGCCGAGTGAGCGATGAAAGCAATAAACCTCAACATATTGCAATAAATTCATAAACGATTCGATTTCATAGAATGGCGATTTCATTTCAATAGAAAGATGATCTACGAAATCAGTACGCAATTATAGAGGAAAGTGGTGGCGCCGTTCACACCAAGAAATCCTCCACCAGACCGATCAAAACTATTTCGTTAAAACCGATGGCATATCATCGGTCGGCTTTGGAGTCGGTTTCGGTGGTGTGACTGTATACATGGTATAGCGTAAGATTGCGACCAGCTACTTGCGGGGGGACGTACACCAGCGCCAAACGAGTTAAGTAACAATTTCTTTCTTTATGTTTTAGCCATATTCTTAGATTTCAATTTAATTTCATTCTGTCGACAAGTAACAGCGAACACCCTGCAATCATTGCGTAGATGGTCGATCGATTTATACTCTGTCAAATCAGTCTTTTGTCACTTTTCAATCAAATTTCCACCCATACGTAAAAGTACATCACCCTCGGGTTTCAATCTTCGCTGTGTATGTGCCCCGGGGGTGTTTCATAAATCCATGCATAAAGTCATGCGTGACTTTGCGACCGAACAATATGAAGCGCCGAGTGGTGGGCTAAAACTTTATGATGACGTCATATCATAGTATTATTATTGTGGATTAATAAATTATTTACATTTAGCCACAAAATAAACTTTGAACTGATAATGACATGTTTCTAGTAGGCAAGTGTGAATGTAAATTCAAAATCTGCATATGTAGACTGCAGCCTGACACCATTAAAAAAGTGAATATATATTTGAATCATTTGGTTTTCTGCAGATCAATTTTGAATTGATTCATACCCATACAACTGACTTTGAAATAAAGCACAAAAATGTTTTTTAATCAACAGCAGTCGCCTAAACCCAAAAAATGTTGAAAAGGGCAATACCATAACACCATTATTAATTTTAAAAAGTCAATTAGCTGTAAATGATCATGATCTCATGTTTGAAATATAGAGGATTCCATTTCTTAAGGGAGGGGGTGAGCGTTGGGACTTCCAATTTTTACATTTTTAAATTTTCAGATTCCAGGCGTTGGAAAGTTGCATTTAAGCTATTCAAATCGGTAGTACAAGCCTACATCCTTATTTTACAAAACTAAACTGCAGTCAATAGATGATAAATGATATTGCATTTCTAATCACTTACACATTTCTTCAACTCGAATTGGGAAGTAATTTTCGGAGAAGGATCTGTTAGACCCTACCGATTTGTATTGCAGCATCGTAATTATATTTAAACCAAGGAGTATACCCCCAACTCCCCGTTTAAACTATATAGAAGGACTATTAGGGGTGTGCTTTGGGATTTCATTCACTTCAAGAGTACCGATTTCAATGATTTTCTGGTGTGAGGGCCTTTCTAGGATGTCGCATCCCGGGAATACGAGAGGGGAAACGTTAACCCTAATTGCCAAGGTTTGTCTCCTAACAGCCTCCGTAGAATCGGTCACATGATCCCGATCTAGTGACGTCACTAGAAAGTACAGCGTGAGGGGTGTTTCAGAAACAAGACGTGTTCATACGAGAATAGGCCTACCTGTGGTGGACCAATTTATATGACATTATTAGGGCATGGAGGAGTTTTCGCTCCAGGGGGGTGTTTCACAAAGATTTAAGTATGACCAACGAACGTAGAGGGCAGCAACACACAAGCGTGTTGCTTTTAGGAAGGTCCACTCGATACGCGCATGCGATTGAAGTCCGCGCACAATTTGGTAGGCATGCCAACGAAACCATGAAACGACGCACTACATTCAAAGATTAATAGCAAAATAGAGGTAAACTAACAGATTGGGACAAGGCTAAATTCCAGAAATAGAAATACAAAAATATAAAAATGATTGATAAAAAATTTACTACATTTTGAATTAAAAAATATTACCACATTTCTTTCTTGTGTTGCTTTAATTCTTCAGTAAAACGGCCATCAAATAAACCAATCTGCTAATTTCACCCGATTTAGTCAAGCTCATTTTGTGACTGCTATTAAGCTCCGCCCCTCACTCAGCGCACTTTTTTAGTAGATTGTAGAGTTGATTTTTTTTCATTTCCTCATTTTCAACATTTTTACTTGAAAGAATTTTACAGCAAGTATCACGCTTCAAAATATTCCAAATTTACTCCTTTATTTTTCCTAAAATATTACGTGGTGGTGAAAACAAATTCATGACTTTCGCATATCAATATGACAACAAATATACGTGAGGTTGAACATTCTTCATTTCAATTTCGCTGCACCACATTAATGTACCTACACAATCCAGCGGCAGTGCCATAGCTTGAGTGTAAGCGCCATGGCTGAACGCGCCGGCGCGCCCCGACCTGCCGGTCGGTGCGGAGGTACGATACGATTGGCTGGAAAATTTTGTGCATGCTATAAATTTTGATGAAATTATAGAATGAAAAAAGCAGCTGTGACATAAACCTCCGCCTCTTGATAGTTCACAAGTCAAGGCGCGTCAAAACATACTACGGCTCGAAACTGGGCCATGTTATTTTGGTCTGTTAATTTGGTCTAACTTTAGACTAGGACTTACCTGGGCTTGAGCTTGGCTGGTGTCCGTATTCGGGATGAGTTGCAAAAAGTTTGGTCGGATTTGTGGATATCACATAATTATTTTATATTTTCATGCTCCGATCCACACTGTAAGGGAAAATTAGGATTCTAACCTTGAACGTCTATCGTTGCAATTGGCAGCCAATGCCAAATCAATGACAGATCAAGTCCATATCGTTCAGGTCCATGTCTGGCTAAGTCGAGTAGCGTCGAGATATCCTGCCAATCCTGCTAGTGCGGCCAGCACTGCTTTCGCGCAGTACGCGCACCGATGTGTCCCGGGAAGTTTCGGCGCGGCCATGCCAGAAGATCAAGGTATTGGCTCTTGCGTAGCTTGGTAGGGGCAGCGAAATTAAGCAGAAAAGGGGTTATACAAGTTCATCGTACTATGTATTTCTATTGACGTGCAAACTAAAAGAACTTTGATTACGTTTTTTCTTACGTTTTTCAAAAAATAAATGATTACATATAAAATAATATTAAGCATTATTTCGTGGAGTTTTCAGTATCATTAAAAAATAATGAAATCGAACAAACGAAAAAAAATCAACTCTACAATCTACCAAAAAAGTGCGCTGAGTGAGGGGCGGGGCTTAAGTGGTCACAAAATCTGAGCGGAGTGGACCTTCCTAAAAGCAACACTGCCGTGTGTTGCTGCCCTCTACGTTCGTTGGTATGACTTAAGTCGCACTTAAATGCCGACGCGTACATGATAAGCAATGGGCGATCTTATTGATAGATACGCAGTAGTGCGCGTCCTCATGGCACGATCTGACCAATGCGGTCAAGCCTTTCATACCGTACGCAACTCGGCATTTTAAGTGCGACTCTAAGTCATACTTAAATCTTTGTGAAACACCCCCCAGGACACACGATGAATTCAAGAACATTGAAAATGTATTGCCAAATGACCGTCATGACAAAGCACACCCAAGAAGTCTTTGTCGAAAATCGCTGAATCAAAGCAGCAGATTCGTCCCGCACGTTGGACAGACGATATATTGCAATTTTTCGTCAGCTCCGAAACTTGGGACGAAACTGCTGGTCCCGCTCACAAACTTTTGATTTACACCTCCTAGCTGTGCTTTGTCATTAGACGGGCATTTTCAATACATGTACTGTGTTGTTGAATTGGTCGTGTGTTGCGGTGCAAAAATCCATCATCGTCACACCAGTGAGGCCGACTTCAGACCAACTTCAGACCGTCTGAATATATTACGTTGGTGGTTCATCTAGTTTTAATTTGGAAATAGTTAAGATGCATGGGAGTAAAGAAATGCTAAAATGTCAGAATAGTGATGTTGATTTTTCTTTAAATAATTCGACCTGAATTCACTTTAATGTAAATCTGAAAATATTTTCTTTGTTGTATAGGAAATTGAATAAGACCCTTGGAGGATGAGGACTATAATTATTGTTCGTTTTATTAATTCATCTATTTATTTCTTTTTTGTCTATTCATTTATCTATCAATAAATGTATTCATCTATTTATCTATTCATTTATTTATTTTCAAAGAATGGCAAAAATATACGCCTGGAAAATATCCCTTTGCAATTCATTTTTTCTTCAAAATAAAGTTAATTGAACAAATATGACCGACCCAAAGTGATCCTTGTTTTTGTTTTTTTGTTCAATATGAACAGAAGTATTTTAGACCAATTTGTTTCTTGCAACTAAATCATAGGGAAGATTTATCATGTTAAAAAAATAACACTATCTATGAGTACATTATTCAAAAATAAAACCTTAAGCACTCTTGAATAATGGGCGTATATGTACAAGCTTAAATTAAGCAGCCATGAATTGCGTTATTTAGGTCTATTGAGCTTATGAGCGTCTTTAACTTTATTAGAGTTCATCTTGAATTTGTTTTCTTCTCAAGTGAATGTATAAGGTACGCAAACAAAATAAAATTAATTGTGACATGCTAATTGAACACGTTCGTTCCGATACTAGCATCAATTACTATTTCATTAGAACATTTGTACTAATCAACCAATTATTGATTTAGTACTGCTGATATGTTACATCATTTAAGAATAGTCTGCAATAAAAAAAAATCTAAAAATAAAACATGCTCATCTTCTAACATTCTTCCATCTCCCTCTTCTTATCATCTCTCTCCTTCGTGTCTTTCTCCTTCTTCTTCATCTTCATCTTCTGACTTATTAATTTTGATATAATTATTCATTATTATTATAAACATTATCATTATTATTATTATTATCATCATTGTTATTATTATCATTATCATTATTATTATCATTATTATTATCATCATTGTTATTATTATCATTATTCTCACCATCCTTCATATTCCTCTACTTACTTTTTTTTTCATTTACTTCTTTTCTTTTTCTTCTACTTCTAGTTTTTTCTTCTCCTCTTTCTTCTTCTTCTATTCCCTCATTTTTCTTATTCTTCATTTGTCGTTTTTTTTTCTTATTTTACTAAAAAAATAATTTTCTTCATATTAGAATGTTGTAATATGACTGCATTTTTATTGTCAATACAGTGATACAATTGTAATCGAAGCAATCTGTAATTTTGGGCGTGCTACGATGTTGTCTGATACAATCATTGCTTATCGGGGTCTGTTTTATAAATGACTTATTGTAATTCTTTCATTAAGGTATATGCCATGATAACACGGCTCAACACTTTATCAGCCAATCAAAATGAAGGTACATTCATCCTAAGGGCAAAGTACAGCAATTGAAACTATTATGAAACAGGCCCCGATGTGTAATGATATACGGATTCGTCGTGCATATAACTGAAATAAAAGTCTAATTTGTGCGCCATGTGAGACGTGCTTTGCCTGTCTGCTCATGAACATGTCGGATATATATTTCGCATAATGGCACATTGGGGATCTAATTAAACTCGCTTGCCTGAACACAGTTGTTATAATATTTTGTATTATGCAAATAGAATCTAGTATTACCTACAGTCAACCCTGTTCGAGAAGAAGATAATGTTAATGTTGTCTATGACGAGTAGACATTAGACTTAAAGTGATTGGTTAACATTGGTTTGACTTTTAAAAAATCTGAGCTAGAAGGTCACACTTGTCACCTGTGTCTGTAATATGTTCCAAAAATGAAGCCCAGAAAAAATTGGGTTCGAAAATGATTATTTAGTGCTTCAAAAATTGAAATACAAAGTGACCGGAAACAACATCTTAATTTCATCATCCATACACTTATGTGTACTATTTAGGTGTCTATAAGACGCCTACTTACAAAATCGGGGTTTGCCTTGTAGTTTTAGCTTTTCATTCAAAATAATAGTTGTTTTCAGGGTTTATTAGTTCTAATACATGCACTTGTACACATGTTTCATCTTGGTTTGAGAATTTTTTAAATCGGCTGCTCACAAAGTTAAACAATACCTTTGATAGGTCTGAGAATGTAATAGATAATGAAGAATATTGCTTGTTCCTCGGGGCAGCCACTTGGTTTGTTAAACTACTCTAACAGCTGGCCCATTATAATATTTAGAACATCGTTGTTGTTACTGCCCTTCTCCAAATTCTAAGTATCAAGCTACTAACTAGTAGAGATAATGTCCAATAAACATATGAATAAGTCCTGAATTTCACGTGGTCCTTTTTCTAAATTAAAACATAAGGAAAACTAAAAATGAGTTAGTTAACGATTATTATGTATATAACAATTATTAACAATTATTAACAATCATTATATAACAATAATATTAATAATATTAACAATTATTATATAACAATTAATTATTATTAATTGTTGATACTATTATTATTAATTGTTAATTAATTATCATTAACAATTATTATGTATATAATAATGAGAGAACAACAATGAAATGGTATTTGAGTTTATCGTGGCTTAGTCGTGAACCAGAATAGCCTGGTGGTTAAGTAGCTGCCCGGAAAGCAGTAGATGGCAGGTTCGAATTCCACTGGTTCCAATTTTTTTTCTGACTTATGATTTCCATTACAGATCGAGCATACAGATCTTAAACTAATAGTAGTAATGACGAAAATTTGTTAACAAAATAATGAAATGACCTTTAATTATGGCGTAATTATGTTAACATAATTATACGGTAACTACGCAACGCATTCAGCAAGCTAATATGGCGCCAGAGCGCACTTTTATATGAATTTGTTTGATCATCATATTTCACATTTTGAAGAATAAATCGATATAACTTGAAATTATATTTTCTTTGACTTCTCCGATTATTTTGTTTTGTTCAATGTACTTTGTTAAATATTGATGTATATCATATTCATATGTATATCCCTGATGTGCGTGTGTGTGTGTGTGTGTGTGTATATTATATATATATATATATATATATATATATATATATATAATATATATATATATATATAATAATCAAACTAAATGAAGAATAGTCAAAGAATGCTCAAAAATTTCACTTTAACTATAGTTTCGTCTTTAATTCTTCAATTCTTCAATTGTAATTGAATATATATATATATATATTCAATCACCTCCCCCCCCCAAAAAAAAAAGAAAAGAAAGAAAATGGAATAATAAATGATAGCAATAATGACAAATAAATAAAGAAAAGTTACAATAAATATGAAAATATGAAAATAAGAATACACAAGCACAGAGACAAACACGGCAAAATTCAAATGCAAAATAATATAAAATGATAATACAATTACTTACAATTAATTAATTAATTTAAGTACAAATACAATAAACACAAGTGATAAGAGATTACAAAATGAAATACAATTCACATTCAAAATAGGCGTACAAACTTAAATCAGAAGAAAATGCGCGTGCAAACACAAAAAGTCACAAACAAAAACCACATACAAGGACATTTCCTGTCCGGATCTAAGTATATCTACTTTAAAGACCATCATTATGCTAAAAGTTTTACAACTATGATATAATCACACTACTTCTTTACTTTTGTAGATTGGATGAAGATAATTTTTTTTATAGTTTTTGACTCTTAAGACAGTCTATCAGGGTACCACGTGACAGAAACATCTGTAATACGGTATTCTTCATTCTCCCGCACCGTTCACAATCCCCTAACACACCCATCAAAACCCACCAGACTCACTCACACACACGTCCTCACACTTCCTCTTCTTACACACACACACACACACACAGAATGCAGTCTTATCGAGTGTCGCGCGCAAAGCGGGATATATCCAAGTTATTGACCGAACGTGTATAGCTGCGGGCAAACAATATCCATCTCCCTCCATCCAACATTGATACCTCCGCTCAACGGAGCTATGAAAAATGAAAATAAAAAAATGAAACCATGACCTTATATAACACAAACAAACGATCGAGGCAGGTAACACACACCAGAGATAGTGCCCATTATCCAGCGACCTCATAAGATGGAATATATCGCTACTCTACGGTTAGGTAATCGGTCGTTGTCACGGGTGATATCATTAGCCGGAAGCGAGATTTCCATCGCAAGTTCAAGTTTTGTAAAAATCTATTTCCGCAGTTCTAAGCGGCGCCAAGGGGGGGGGACGACGCCCCAATGATTTTTTCCAAGTAATAAAGACAGAAGAGAAGAAAGAAGAGAGAGAGATAAATGAAGAAATGAGGAAGAAGAGTTTAAAAAAAAGAATGGTATGGGCCGTGTTACTCTATAATGTCTTATAATTCAAATTAGAAAAATATGACTGCCCCTTTTCTTGCCCTTCCCTCTACTTTCAAATTATTCTCTCACCGTCTCTGCCGTACTTTGATGGAAAGCTGGGTAGAAGTAGTAGTAGTAGTATATGTTTCCTTTACAATTTTGTGTAATGGATTGCCCTTACCAATGGGAGAAATTTGACAAAGGCATTTCATAGCTGCGGGGAAAAGTGAGGGAGAGAGGAGAAAATTCATAAAATCACAATTTGGTTGACATTTCATGTTTTTGTCTAGTTTTAATGAAGAAGAAATGCGATCTCATCTCCCGGTTCTGCAGCCCTCGTATTGACCTTATTTTTACTTTATCTGTAGCTATGACTTAATTTATACCCATCTCTCCGAATTCCTTGAAATTATCAATTTTACATTTTAATCTTGTGAATTAGATTTCCTGACACGTCGTCTTGAGATGTTGGGAATGAAAACGAGGGACGGAAGAAGGGAATAGTCTCAAAGGAAATCATCAAGTCATAGAAAACAGTCTTTCTCCAGCAGAAGTCCACCCAACACCCCCCACCACTCCTTTCCCCTAGTATCAAAATTGACAAAATGATGGTGGCAATATTTTACATCGCGCACCAGTCAACATTGCGATCTTTTTTTTCTGAGATAATAATTGCCTATAGATTCATTATTTCAACTGGATATTCTAATCTCTGTTATCGCTAAAATTCATCTTTTTAAACGCTATAATTTTTAACTATATACAATGCTACTGACCGATTTCTAGCGTGCGATCTATTCAACATGTATAGAAAGCACCCCCTCCCCCTCAATCTTGTCCCTAGTCACCCTCCTCTTGGAGTGAACAGTGCATCCTTTATTGAGTGCATTATAACTCATTTAGGAGTGAACTGGACATATTTTCTTATAGACACTTCATCCAGGAGTTATCCCTCGCCACACTCCTAGAGGAGTTTGATTAGCGCTAATATGTGCCCCTTTTCATATAGAGAGAAGGCTCCGTCACTAGGTAAAATGAGTGTGTGTGCGTATGTGCGTGTTGTATGCGCGAGGGTGAGTGATGGAGATGATACAAAGGAATAGACAGTAAACTTTCATCAAACTGTCCTTTATAATGAGTGTGAATCGGAGCTCTAAGTACTCATCATCGAAAATGTCATCTGGCTCGAATTTACATTGCAAATTTGATTACGAGCTCAGCGGTTTGGACATGCTCCCGTTATTATTACTTCTAGACACACCTTGCATACATCTATCTGTGATGGCTTTCAGGGGCCCCGTTGCAGAAAGAGTTACGATCAAATGCAACTCAAAAAATCTTGCGTAACTTGATTTTCAGCCAATGAGGCACCGGTATTCGGGACTTGCGCTTGATGTATTTTGACTTGCGTTCAAACGCAACTCTTTATGCAACGGGCCCCTGGATGTCGAAATCTAATACATGACATCAAACTCATTGCGGTAAACAGTAGGGAGAAATTCAAGTTCATTTGAAAGTAGACCAAAGAAATTGTGTCACTCCACAAACAAAACGCGTACGCGATCGAGACGTAAGTTAAGGGGAATGTCGCACCAGGGCCATGATTGCTCCGATCAACCAAAACTATGGAAAGCCAGCAACGCCAACATCTAAAATCTTTGTTCAAAATATTTTTCTAAACATGCTAAATATGATGTATATCTATACATCCATGGTTGTCTTGACAGTCAAGAGTGCTTCCTTTTTTGTTTACAAAGGACACTGTGCACATTTTCCTGTATGGCATTGATGGTGGGCCCAGGGGGGCTTAGGGCACTTGCCCCCCCCCCCCACAAAAAATTGTCATGACCCAAAAAAAAGGAAATGAAAGAGAGGAGTGTAAATTATAATATAATTTTCTTAACATCATGACCGTAGAAATCTTTCACAAATTGGATTTTGTAATAAAAATGTCGGCCCGAGATTCCATGTCTGGCCTCTTCAAAATTTTTGGTTCATTACGTCACTGATTTTCTTAAAGTTGAGGTTGATCGAATCCATCACAACTTTTTTGTAAGACCGACCCGAGATATAAGACTACGGGCCCAAGAGTTTAGATCCTGATATCAACAACTATACCATGTATACCTCATTTTAATGATTTCGTTGTATCAAGAAAAGTAATCTGTGATATCTTTGTGCCGTCTTACATATAGTTGCGATTGATCCAATTAACCTCAACAACATGCATTAATGTCATAATTTTATCGAAATAAAATTTACACATGTCCTTTTTTAAACAGGGAAAAGCATGCTGAATTGTCAATAATTGTAACGATTAATGCATGATCGTGTAAATGATGCAAATGTAAATGTATAATTAATGTAAATCGCTTAGACATCTTGATATTAAGCGCTCTATAAATACAACATTATTATTATTATCATCATCATAATATCGGTTTTAGAGAACATATTGAACAAGCGTGCATTCTGGATAAAGGCGTTAGTGGCGTTCCGTAGTTGTGGTTGATCTGATCACTAATCGCAAGTCTTTATAAGACAGAGCACAGAAATTCGATTTCTTGATGTTTTATTGATATCAATGATTGAGATCAATTGATATCAAGAAATATGATTCAGCGGCAAAACATCTTGTCACACGTATACATACATACGTCGGAATATATATATAGCAAATATTTTGTGAAGGTGTGACTGGTCCCTTAACAAAAGATCCTCCAAAAAGCAATCAAATTCCGGAAATTAGTTTCCTACGGTTTGTAATCGTTCCCGTTTGTGATATATGATACAGATAATAGAATGTACCCCTCCATTCCATGTTATTTTCTGTGGTTTTTCTTCTTTATTTTTAGTAAAATGTCCGATACTTTTTGTTAGGGGTTGCATTTAAGGCATGTTGAACCTTTTTGTCATTCATACATACATATAAAATTTGTATATATATGTATATAAATGCACACACATAATATATATTGATCGAAATCGCAAAGCATTTTTTTTGATTGACTGATTGAATTCATTTTCGCACGTCACAATTTACACAAAACGAATTACCCCGATATGAACATAGTATAAAGTATTAGTTATAGTCAGTGTCATAAAGAACCAGAACGACTATTGTAAATGTACACCAGAATGGTTATATGGATAATAGTTGTGAAATACGAAGTAGAATGCAGAAAAATATATGCTTTTGGCGTATGAATGTTTCTGAAAAGGCTTTGCGGTCCTTTAAATACATAAGGAATATGAGTTAAATGGATAAATAGTAAAAATCAAATGCATCATAAGTGAAAGAGTAAAATCTAAGTCAGTTTAACAACAAGAGATGTCTTAAACAAAAGGGAATAGAGAGTGTATTGTACAGTATATGTTGGACATGACGAGGGATCGCATGATGCATACATGTATGTACAAATTGAATTATCGTCCCTTTCTAAAAAATTATTAAATCGACCTTGTTTGATTGAAAGAAAAGAGTTTAATGTTACAAGAGTAAGTAAGGATCCACTCTGATCATGATCACGTCCATCACAAATTTCCAGAATTTCTCACTCTCTTATCTCTTGTTAAAAACATGATTTCTACAATTCTACTCTGAATAGCGGTCATTTATAAGATTACAAAGAAGCCAGATAATAAAATAATCCATCAAAATTTGAATCATCCAATGTGTTGTGCAATTATAACCATGGGAACTTCATTTATTGAAATAAAATAAATCATGATTTTCAAAGTCATGATTTTGAATAACCATATTTCGTTTATCTTTACATCAAACATGGTGCAAAGTAAATTGTAGATCAGTTCATAAATCCCAAATATATAGTTTGTTGGTTACAAGGTACTTAGAAAAAATCATGTGCTTTATTGTAGTATAAGGCGCCTAGCACCTGAAACATCCCCCATCGTTTTTACCCAAAACAAAGTAATACAGTAATTCCCTATAAATTCATCTATATATATATACGTACCTCTGTTAAATTAGAGTCGAGTATTCTTTACAGGAACATTTTCTTACGTATCAATTTACAACCTTTTTTGGAATTTTGTAATTGTATTTTTGTATTGTATTGTACTTTTGAATACAATTGTATTTCATTCATGTTTCGATATAGTATGTTTTTCGTTGTTCTCATTTTTGTAAGCTCATTTTCATGTTGGTAAGCTCATTTTCATGTTGGTATTGGTTTTGTTATCATCATTTGTTCACGGCCTTGCTGAAAAGCAGCTTCTAGCTGAAAGCAGGCTTTGTAAAACAAGATACAATTCAGAATATGGAACTATCTGTCTTTATCTGCACACGGATTCTAAATCAAGCTTCCTTTCAAAATGTTAATGCAACAATTTTCTTGGAATGATGTCTTTAATTACACTTAGATTCTAAATCAAGATTGCTTGAAAAATCTCAAAATCTTAATGAAACAATTTTCTTGAGATGATGTTTTTACATGCACCTAGATTCTATGTAAAGCTTTCTCTCTAACTTTTAATGAAACAATTTTATTGAGATGATGTCTTTAACTGCACTTAGCTTCTCAATGAAACCCTCTTTTTCCGCTTGTTTATGACTAAGCTCAAAGCACGTTTTTTTATCCCACCCACACGGTATAAACAATCATCAAGTTCACCCACCTGCTTGGAGTCACTGAGCCAATCTATCCGTCCAACATAGTGTCGTATGTCCAAATACAGCGCCTTAAAACCTCTCGATGTCCAAATCACGCAGTAATCCCGAATTGCCCTGCATAGAGTAACACAGGATACAGCTTGTTTTGCAGATTTAAGGTCGGTTGCTTGCTACCGTAGATAGAAAAATAGAATGTCAGTTTCCCGTGTCTTTCTGTCTCGCTGAATTTACGCCGCATTCAAGTATAAATCACTGAAAATCAACCATCGGACTCCATCGCCTGCTTCCCGCACGCGATTTGACGAGATACACACACTCGTGCATTGAACACACACACACGTTTTATTTTGCGCACAACTGAACGAGAGAGAGCACCTGGCGCAGAAGATGCCGGCTTGTCAAATTTTATTCCACTATTTTTTTCCCGCGCAACTGCCAATGCGCCTTGGATCATTGAGAAGTGTTAGAACCGGGAGGGTTCTGAGTCGTACGAGAGTATTTTATTCCTGTGATTACGTCGTTCTGAATGCCATATGTTAATAGAAGTGGCCTAGATAACACGTATAACAATGGTTCTCGGTCGAATTCGTCGAATTATCCGGTATATATGTCACCGACCAGTCATCCGGTGTTATGAAGATGATGATTACAGTTAATCGAAACACAGTTGAATTGAATAAACTCTAACCTAATAGGCAAATGAATATGCAAATTATTTATAAGGAAAGGAATCCTGATGGATAATAAATTCTATCAATTCTTGACATGCAAAGTATGGTCTCAGGCGTAAACGTCGTGGTTCGAAAAAAAACCTTGTTTGATGAAAACTTATAATGATAGGGGATAATCTAAATGCGCATTATACTAATTTGGTTCTTTGTGAGCCTAATCATTATGAATAAACGAAATAACATTAGAACAATTTAGCAAATAATAGGCCCGATAACAAGAAAATTTGATACAAGAATACAACAAGAGTATGATAATTATAAAGAAATATAATCACATATAAAAACATAATTATATTTTATAGTACGTATATATAAATCACCCACTTTTCTGCTCATTGTATATTTAACGTGTCGTGCCGCGTGTTTGTATTTAGTCAGTATCATTATCACCATTAAAATGTTTGCAATGTCGTGAGAAAAATTCGAGTTTACTCAGCTGGGTTGGATTCCCGTGTTTTAGCTGTATTGCATCCTGGAACTACCTTATCGTCATACAGCCCTTATTGTTCTAATATAATAATAGCTAATATGTCCATTTATATAGCGCAGTTACTATGTGCACAAACTCAACTGCGATTTGATACTTGGTATCATATTATTATTGCCCCGGCCGGAGCTGAGCCGCCATAGGCGCTAAAGCGTTCAAGGAATAAATCATACCGGGTACCCATTTACCTCACCTGGATCGAGTGCAGCACAACGTGGATACATTTCTTGCCGTAGGAAATTACGCCATGGCTGGGATTCGAACCCACGACCCTCTGTTTCAAATTCCGGAGACTAATCCACTGGGCCACAACATAATATGTTTATTGCTTTGAACAACATACTAATTGATATACATTATTACATATACATCCTTGGTATTTAATGATAATACATTATTTTTATTTATACAGCGTCTTACATACAAAGCGCAATTGTAGGCGATGTCTTCTATCAACCCCAATATTTAAATAATGTTCAAGACACTTCAAAAACATTATTTATGTACTGTAGAGAAGAGACCCCCCCCCCGGGGGGGCAGTCAAATATATTGCTGTACACACGCATGACCACCCCAACCCCACCCCCCAAAAAAACGCATTTAAAGGTTTTTTTCAGTTTTGGACGCGGACTCGTTAAGGGTACCAAAACACAGATTTTCAAGAAAAAGGGTGGTTTTTAAAGACTGGTCAATGGTCAATCGCGGGGTCAAACCCATTTAGGGTATGTTTTTTTTCCCCAAAGTTTTTTTAAGACTAGCCAAACGTGTTTAGTGCATGTATTTACCCAAGCTTTTTCCCGAGGTCATGTTTTGGCGACAACTTATTTAGGGGCCAAAATGTGTAAGTAAAACCCGCGAAAAAAAATAATGTTTAGTGGGTTATTTTGCACACAGAGAAAAACTCGTTTTAGGGGTGTTTGTAAATTACTTGGACACGCGTGTTTACAGCAATATATTTGACTACCCCAAACCACACCCCCCCCCTCCCTCCCCGGGATAGACCGTACCCTGTCGAAATGAAGCAGAAATAAAAGAATTAGAGAGGTACATTTATTTTCAATTGAATTTAAACATACATGTATTTCTATATTTCAATAAAGCATACACGATGGATATACAAATTGAAGTATAGTTATTAGGTCCTACTAGCGCACAATATATTTCAACATTTGCAATGTACCATATGCTGATTAGTTGTATTATTTTAACTGAATGAATTTATCACACTTACAAAACATTAAAAAAAAGTAATAGCTTGATCGCTCTGTAATCGGTTTCGTTGACTTGAGTGTGTAGTACATCTCACTCAGAGTAAATCTATAAAACGCATCCTCCGAATAAAGCACTCAATCATCGCCTATCTTCGAATTTCAATCATAATTTTCAGCGGCGGAAAACCACTTTCAATCACCCGAACTCTTTTCAGGTGTGTTCGCGTGCAATCATCGCTAAACTGTGTTATGAGAGTGCTCTAATAGTCGGTTTCGATCAATTAGCCTAGTTTATTGGCTGATACTCTGATCAGGTCCATGCTCTGATAATACTGTCTCGGTAATTCTGATAATGGTTATAATAGATTCCTCCGGTATGGGCGCCGCCCCCCCCCCCACTCTCACACACACACCCGCAACCACCAACGCCAACAACTTCAAAACGCGCCAATACCCCCATTCTGTCTTTCATTGATTGAAAAATCATCTACTCGTGATTTAGAATAATATATAAAGATTTATTATTATTTAAGAATTAGGTTACTTAGAATTGCTGTTTTGTACGAAAAAATAAAGAAAACCTCCATTATTTTCAGTTATTTACAATATGGTAATAATGAATGCATACAGAAAACATAGATTAACAAATGTCGATATTTCCTAATTTTCGGGTTGATTTTGTTTTGTACGAAAAAATAAAGAAAACCTGCATTTCATTTTTTTCAGGTATGAAATACATAACAATGAATGCTTGCAGAAAACATGAATTAAACAAATATCAGTATTTCCCAATTTTCGGGTTGATTTCATTTCAACTCAACAGTGATATTAAAAATATTCCTCCAATAAGTTTGTATTGCTATAGCAGGATACGTGCTAGCAATACACGATACATGATACACGGGCGTACTAGAGAAGATGCCTTCAAAATATATAGAGAATATATTAACGATGGGAGCACTTTAGAAAAAAAAAGACAAGGTCACATTTGGAAGGGATACATCCTTTGGAATATACCACAAAGAGATACACACATAGGATAAAGAAACCGGGAATTTACTTTTGCAAATGGATTGTTGCCATGGCAACCTATATACGTATGCCGTCGTTCGACTTTCAGGCCGGGCAAGGTGTAAAGTACTCGCCCCATTAGTATAATTCAACACATTTTGACAATGAGAGGAAAAATTTTGTCTTTTCAACGTCCAAGGGAACTGATTACATTATGAGGCTCATCTGCTCTGCAATACTTTTAAAGGATCAAAGTTTGGGGATCTCTCTTGCGAAAGTGGATACATGCCTTGGTGCTCACCCCCTACCCCCAACCCCCCCCCCAAGAAAAGAGGAAAATGGAAAAATAAATAAGTAAACGAATAAATAATTAAATGAATGAATAAATAAATAAATAAATAAATGAATGAATGAATAAATAAATAAATAAATAAATAAATAAATAAATAAATAAATGAATGAATGAATGAATAGATAAATGAATATTTTTCAAAGTAATTATCAATTCATTCATTCATTCATTGATAAAAAGAAGGGGATAACTTTACTGACTAGTATTTACTGACTATGTATAAACTGATACTTGCAAATAGCTCATGCAAATATGAATGCACCTCGCCCCCCCCCCCCCCCCGAAATAAAAAGAAAGAAAGTCGCTTGAAAGAGGTTATAGATAATAAACTGAGTGAAACTACTCAGAATAGCTTATTTAAAAATAAAGTCCCAACGCAACCTTTCGGCAAAAATCGGATGTGGGGAGCGGGGGGTGAGGGTCGAACGAAAGGTGGGGTAGCCCGAAAAAGTGACCCGGCGGGACGTCACCCACCCTTTTTGGTGCAAGCCCTTTATAAAATCCTTAGATTGTAAAAATGTAGACAGTTAAGACTGCCAACTGTACTGTTTTTTCATCAATTTCGGACGCATGTTTAGTACATGTCACTATGGATTTAGACAACACAAACAAAAATAATAGAGAACGGAAAACTATTGACTCCAGTGAATCTATGTTTCAATGCATGTCGTTATTGCATCTAATGAATGACATTATGAAGCCATCACTAGTTGCCATGGTAACCAGTAAGTGAAATAGAGATCTGGGTCAGAGCCGTCGAGATTAAGTTGACGAAACAAGAAAATTATGTTTGCTCAAGGAGACGCAGGTGATAGATGAAAAATGAAAGGCGAATTGATAATCCATTTTGATCATGTTGATTGTAAATCAACCTTCAAATTGTGGAATTATAAGGGAACGTATACAGGTGGAAATTGGATTTGATATTGTTCTAGTTGTTTAAATATAGTCTACGTTCAAAGGCTTGTTTTTAAAATTTACTTCCATTTTTGTCAGCTAGATAATGATGATGAAATATATTAATGTTACTGAAAGCAATAACGATAATCACAATCATTATTATACTAATAATAAAAAATAGCGATAATGGTAATAAAGATATTACTGTAAACAGAAAAATTATTGTGTAGAATATTACTTTACACACATATATTAGATTTGAGATACAAGTGAATAATGAAGTATTTTTTATGCATTTTTGTAAACATAAATCTGTAAATAATATCTTTGGATATATTTACTGGTGTGATATCAATCATTTCAATTGTTCCATCTTTATTGATCAAAAGGAATTTGATTATATCAACAATAAAGCTGACAGTAATAAAACTGTGCTATTATTCTTTATCTGGTTTAGCTTACGCATTGGATATATAAACATGGGCCTGCAAACCAGCATACATTCGTATAATTCCGGTTCGTTATTCCGAAGGTTCGGATTTTCCGAAGGTTTGTATTTCCGAAGGTTCGTTATTCCGAAATTTCGTTATTTCCTTTTCTAACTAACGAACCTTATTTCTTTTTCTGAATAACGAACCTTCGGAATAACACAACAAATGTTCGGATTAACGAACATCGAGGTACAGGCAATTTACGTGTTTCGGAATTACGAACCTTCAGAATTTAAGTGTAACCTACAAACCTACCATCGCCGGACATGATGGCACAGTGGTTGAGCCTCACCATGAGCTTGAAAAAATGGGACCTCTTGCCTTCTTGTTAGGCGCTCTACATAATGGAGAAGGGTAATAATAACACTATGTTCTGCAGCACTCGCTGGGAGAGCAGTTTATAACAGCTGAAGTGTCTAACCATTCTGGATAAGAATTGTTATTATCATTATAACACAAAAATTGCTTTAAAAAAATATACTAGCGAGGGTCAGCGATAGAGCTTAACGTTTCGCACAAAAGAGGGCGCTCGTCATGACTTTGAAATATACGATTGATTGGTCAGGAAGAACTGTCGGATCCGGCTTATCCACTTTATTTGAAAAGCAATGCCAATTGCAGTTGGATTTTTCTTCTTAAGGTATTTCATTATGAACCTGATCAAGATAATTATTCGACTGAAGGTAAAAAAAATAATAATAATAAAAGCAAATGCAGGAATCGCTTGTTCAGTCCGTATCTTTTGTACAATAAAGAATGGTGACGATACCCTGAATAAGCACACAAATTGAGGCATTTTATTTTCATTGTTTTGTTTATCCTTATTTATTTTAACAACTATAATCTGCAGAATTTTTATGACATTTTTGCGGAGAAAACAGATAAGCCACGTGGGCGTCACAACAATCAATGAAGAAGTAATTTGTTTTAAATAGGCACGCCCTCTATGATCATTAAGCGATATACAGGTATATTTGTACGTGTAAAGAAAATCCATAATATAAACATTACGCAGAAGATTGTAAAATAAACACCAACCTTGCCCTTTGCACGAACAATCATGTATCACGCGCGTTATTTACTTCGTCAATTATGTATTTGTGTGTACTGATAATCTTATTTGGCGAAAATAATTACTATGAACTTGTAATAGGTGGATGGGTGACAAATTAATATGTAATCCAATAATTGTCGCCGAATGGTTTGTCGTCACATGGACTTTCCTTTCCTACTTACGAAAGTGACTGGCGCGTATTATAATCTGGAGAAATTGAAAAGCGCCATCATATTCAACTATACTACTTCCTGGGCGTTGCCATGGTTGTGGCGTGCGTCTGCAATCCAAGCTATGTGGGGCAGTTACAAATTGATGTAGAGGTTCGAGGTTCGAGCCTTTGTCAAGTCTTTCGAATGGTGACGTTAAAGGTCGGTCCCAGACATCAGTAATTATATTTGATGTCTGGGACCGACCTTTAACGTCACCATTCGAACCCCTTGACAAAGGTCAGTCCCAGACATCAGTAATTATATTTGATTGATACACGTGTAACAAAACTCAACTGCACCCACACCCACATCCACACTTCTTTTTTCTAAAAGTGTGAATTGCCAGACGTTTATTTTTTGTTAAATGAATTTTCAATCCGAAGGACACAAGATTTCAAGTTCTTTTAAACATGATCAGTATTTAAGGCAAAATGCTAGATTTTTTAAAAAAGATCTGCAATGCAGTATCTCAGGAAAGGCTATACAAACATGAGTTTGAAGTAGTCTCTCAGCCTCTCTCTACCTCTCTGTCTGTATATCTCTATCTCTCTCTCTCTTCCTCTTTCTCACATTCTCACACATTGCACACCCAGACTCATCTCCGAGCATTACAGAGTGAGAGGGACAGAAAAGGAAAATGTTATAGGAAGAAAGATATAGGCAATGGGGCAAAGACTGAGAGGGAGGGGGAGAAGGACGGATGGGGGTGATCTACTAAAACGTTCACGATTGAGCACGTTGAGTAAAAAGACACAGGTATTCGACCAGAGGCAATGTATGGGTTATTATAAGTTCAGTTCAATTTATTTTTTTTTCAGTTCAGTTCAATTTATTTATTTTCTCATCAATATAAAAAAAGATATACAATATGTACAAGTATGAAAATAAAAGAGAAACAAGGAAAACTACTTTAAAGTTCATGAGAACTTGTGAGTTGTAGCTCCCAAACAATGACACAAAAAATACATATGAAAATCAAATGAAAAATATACACACAGCATCAGCAATCACCAGCATACATACAAGGCGGACGGGGGACAGTCAGGGTGTAAAATTAGGCAAGTATTTTTTCCTCGATTACCTTGGAATATTACCTTTTTGATTATTCTAAACTCTATCAGAATGTCCAATAATAATAATACAGTTGTGTCCTTATACCAGTCTTTACCAGTCTTTATATTTTGTTAATTAGCCATTATTTGTGCTTGTGCTTTATTTGACCCCCGCCCCCACTACAAGTATTGAGTTTATGGATTGAATATTTATATTCAATTTGAGGGGGGCATCGAATATATTGCCCGCAGGGGCTGCGGAACTTAATTGGTTTTGAAAGTGGGGGAGCGGGTTGCTTTAAAAAATCACAATCAGATGGTTATATTTAGATTATTGTACACGGTTTTAGAAGGGGGTGGAAGTATCCCCTCCCTCCCCTTGTTCCGTACCCCTTCTCACAGGAACCCCCGTACATGAGAGGATGTACTTTAATACCACTGAGGTGAATCGTAGGGAAGCGAAGCTTTTGAAAGTTAAACACTTCATTGTTAATGCGCTGTCGTCTGGTGATCATCTATTAACTCCTTAGTGTCATTCTCCCATTGCTCTAGGGTGTTTATCTGATTAAACATAAACCTGGGTATTCACGGATTCACGATCACAATCAGACTAAAACACAATTTAATATCATCACAGCTAATAATATCAATTCAAATGTTATAATGACTCATTTTCGCTTAATGGAATTTACGGATTTCACGGCTAACAATACCCGTTCAAAGCTAATAATGATACATTAAAAAAAAGCTTAATATAGAATTTACGAATATCACGGTATACAATAGCAATGCAAATCTTATAATAATAAATTTGAGCACAATAAAGTTTGAAAATGGCGTTTTCAAACGTGAGGCAAGTTGTATTGATTTCCATTTATCTACACCATTGGCGGAAATCCCAGGGGGACAGGGGGGTCGTGTCCCCCCTACTCAAAATAGTAGGGGGGGGGAACACAATATCAAATGTCCCCCTACTAGTTTGGGTCTTTGGTGATACTAAGAAATATATCACTGAAAATGGGAATAAAACGTGCGTTTTGGGACGAGATGACCTTTTTTTTTGCTTGTGAAATATATTTTCGTCGAAATGACCTTAAATTTTAGGTAATACCTTTTTTTTTGCTTGTCACATTTTCCAGATCATTGTCCCCCCTACCATTTGGGAGAGATTTCCGCACCTGATCTACACAATTAAGTTGAAAACGATTTTTAAGCTAACGTACAGAATTTCTTCCAACTCATAATAAATTAATATGTAATGCACTTTGTTAAAAAAACGTACATAATAATTTCAGTTTTACTTGTCAGATTTATAAAATGATTTAGTTCGTATCCTGCAGGAAAGAACACAGTTTGTACACATAGAGGACTATGGGAAAATGTCATTCACACTGTTAAAATACTCAAATTCAACAGTGGAAATGTTATGTTCACATTGTGCACACCTCGACAATATGACTGTTCGCAACGTGTTCACATGGTCGACTAAGCACGATTCACACTGTTGAAATGCTCAAATTTAACAGTGTGAAGGAGATTTCTCAATGTGTTCCACAGTGTGGACATACTGTGGCACACACTGTGAGATACTATGTCCTTACTGTTGTCATGGTTGTATGGATATTGCAAATAATTTGTCGGAATAATTTTACAAATAATTTGTCAGGGGTTAATGTTCTCCCTCTCCATTTTTGCTCTAGCATACTCTCTTACCTTTTTAAACTCATTTTATCGGTGATTTGGGTTATTTGGAATTTTGTTTGCTCCCCCTTTATTTGTGTGACGTTAGCATGTCTAACGAGATGAATATGGCGCATAATAGATATTGCATTTATTTACTATTATTATTATTGTTGTTTTGTCATCTATACTATATAGATCATCTTTATTTATATCAGCTATACAGGGACAAGGGCAACCCCGGTTATGTTTGCAGGTGTAACAAAAAGTAAAAGAACGAAAAACGAAAAATAATAAATTCATAAACAGTATAGGGAAGGGGTCGAGTAATTTTTATGTCTAGGGGCTGGACGGAATCCACTAATGCGCCCCAAATCCATATTAGGCAAATGAGGGCATTTGGCTATTTTGCTGTTTTATCAAGCCTGACTATTTTAGCTCGAGGACATTATATTCAGATTTTCCACAATATCTTTGCAAGTCGGTCAGCATAACGTGTTGTTATATCCGACAGTTCAATAGCATCTACGACAAACCTAAATTAAGTTTCATCATATTGCACTGAAAAAATCATTTTGAATTTGGTAAATAGGTATAGAGCTATGGTATAATCATGATAATATATCCTAAGAAACCTTACCATATTAAGATATTTACCCCTCAGATTTGTTGATTCATACCTAAAAATGATTAACCCATCGAGGGACCCACTTAGCTTATGCTATAGTCACACACAGAGACCGAATCCAGATCGTCCGATCAAAGCACTATATGGTATTTCGACTGAAATGCCATCGGTCGGTTTGGAGTCAGTTCTGCAAGTGTGACCGTCCTGCATGCTCAACCGCCCACTCAAGCACGAAGACTATTCGAACATCTAGCAAACCAGTCGACCGCAGGAGCAGACGACACACCGAGCGTGTCGTGCATACAATCACAGCTGTACAGACAAATAAAATTACTCACCAAAACATTGTCTCGCAGGTCTATCCTTTACATCAAGGAATTTTAAAAGAAAGGAGTAGCATGCAACCTCATCATGAGAATCAAACTACGCCGAATTTGTTGGTTTCTTGTTTTCGTATTTCTACCCGCTCAGCTGATGGTCATAGTCGGTGTTCATTTTATCACTCGTAGAGAGGGGAACCTACCACCAGCCGCGGATAAGTCTGCCGATGGGGCGCCGGGATTGTCGGACCATGTGGCGCTGGACAAGCTTGATGAATATTTGGAGGCCAAGAAGGAATTTGAAATGTTGGTGGAGTCAAATTGGAAGAAGGATCGAAGGAAGGATGAGAATAGTCCGCTGAAACAACATGAAAGGAAACTATCTCATATTGTGCGTGAAGATAGCAAACAAAAAGGTAACTGGTTTAATCTTATTTTATTCCTTAATCACGGGGAGGGGGGGGTGATAAGAGTTCCCCCCCCGCAGGGTTCGTGGCCGAGTGGTCTAGGCGCCTGGCTGACATTTGAAAGTCCGGCGTTCGATCCCCGGCCACGAAACCGTCCTGCGCCCGTTACGGTTAGCAAGGAGTTTGATGGACAGCGTTCTTTGATCCTACATTCAAATAAATGGAAATGGTACATATGCATTCTTGGTAACTAGAAGAAGATGAAGAGGAAGAAGGAGGAGGAGGAAGAAAAGAAGAAGAAGGAGGAGGCGGGAGGAGGGGAGAAGGATGGAGAAGAAGAAGAGAAAAAGAACACAATGAATAAGAACAAGAACTCACAAATGAGAAGGAGAAACAAATGCAGAAGAAATGAACATGATAAAGCTGGAGAAGAAACGAGACAAAGAGAATTAGGAGGGGAGCGAGTAGGGCTGGTGAAGAAAAACAAGAAATAAGAATATAAAACTTAGATTGGAAACAAACTGGCGAACAATGATAGAAAAATAAAGACGGAACAGAAAGACGAAGGAAGACGAGAGAAACCCACTTCACAGTTGAGCTTTAAACATTACCCGCCATTTCAAGGTTTCCTTTCCACATTTGAAAATAATGGGAATCCCGTGAATGACTATACAAAAATCAATCAGCTTACAGGCTTCTTCGATAACTTTTGTAAAGAATAATTGAGATCAAAAGAGAAGTGAATAAATAAAGGGCAGGAAATATCGACTGTGTAACTAGCAATTATATCGTAAGTCTTCATAATCATTGTACTTTGCTTCGCGATATAAAGAAATTGTTCTAATACTCTCATCCAATTCCTAATCATTTAATTTAAATCGAATCTGTTTAACTTTTCTTCAAAAAGTTTAATTACTAAAGGGATCCCATGTATTTTTGTTGCTCAGTGCTACAATGATGTCTGTACACAATAGAGGACCACACCGATTCTTTTGCACCGGTGTTAAATTTGTGGTGTTAGTTTTTACACCTATAGGTGTTATTACAACACCTTTGGTTGTTACATTTACACTCTTTGGTGTTATGTTCAATCTCTAGGGTGTACTTTTAACACCTCAGGGTGTGGTCCTCTATTAACACTAATTGGTGTCAGTTTTGACACCAGTTTTTACAGTGTATAAGCTTTCGTAATCTGAGTGTACTTATCAGATGATTTTAAATAACTAGATGTGTTAAAAAGGTGAAACGTTTTTTACAACCGGAGCAAGTGTTTGAGATAAGTAAGGGGAGAAGAATTTCCCCTGGGCAGGGGGAAGGGGGGGGGGGCGAAATTTTTTTAAACGAATAGCACAATTTGAACATTTCTACTCTCACCACCTTAAAAGTAAATCAGAAAAATAAGAGTATGATAAATGAATAAACAAATAGATTAATAAATAAATAAATAAATAAATAAATATATAATTGAATGAATAAATAAATAAATGAATGAATAAATGAATGAATGAATCGATCAATAAATAAACGAAAAAAAAAGAAAGTTTAAAATATTGCAATTGCGAAAGAATATGGTAGAAACAGTTCATTATTTAATTCATATAATCTTTGAAGTGGTATCAATTTTATTTTCGTGATTGTCACCTCTTTATTCTCATGAGCGATATAGTAGCCGTGTTTTCTGTTTTTTTTTTCTTGATATACCCTGTATCACAGAAGATCACCCTAACTGAGTATCGGAACATGTTCACAGCATGATGACTTCAAAAATATGAAAAACCTTGGAAAAAATTATATCAATAAAAGAAATCAGCGAGGGTTGACCTTTCTCACTGAACTTGAAAAGAAATCATTTTGGGTTGCAAACGATATAATGTTACAAATAAGTTGATTTTCCACAGGGTTAGGCTACTTCTGATGTAGGGTATGGGGAACGAACCCCCCCCCCCATTCTTGATGCCCCTCCCCTTAAATTAAAAAATAAGGAAAATTTGCACCAGTATAAGTAATTTCGATACATTACAAATTTGATTGCATCGTTGATCGATAAATCACTAATCCAATTTTAAATATATACCCCATACTACCGTCAATGATCTCACCCCAACCCCCCCCCAAAAAAAAAAACTCTCCGATAAAGTCTTATCACCTGTCAGGGTTGCGTTTGATAGCAAAATGAGAAAAAAAAATCACTTAATCACTTACAGTGCCCTGTATAGAATACTATGTGGTCGAAATGAAATAAACTGCAACCCCTCCCCATTCGCCTCCTTTTTATAAAATCCTAATCGGACTTCTTTTCGCTGTAGGATACAATGCATTTGGGCATCCTTTTCGACTTGCTATTATGGTAAGTTCCCGGTAAGTTTCCGCACAATCAAGTTAACATACGTAACAAGCAATAAAATAATTACTCTTAAAGTAATATTTCCATGTCTTTATTGCCGTCCAATCCAAAGATCATTTGATATAGCGCCTTTTCCTTTCAGTTACAATGTGTACAAAGCGCTGTAAAACAAACAACTTGACCATGTACAATAAATGCATTTTCGTTTAGGCCAACTAATGCACAGGCCACGGAACAGTTTTGAAAGTGTGTGTGTGTGGGGGGGGGGCGGCGGCTGACCATGCAGCAAATCACAATCAAATGGCCAAGCCCCCCCCCTCTCGGCGCTGTGAGCGGGGGGGGGGGAATCTGCGGCCCTTGTAATTTTAATACCAACCATGCCAGATGCTTGGTTTTCAAGGATTGACTAATTGAAGTACCGTGTGCTATCTTCCTGTACCAATGCTCTAATTATAATCATCTGCGTTCAACTACTGCCATCATATGTCAATCTGTCTTGCCACTCACGGCAGTACTCCCGAAATTTCGAAAAACAATCATCAGTCTACCGAAAATTTTTTACCGAAAGGGTGCACGAAATCCTTCAATTTCACTTTGCATGTAAAAAAAATGCCAAAACACCCCTTTGACAAGCTCGGTCTCTTCGCCGCCTCACTTTTGACTTTATTTTTTACTTTATACGCCCCCCCTGGAAAAATATTCTGTTTACGACCACGTTGCAAGGTCCTGGGCCCGTATTCCATAAACAAGATAAGCTTTGCAACGTTCATAGACACAAAGCCTATGATAGATGTACAACAACGCGCTCCAGGGAAAGAGAAAAACAACCCTACGATTTTCACAAGTGAAATGAAAAAAAAAGAGGAAGAATTTGTGGAAGGGGAACTGGGCAAAATGAAAGGAGAGTATGAAAAGAATTATCTAGTTCGTGTGACCCGAAAGAAAAAGCTATGTATATCACGATCGGTCGTTGCCCCACCCCTATGAAAATACATTCCTAAATTGAATAGATTTTGTGGGGGAAAAGAGGGAGGGTCATTCGGACTGTCTCGATTAATTCATATCTTCCAAAAACAAAAAAATGATCGGTCAAATAACGAAGGATGGGAAGGGGTCAGCCACTGGACCCGTAATTATCAACTGAAAAACAATCCATGACTGTATCGTACCACATCTCATGTAGTTATGAAACATCTTTCAAACCATGGCCATACGCAGAATTTTTTTTTTTTTTGGGGGGGGGAGGGCAGGACGCATGAACTTTAAAAAAGCGAGGAGGGAAGCAACCGAGCTTGTCACTGGGGCGTTTTTGCATTTTTTGTAAAGTAAATTTTAAAGATTTTCGCATACTTAAAAAGTAAAAGAAATGCAAGAATTCGATTTTTTTTTTGTGTGTGTGGGGGGGGGTCAACTGCCCCCTGCCCCCCCCCCCCCCCCCCGCTGCGTACGACCAGTTTTCAATCGCTTCATTCCGATCTGCTACTCGACTTCATCAACCAGCAGTTAAAAACAAACTTGTCAATGTCGGATATTTGTTGGCCGATTGACAGTTGGATTGAGACAATTAGGAAGGGTGTAATTGTCGGCAGCTGCCGGAGAGATAGACGAAGCAAAAGAAGGCAAAACTTAAACGGAGCCATTTGCTAAGGAAGTGCGAATTTAAGTCCAAGGATTATGACTGCCATATATAATTCTTTTCGCGTCAATAAGCTTTGATCTCGTTCAAAATGCAATTGAATGTAAAACATGTTAAATAATATGTTCGAATTTTTATTCCCCAAAATATCCACAAAAATAATATTCCCGTATAATTGACTACTTGCGTTGTCTCATTATAAGAACTCTGTGAAATTTAGACTGATATTTTTTATAAGCACTGTCAGGGAATTTACTTTTCACGAATGTAACTCAAGAGATCAATGTAAGTCCACTTGAACTCTTTGCCATGCGGGAACGCTACCGCACTCTGTTGACTGTTTTTAGTGACATTATGCAAATATGAAATAGCATCTTAGATGAGTTGGTGCTCCGTCGAGTATCGATGGTTGGTTAAAGGACAAGTCCACCCCAACACAAAGTTGACTTGAAAAAAAACCCACAGAAAATCCAACAAGCAAAAAGTGAAAATTTAATCAAATTCGGATGTGAAATAAGAGAGTTATGAAATTTTAAAGTTTCGCTTAAATTTCAGATAACAGATATATGCACATCCTGGTCGGTATGCAAATTGGCAGACTGATGACGTTTGTTCTCCTTGTCAAGGGAAGCAGAGTTTTTTATTTCTCCCTGAACATGTGGTATTACCATTATTTTAACAAGTTTATGGTTAAGTCAAGTTGGTCCTTATTGTCAAATCTGTAAAAAATGAAATATTCTATTATTCAAACAATAAAAAACAAAAGAACTAGTGAGTGATGGACATCATCGACTCTCTCATTTGCATATCGAAGAGTTGTGCATGTAACTGTTTTGTGAAAAATAAGCGAAACTTAAAAATGTCTTAACTTTCTTATTTTACATCCAATTTCGATAAAATTTGCAGCGTTATGTTTGTTTGATTTGTCTCTATCCATTCAAATAAACAGTTGTCTGGGGTGGACTTGCCCTTTAAGTATTCGAGCGCTATATGGGGTCCCATTTCATAAAGAATTATATCCATAACTTTTCCTCTTATGATTCTACTATCGAAACATTGTTTTTGATTGGTATACTAAGCCCTGTTACCATGGTAACTGTTACAATGGCATTTATTGCATTCGTGATACGCGAACTCTTGTTTTCGGCTTAATATTTTACGCTTTTGCACTGAGATAACCCTACAGTGTCAAATGCACGATCCGTCACTCTTCGCTATTCTGAAAACGGTTTCTAATGTTTACGTTACCTGGGTAAGGTCATGACATTGACCTACATCTATCAACCTATTCAAACCCAATTTGTGATCGGGGTCAGAGGTCATGATGGATTCCTCCCTGGGGAATCGAAGAGTGACGGCGTGCGTAAGTAGGTGTATATTTAAAGGTCAAGTCCACCTCAGGAAAATGTTGATTTGAATCTATAGAGAAAAATCAGACAAGCACAATGCTGAAAATTTCATCAAAATCGGATGTAAAATAAGAAAGTTATGACATTTCAAAGTTTCGCTTATTTTTAACAAAATAGTTATATGAACGAGCCAGTTACATCAAAATGAGAGAGTCGATGATGTCACTCACTATTTCTTTTGTTTTTTTTTATTGTTTGAATTATACAATATTTCAATTTTTACGAATTTGATGATTAGGACCTCCTTGCCTGAAGCACAAAATGTTAAAATAATGGAATTCCACGTGTTCAGGGAGGAATGAAACTTCATTTCACATGACAGTGACGAGAAAATCAAATTATTTCATATTTCATATAATGAAATACAAAAGAAATAGTGAGTGATGCCATTAGTTCCCTCATTTGCATACCGACCGAGATGTGCATATAACTGTTTTGTGAAATGAAGCGAAACTTTTAAATGTCATAACTTTCTTATTCTACATCCGATTTTGATGAAATTTTCATTGTTATGCTTGTTAATTGTTCTCTTTTTATTCAAATCAAGTTTTTGTTGGGGTAGACCTGCCGCTTGGAGAAGATATTCCGATGGTGATGATGATGATGATTGGTGACTCTGTTTCTGTTTATTGTAACTCCCGTAGGAACTCGGCAGGGCAACTTATCAGTTTCCGAGGAAACATTTTATAATGGCTGACGACGTTATTGACGACAGATGATGGTTAGGATTCTGAGAATGATGATTTTATGATGATGATGTTGATGATGTTGAAGATGATGACGATGATAGTGGTGGTGGTGGTGATTAAGTTAGTGATGATGATGGTGATGATGTTGAAGATGATGATGATGTTGATGATGATAATGATGGTGATGATGATGTTGGAGATGATGATGGTGATAATGATGATGATGGTGAGGATGATGATGATGGTGATGATGATAGTACTATGTGATGTTCCTTCGATACGAATAATTCTAGCCAGATCCTCGAGTGTTTTTGTGCACTGTGAACATAAAATTTGAATTAGTGCCAGTTAAAACATGGAAATATTTCCATGGTCAAAATCAATTATCTGTGCGCAATAAGAATCACTATAACAAGAGGGCCTACGATTAGTTGTAGCGAATGGAGCCCCCTCCCCCTCCTAAAAAACCCCGAAAAGTTGACCCGCCTAAAATGTGACACACCGGGTGACACACTTGATACGAAAACCTAATTTTGCGATAGATTAAGATATATTCAGAAAGTAACATCTTCCTTTACCCCTTTTTCTTTCAACTTCTTTATATTTTTTTCCTTTTTATTTTTCTTGTTGCTGAAACAAAGTTAGGCCGGCCACCCCAGCCCCCATCTGTACGCCAGTGTCTAAAGCATATTTAGAAGTGACTTGAAGGCGAAATATAGGCCTTGATGACATGTGAGGTTATTTAACAATTATTATTCGTGAGTAGTGGAATGTTTCCATGAAATAAGAGGAAAGGAGATCAGGGGCCCGTTTCATAAAGAGTTACAATCAATCGCAACTCTAAAAATCACGCGGAACTTGATTTTCAACCAATCAACAGCGCGCATTTGGGACTTGCGATTGATTTTTCGGCTTGCGTTTAAACGCAACTCTTTCTGCAACGGACCCCAATTCTCGAGTGTCACAACAAGATGCTATGTGATCAAACTTAAAGAAATAGACAAAGAATCCGAAAATCTCTTGTTCGAAAAATCACTTATTTTGTCAGTTCTCGGTTTCTTTCTTGTTTTATTTATATATTTTATGTCCCATCAATCATGCCAAGAGATCAGCCATGCTATGCATGGGCATATAAATATAAAGGAATCAGCACTCTGTCGAAAAATGGGCCGATTCGGTAAATTCTTGCATGCATGGTTTCTATTTTGTAATACACTCAATTCCAATAAAACAAACTACATTTCGTGCATCCATGTCAGACCATGGGTAAAATAGAGAAATTAGTTGTATTATGATATATATAATCTAAATTTTCATTTAAACGCATACATTTAATAGAAAAACTTTTACTTTCCTTATATATACTTCGGTCTATGTTTTTTCTTCTTATCATCATTATCAACCAGTGCTATTAACGTGTATAACTTTTACCATTTTGTCCACTCTCGATGTTATGTTAATAGTTATATTACTCTATATTTTCATGTTGATTGTTAAATTTTTTTAAAAGTTAACCTGCAGTATAATATAAATAAAACAAAATAAAGAAATGATAATAATAGATCATATCAATAATATTAGGGGCCTAGTAGCCAGGGGCCCCCAATTCGAGAAGTGTGAATAAATAGAATAACATTAATTGAATTTCTTCCTTTATTTTTATAAATCTTCATGAATGAAGCATGGATAAAGGTAAAATAAAAAATAAAGCAGAATTATTTCTAAGACATGTATATGTATGTCTGATATTTCAGCGGAGGATCGAAAATAGAACATAAATCTAGTATCTACGTAATTGAAATTATTTAGACTCTTCCTATTTCATTAACCCCCATACATCACATATAAAATAAGATAGAATCGAAGAAAACAAGTATTCCTAATATTTGGCGATGTTTGTAGTTTGGCCTTTATCGGAAGCAGAGGAATAGAGATGTAGATCAAAGCGTCTACGGTGTTGACATATAGAAGGAAACGTGGGGAAATGTGTGTAGGCGATGATCCTAATACAAAGGTACAATTCAATCGACGTGATAGAGCGCAGAAGACAGTTTCAGTCTAATGAACATTTATGCACGAGTTTACGAAAAGCATTAATATACTCTAAATGAAAAAGAGCTAATCTAGTCCCTAGTCACTCTCCTTACGGAGTGATACATGTAGTAGAGACCGATCCCTTTGGAGTGAACTGTAATACCTTGTCGAGTGAATTATAGCTCCTGGAGCGAACTTTGCTTTTTTAACTTTCACTCCCAAAATATGCAATATCCACTCAAGAAAGATGCAAATCTCACTCGAAAAGCAGTTATTTCGTCTCACTCCTAGAAGAGTATAGATCGGAGCCAGATTAGCTCTTTTGCAATTAGAGATAAGGGGAAAAGGGATGGTGCTTTGGCAGTTCAAGCAAGTAATTTCATTAAAACATTTGCGAATAGTGATTTTGCACTTAACCCCAAAGTATTTAGGTTAACAGGGAATAGTTTCAAGCAATAACGTAATAAGCCAGAAATAGGGCCTACTTCGGTGAGGTCAGTCACTATGGATGGAGCAAAAAAAATGCAAGAAAGCGAGGCGAGCGACCAAAAATGCATTTTAAATCCAAAAGTCAAATTCTTGATAGTTTTTTAATTCGACGTATTTTAGAAAAAAAAGAACGACGAGCACATCGAGCACAAAAATGAATAAGTATTGGTTATGTAACTCCATAATAGATAGAATGACGTGACGTCATGTTCAAGACGTCTTGTCCACTCCCCCCATCTATTATGGCTCCGCCCCTGTGTAGGTAAATTGGCTCCATGACATTTGCTCCGGCGACAATTGCTCCACTCTATAAATTCCACACACTAATGGAATGACCAACTTCAACCCTCGATTTAACACTATACCCTACCCTAAACCTAACATGAAACCCTATTGCAACCCTAACCCTACATCTTACACGAAATAAAGCCCTGAGCAATTGTCGCAGGAGCAATTTTTGTGTCACCAGTTAGGTCAATAGCATTCGCAGTAAATGGATCTTAGCTATCATCGCCATGAAAACATAAACAAATGCTGACAGGAATTATAAACACAAATCGAGGGTGGTCCTGTGCCGTACTTTGTCAAATGGTCGTTTGAAATATATATATATATATGTATGTATAAATATGTGGCTATCATCGGGAGAAAAAAATGTATAGAAAACTCATGTCGTATGTGCATTTATTTTGTAAAGTTTTACTTAGATGCACCCCACCCCTATTTTATTATTTTGATCTTTCTCCTATCAGTTGCAATCCTTAGAACTTGTCAGGAGGGTACTAAACAGCATGATATGACCTTATAATTTATTTCGATTGATAGTATATCATTTTAATGTCATTTTTATTAATATTATTTATTCTATTGTGTAATGATATACATGTACATTGGTTTTACTTTGTAAATATGATATTGTGAGTCTTCGGACTTTTGTCATGTAACCATTCACAATAAAACCAGAATTGAATTGAATTTAATTTAATAGAATCCCTGACGGTCATAAGCAGTGAAAAATGGGAGTAGAAGAGAAATGAAGAGTTACAATTAGGGGAGAAAGAAGAAGGAATTGCTTATACAAAAAGGTATGGGACATTGATGTCTTTTTTGGTCCTCCCCTCAGAAAAATAATTTGCACCGGCCCTAATTTTACTACAGATTGTCTCATTATCTCGACATTTAAAACTACGCCTTAGTAGAAGTATTAGGCCAAGTACATGATCTGAATTTCGTGATTTATCAGCCAGCCGATATTATACACATACATTGGCATTTATCACCTAACCGAATTTTCTTTCAATATACGATTAATACGTCGCCCCGCCCCCACCCCATCAAAATCCTTTGGTGTCAGCCCTAATTTTCCTACAATTTTCTCATGATCTTTATAATTATAACTTATTTCAAGAGATGTATGTTAAATAGTCAGCCTACATTAATTTGAATTTGGAAAATATTTTTTCTCTCAAATTTTAGCATCCAATCATCGGACATCGTTACATCGGATATTAGTCTAGACGCAATATCGTAAATCGTCTCATCTCATCTTCGAACCGACTTTTCTTTCAACTTGCGAATTAATTGCGATCTAAAATTATCCATCTTACACTTGCGTAAGGCTGTGGAAGATTTACTCCCTCTCTCGATGTTAACGATGAGGGCTCAGTCACACCAATGCATCCAAATCAACCCGATTGATTGCATGCCAATGGTAATCACGTAATTCGACTTTTGTCGATTAGGAGTCGTTTTGGCAAGTATGACTGCGGCCTAAGCAGACGAATGGGGTGTATTACGCACGTACAATGTTCTCTTGTTTGAGTAATTAAGGGAAGCAGTCAATGATCTCGTCTCTCTACGAGTAACAATGATGTAGACAATTCAAGGAAAGATGTGCTTTTCATGAGGAGTGGCGTAGCACATAGACCCGGGCATAGAGATGTGGTTCAAGGGGTGGGGCGGTAGCCCATGTGGGAAGGGTGTTGAAGGGATGGATCGAATCCTTCAGACACGCTGGAGTGGGTGACCATATCTCTTTTCGAGTTCTCGTCCAATCCCTCACATCCTCAATTCTGCAACCGATCATTCTGTTTTATTTGTGTGCCACCCCCTCCTCTGCATATCGGTTTTGCATTCTTTTTTCCCCTTTTTTTAGGGGGGGGGGGGGCTAATCTGGTCCCTAACCACACACCTCTCAGAGTGAGATGAGGGACCAGTCCTGATGGAATAAGATTTCAATCTTTCAAGATTTATTTTCAAATCATTTTTGGAGTGAAAGTTTGCATTACTCACCCCACACACTTTTACTCCAAAAGAGGTAAAATTTCACTCTCGAAAGATTGAAATCTCATTCCATCAGAATTGGTCCATCATCTCGCTATGAGAGGAGTGTTATTAGAGATCAGATTAGCTCCTGTGCATGTTGAGAGTATAGATCCCGACATGGAGGGGTAATAGAGGGGGTTAAGGGAGTGGGGTGAGTGTAGCCCCTGGGGTGGAACATAAAGAGAGGGTGACCTTCCATATCTCTGTTCGAGTTGTCGTCCAATCCCTCCCATCCTGTTTTCTGCAACTGATCACTGTTCTATTTTCTTTTACTCTGTTCCCCATTTCTTCGGTTGTATCTGTATTTCATGTGCTTTTCTTCTCAAAGCACCTAATGTGAAACTTCGATTTCAGTTTTCTATTTTTTTAATCTAAATATGAGCTTGAATTCGTTATCTAGATATTAACTTACGAAGCAAAAATGAGGAAAGTACGCATTAAATAAATAAATGAATAAATCAATGACGGCTAACCCCCCCCCCTAAAAAAAAGAACAGCGCACTTCTTAATTTTAGTTTCTATACATCCCATCTCCGGCCCCTCCTATCAGAAACATAAGCATGGTTATGAATAGGTGTGGGTATATTAAGTCAGATCATTACAGAACATTTCATGTCCTAGTGAGAATTTTCTTTACTTTACAATTACTGTATGAGAAGACCATGTCGACTCAGATATAGATATATTCGCTGTTAGTCGACAAACCATTTATTATCTACACACAGGCCTATGAAGAATTGTGCTTAAAATATCGAAGACAGGCTAGTAACATTGGTTGGGTATGGATAAGAGACTACACTGAGTCACAAATCATGTACTTTGCCGGTTGCGGAAATGAGTGAACGATTTAGTGATGGACATGTTTATAATCATCAACAGACTTGACATTCTATTTCTGTTTAGTTATTGTCAGTCAAAGTCATATTGATTGCTCGTTTATGAAAATCATAAAATACGTAATTCGTTGGGTTCAAAGTGAATTGGGTAAAATAACATTAGGAGGGAGAAAAATCAATAAAACATATATTAAAAAAAGGAGGGAGAAAATTCCGGATAAAATATATTAAATGCATAAAAATTGGATTGTCTGCCGACAATTTGACGAATGATGAATGATTCGAAACGAGCCAGGCATGTGTCTATTTGAATGACATGTCATGAATGATGTGGAAACTCCCTATAGTCTCCGGCAGGCACAGACCCTGATTGAAATTTTAAGAAACAAGTTGGTCCTGACTGTTGACACAAGTTATTAGCACAAGTGCAACTCGCTGTTTTAAAACGAGAGTTTCGTGCAAAACTTTCTGACAGAAATAAAAACGAAAGAAAATATAGGAAAGAAGAAAGCCGATTTCCATCTAGTCTCTCAGAAGCGAACGTATAGGCCTATATTTTGGGGGCTAGGGGCGGGGGTGGGGTAAGTCATGCCTCTTATACCTCTATACATCCGCCCTTTACTAATATGCAACTTAATCAGTAAAGGTAAATCAATAGGAATTGTAGGCCTATTCAATTATGCACCCAGCTTGTTAGGCCTATATGCGAACTGGATTTCAGGGCCCCGTCTTACAAAGAGTTGCGATTGATCCAATCAACCACAACTATGGACGGCCAGCAACTTCAACATCTAAAATACACGTTTGTTCAAAAATATTTCATAAATAATTCATGATGTATTTTCATACAGTCATCGTTCTCTTGAAAATTCAATGTTGGGCTCTTTGTTTACTAAGGAGATTATTATGGAATGAATAGATTTCCACGCAGTTGCGAATGATACGATCAATCGTAACTCTTTGTAATTAAGACTAGGGGGTGTTTCACAAAGATTTAAGCATGACTTAAGTCGCACTTAAATGCCGACGCGTACATGATATGCAACGCGCGATCTTATTGATAGATACGCATTAGTGCGCGTCCTCATCACACGATCTGACCAATGCGGTCAAGCCTTTCATACCGTACGCAACTCGGTATTTAAGTGCGACTCTAAGTCATACTTAAATCTTTGTGAAACACCCCCTAGGATTTGAGCTAGGATTTATTTTAGTAGACCATGTGGAATGAACACAAGACGGACGGACCTTAAGACAAAGTGGATATATTTTATTATACAATTAATTAGAATATATCTGAATGGTACATCACAATGGGCAATTTACCGATGGGGCTTACTCAGCTCCACAAGTTCAGAACGATCTAAGGACACCATGTCAAATATAAATCGACCATGCACCTGACCGCACAGGTGTGCCAAAAAAACAAAGTCATTCTTCCGTTTCCATGTTAGACAATTGGATTAAAGCAGAATCCTTGCCAAGAAATTATCGGTTAAACGGTTTAAGGTCAGACGTAATCTTAAACCACATAGGTCCTGAAAACCTAAGCACCGAATATGATGTTTTAGATATCATGGGCAGTTCCCCTTGCATTTATTGTATTTTTTGTTGTTGAAAACTCCAACGTTCTCTATAGTATGTATAGAAATGTAGAAATCATCGTCAATTGATAACTCTGGCGAATGCCGTTGAAAGCAAACGTAACTGAGCTTGTAAATTATTTTCCCCCTTAAAACTTATATTTCAATACCAACAAATGAAGAAGATAGGAGGTGCCATTTAGCGAATTTTATAACTGCATTTTGTCAAATTTTGAAAAAAAGGGATGACTGAATAAAGAAGAAGAACGACGGAAAGAAGAGGTAAGAAAGAGATGGCATCACCTGGTAAATATGCAGTGCCCCCCCCCCGTCACAGAAATAAAACGAACTCTTCCAGGGGTGAGTACCGCCCTCAAACTGTTACCCTTACCAAACCCCTTTGCGTGGCCCCTGCTTTTTCGCACATTGCAAAGTACATCAAACCTATCCCTGTTGAGTGCAATCATCATGATCATGGAAGATTATTCCTGGGGCCAGTGGCAGACCGTGACCCCGGGGAGACAAATCATTGGGGGGGGGGCACGGCATTGTTCACAAACAATGCAGTGCCCCCAATGCTTTGTCTCCTCCGGGTCACGGTCCGCTATACTGCCTGGGGGGGGGGGGGGTGTTTGTTGGAACATATTAGCCAGTGATTCCCATTGAGAATTTTATCCTGGGCCAATCAGATACACGGATTTCAGTGGCTTATAACAAATCGCGAAAATCACAAAAGATGTATTTCGTGAAATGCTCTCCTGGTTTTCTTTCAGCAGAAATATTGGTTAAAATGACTTGGTTACGAGTTACTCACAAGTCGGTGCGGTAGTGAGCCAAACCTTCTGAGGGGGAGGGGGGGGGGAGGGGCAGACATTGCGTAGGCCTATGGGACAATAAAAAATATTGCGAATTCGCCCCAAAGAAAGATTTTTGTACTAAAAATTTAACCAGTATCATAACCACTAGATCACCGGTTATGTGTGTTCAAGCTATCCCGGTTTAACTTGGGATATATTTGACATAACATTCATATAATAGTATTGTATTACACAATTTGTCCTTTCCTTTTCTTTATTTTCCTCCTTTTTTCTTGGTCGTGTTAGGGGGTCATATGTCCCCAAGTCTGCAATCTGTGCGCCAGTGTACCCGTTAAGAATGATATATAAAACGTCAAGTACTCATGTAATATCATATTTATATCACATGACGTTAAGATCCCTCATTCAAAAAAGTAACAAAATAACCTAGCTTTCATGATCATTCGTCGCTCATGACCTTATCAAGAATTTTATGCTAAAATGAAATGACAAGTCATGATTTAATTTTAGTGTGAGTTCATGTTTTGCCTTCAAAATTTAGCTGTTTTTAGCAGTGCAACCATGACCAGTAATTCGTGAATGACTATTGCATAAGTAAATTACCAATTAGTATTTTGCCTACTCGTCCACCCATCACATGGTGTACCTTCATTTAGTCTAATGCCATTCCGTCCATCAACATTTCGTCTAACAATTAACCATTTGGTCAAAAAATCACTCATCTGTGAACATTTCATCTCATAAGCAGGAATAGTCTAATACCCATTTTCTTTTCATTCATTTCGTCCAATTACCACTTTTAAAATGCAACAAGACCAAATGGTACATGTTTATAGACTAAATGGCTATTGGACCAACTGGTTATTAGACGAAATGGCAGTTTGAACCTGTGGATAGTGGACGAACTGCTGGTAGACCAAAATGGTAGTAGACGATCGAGCTGGAGATTGGACGAATTTGCACTAGACCAATTGAAAATAAATCATTACAGTACAGTAGTGATAATAGTGATGATAAAAATGTGATGACTTTTGACAGGAGATTTTTAAAATTTATTTTCATTCATTGCTGCAGATAATCAAACAGCCAACATAGTCCCTCCAATCAAATCGCAAACATCGAGCCTCATCAACCAAACAAAAGCTGCTATCGATCAACTCAAGAAGACACGTGATCGGCTGTTCAGCTCTGCCATTGGTCCATCGAGTGACAGTCAGTGTATGATACCGAGTATGGACACGCCCCCATACACGTGTAGAGAGTTTATACAATGGAAGTGCCAGATGGTTCCAACGTTTAGCACGTACGATCCAGTTAACAGGTAATATTATTATTGGTTGATGGTAAAGAAGAGGAATAAAATCAGAGAAAGGGTGATGAAGAGAAAAGAGATTAGAGTCAATGAAAAACTATTGAAATTAACAAGAAAGGAACACAAGAGTGCGGAAGGAGATAATGGAGGAAGGGAAGAAGAAGAGAAAAAGACGAAGAAGAAACGAAGAGAAGAAGGAAAAGAAGAAGAGAGAGAAGCAGAGAAAGAAGAAGGAAAAAGGAAGAGGAGAAGAAGACGAAGAAGAATAAACAGAAGAAGAGGAAGAAGAAGAAGGAAATGAATAAATAAATAAAGAAAGAAAGAACGAAATAAGGAGAAGGCGAAGAAGAACAAGAAAGAGGAGGAGGCGGGAAAGAGAAAAGAGAAGAAGAAGAAGAAGGAAGAGGAGTGAAAGAGTCCAGGAAGGAAATAAAGAAAAACAATTTTTAGAAGAAGATGAAGAATGACAGGGTGGTGATTGTTTTGATATTTCACGATGGAAAAATACGTTACTAAAGGCACCACGAAGTCCTTAACGTGTTCATTGGTCTCGAGGATTTTAGTGATCAGTTAGACATTTGCGCCGTATGTTATTCGGGAATTCAAGAGTCTGCCCACGTTCATAAAGTCAACTGAGATCCGATTATATAGCAGTAATCACTGAATGTGTTTTTCCTACACGAAACATTAACGTCAATAAACAAGAATAATTAATGAGAAATTTTATTGCAGAGTCACGTTATGTATTATGGTTATGAAGGAATAAACGGACACAAAGATATTGTGAAGAAAATCCTTAACAATTCCCCCGCTATATAAGACATACAATTTAGACACTATCGTATATTTTTCCAAAATGTACTAAAAATAAAATTATTGTATTATCTCGACCGTTAACGTTCTTATTGGTTATCAACATAATCAATATCCACTTGCGGATTAGGACCAGGAACTCTACAGATTCAGTTTCATTATTTTTTTAAATCTTTCACCTTATTCATCACTTGAAAATTCATGCCGTAGGGCGACCCATGACCCCACCCCCTCCTCATGGCGCCGCCCATGATTAACATGATTAAAGCAAATCAAGGAAGCAAATAGTTACAATTTATTATGAAGCGCTCCGTACTTTGTTTTTCTTAACATGTATTTAGTACAACCATTACCTAAAGGTGGTGTCACACCTTGGCGTTTTAGACAGCGTATGCCCGACGTATCAAAATTTCTCTAAAACGTCGGCATACGCTGAACTTTGATTTTTTTTTCAACTCTGGGCGTATACTTAGCGTATTCATAACGAGTTGGACGTATACATAACGTATTAGTAACTTATATCGAACGCTTCGTTAAGGTATAAGTAACGTATTCCAACGAATGCTTAGCGTATTGCTGGCGTACACAACTTATGCCCTACGATAGCCTAACTTACGCATAGCGCGCGGCAGCGTATCGCTGACGAACACGTGTCATAGCCTATAAAAAGGCTGCCCTCGACTATTCACATCATAACCGCACGATACATCACCGTATCAACACCACCGCCATGCCGAAGAAAACTCCTGTGAACCCCACCTTTGTATACCAATTCCTATAAACGTTGTCAATACGCCATTATACGGTAGCTGTAAGTTATAAACACGTTCAGTAAGTTTTGTGGTCATCCGGAGCACGTCTTCATACGTCAATATACGTTGGAGTTAAGTTACACATACGTTCAAAGCACGTTACTCATAGGTTAGAAGTAAGTTTTAGGGTACGCTGGACATTATCTCGACGTACATCGACTTATGAGTAACTTACGAGTAACGTGTGTCAACGTGTATCAACGATCGCGTAACTTGCCTACAACTTATGGCCCGCGTATGCGGGACGTATGAGCCATACGCTGGCATACGTCGAAAAATTTTGTGCTTGCACAAAATTTTTCGACGACCTCGCCGTATGACGACGTATACCAGCGTGTTTTAGCGTACTCTCAACGTATGCAAAACTTACCCGTAACATATTCGACGTACGCCAGCGTATTCGCCAAATTCCTCATACGTCGGGCATACGCTGTTTAAAACGCCAAGGTGTGACAGCGCCTTTACCAAAGGACATAAATGCCGGATGGGGATTCGAACCCTCAACCTTTGGCTTAAGACTCAAAATGACTGAACCATTGTCATTTATCACATTATTTTCTTTGTTTTCAGAGTAATTTCAGTTGATTGTAAAGGGATGTTTCGAGTCAATCAGGTCGACAGGGCGGAGTCCGAATTCGCAATATCACCGGACAACTTCAGACAACCGCCATTTTGGGAATACTTCGAAGGAGCGCAGAACATCTCCATGGAAACAGAATATGCTGACGTTGCCTGCAAAAATAAGCTGTGAGTTAACAAATAGATATAGAGAAGAAAAGTTTGAAGAAAAAACAAAATGAAAGAGTTATACTAATAATTTCACCATGTTTCTACTATTACTTACACAGTGAAATCGGTTTGTACAACCTAAACTGGGGTATTTTACAATTGTTTTACACAAACTTACAGTCATGCTTAATTGTTAATTGCATTTTTCGTCACAGGACAATCAGATATTGTTTTTCAATAAACAAATGTTTAAAATATAAACAACAAAATTAAAATTTTCTATACTAATTGCTTAAAATTGAACAATGTGGTTAATTTTATATGATCATACATTTTTCAACCTTTTGTTTTAATAGCGTCCCGAATGAATTCCAAATAGTAAACATTTTACAAAAATTGTACACTTGGTTTAACGTTGTTTTATCATCCTTTTGTATTGTAGCGCGCTTAGAGACTTCTGAAAGAGGTTAAGCATTAATTAAGCGAGTACGATTATAATTTCTTTCATGAGGCCGCCATCAATTACAAGCTTAACCGCTCACAATGGCGGTCTCCTGCGCTCATTAAATTTTGTTAATGTTCCCTATTATTAAAATGTGAAGTATATGCCCACACCATTTCCTTTGCTAATTATGTATAATGTTTATATTGTATACATTATGATTTTTTTGTAAATTACAAACAATGTAAATATTTTTATAATGTATTGTGAACGTCGAAAAAAAAAATGTCTGCTTTGGTTATTCAGATTTCAAGACGTTCACAATTACCACACCCAGTTCATCCCGAAACCCGGTGTTGATTGGCTCCAAGGGAGCGCACTCAGGACTATCCGCCTCAAGGAACCCCAGTGGAAACCGGTCTCTATTCTTACCATAGTTCTCGACTCAACTTCGAGGGCCCACTTTCACAGGAAGTGCGGACTGCCCAAGACTGCCGCCTTGCTACGGAAGTATTATGACGGTAGGCAATTCTTCAAGGTAATTAGGTTTGTGATTATTTAATATTTCAAAATAAATCTAGAGCAGTATTGTAATGATAAAAAAATGAAACTAAAAACGTGGGATACTGACCATAGCGTACGTCGAAAGTCTAGATACTTGCGAGCGAGCAAAAATAATTTTTATACTAAAAAGTAATTCTGAAAATTGTTTCATATTATTCTACCCAATTCATTTCTTTCCTTTTTCTTTTTTTTCGGTTGTGATTTTTTTTGGGTTTTTTTTTTTTTGGGGGGGGGGGGACGGGGGTGAGGAGTCGGGGCCACCAACCTCCCCTCCCGCTCCCATGCATCCGTTCGCCAATGATATGAGGTGTATTTATATTCATTTTAGGATCAAGAAAAAATAAAATGTTAGCCATAAAGGTAATAGTTGCATACGATATAAAAATTTGTTATATTTGAACATGGTTCTAACATACTAAGGATCCCCATTTTAATACCAACGAAAATCTAACGTAGTTATTTTACTTGCGTACAAGTTTTTTTTTGCATTGATGTGTAAGTATTATAGGCTCCATTGAACAAGTCCATTAGAAAAAAAAAACAGTAGGTAAAAAGTAACAATATTCACAATTAGTGTAAAGTGTTAACATTCTCCAGGGTATCGCACGATGACTCAGTTATTCAATTTCCTTTATTTTTTTCTCCATTTTCACCCAGTATTATTAGTTTCTAGTGTACTAGTAACACAAAATTTCGTGGCTGTGACTTAACATAAACCTCTGCAAATGTTTACACGAGTTCGACTGCAGAAAGCGAAGCGGTCATAAGGTTATCAAATATTCGTGCTTTTTCGATGCGTTCCGCAGCTTATATCAGAAATAAATTACAAAATGCCAAGATGTTAATGACAATTTTTTTATACTGCCAAATAGTGCACCCCCATTACCATCGTTGTTTCCTTGATTGAAATTTCACCTCCTTGTTAGTCACTTTTAATGAATTTAATTGTGGTCATGGGCACGTTCTTATCATAGGTTTAGGATAGGGTAAAGTGCTACATCAATGTCTGAAATTAATAAATCCGTCAGTGTGTGGAATTTTACATGGGAGTAAAAATTGTCGCCAGATGAATTGTAATGGAACCGGAATATATCCATTCAAGTTTTTTCAGTCCCAAAGTTTATGTTTCTGTTTATGGTAACTCCCGTAGGAACTCGGCAGGACAGCATTTGTTGCTGGTAAACGCCAAGCTGGTATACAACTAATTACCTAGGAAAGTTGTTTCATATTAGGGGGCCAAATGTCATCTTCTCTGTCTTGGAGGCTTTAGGGGTCCCAGAACGGATTTGAAAGTGGGGGATGGGGAGGTTGCTGAGCCAAAATGGGGGAGGGGGTGGGGCGGGGTAGCTGTCCATTCCCCCTAAAAAAAACACACACACAATCCGGTGGTCATTCGCACTCCATGGTCCATGATTTATCTTCATTTTTTAAAAATACTTTTTTGGTCTTTTTTTCTCAGGAATATCATTAGGTTTGTCCCATCAGTCATTCATGTTTAATCGGTTTAATGGAATCAGCAGTGCTACGGTACTCAACCTGACTCCTCTCTTCACTGGACAACTTTATGAAAATGTTGATGAGGAGAAAGTCAGACAGAAAATGTGAGTTTAATGTTGGTTTTATCCTCAGATACCCATAATATTTCATTTTTCATTTCATTTGCTTTCCATTTCCAACAATCATTTACAATAATTTTTGTTACATACATCTCAAAAAAGAAGAATAATAATAAAACAAGGAAACTTTATATGTATAATAATCAAGATAACCATGTATTGCAGGTTCTGTTTCTGTTTATGGTAACTCCCGTAGAAACTCGACAGGACAGCATTTGTTGCTGTTAAACGCCAAGCTGGTATATATAAAACCAATAACCTAGCTGGGATACATTTTACGCCTAGTTTAATCAGTCATAGTGGCTGACCTTATAGACGACAGAAATCACTCTTGGGTCTTTTTATCAAAGTGGAGACAATGTCAGAGTGGGGATTCGAACTCAAAACCTTGTGATTATGAGTTCAATGCTCGAACCACTAGACCAAACGACTATATAATTTTCTTTTTTTTTGTCTAAAAACGTTTTATGTCTGGTTGGATTCCCTTTAATTCTATCTCTCTTTTTTTCTTTTAGCTACGGAAAAGAGATATCAGAATGGATATGGCAGTATGCAGAGTCCAGAGGATACCTAACAAGCTATGGTGTTGATAACGGTAGCGGTATGATGGGTACTAGAACACATTGTAAGGTATCCATGACAACCATTTGTAACAATTTCTCTGGAATCTGGATTAGCCTGTGTAAAATGTCTGGAAGATGTCCTTTTAAGCGAGATTATTCAATGCACAGAAAAATATACATTTATCTATCCAGTATATATCAGGAGAAATCAAGGATATTTCATATTATGATCATGTAGGAGATTTCACATAATAAAATTCAAAATATTTTAGATAGATAACTTATCATGAATCATTTAAATGCATTGTGAAAATGATGATTGCAATTTGATACTAATTGAAAATACATCAATATTCAAAAGTTATTTAGTCGTTCTCCTCAACAGAATACTGTGATTTTTATGTCTATATTGTTGCGATAAATGAAAAAAAAAATCATTTTAATGGGCATATATCATTAGACTATGATCAAAACGTTACGTTCTGGTAATGAATACTCTCTAAATTCAAAGGAGCTAATCTGATCCTTAATCACTCCTCTCAGAGTGAGATGAGGGACCAGTCCTGATGGAATGAGATTTCAATCTTTCAAGAGTGAATTACCTTTTTGGAGTGAAAGTGTAAAAAATGCTCAAAAATAGTAAAAAATCACTCTTGAAACATTGAAATCTCATTCCATCAGGACTATATAGTCCCTCATATCACTCTGAGAGGTGTTTGATTAGCTTCTTGGTATTTAGAGAGAGGAGTATAAGAGAAGAAATCTTTGTGAAGTTTTAGGGGAGGAGCTATCAATATTTTTCTTGATATTAGAGTTATTTGTACTTTGGATAGTTTTATGGGGTGATGTTCCTTATTTAATACTTTCCTTTCCTTTTTTGCTATCATAAACGTGATTATAAGACCGTTTGTTTGACTATATGATCAATATTTTTCCTTGCCAGGCTTGTTTATACAGACCACTGTGCTGCCTCACATTGAGCATGGATGGAAGCAGAGAGAGAATGAACGGGTAAGATTACAGTGGCGTACCGTGGGTCACGGCATGGGGGGGGGGCACCATCAATTTTTTTAGTCCTTTAGTGGGCATGCCAAGTGCGCTCAATTGCCAGTTATACTGACTTAATAAGGACTTTGCCATTAAACGGATGTGTTTTTCACTGGTCAAATAATGCGAGCGCGATGCGCGAGCTGAAAATTTTTGATATTCAGACCTAAAAAGGGACTTCATAAGCAAATTTTTGTACGGTAATTATGCTGCTCTCACCAAACAAAAATGCAAGCACGAAGCACGAGCTGAATTTTTTTGTATATTATATTGACACCAAACAGACATTTTAAGGACTGTTTTGTATGAATTCATGAAGAGCACACATATCTCACCATAGTCAGGCAAGCGCTTGCTGCATTTGTTAGAATTACATCTAAACAAATGAAGCACTTCTTGTAGTAATGAACATGATACGTATCTCACTAATCAAAATCAAATATTGCAAGTGTGAAGTGCGAGCTGAAAATTTTAGAAATTCAGACCTGAAGAAGGGCAATCTATGGCTTGTTTAGGAATTTACTGAGACCATACTTTTTTCATCCGATTTTGATGAAATTTTCAGTGTTATGCTTATTCGATTTTTCTCTTATTATTCAAACCAACTTTTTGTTAGGGTGGACTTATCCTATAAATTAATATTCCATTTGTGGAAGCCCAATTACCTTGGATATGGATTGTATTTTTCGGCAGGTTTCCTACACCTCTTTGTCAGGCTTGTGTGAAGGCAACCACATGATACATGAATATATTCTCAACTACACCAGGGACTTTCTACGTCATCCTCATCCTGCCAAGTGGGCTGCGCTAGACCTCAATGCGGGTCACAGGTATATTCTCTGAAATTTGTATATTCTTCTGTTCACGAACACCCCCTAAAAAATGATGATGCCATTGATGACAATATAATGAAAAAGAAGAAATGGCATTACATAAAAATACATGACTTTACCATTTATTTTGTATGAAAGTGTTTGTCATTAACAATAGCAATAATTGTAACTTTGTCTTATGTCAATGAATTAAAAAAAATAAAAATTCCAATTTATTCATTTTCAGGAGGGAGATGGAATCTGTCAACCAGGTCGACAATGAATTGTCTAAAGTTCTACAGACGCTGCTTAATGAGGATAAAAACCTTGTGGTGGTATGATCGAAATCACATTTAACAATTCAACATTGTATCAAAACGCAATGCGTCCCACAAAAAAAGGAAACTAGTTTTCAGAGATAGATGGTTGTATCAATATAATGCGTCCAACAAAAATGAGACTTTTCAGAAAATCATGAAAACATGTTTTTAATATAAATTTGATACTTGTGGTAAGAGTGAAATGTGATCTTTACCCAGGGAAGCCACTTAAGTTCTGAAAACTTGTCTCCCAGTGGGCCCTGCTATTATTATGACCCTGGCTTTAGCTGGGAATAATGGGAATAAAATGAACCGGATGGTACTTGATAATGGGAATAAGAATCGAGTGGCACTTAATAATGGGAATAGTCAATCGGGCGGTACTTCATAATGGGAATAGTGAATCGGGTGGCACTTTATAATGGGAATAGTGAATCGGGTGGTACTTGATAATGGGATATTGAATCGGGTAGTATTTGATAATGGGAATAGTGAATCGGGTAGTACTTGATAATGGGAATAGTGAATCGGGTGGTACTTGATAATGGGAATAGTGAAATGGGTGGTATTTTATAATGGGAATAGTGAATCGGGCGGTACTTGATAATGGGAACAGTAAATCGGGTGGTAATTGATAATGGGAATAGTGACTCGGGTGGTGCTTGATAATGGGAATAGTGAACCGGGTGGCACTTGATAATGGGATATTGAATCGGGTAGTATTTGATAATGGGAATAGTGAATCGGGTGGTACTTGATAATGGGATATTGAATCGGGTAGTATTTGATAATGGGAATAGTGAATCCGGCGGTACTTGATAATGGGATTAGTGAATCGGGTGGTACTTGGTAATGGGAATAGTGAAACGGGTGGTACTTGATAATGGGATAGTGAATCGGGTGGTACTTGATAATGGGATATTGAATCGGGTAGTATTTGATAATGGGAATAGTGAATCAGGTGGTATTTGATAATGGGAATAGTGAATCGGGTAGTATTTGATAATGGGAATAGTGAATCGGGTGGTACTTGGTAATGGGAATAGAGAAATGGGTGGTAATTGATAATCGGGATTTTGGTACTTTATGGGGTTCTTTCATAATGGGAAATTCAGTATTACACCTAAAACGATGTTTCCATTTCAGTTTTTGCTTGGTGATCACGGCAAGCCGTTCCAGAAAGACCCATCTCACATCGGAAGTCATTATGAGACACTCCTCCCTTTCTTGTCGGTTACCATGCCAACATGGATGCTACGTCAGAGACCCGACGTCTTTCATAACCTTGCCATCAACCAGCAAAGATATATTGTAGGTTCATTTTACTTTGGTCCATCCTTCATAGTATACCTGATCGTGATATTGTGTCAAGGATAAAAAATTGATTTAAGAATTTTGAAAACAGTCAAATGCTTGACAATACTATAACAAAGAGGAAATTTTCATTTAAAAATGTCTGTGCATTTTGACTTACAAATTTTGTGAAATGATATCGTTCATAAGGTTTTCTAATTTCTAACACAGAGCGCCAATCCATCTTTGTCTTTAGGTGTTTAATAAGTTGCTCTCAGGTATTCTTAGCTTGTAATCTTGATTAATTCATTGCAACTTTTCTAATACACCACCAAGTTATGAGGGGGGCATGGAATTAACAAGGTATTTAAGTTTTCATTACAGAGTTCAGATTGAAACATCCCCCAACCACCCCTCCCTTCTTGCCCCTATCCCCTTAAAACAAAGATGTCTACTTAATCTTTCTCTAGGTTCACGCAGACCTGCACACCAGCATGAAATCCCTCTTCCATTTTCCAAACATTGAGGGGGTAAAGGGCGCTAAAGGAGAGAAAGCAGTGAATATATTCCAGAGCGAGATTCCGGTTGAGAGAGGTTGCGAGCAGGCTAATATCCCCATATGGAGCTGTGTGTGCGGAACCATGAAGGTGAGATCAGAGCAGTGTTTCATGGAAAAGTGATTTTCAAGGATTGTTGTTATAAGCTACTGAAATGCATGCCTTTTGATTGAATCAGACCAAAGAAGTCAATGAAATCACTGACTACTTACTCTGTGAATCACACATACAGTATCTCCAGAATCTTCAGGGTCTTTTCTCTCCAAAGAACGACTGGTGATCCTTTCTTGTGGTAAATTGCACCAAACTGTTCATTGGCGATGGTTTAGCACATGAGAAAGGATCGCCAGTCTTAAAGTCGCTCTCAGTTTATGAACAGCATTATGAAACAACCGCCTCGAGGGCCGTTTCATAAAGCTGTTCGTAAGTTAAGAGCGACTTTAAGAATGACTGGTGAACCTTTTTTATGAGTTGAACCATCGCCAATGAACATTTTGGTGTACTAGTAAACCATTCACCACTAGAAAGTATCACCAGTCGTTTTTTAAAGGACAAGTCCACCCCAACAAAAACTTGATTTGAATAAGAGAAAAATTCAACAAGCATAACACTGAAAATGTCATCAAAATCGGATGTAAAATAAGAAAGTTATGACATTTCAAAGTTTCGCTTCATTTCACAAAAACAGTTATATGAACGAGCCAGCTATATCCAAATGAGAGAGTCGATGATGTCATTCACTCACTATTTCTTTTGTTTTTTTATTGTTTAAAATATGAAATATTTTGATTTTCTCGTCATTTTCATTCGAAATGAAGTTTCATATCTCCCTGAACGCATGGAATTCCATTATTTTAACATATTGTGCTTCAGGCAAGGTCCTAATCATCAAATTCGTAAAAATTGAAATATTGTATAATTCAAACAATAAAAAACAAAAGAAATAGTGAGTGAGTGACATCATCAACTCTCTCATTTGGATGTAACTGGCTCATTCATATATCTATTTTGTTAAAAATAAGCAAAACTTTGAAATGTCATAACTTTCTTATTTTAAATCCGATTTTGATGAAATCTTCAGCATTGTGCTTGTCTGATTTTTCTCTATTGATTCAAATCAACATTTTTCTGAGGTGGACTTGACCTATAAAGTCGCTCTTAACTTACAAACAGCTTTATGAAATGGCACCTGGTGTGTTATGGAATATGGATGCTACTGTTAGGGATTTAAATGTTTGTTTGCATATTCAAACGAAAGCACCACTGGTTAACAAGCACATGCAGAGCAGAGTGCTTAGCAGACATTCAAATTCAAGGTTCTAATGGTAGAAGGCACATTGGCAAAGTAACCATAATGGGGTCTTCAAAAAACAATGCTCTTGTATTCAGATGTTTACAATGATTTCTTAGATCCTGCTTACATATATCCATCTTCAAATTGTTCTTACTGTTCTTATTGTCGACAGAAACTTCCAGCCAAAGAATTTAATCATTTTCATCAAGAATTGGTAGAGCTTGGAATAGCACATATAAATAGTCTTCATAGTCAGGTAAGTGGACTGCCTAACATAGCACACTAGTTGGGGTATAATGCTACCTTGTTACAAGGTGTTAAGCATCAACGCTCATGGGGAACTATATACCTTTATGCCCTTACTCTGAAGTCAGGCTTAATGTAAACTGTGGTTCAAAGTTGTAGTTTCACTACGGATAGCCAATTATGACGTAAATATCAGCTTTATGAAACATCCAGCCGATGTGTCTAGTACTTTATTTAGGTATCAAGGATTATTCAAATAGAGTATTGAAATTCTAACAATATTCAATTTTTTCATATCAGACATTGCCATGTTATGTTTAAGATATATTTTCAACAAAAGAGGATGTGGAAGAGGCAAGTGGATACCATGCGCGACCCAAAAAACACGTAAAAAGGACGATAGGGCACGTTACGTACGTAACGTGATAAGGGTGTCAAAAACACAAAAATAATGAAAAAAGGGTATCTATTTCGCTAGGAAAATTACGTGTTTAGGGTCGAATTTGCGGGGATGATAAAACAAAATTAAAATATTTTATTAAGGATGTCCTTTTTGCCCCAACACTTCGTGTTTAGAGTCCGATTTGCGCGAGGTGTAGAAGCTGGGGTCGTACCAAACCAAATATGGTAAGGCCGACGACTGAAGTACCCTAACAATAAAACATTATTGTACTTATTTAGGGGTTCATTTCAGGGAATATTTGCCAAGAGTATCGTTTTGTTTCCAATACTTGTTAAGGGTAGGGTTTCACACGCCAATACTTGTTAAGGGGTGCATTTTCAGAATATGGAAATTACGTGTTTAGGGTGCTTTTCGAGACCCCATGGTCACGCATGGTATCCACTCGTGAATGGAAGTGGCCCCCCTGGGGTGTATATGTAGGAGGAATGGGTTGAGGATTTAGGATGCACTGAACCAGGCAAATTGGAGGGAAGGGAGTAAGGGCGATTCCTACAAGTGTGAGGTGAATCCTGCTACCCCCATTCACGGGAATGGCCCCGTCTTACAAAGAGTTACGATTGATCCGATAAATTGTAAATCTATGGAAATCCATCAGTGTCATAATTTTTTTCTACAGGAAATTTGCAAAATGTCCTTTGTAAACAAAGGAGAACACACCGAATTTTCAAGAAATCAATGAATTTATGGACATACATTCATATCTTGAAAATTTTGAGCAAACATGCATTTTATATGTTTACTTTGCTGGCTTTCCACAGTTGCGATTGATCGGATCAATCGCAAGTCTTTGTAAGACGGGTCCCAGATTTAAAACTTTGGATTTTACTACTACTTCTGCTTTCTCTTTTCTTACCCTTAGAGTCAGTTGAATAAGGCAGACCCCAGTCTCTCTCTCAGACCCACATCGTGCATGGATCTTAGTTTCAAGAGGCTGCTCCATGTTTTCATCAACGAAAATGAAAATAAGCCGCTCAACTCGACCCATCGACGGAGCTATCACATGACTTTCCAGACCATTGAACTGGATACAATCTGGGATCTAGTCATTGACAATCAATACAATATAAAACAGGTGAGAACTACATATACAGGGCCCCATACAGGCCCAAATTCACAAAGGTGTTTTTTTAAATCATCGGTTGAACTCATGGTTATGCAGATTTCCCGGATAAATTATGCTTATTTACCGCGTATGTTAATAAATGTCCAATGCTGATGCGCTTTTGTCACAATGTGCAAAATTTATGCCTGCATCCATGCTATTTTATTCATGAGTTCACTCTTGCTTTATTGTCTCTCCCTTTTGCAGGTGAAGCAAGTGAGTCTGTACCAGAGATTTGACGTGTGCTGGGACAAACGAGTTCCTCTACCGTTCTGCGTTTGTGATCTTAGCAAGAAAGCAGAAGACTTCATCTGAGCTCAGGACCTTGCCCAACGCATCGATCTGGACTTTTCGCATTCATTACCGGGAAACACTCTACAACACACCAATTCCTTTGAAATTGCAAGTCAAATCACAAAGGAGAGCTTAGAGGCTTTTCTTGAAAGTTGGTGGACCGGGACAGCATCTGAATCTCTTGACTCTGGACAATGACATAATTGAAATTATTCGTCGTGTGCAAGTCTTTGGCTTTCGACAAAAGCCTCTCAACTCTCCAATGTAATTTTCATTGCATGTTTGAAAGAATCGATGCGTTGTAGAGAGTTTCCACGTATTATGGCCTGCGATTCTCCCAGATCCATCTTAAAAGGCATACGAACCAGAAGTCTTAATAATAGAACCACCTCAAGTAGTCAACTACATGCATCTCCTATATGACCAGGGTTACTACCCACAATGCAACATTCTCAACAGTGCAGGCTTATGATATAGGCCCATTTGAATAAACTTCCATCCCATCTCTCAAATAATCATTAAAACAATAAAATAAGTCTCTATTTTAAACAATAAAATAAGTCTCTTCTTTCAAGCATATTCTGCTCTGTAAAACGGACAGAGATTTATTGATACTCGTGTGCAATTTAAAGGCCAAGTCCACCAAAACAATTTTGAAAATAGAAAATCATGCAAGCATAGCATAAAAAAAATCACATTTGACTGTAAAATAGGAAAGTTATGGCACTTCTAGGGTAGCTTATTTTGACATAGATAAACATGAACATGTGATGTACATGTACTGTAAAATATATGTAATATGCAATGTAATTTAATGTATAATGTAATATATATCACAGTAGGAATAGGAATGCAAATAAGGGAGCGGAAAATCACTATTTATTTTGTATTTATTACATGTAATATCAAACATTCTAAGTTTTGTAGATTCTAACTAAAATTAGGTCTTTACCAAAACACATGATTTTGCCAGTCCCATGAGGAAAAGACTAACCATGTTTTGCAAGTAATTGGTGGAAAGTTGAAGTTTTTTATGTAATGTAAAGGTTGTTGGAGCGGTCGTGGAGCGGAGAGAAAAAATCATCACCGCTCGCTCTCATTCACCATTTTCGATTTTGATTGTTTTTATTTTGTTTTCAATTTTTGTTTTTGATTTTTTCCCCAATTTTGTGAGTAAAATTGTACCCCTCTCCCTACCGCTCCAACAATGCTCGGGCGGTGTGACCAGGCCTTAAAAGAAATAGTGTGTGACATCATTTCCATAAAGCCTATGATATGCAAACCACTATTTTTTTAGAAATAAGAAAAACTTTTAAATGTTTTAACTTTCTTATTTTTTGAGGTATATCCACTTTCTACATTTTCACTGCTATGCTTGTTTAATTTTCTTAATTCAACCAAATGTTTGCTGGCATGGACTTCAGCTTCAATAAAGCTTGTACATAAACATAAATTGATGCACATAATGTAGATTTGAAAATGTCAGTATAAAATACTGTAATCTATACATATATATAAAATTATTGAAATTAAAAGACTTGAAATACAAATACTGTTTGATGGCATGATTCTTGTATTAATTCCAATTCATGTAAAGTTTGCACAGGGGTAGATACCAAAGCCACACTGGCTTTTGTCTCATAGCCAGTTGGTGTAATATCCATTCTATTTTCATTCATTTTGCCCAATTAACACCAAGTCCAATGAGACCAAATTGCTATTGGACCAACTGGTTATAGACAAAATGGGCACTAGGCCATGTTGATAGTGGACGAACTGATGGTAGTCCAAGTGATATTAGAAGAGTTGGTAATCGGACGAATTGGCATTAGACCTATTGATAATAAATCATGCATGTATCTTACAAGGATCAATCCATTTCCATCACACGTTAGGATAAATACATCCCCTGGGCTACTCTCATGTTTTCTTAGGTCTCTTAGTTATATGATACGTAGGTCTCATTTGCTGGAGCTTTCTTTTCCTTGATTCCTTCTTCAAGAGTTGCTTCTTCATTTTCCTCAGAGCCGCTTTCTCAGGATCAGCCACAGCCTAAAAAAAAACATGCAGAAGAGATACATGAGAATAAAATAATACTGGGTATTTTTGCATTATGGGACCAACCACCACAGGGTTTTACACCGTAGTATAGAACTGTTGTCCCACGCGAGTGAATAATGTAGGCCCTAAGTATTGGAAGGGCAAGATCTTGAATGTGGCATAAGTGACAGTGTGTGATAAATGGCGAGGGAGAGAAGTGACCGAACAGGGTTAAGTTTTGTAGAGAGAACGGAGAAGGGCGCCCAACAGCGTTGAGTAAATTTAAACATTTAACTAGATTTTAATTCGTCATGCGGACGAATTAGGGGGTCTGTCGTATAGATATATAAACAGATATTAGATTACAAGATAGATTGACAATTATATATAGAGATGGATGGATGGAGTGATAAATGATAGGTGGTTATATTAATAAAACATAGACAGACATATAGATAGATAAGATAGATAGACAGATAGATAGAGACAGATTGATATAGAAAGATAGACGTATTTAAACAGAGATATATTAGAGAAAGAGATATATTGGAGAAAGAGATATATTAGAGAAATAGATAAAAATATATTACAGAAATAGATAGATATCCAGACAGACATACAGATAGATAGGCAATTCGGAAGGCGCTTATACAAGATGACATCACTGTGAGCCGTCAGTCGCTTTCCCCGTTCATAAAATCATACCGAGAGACTGGCCAAATCACGCCAAAGCGTCGAAATCCGAGACAGAGCAAGCTAGACGTACGATTATCGATGAGCTATACATGAAGAACGACGAGACCACGTCACCCGATATAGCAGAGGTCTTGCGGGAGAAGGGGTTGAAGACGGTTTCTCTGTCTACTATCCAGAGGTTTCGGCGCAGTCTGGGATGGGTTAGCTGCAGACCAAAGAAAAGCAAAATGATTCGTGCTGCGAATAAAGAGAAGCGCCTCCACCACTGTCGGGAGCTGGTGCGAAAGAAAGACAAGTTCAGCAACGTGATCTTTACGGACGAATGTTCCGTCCAATTAGCCCAGAATCCCGTCCTTGCCTTCCGAAAGGTAGGAAAGAAAAGGAATCTGAAGCCCCGTCCCAAGCATCCTGCAAAAGTTCATGTGTGGGCCGGCATTTCTCGTTGAGGCCCAACACCCCTTGTAATCTTCAAGGGTATCATGAAAGCTGACTTCTACATGAAGAATATTGTCACCGAAAGCTTGAAGCCTTTTTTGGATAGAAGGTTCCCCGAAGATCATCGATTCATGCAGGACAATGATCTCAAACATACATCAAAGAAGGCGCAGGAGTGCTTTAGGCAGTTGGGTATCAATCGGTGGCGAACTCCAGCAGAAAGCCCTGATCTGAATCCTATCGAGCTCGTATGGATCCAGATGAAAAGATGGATTCATAAGAAGAAAAGACCCACAACGGTACAGGAACTTTGCCAGGCCATTAGGGAATTCTGGAGAACACGGATGAACAAGCAGCTGTGCAATAGGTATATCAACCACCTCCGCACGGTTGTACCTGCCGTGATTAAGGCAGAGGGAGCGGCAACCGGCTATTGAGCTTCAAGCTCTAGCCACCCAAAGGCTCTTTTAAGAGCCACCAATGCATCAAGAAAGTAACAATGATTATCTCTCATCAGGTGTCTCATTCCCCCTTTTTTCTAAACTGCTTTCTATTTCTGAACGCTATATGGTCTACTTGCAATAACATCCCCCTAAAATCTAGAAAAATTAAAGATCTAGGGGTTTAACATTAAACATTTAAACATTTAAAGTACATGTATAATTAAAAATTATTCTAAAACTAGATTTTAATTTGTCATGCGGACGAATTAGGTGGTCTGTCGTATAGACAGATAAACAGATATTAGATTGAAAGATAGATTGACAAACAGACATACATATTCAAATAGATGTATATGATAGATAATTATATATATAGATGGATGGATGGAGTGATGATTGGAGAGATAAATGATAGGTGGTAAATAAAGCATAGATGGACATATAGATAGATAGATAGATAGATAAGATAGACAGAAAGACAGATTGATATAGAAAGATAGACACATTCAAACAGATAGAAATATATTAGAGAAATAGATAGATAGCCAGACAGACATACAGATAGATAGGCAATTCGGAAGGCGCTTATACAAGATGACATCACTGTGAGCCGTCAGTCGCTTTCCCTGTTCATAAAATCATACCGATGTGATTTTTTTACAAAATGGCGTCTAGATGACGTCATCATGACCTAATGACCTTGAAAAGCTTATTTTGGCGTTTCCATGACAGATCCAATTGATGACATGAAATTCAATGAAATTGACACTGTCAAATTTGAGATATCTTGGCAACAAATATGTAGTCATTAAAAATAAATAAAATAAAAAAAAATAAGAAAATTCTGACGAAATTAAGAGGTGATCTGTCACAGACAGACCACCTAAAAATTAAAGAAAAATGAAACTTAAATTCTTAAATTGATTTAAAATGAGAATAAAAAAAATTATTTGAATTGAAGTAAAATTTATTTTTAAAAAAATTAAATATTACTTTAAAAAATAGTAATTTAATTAAAGTTAAATAAAAAAGCTAATTAAAAATAAATTTGAAAATAAATTAAAACAAATTAAAACTTTAATTCTTGATTTGATTTGAAAAGAAAAATAATTTGAAATTAAGTAAAAGTTATATTCGATTAGGGGTGCCAAATAACCTCAGATTTAGGGTGCGCTAATTTCCATGAAACTCGGAGGGGAGAGGGGAGGGCCGCGACGTTCGAGATTCGACCTTTGGGGCGCCTATTTAATGTTTGACCGAGGGCACCAAATTTATATTTTACACAGGAGGACCTTGCCACAGTATAGCCACAGAAGTTTTCTGTGATTGGCTATAACAATCAATTGGTCTTCAAAAAGTAAAAAATATGAAAATTTGCTTCACTCAAAGAGCAAAATCGCATTCTGTTTTATTATATATTGTTTCGTTACAGCATTCTAGTCATTCACGCAATTCTACTCCTATGAGTGAATGTTGAAAAGCTTCACCAAATCCGTTTTTGAGGCTACTTTACAATGACCAATAACCTTTACCTCTAAAGCCCTCTTCCTCTTCCTGGCCAACCTGGTTTCACTGGAATCACGTTGGACTGACGCGTAGACTTCTGAGAATACATCTAATCCAACTAGGCTCTTCAACAATTCCAGGACCTCCTGACATAGCGTCTTCAGTTCAGGATCTAATTGAATAAACGGGAACTCACTCAACATGATTTCTGACACATGTAAGAAATAAGTCTTGCACATCTTTACCTTAAGACTGATGTGTGTGCCCATTTTTATTTGTCATGAGGATTGGCTAAAAACTGACAAAAAGGTTTAGGCAAGCTATTTGCTTAATGATTGCCATAATATACCATTACCATGGCGACACAATTTTCAACACATGCGAAAAAATTTGTCTTTTACATCTTTACCCCAAGACCAATGTGTGTTCCAAATTTCATGAGAATTGGTTAAAAAGTGAGGAAGTACCGGTAGTTTGAAGCAGACTAACCGACCAAGGACTGATTCCCAGGGTATGATAAAAAGCAGTAAGGGGGGGAGACAAAAGAGGAAATAAGCTATGAAAAAAAACACACACACATTATGATTGTTTTCCTGAAATAATGACACATGATTCTAATCAGAAATTTAAAAAAAATGATAAAAGTGAAGGAGACAGTTTTTCTTTTTCTATTGGTCTGCCTGTTAACTTACCAGCTTGGGCTGACCGATCATTGACCTCTCGTCCCACAACATGAAGCATGCTGGGAAGGTAACACTGTAGAGAACTTTGACCTAGGTCTAACGCAATTGCAGCCATCCACTTGATTACCGACTTCCTCTTTAGGGTGACCTGCACAGAAAAATACAAAATGAAATAAAGAAAAAAAGTTTCTATGTAGATAACGCATAGCAACCACACACTAAACACTTCCAATGTACATGTATTTGATAGTCAGATTTTCCTCTAATGCACAGTTTTGTTTTATTGTATTTATCATGAACTTTTTTTTTGGAAAGAACAATCATGTTTTCCATGAAATTATGTGCACTTCATGTTCTTCCTAAATTCTATTATGTGTTTTCTTCATTTTTTTGTACATGTGGCTCAAAGAACAGACCTTTTTTTATTTACCTTTGGAGTCTTTGCAACCTCAGTAGCTGCTATCCTGCTCATCCTCTTAACAAGCAATGACATATTCAGCTCTTCTGTCGATCCTTCTCTCTTCTCTTCTTCCGCTTCTTCATCTTCATCTTCTATCTGTTCTACCTTATCTTCAGGCTTCAATCTCCTCACCACTTTGGAAATGAAAATGAGGTTCTTGATCACCTGTAAATTAAAACAGCACATGAATATCCATCAAGACACGTCGGCTTTCATCCAAACTGTTGCATCAGTCGATTTGGGCAAAAATATCGATTTTGAGATCTTTGCGGAAAATTAAAGTACAATTCCTACTTTATATACATGTATTGTTGCATCTCTAGGCTGCAATTTCTATTAGTTTATGAGATACGGTAGATTTTCAAGGCAATACCATACAAGTTTTTGATAAAATATGCAATTCCCATTGGAAACATGTCCTGTATTTGAGCTTACAACAGTTACATGCACTTAATATGGAAAAACATGGTAACAGACCGTTGTATCTGCATGCATTGACTTTGAAAATAAAAGATTGATACGATTTGCTGATCGCGCATATTGAATCAGCGATGTTTATTCCCTAAACCTCCTTTGTACAGGGAAAATGTAATTCAAAATCGCTCAAACAAAAATTACAAGGCTAAGCATGTAATGCTTTTGTGATATTTTCTCTGATTCTTGGTTCTGTGTAAAAATAAAGATATTGATGTTAAGCAATTGTCTCAGTCTTTCCTACCACATAGTTTTCTAGCAATGAATGTATGCCTTGAGGAAAAAAAGCGGCTAGAGAAATACATATACACTGGACAATCTCAAAGTAGTTCTTGCCGGGTCATTCTGAAAAGTGAAAACTTAAGACAGTCAACAAAGATAATTTTACCTGTTCTGCCAACTCCTTGGTGACCATGCTTGAATTAAGCTGCTTACAGAACTTATCCGCCAATCCCAGCATCCTTTGCACCAGGTTACCATGGAGATAATCCATCCTCTTACCGTCGTCTGCTTTGACGCCACCTTCTCCTCCATCTTGCGCAACCGTCATCCCCTTCTTCTTTTTTTTCTTCTTCTGATGTCGCTCAGATGAAGGGGTGACGGGTGCAGCTTCCGACGTATCTTTGCCCGTTACTATGGCAACCAGATGATGCGGCTGCCAGGCAGCAAAGAGTTCTCCGAAGAGTCTGGCAGCCATCAGTCTGACCCAGGAGTGAGGGTGCAGGAGATGCGATTCCAGAGATTCTAAAAAAAAAAATTATTTAAAGGGCGAGGAAAAAATGTATGTCACTGCTCAACAGTAAAAAGGCTTCAATGTCATCTGTACAGCAAATAAGAAAGATATACCCCCTTAATCTTACTAGCTCTCCACCTCCTCCTTCGTCCTTCCTTCCTTTTTTTCTTCTTCTTCTCCTCCTCTTCCTCCTCCCCCTACTTCTTTTCCAACTCCTCAAAATTCTGCATAGACCAAACAATAAAGCAATCATCAGGAAGGTCAAACACATGAAACCATGCTTGAACCAATATCTGTGGACAGAAAGTTTTAAGTTTCCTTAGAGGGCATACTTACAGACTTTGGAGTGCTTTCCTAGGTCTCACTTACCCCACATAGATGTGATCGTTTCAGGTTGGTCTTTAAAGGTAGAAAGCCGACATTGTTTGGTGATTTTACACAGAGCCGACATGATATGAAACATGAGATGGTCTTGAGCTTTCACCTCATTCTCCTCTCCTAGTTCCTCCTAAAAATCAAATCAAATTGAATGGAATTCAAATCAGATTAAAATGAATTGAATGAAATAAAATCAATCATATTGAATTGAATAAAGTGAAATCAAATTAGATTAAATCAAATTGAATCAAATCAAATCAAATGGAATCGAATGATATCAAAAGAAATGCCAAATCAAAATTAAGTTAATTAAATCAAATCAAGCTGAATGAAACAATCAAATCATATCATATGAAAACGAAACTAACTGAATTGAATTAAATCAAATAATTCTGATGAAATAAAATCAATTGAAATTATACCAAATAGCATCCAATGGAAACAAATCTAATCAAATCGAACCTTCATTAAAATCACGTCAAATGAAAAACATGAAGTGGGATAGAAAGATACAAGCCATCAGATAAGACCAGGGGACCGTTTCATAAAGGACTTGCAACTGTTGTAACTTTGCCATTATGGTAACTACCATGGTAACAGGGCTCAGCAGCCAATCAGAATCAAGGTTTCCATGGTAGTTGCCACAATGGCAAAGTTACAACAGTTGCAAGTCCTCTATGAAACAGGCCCCAGAGCTATTAATATCTCTTCTAATCAAAGTGAACCAACTGAAGTAAAATTAATTCCGGACATTTGATGGGATTCCGAACTAATTTTCAGAGATAACAAGTTTAAAGACCAGCTATGCGTGAGATTTTCTGTGAATCTGAGTAAGATCACAGACATTGTGTACAATGTATATGGGGATAGACTGTGATAGTTGCGTGAGACAGAGATTTGAGGGGATGAACAAGAGTCCAAAATGCTTGAGATGTCTTTGCTGATGACCGAACAACTACGCAATATTTTCCAGAATCCTTGGGCACATTTTTTCAATTAATCCGTAAACACTTGGGTGGTAACATTTGTTTCTGTATGAACTCATGGAAATCATCACAGGGGGAATTTATCTTTGATGAAATGGGCCACACATCTAATCTAGTAATGAGAAAATCAATGTGACCTTCTTAGGCCGTGTTTATGCTTCAACTTTTCAGGCCAGAATAAGCGTTTCCAAACGTGGTTAGTCCAAAACACGGTCGCGTCCATGCTTACTTTCATTTAAACGCCGTTTGAAAACGCCGATCGTAAACTCACAAAAAGGTGCGTTTGTAAACGTCGTTTGACCAGAATCAGGCTTTCTGGGGAAGTATAAACATAACCACGATCGTAAACGTGTTTAAATGACGTCATTTGGTACATGCTAACGGTGATATGAAAATCCGCGGGAAAATACAGTCGTATTGCTCTATGTTATCTCCACGTAATAACAACAATCGGAAAAAAAAACTTTCGAAAAAAGGCGTGCCCAATTTGACCTCGCTTAACGATGCAAAGCCAGCTGGAGATCATGATTTGCTCTGAAAAGTTAAGCATAAACAGCACTCCCAGAACCACGTTTACGATTGGCGTTTTGAATCGACGTTTGAAATCGCTGATTCTGTCCTCGCAATGGAAGCATAAACACACCCTTACCTCTATCAAATTTTCAGGTTTGATAATATCCGTGATGACGGGTAGTATCTCTGAAAGACGTCGACTGAAATTTTCTCTCTCCGCATCCACAAATATAGCCATCAGCTGAGCCGCTAATCTCTTATGAGAGGGTTTGATGTCTTTTAACCAGTGAAGGGTTATGCCAAACAACTCGTCACGCTTCTCCAGGCTTAACTGTTTCGAGAGTAAAAAATTCAATCAAGTAAATGCCAAAGAATCAAACCAAATCAACTGAGTGAGTTTTTATTGTAAACAGAATTACAAAGTAATGTATGTTACTAAACGTTGCTGTATAAGATTTCACAATTCCATTGTCAATTTATCAACTGTCTCACTTTCAGGAAAATCTAACTACACTTGACCCTTAAGCCCGGCGCACACTATGCGATTCTCTGCAATCTGAATTTCAAAGAAATTATATTAACATCTGATAGGAATATTCCAACCAATAAAATATTAGCGATCAGATCTCATAAAAGTTGTAGGACTACTAAAATCAAGATTCAGTCTAGTTCGAGCCTCCCTGTAGGCATAAAAGCAATTCGAACCGGAATCGTAATGACGTCATCATCGGCTGTGACTTGAAGCCGATTTGGACTTTACTCCAACTACAGTGCTTGCCGCAAACAAAAATATGATTTCATTATTCCTAATATTATGCTGAACTTCAAATGAAATAACCATATTTCTTGGAACTTTCATATTATTGCATAGTCTACTCTGGGCTTAAAAAGTCTACGTAAGTGGAGGGGGGGGGGGTAATTCATTAGGAGGAATGCATATAGTATGTGGCCCACACAGAATGTACACTTGCAAATCATGCACTATACATGTATGTATGGTAGTGGATTGTATTAACGAACACTTTTCATAAATTCGTTAATATAAAACACAATATTCTCATAAAATTCATCAAACTCCCACCACACATTGCAAATACATACAGAATATTCAGATGTAAAAAATTTGCTGAAATAATTTCCCTTTTTTACAAAATCTGCCTCCAATCGAACCCTCTTTGCATGTGAAATATTTTGGCCATTTAAAAAAAGTACAGTATTACCGATCGTGTGTTTCCTGTTGGAAAAGTTGAGAAATCAACATTACAAGTTACGTGTATTTTTACCATATTTCATCATTTTTAGAATATAAAGACTTTGAAAATGTGCACGAAATTATTTCTGATGAGCATGATGCGCACGTTTGGTAAAACAAGGCCGGTTGGTAAATACAATTACTCATTATATTATAAATTTTCAGTCGAGTGTTCACTTACCTTCTCAAGCAGACTGACGATTGCCAACGCATTGAGTCTTCTGAGGTTAGCCGAGTCGTCATTCACGAGCCTCGTTGCCATGGGGATATAGAACAATCCAGCATGCTCTACAAGAAGTTTCTGCATAATAAAATGAAAAATATCCTGATGAACAATCGCTCTTTTCTTTTGTCCTCAAAAGTAAGGTATTTTTTCCAGCATTAACATGTATCTAAATATAGTGTATTATGTATGTCAAAAAGATAAGAATAAACTTACTTATTTTTCAAACTTCCTTAGGTTTATCCAAGTCCGGGGGGTCACACTTAAATGCTGAAGGGTACATGATATGCAACGCGCAATGCTATTGATCAATAAGCAGTAGTGAGCGTCCTCTTGGCATGATCTGACCAATGCGGTCATGCCTTTTATACCATATGTAACTAGGCATTTAAGTGCATCTCTAAGGCATTCTTAAATCTTTGTGAAGCATCCCCCCCCCCCGGATCTAGATGTGTGTGATTTATCTTTCATTGTACCCTTCTGCTTAAAGCGGGGTGCAAACAATTGCGAAATTAGTAAATACATCTAGGGTCCAGTTTCAAAAATAAAAACAAATGCATATTAATCTCCAAGAAAAATTTCCTACCAGCCAATCAGATTTAAGGATTTCAATAGCTTTTAACTGTTAATGAAAATTTGTGTCATGAAGACTATCCTACCTGGGGGAAGGATGAGAAGATGGTCGCTAACATCTCTAAGGCGGACTCTCGTCCAGACTCTACACTGAAACTCAACTGCTTCACATAGAACTCTAGATGGCGCTTTAACTTCTTGCCCAGTGGGTAGTCTAGTAGAAACTGATGCATCACCTGTGGACAATATATTTAATAATGATAAAAAATAGCGGGATTTATAAAGCGCCTTTTGCCTGAGGATACAAGCACTGCTACTATTACCCCAGCTCAACAGACGCTCAAGCATTCAAGGAATTTCTTCCCACTGGTTACCCATTCACATCCCCTTAGTTGAGTGAAGCAAAATATGGATTATTTTTTTGCTGAAGGAAAACATGCCATGGCTAGGAATCGGACCCACACCGCTCAGATTGAAAGACGATTCATAAAGTGCTATAAAAATAGAAATTATAATTATCACAACCACTAGACCATGGCGATGGTATATTGAGTTCAAGAAGTAATAGTACATTGTAGCAATATGCTATAAATAATGGTAATTTGGGAAATAGGTTTAATGAGAATGAGACTAAGTACATGTACATGTAGGTAGAGCAGACCTTACACTTACAGGTAGGAGCAATAGCACATATAATTTTAATTGGAAAAATTGTTATTTGGTCCTTGATCTAAACAATAAACCTACCTGTCTGCATTGTAATCTGACAGCATTAGATTGTTGCGTGATGGAGAGCTCAGAGATTTTACCCATGATGCCGTGGATTTCAGGAGCTACGAGCTTCCGAGTCATAATGGCCTGTATGAAAGAATCAATACATTGTAATAATACTGATCATATAGCATTTATTAGGTGCCAAATATCTAGTTGCCTATTCCACGGCGCACTATACATATTACCATGGCTTTAGCTCCAGCTGCTAAATGTGCTTGGTGCATTCAAGGAAATAATCGTGCCGGGTACCCATTCACCTCACCTGGGTTGAGTGCAGCACAGTGTGGGTAAATTTCTTGCTGAAGGAAAACACGCAATGGCTGGGAATGAAACCCATGTCCCTCAGATTGAAAGATGAGGGTCGTAACTACTAGACCATGCCCTGACGCCCCCACTAAGATAAGAAAATGTACATACATGGAGTGGCAAATCCATAAATCAAACTCCTCAAGTTAAATGGACAGATGCTGCAATGAACTTCCAAAGATAGAATACACCAGTGAACTCTGAAGCTTTAAGCTGGGGTGAGAACACTTGTCCACCTCGGACAAGAATATATCTTGATATTATCATTAACTAATAATTATATTTATAATTAGTATCAGATGATGAACTACATGTATCATGTAGTTTGGCACTAGGCATGGCATCACAATGGAATCCTTATGGCACCAAAGAATAAATAATGAAAATTATTTCAATTAATCAAAATTCTAAATGACTTTTTTATTCTTTGACAGATTTTTCTCAAACTTTCAGCAGTTTTTTTTAATCTTTTTTCTGCTATTTACTAGCATACTTTTTTGTCAGAGTGAAATTCCCCTTTAAAAAGAGAGAACATACCTTGAGCATTGTAAATGCAGTGGCCTGTCTTGTGTAATCATGAATATCCTCTTCTGCGTAGGCAAGCAGGACTTGTAATTGCTTCTCATTGATGGTGTAGAGTTTGACATCACGGATCAGAACCGTCACAGCCTAGGAAAAAAAATCAATCATAAGAAAAAGTACAATCAAATTTATTATTACCATCATATTCAATGCATCAACGTTCAACTCAATCGCATTCAACATTTCAAAAAACAAATACAAGGTTAAAATACATTTTGTACAATATAAAATAGACTGGGGATACAGCTTGGAAGTCTTATGAAATGCTGCCACCAATATAAAAACAATTAAAACCAAGTAAGAATATATGAAAAATACAAGAATATATGAAAAGAGAGCATATTTCATATAAATAATACAACATGATGATACAAATAAAGATAAATTGAACATTTAACAAAACATTACAAACCCTAAACAGACATAACATAACAAACAAAAAGATGATATTATATCATTATTATTATTATCATGTTTTATTTTACAGGGTAGCCCCATCTGTGACACACAATGTTCTCCCAGAGGAATCATTTACATGTAATCATAAACAGATACAAAAAGGAAAGGACAACAAAGAATATGAAATATAGGATTACCTTGAAAGTGACAACCATGAGCTCAAAGTTGTCGCCCTTCGCTGCCCCGACTCTTGCATGTTTACGAAGCAGTCTAAAGAGGGATTGCGTCAGTTGCTTTATCATTTTGCCCAACGAGGGCAGTGGAAAACGCAGCAGCCAGCTTAGACATCTTAGTGCGCATGTGATGACCTGGATGATAAAAAAGAAACAGTGTCTTGTGATCTCGATATAATGTATCAAGTATGTATAGATGTCACATTCTGTAATACTCTTGGAATAATCAGTAATGCACGAAGAAAATGATAATGATGATGGTGGTGTGATGATGATGATGATGGTGATGATGGTGATGATGCGGATGATAATGATGGCGAAATTGATGGTGATGTTGATGATGATGGTGATGACAATAATGATGACTGTGATGGTGATGATGATGATGGTGATGATTGTGATGGTGATGATGGTGATGACAATGATGGTGATGATGATGGTAATGATGGTGATGATGGGATGATGATAATGATGGCGAAATTGATGGTGATGTTGATGATAATGATGTTGATGATGATGGTGATGACCATGATGATGATTGTGATGGTGATGACGACGATGATGATGGTGATGATTGTGATGGTGATGACGACGATGATAATGGTGATGATGATGATGAATGGTTGTGGAGGGAGTGGTGATTAAGGAACTGAAATGTTACCGACAATGCTGCCGCTAATGATAATATTAATGACAATCGTGACAACTGCAATACCAATATCTTGAAACAAAAAAACTTACCCGCGTATGTTGCGATTCCATCGACCGATACAAGATGACTATGAATGGATCAAGCATCCCAAGATGCTCCTCGCTACTTGGTACAAACTTGGATCTCTTCAAACTGGTGTTTAGCAACTACAAAATAAATTCAAAAGATTTAATACAATAAAATTGAACATCATAGTATATGTACATAATACCTTCAACATTTCATATCTTCATTATGTTGACATGTAGAAAGCACAACCTACCTTTTTCATTATAAATTTGATGATGCTGATAATGATAATAGCAACAGCAACAAGAATACTACTAATAATAATTGAAATAACAATAAAAATAACAATGACAATGACAATAATAATAACAAATATATTAATGATAGTGATAATCATAACAAGTGGAATGCCTCTGGCCGTCTCACTGGATCACGCGGTTCAATATAGCAGCAGTGCTGACTTTGAATACTACTCTAACTCACACAAGATGTTCAGTGATACATGGTTACTCTTATGTCCACTTTTTATGAACGAGACCAATAAACTTACAGAGATATGATGGTTATTCAACAAAAAACCCCAACATAGCCAAAGTTCATTGACCTTACATGACCTTTGACCTTGATCATGTGACCTGAAACTCGCACAGGATGTTCAGTGATACTTGATTACTCTTATGTACAAGTTTCATGAATCAGATCCATAAACTTTCAAAGTTATGATGGTAATTCAACAAATACACCCAATTCGGCCAAAGTTCATTGACCTTTGACCTTGGTCATGTGACCTGAAACGCGCACAAGATGTTCAGTGATATTTGATTACTCATATGTCCAAGTTTAATGAACTAGACTAATAAACTTTCAAAGTTATGATGGGAATTCAACAGATATCCCCAATTCGGCCAAAGTTCATTGACCCTAAATGACCTTTGACCTTGGTCATGTGACGTGAAACTCATGCAGGATGTTCAGTGATACTTGATTAACCTTATGTCCAAGTTTCATGAACTAGGTCTATATATTTTCTAAGTTATGATGACATTTCAAAAACTTAACCTCAGGTTAAGATTTCGATGTTGATTCCTCCAACATGGTCTAAGTTCATTGACCCTAAATGACCTTTGACCTTAATCATGAGACCTGAAACTTGCACAAAATATTCAGTGATGCTTGATTACTATTATGTCCAAGTTTCAAGAATCAGATCCATAAACTTTCAAAGTTATGATGGGAATTCAACAGATATCCCCAATTCGGCCAAAGTTCATTGACCCTAAATGACCTTTGACCTTGGTCATGTGACGTGAAACTCATGCAGGATGTTCAGTGATACTTGATTAACCTTATGTCCAAGTTTCATGAACTAGGTCTATATATTTTCTAAGTTATGATGACATTTCAAAAACTTAACCTCAGGTTAAGATTTCGATGTTGATTCCTCCAACATGGTCTAAGTTCATTGACCCTAAATGACCTTTGACCTTGGTCATGTGACATGAAACTCTAATAGGATGTTAAGTAATACTTGATTAACCTTATGGCCAAGTTTCATGAACTAGGTCCATATACTTTCTAAGTTATGATGTCATTTCAAAAACTTAACCTCAGGTTAAGATTTGATGTTGACGCCGCCGTCGGAAAAGCGGCGCCTATAGTCTCACTCTGCTTCGCAGGTGAGACAAAAATTATAATAACATTAATAATAATAACAATTACAGTAATACTAATAATAAAAATGATAATTATAACAATAATAATAGAAATAGTAATACTTTAATTTTTCATTGCACAAGATTTATTAAGTGTTTATGAAATATACATGTATGTTCTATATGAATTAAATAAATGAATTGAATTGATTAAGAAAGAGAGAATAATTAATTATAAACCTTTCAGCTTAGCCTTGGAATGATGAAAGATACATATCAACCTGTAAAAAAAAATCAATGAGAAGATATGTACATGTATCTTTGACAAAGTAATTTGTAAAAAATTATCTAAGAAATGGACCAACCGATTGGCAAACCTCTCAGAATAATAAAAGATACCATTAAAAATATTTACCTGTAAACCGAACTCAACGAGCAGATGAATATGAGTCTTGGTGCTAGTCTCGGGTACCAGACCCGCTCTTGTTGGTGCTGGGAGTAATAAGTACGTACTCGGCGGTCGTTCATGTGGCTTCACGCTGTCTTTCTTCTCATTCCTACACATTACATTTCAACATACATACCAAAGTTTATCAGTGATTGAACATTACTAACAATTTATCGGAAACCAGTGGCAGACCGTGACCCGGAGGAGACAAAGCATTGGAGGGGCACAGCATTGTTCACAAAGAATACAGTGCCCCTCCAATCATTTGTCTCCTAAGGGTCACGGTCCGCCACTGTCGGTAACTATAAAAACATGAAATGGCTGATTCAATATTAATAACACTTCTTTCCAAAACTAATAACCAATAAATCTTAACGATCAGAGTTCCACTAGGTGGTGCTGCACCATCCCAGGTTTGCTCAATCTCGAGATTTTAGCCCGATCAGCCCTCTTCGCGATTAATCTTGAGATTCAAGAAACCCCGTCTCCACGATCGCAAGAAGAGCGATTCTTGCTCGAGCGAGGCATCAAGCTGATATTCCAAGCATGCGCACTTTCGATCTTGGAGTTTCAACGGCCCGCGCTTTTGAATAACTTCCCGCGATATGCAATCAAGTACATGTAGTCTTTTCACTAGCAATTTTGCCGAATTCGACCGTTGTTATGCAACAATCCTCTCAGCTCAGCCGCGCTATAATTATAAGCGAGTGAAGTATTCTTTGTTCAACATGATGGCGGAGAAGGAGGCAACGACAGAGGGAGAGAGAGAGGAGGAAAGAAATGCTATTTGCTCACATTTTGCGAAGGAATAAGATGACACTGCTGTCAGTTTTGTTATTGACCATGACCATCGTCGATAATGAGCGCCTCCCCCATCGGTCTGGTCTCTCCCAAAATCCATTCACTGGGGGACTAGGCTGGGGGGACACCATCGTTGCTGATTGGGGAATTGATGAACGCTATTCACGTTAAAGTTGACTTTCGCATGCGTTCGGTACAATCGCGATGTGTTTATGTTTTGACCAAGGCGGAAATAGAACGCGAATTGCATTATGGACTGACGTCATAAATAAATTAACCAAAGTCCAATCCCGAGTGCGTCTGCACCTACGAATTAGCGGGTTAATTTGTAAAATAGCGCGCTATTTTGCAAATAAACCGAGTTGACTTGGGATTGCAATCTCGAGATTAATCCTACGAACTATAATTGCGTCTGCATTACAAACAATCTCGAGATTTTTCAGATCGGATAATTTGCCGGATCAGAAATAGCGCGCTAATTTGAAAACTCGGGATGGTGCAGACGGCCCTATTGAGTGGTAGGAAAACTGAAATTTAAATTCCAGTCCATTTCTAACCTCCAAGTAGGAATAAAAGAAAATCTAATTCCAAATTGTTATGACGCCAGCATGGGCTGTGACCCAAAGCCGATTTGGTCTTACTCTGACAAGGTAGCATGCAGAAAGGCAGAAAATTCTGATTTTACTTTTCCTAGCAATATGGCTAACCTTTAAATAAGAAACGTTACTTTTTGGAACTTAAATTTTTTTTTAGGTTGTTCTTTGGGCCTGATGTTGGCAGTATAAAATTATGAAAAGTGGCCCATAACTCTCATACAATAAGCCATAATTAAATAGTAGAAAGTTTGATATAAAGCTAATTAAATATGAATTAAAATTATTCTTAAATCTGTCCACGTTGGGAGCTTATAAAGGGAATGTGTTGGCTGGAAGTGAATTCCACAGTCAAGCCATCCTTGGTACATGTATATATGAAGATTGATGAAGAGAAATAATTGACTTTGGGACACTGAGTCTGTAGGGTTGGGCAGCTGCAGTGGACATTGTACTGGTAAAAACATTGCATTGTATTAGATTGTGTTGGGAACTGTCATCGGTGAACTCACTTTGCAGTTGGTTTGAGCAGAGGAAGCGTTTCTGATGTCAGTCCATGGATAAAGATGAGCAAAGCCTCCTGGGATATCCCAGCATTCTCTTGGATACCCATAGTGCACCTCCGCAGTGTCTCCCGGACTCTGTTCACCGCCCGATGGCTGTTGGATCTATCCAGAATCTGTGAAAAGCAGGTTAAAGTTTATAGAAAGTAATTGCAGCAAAATATCATTTCTGGACAGAGCTTTTACAATCAAGGTTGATCTAGGTCTGGACATTCAAATCAAATCATCTTTGTGAAATCGTGAAATTTTAGATGGAAACTGACAATTCTGATGATAACTAACATAAATAGGCATATGTGGGACAGTGTATTAATACTGCTTAGAAACATGTCTGACATTTTATGGAATTCCATGCTTATTTTGCTAATTTTCAGAAATTACACTTGTTTTCTCAGATCCAACTGGCACTTAATTTTTATTTAAAAATACAAACACGTGGGTGGTCATTTTATTGGATTCTGTTCAAACTGATATTGAGATGATTGTAACCACAACTTGTATTTGTCTTTGATCAATTTTACTTCTGTTTTTTTACAAATAAAGAACACTCGAATTCTGAAGGCTAAATTAGATTTAATTGATTGGCTTTAAAATCTTGTATCTCAAAATAAAATAGATTTCAAAGCAGCTCACCTCTTTCAAAGGAGTGATCAGCTTTGTGATTGACCCTTGACCTACGAACTTTGACACCACCTCATAGCAATCATAGGCTTTTATGCTCCGAGCTTCAAGCAGCTTTCCCACAATGCCTTCTACTTCCTTCTCCTCCGACACTGCTCCAAAGAGTTCTTGGTTGAAGACCTGTTAAAGAGAGAGGATAAAAATCATCAACATAATTATCATTAGTAGTATCATTAGTATTGGTATTATTAGTAGTATTAGTATTATTAGTATTATTATCATTAGTAGTAGTATAATTATTACTATCAGTAGTAGTAGTAGTAGTAGTGTAGTAGTAGTAGTAGTAGTAGTAGTAGTAGTAGTAGTAGTAGTAGTAGTAGTAGTAGTAGTAGTAGTAGCAGTAGTAGTAGTAGTATTATTAGTAGTAGTAGTAGTAGTAGTTGTAGTAGTAGTAGTAGTAGTAGTAGTAGTAGTAGTAGTAGTAGTAGTACTAGTATGATTCTTATTAACCTCATTACTGTTATCATGATTAACATTATCATTATAATTTTCATTACTATTATTATAATCATTATTGTTAATATCACTGATATCACTATTATTATTTTTTTGAAATGAATATTCACAAACCTGTGTAAGTGAGTCTAAGCAGGGGTCGAGGTCACCAGAGGTCAACTTAGGAGAGATGTTCTTGAGCAGCAGGTGGACAGTAAAACCGAGAACATGAAGCTGAGGAGGAACAAAAATGATTATACAGTATGAATCAACTTTTTTTTCTCTTTCAAAGAAAGTCTTTATTCAATATTTCTCCACAACGCATATAAACATATGCAAAATGTATGTGATACATCAAATTCAATATCATACATATACACAATACATAATTTAAATAAGCTCGATGTGCCTCGATTCATCAAGATATACAATAAACTTATTTTGTTGCATGTGCATAGTTCGTTCTATCTCATGCTGATACTTTAATTTCTTTTGAAATGATGAGAATGATAAGTTTCCTTTTAAACATTTAGTTGAAAAGATATAATATTTGGCATATAAAATATCAAAATTAAAAGAAGAATTTCCAGCTGGTATGCCAAATACAAAGTCATTGAAAGATAATTTTTTTCACTTTTAAGAGTGTATTTTTCAAAATCATCTAAAAATCGACGAGTAAGGGGACATTCCCAAAATAAATGAGCAATAGTTTCCGTGTGTGCTGAACAAAAGGAACATAAATCAGAATGTGATATACCAACAGTTTTCAAGTACTTGTTAACGCCAAGAATATTATGAAAAATTTTGTACTGAAAATATCTAAGCTTTGTTGAAAAAGTACATTTAAAAGGAATCATATAACGATTGGATCTGAAATAATATTTTTCCATTTGTTTTGTGAAATAAGAATTTCAAAAATTTTCTCAACACACGTTTTAAGAATATATTTACACACTTTTGTTACCTTGTTTATGTTATATATAATTTCCTCTTGGTAATTCACTTTTTTTAGGAGGTTCTTTGCAAACCATTTTCCATTCAATTGGTATGGCAGATATAACAGAATAATAATCAAGAAAATTACAATGAATATCAAACTTACAAACAAAATCAGAATGTGAGAGAAAGTTACCATCCTGCTTCAACAAATGATTTACTCAACTTGTTGATGATAGCTAAAGGTAAACTTTAAATTTGATTATTTTTTTCATTTATCCATTCCATTCATCCATCCATCCATTCACTCAATCATCAATTCATTCATTTATTCATTCATTCACTCACTCACTCAAAGAAATCAATCTATTGATCAATCAATCAATCAATCGATCGATCAATCTATCAATAATAATAATAATAATATATGTAATTTATAGTGCGCCAAATCCACTCGGCAGAATGCCCAAGGGGCAGTGAGAGAAGAAAGAAAGAACGAAAGAGAATAGGTACAAATATAATAGTAATCGATCCAGGAACAATTAAGAGTAAGAGGCATTGAATAGACGAGTCTTAAGGTAACGTTTAAAAGTATCAATGGACGTGCATTCACGAATCATTCATTCATTTATTAATTCATTCTTTTCTCTTATCAGCCAATCTTTCATTCATTCCACCAATCATTCAATGAAATAGAATTTCAGGAAACAAAATTAGTCAGTGATTTTCTCTAATTTGTTCAGAGCCAATCAGATGCAAGGATTTCAGTAGCTTACAACAGCTGTCATTCAAAATATATCAATGATGAATATGTTCCCATGTAGGAACTACTTACCTCAAACCCTCTTGTAAGACTGTTCCTGAGCTGCTTGAGGATAAGACCAAAGTATTTCACACCCAACGAGTCTAGGATCTTGACCAGAGTGTCCCTGGTGATGTTACGGATATCCAGGGAACGGCTTCGTAACATCTGACACACCTTCAACAGCACACTGGATGACAAAATAGATAGATTTTTTAAAGAGGGAAATTATTATTGCACATCATCATCAACATCATAATAATAAGAAAGTTCTTGTATTTTAACACATATCACATTATGAGATTTTAACATATCCCTATGTGCTTCCAAAGGACTTGGATATTATTACCCTGGCTTTAGGCCCGAAGCCTTTTACAGCGTGAAAACATTTCAAGGAATAATTTCCTACCACGTACCCATTCACCTCGCCAGGGTTGAGTGCAGCACAATGTGGATTTATTTCTTGCTGGGGGAAATTATTCCATGGCTCCATAATCACCATCATCATCACCACCACCATCATTATGATCATCATTACCATCATCATGATCATCATCACCATCGTCATCATCATCATCATCATCACCACCACCACCACCACCACCATCATCATCATCATCATTACCATCATCATCACCATCGTCATCATCATCATTACCATCATCATCATCATCATCATCATCACCACCACCATCATCATCATCATCATCATCATTACCATCATCATCATCATCATCATCATCATCACCATCATCATCTTCATCATCATCATCTTGTATACTATCATACCTGTACAGATGTTGATCCATAGTTTCTTTTGGGAGTGCTTGGAGCAGCTTAATGACGGCTAGAGCTATGGGTACTCTTAGAACCTCTTCATCCTGGGCGATCTTATTCCTTGCTTTCTTGTGTTCTCCTTCGCTTCTAGTCTGTAAAAATAACATCAAAGGAATATTTCAAGTATAACTAGAAGATCATGATTACAAAAGGCCTTTCATCAGAATTATATCAAAACAGGAATCTCTTTTCTAGATTTTAGGGGCCTTTTGACAACCAAATACACTATTTTACCTTTTCACAGAGGACCTTCCCTGGCAAATCATTGATGGTTTTGGGTTGGCTGGTCATGTTTTACTCCTGGTTATAGATGCAACTGCGGAATAGATTATTTAAATATTTTTATTTTCTACAAGAAAATAGTGAAGCTACCTTCTTGGTGATGATCTTATGAAGCTGAGGCAGGATGCTGCGGACGATGGTACGATGAATCCTAGTTGCTATGGCGACCTGTTTCTCCTTCTCTTTCTCTATCTTATCCTTCTCTTCATCTATACCACTATCATCTTCGCTTTCCTCATCTTCTTCTTCAGCTTCTTCATCATCATCATCAACATCATCTCCATCTTCCTTGGCTTCGGTACTCTCTTTCTCTCCGGTGGAAGTTTCATCGCGGCCATCTTGATTTTCATCTTATGAAAAACAGAAATTGCACAAGATTAATGTTTAATTCACAAAATAATCAATAGCATAAATAAAAGTGTTTGTATGTATAAATTGGAAAAAATATACATATGTACCACATTATCCTGGTAGGAAATGTGTGATCTCTGAGAAAATGAAACAAAATATAAAATGGCATTTCAAGCCGATATTGGGTCTTTTTCTAAGCAATAATACACTGTCCCACATGAGCTCTTACGTGTTGGTGATCTATAGTGCAATCATCTTTTAGCTCAGATTTCATGATTCCACTGGTTCTTATATGGTGACAATTAACCTTGATTTTAACGACTTTTTTCATGAAATTATTTGCTGACACTATAGAAACCTAGCTTTAATTATAAATATTTTTCTTTCCAGGTGCATGTATGTGATATTAATCAAATTAATCAATTGCAATAATTAATCAAATCTATCAATCAATTACCTTATGTGACTGGTTTCTCCTTGTCTTCTTCTCTAGCATGCACCGTCACCATCACCAACATCATCATCATTTTCATCATCATCATCATCATTATCATCACCACCACCACCACAACAATCATCATCATCACCACCACCATCATCGTCCTTATCACCATCATCGTCATCATCACCATTGTCATCATCATCATCGTAGGCATCACCACCACCATCACCATTGTCATCATCATCATCGTAGTCATCACCACCACCACCACCATCATCATCACGACCTCCACCACCATCAAATTATAAATACCTTGTGTGACTGGTTTCTCCTTGTCTTCTAGTCCAGCAGACATTGAAAGATCAAAGTGAAATGCATCCAAAACAGCAACAATCAACCTGTTCAAGTTCAATAAAATATAAAATAGTCATTATGAAATAAATAATTTTATGAATCCTCGACAGCATGCAATCAAAGTTAATTCATTGAACGTACATCTCACAAATAATAGTTTTAAACTTACGAATTTTCATTCCATATAGTGTTCTCATATTTCAATATTTTTGACATGTACAATGCTTAAACAGGTATACAGTGTATATGTACTTTAACACATACATGTATGGCATCCAAACTTGTGAAATAATGAATATGACATATATCCCCCTTAACTCTTTGTCCGCCATGCACAGAATCATCTATTGCCGGATTAATTCTGTGGACAACAGAAATGGGTGCTCCGGATTTGCATGCGTAGTTTACATGGCTGTAACTTTTTTATGCTTTTTCCTACAGAAGAAGGTTCTCAGTAAAGTTGTAGCTAGTATGAAATTAGCTTTCTATTCATGTATATTTCATAAATATTTATTCATGTTTAGAAGATATATCTCTGATCAATGGAAACCTTCAAGTTTCAATTGGCAAACTATAAGTGTACAGGCTATTCATTCCCAGATTTTTACAAAATATGAGAACAAGCTACTTATAACCCCTTTGTCAAAGAATAATAGTACAGGCCAAATACTCCAAGCCTAGGTCACTTTTGTAAATGGTAAGGCAGGAAGTGCAGCTTAGGGAGCGTAGCTTTCGTGATTGATAGCATTGTTTAAATCAATGTAATCGGATTGTCATGAGATTATTGCCCATCGGCGTACTTGGCGAAGCACCAAGTGTGCCAATCGGCGAATTGGCGGACAAAGAGTTAACCTAACCACATCATCCGCATTCACACGTGCATACATGACCCACGTTTGAAATCAAAACACCTCTACAGAGCATTCAACATTGGAGTAATGTAACTTTTCATATTGCCCAAATGGCTTACTGCTTGAATAGAGCAGGAGGCTGTACATATATCATTCACTCTGTGTGATTCTCAACATGAAATCTCACCTGACGGCCAACTTCTGAAATTCTACGCTCCTCATGAGCAACCTCAGATACTGGGTTAGAAGCCTTAGATACTGTTGCCATGACAACACGGTAGCCATACCACCCACAGCCGCGATGGCCTCCACCACCAGGTTCATGTTCTTCGCGACCTCGGGGTCAAAGATCATCGAGGTCGCCACGGGAAGGAGAAAATGCTGGACGACTTTCCCCGATAGCTTCCCTTCTTGGCAGAACTTGGAGAGGCGACGAAGCGCCCTCATTCTTCTATGATGCTAATGATTCACAAGAGAGAAAGGGTTTTCCATTGATAATATGATATGAACATTTCGATAATAAATACTGCATGCAAATGATGTATCATACGTATATGGTCAAGATATACATGTAGTGGGCAAAAAGATTTCCGTCAATGAAAAATCTGACTTTGAAATCTAAAATCATTATCATATGATTATGGACATCATCAAATTTTTGACATTTTTCTTGTCATCATCATCATCATCATCACCACCATCATCCCCACCACCATCAACCTCACAATCACCATCATCATCACCACCATCGTCATTACCACCATAATCATCACAGTCATCGCCATCTTACCTGTATGTGTCTGATATTCTCAAAGAAATCTACTTCAACGTCAGGATCAAGAAGCACCGACATGGTCTCAAAGTGTGGATGAGAGGGGAAGGCTTGGACCAGCTGAGAGAGGATGGCCAAACTCTCATGGCGAGCAACCTACATGTAATTGTCAAACAATTGAAAACAATTGTCAAACACAACCTCATTTCCAAGACAAGGAAGTCCAGTAATTAATCCCCTTAATCTCTGTAATTGATCCCCTTAATCCCTGTAATTAGTCTCTTTAATAACTACCTTACGCTTATTTTGCTCCTGTGAAAACTGCCTTTTACTTGGTATCTCAATTATTGCAATCCAGGGTAGAAAATAACTAATTTTTCAGGGGCTTTTTTCTACATTAGGGTGATTGCAGAAATTTTGGGGCTATTCATTTTTTTCTAAGGATTATTTATGATGGGTAACAAGCCACTATGCAGTATATGCAAATATCATTCTTCTGCCATAGTTAGAATATTGATTTTCTGAATAAACATGAATATTGTTTGTGACAGATCTTAAGGCGACTCTAGAAAGAATGATCGCCCCCCAAAGCATGCATTTTGAAGGAATTTTAGGGGGATTTGGGCTGTCATTGGGGTGAAATTCCCCATCGCTCTCATGTAATTCCTACGCTGTTACAATCACTGTAAACACCATGTAATTCAGCTTTAGGGCTTCCATGTGTGGCTAATTTGAATAAATATCTTTATTACAATCATTCAAAATTTTTACACAGAAAACTTTCATCAGTTGGAGATGATACACGTAAGTTTAATGAAGTTAACCTTCAACCGACCTTAAAAAAATTATTTGGGGTGAGCATTCATCCACAACTGTGGACTTTCTCAAGCCAACTGATCATGCTGTCTGCGATCTGTACATGTACCTCAGTCTCTCTTGATCACTGGAATGAAGATTGTTGATAATAGATATCCAAAGGTACAGATCTCAGGCAGTATGATCGATTGGCTTGAGTAAGTCCACAGGAGTGGATGAAAGCTCCCCCTAAATAGTTTTTAAAGTTGGTTAAATCTTAAACTTTATATTCTTAAAGGTCAAGTCCACCTCAGAAAAATGTTGACTTGAATCAATAGAGAAAAATCAGACAAGCACAGTGCTGAAAATTTCATCGAAATCGGATGTAAAATAAGAAAGTTATGACACTTCAAAATTTCGCTTATTTTCAACAAAATAGTTATATGAACGAGCCAGTTAGATCCAAATGAGAGAGTCGATGATGTCACTCACTCACTATTTCTTTTGTTTTTTATTGTTTGAATTATACAATATTTCAAGTTTTACGAATTTGACGATTAGGACCTCCTTGCCTGAAGCACAAAATGTTAAAATAATGGAATTCCACGTGTTCAGGGAGGAATAAAACTTCATTTCACATGACAACGTCGAGAAAATAAAAATATTTCATATTTCATATAATAAAATACAAAAGAAATAGTGAGTGAGTGATGTCATCAACTCTCTCATTTGGATGTAACAGGCTCGTTCATATAACTAATTTGTTGAAAATAAGCGAAACTTTAAAATGCCATAACTTTCTTATTTTGCATCCGATTTTGATGAAATTTTCAGTGTTATGCTTGTTGAATTTTTCTCTTTTTATTCAAATCAAGTTTTTGTTGGGGTGGACTTGTCCTTTAAATAAAATCCCCCTCTCACCTCTGTCTTAGCCCTCAGACCATCTCTCAACGCTGGGATAAAGGTATGTTCAACGATCGTCACGAAAGCCGTGTCGTCCTTCTGGAGCTTCTTGATGACACCGTTGATCATGTGGCTAGAGTTATCCCTCAACGCCATGTCATCAATCTGAAAAACAAACCATACAGGTACATGTAACAATAACAACTGCCTACAACTGACTCCTGAAGACAGACAGTCAACCTGTCCGAAACGTTGAGTCTCTCTACTACTCATCATCTCTACTTGCCGACTCAAGCCAGCATCTCCTCATCAGCTCTACTACTCAAGCTGTTCTCACTCAACATTCCTTCTGGTTTACAGTCCTTTTCAGGACTATTTTCAAGAAAGAATACTCTACTCTCAAATCTCCACTTTCTCGCCTATCCACTTCTTCTCTTCTTCTATCCACTGTTTCTATAACACTCCACATGGTGTACCGTAAACCACATCAGCAATTGTACATGCCACCATGCAAACCTTCAAACAACAACTGCCTACAACTGATATTAATAATAACAATCATAATATGACATTTATATAGTACATAATATTCACAATCTCTTTGTGCTTTACAAGATGAATTAGATGATTTATTCATTACATATAGATAAACTACAATGTTATTCTTCATATTGGAATTCATTAGAGCTTTATGATTTTGGTAAATTAATGAACACACAACTTTTTTGTAATACATTATCACGTTAAACAGGGCCTGCGAGTAGAACATTTTTCAAAACAGGATTTACTACCCTGGGTAAAATATGATGTCGTTGTCATTGTTGTTGTTGTCATTACTATTATTATTATGATCATTATTATTATTATCCATTTGTGTATCACACTACTTAGTCTAATTCTAATTCATCTGCAACCAGTTCATCTCCTCAGGACCAGGCGCGAGGTGCGGGATGTTGAGCGGTAGGGAAGCCGGTATACTAACACGCAAAAAAGCCCGGTCTGGTTAGGGTTAAACTGTTATTGATAAAATTGTTATGACAATAAGTTTTATGAAACAGGAAACAAGTGAATCAGAACATACCTTGAGAATGAAATAGAAGCAGTTGTGGATGAGAGGAGTAAAGAACCGCACGTCCAACTTCCGGCTATCATCCTCCAACATCTGATTGGCTAGTCGGAACGCTTTCAGACGTAACGTGTAATCGGGTTCATCCAAGCGTTTCCTGTCCCACGCATTCAGGCGGGATACGGTGCGGGCGATGTCGTCGAGGGCGGAGTCTTTGGTGGCCATGGCGGAGAAGATTTGGACGAGGACAAGGCGCGAGGTGCGGGATGTTGTGCGGTAGAGAAGCCGGGATACTGGGCTAAGAACAAATATCATTCAATATCGTGAAATGTTACCATCTTGAAACATGGGAAAGACACAGCTGGAGTCCGTTGTAGAAAGAGTTGCGTTTTTACGCATGTCCAAAATGCACGCTGTTGATTGGTTGAAAATCAAGTTACGCATGATTTCTTATAGTTGGAATTGATTGCAACTCTTTCTGCAACGGGCCCTAGAGAACTATCTTACAAAGAGTTGCGATTGATCCAATCAACCATAACTATGGACGGCCAGCAACATCAAAACTGATATCCATGTTTGCTCGAAATATTTTCTCTTTAAAGAAGGGCCCCAAGATTCCCTTCATAGTAATAATGAAATAAAAATATCAATCCATCAAGTGTGAATAATGTGCTTTTCAAAATGAGTTACAAACAATTCAATTTTGATAATTTCAATTCTTGTAAATTTCATTCCTGACAGGAATATCTGACAGGGAAATAGTACAGGTGTGTAACTTACTTTAGGAAGCAGCTTGTATCATCTATCAGTTTCATCAAGTTTTTGATAGTACTCAGGATCTCAACCTCTGTATTCTGGAAGAAAAAAATGTAAGGAAACTTTGTTCAGACTCAGATAACCTAGAGGATTTGGGGAATACACAGGCCGTTGGTACTGCACTTTCTAACAAAGGATAATGAAACCTTCATATAATGACCTGTATGTAAAGAGAGACATGAAAAAGTGGCCTATATAACCATGGGAGCATTCCATCAACATTTTCACCCAAAAAGTTGTCAGATCTGGCAACTTTCCTTGATTCTGATTGGCTGAGAAGCACTGTCACTATGGTAACTGTCGGATCAAACAAGACTCGTCAGACAAAGCGTCCGACAAATCCTTTTTCGAAACGCTCCCCAGATGAGAAAAAATTAGGCAGTCAGTTCATTATGTACAGGTGTATGGGTTGAATCTTGGATGACACTTCAAATAGAATTCACATCAACAAACATTTATCGCAACTTTAGAATGGCTTTTCTTTGTTTTTAAAGAACATTGTGGAAAATTCCTTAGGAAATAAGCCAGTTCATAGTTCCTTTCTGCGCATGATCAAAAGATTCTACGCATGATCAGAGGAAGGTCATTTGTACTAAAGTGACATGGTGCTTTAAAATCTAATGAGATAAGCACCAACTTTGATGTCTTGATTATTCATATATTCTTTTGAATTGTCGTTTTCATTTACATCCACAAAAAACAACAATGCTTCCACGAACGACTGGTATTTCACAGTTTGTCAAGTACATTGTGCAACATGCTAAGATATGCATTCAAAGTAGGAATGCAACAAATACCTTCATTAAGTGTTCATTGGTGTTCCATTCTAGTCACCTGGTCTATTCAATTTCTTCATCCTGCTATGTAAGGCAAGCTTACGTAATATCTTGCTTTGAAATCTGCCTATCATGATGAAAGAAATGAAAGGTCATTTGACCAAAATTGCCCATGAGGTAACTACGAACTGGTCTATTATGACATGTACTTGAGGTTGATTGGATCAATCGTACATTTTTTATGGTAAGACAGGGCCCAGCAATACACAGACGTTTGTTCTCACCTCTGATATTCTAGCTGACTTTTGAAGGTACGGCAGCAGCAATCCAACGAGAGATGAACAAAGATCCGACGCTTCAACAAAACCACTCATCCTGGAAATATATAACAACAACAACAGTGAAACATTTTATCAGACAAGTCATGCTTTACCCAACACTTACCATAACAAAAGGAAGCATCCCTGAATATTTTCAAAAATTTTTTTTTTTTTTGGAATACACGTCCTGTCTGTACAGTATGCTCTACATAATTCTAAAGAAATTGGAGTTAAATATAGCATAGTTTAATTTCTGATATATAAATATTTCAAAATCAAATAACTACCTATATTTCTCCACAAAACAACACATTTTGCTCATATCAAAGAGTTACGACAAGGACAGCTCCACAGCCAATCGAGGAAAGGGATTAAATTGGAAGACAAGTCACACAAAAAATGTTGAAGAAATGTTCCACCAAACCTGACAAATGCAAACACTTCATATATTATCAAAATTCTAGAGGTACAAACAAAATAATTAATTTTACAATATAGGACAGTTAGGCAACAAAACAGATTGAAAGAAAAAAATAATTAAACAAATACTGCTTCCAGCAACCAAATAAAGTGGAGAGGGAGATTGAAGACTATTGCACCGGCAAACTTTACGTATAGAGGATACCTAATGACTGGGTAGTCTTTGATCCAGACTATGGTGGGTAGAGGGAATAAAAGACTATTGCACAGGCAAACTTACTTATAGAGGATGCCTAACTCTTTGGTAGGCTATGACGGGGTAGTCTTTGATCCAGACTATGGTGGGTAGAGGGAATAAAAGACTATTGCACAGGCAAACTTACTTATAGAGGATGCCTAACTCTTTGGCAGGCTATGAAGGGGTAGTCTTTGATCCAGACTATGATGGGTAAAGAGAATGACTGAGCAATACATACACAAACTTACTTATAGAGGATGCCTAACTCTTTGACAGGCAATGACGGGGTAGTCTTTCATCCAGACTATGGTGGGCAGAGGGAATAAAAGACTATTGCACAAGCAAACTTACTTATAGAGGATGCCTAACTCTTTGGCAGGCTATGACGGGGTAGTCTTTCATCCAGACTATGGTGGGTAGAGGGAATAAAAGACTATTGCACAGGCAAACTTACTTATAGAGGATGCCTAACTCTTTGACAGGCAATGACGGGGTAGTCTTTGATCCAGGCTTGTGTTGTATTTTGATTGCACTATTGAGATGTGTCAAAATAGCTGGAATGTGAGGTAGAAGCATAGATATGCCGGCGCTCAGACCACCTTGAGAGGAAACAAAACAAAACAGTTGCTTGAAAATAAGATACCAGTTACCTTTTCCCTCAAAAGACAAAATACATGTACATGTAGTTTGGTCCCATTCATGGAAAAAGTTGCTGATAGATTAATAATAGTAATAATAATAATAATATTAATTATACTACTACTACTAATAATAATAATAATGATAGTAATAAATATAATAAATATAATCACTTGCAGTGATAAGAATCAGCATGCACATCGCCCATGGAGCAACCTACAAACTGTCGAATCAATCATTTGAAAATATTTCAAGTTTGATCAATGTATGCATAACATCCTAATGATGTTTTGATTGTGAACTAAAAGGTCAGGAAGACTAAATCCAAGCTCGCTCTCAACCATATTAGTTGTCAAATTTCATTGACCAGAGATGGGAGAAGCTTCAATAGCTAAATGTACCAGTTCCTTTTGGCTTTTTCTTGTCCACCTTGACATGTTTCATCATAAACCCACACAGATATGGCGTAGCGGATCTGACTCTCGCCTTGTAATCAGAGGGTCGTGTGTTCGAATCCCACCATGGCCTAGCGCCCTTTGGCAAGGCGTCAATCCACACTTTGCCACTCTCACCCAGGTGCTAATTGGGTACCGGTAGGAAAAACCGTCATTGTGGTTGGTTTCGCATGTTTGCGCCTAACAGGCTGCTTGGAATGCTATGAATCCAGTGACCGGGTAATAATAATTGTGAAGCGCTTTGAACAGTCGTAGATTGATAAAGCGCTATATAAATGCCAATTATTATTATTATTATATTATAAAAAAAGCTTGATTAGGCTTTGTGTATACTATGCAACATCATGAAGTACAATGAACACCAAAATTCTGAAGTATAAATCACCTGTCACTTATTTTTTGTTTTATATCATTATACTGCATTATGAAGTAAAATGAAAAAAAAAGAAAACAAATTCTGAAGGATAAGTTAACCGTCAGTTTAGATTAACTTTGTATATCATTAAAAGCATCATGAAGTACAATGAACACCAAAATTCTGAAGGATAAATCACCTGTCACTTATTTTTTGTTTTATATCATTGTACTGCATTACGAAGTAAAATGAAAAAAAGAAAACAAATTCTGAAGGATAAATTAACCGTCAATTTAGATTAACTTTGTATATTATTACGAAGCACCATGAAGTACAATGAACACCAAAATTATGAAGGATGAATCACCAGTCATTTTAGAATTTTTATATCATTGACCAGCATCATGAATTACAATGAGAAAAACAAAATCTGTAGGATAAATCACCTGTCCGTTTAGATTCCTTTTCGTCCTGAAGATCGGCCTCAACTTCCTCCTCCTCCTCCTCGGTCTTCAACATCAGAAGATTCTCAATGATGTCCATCACCATGGCAACCACCGGCTGACAGACCTTGGGAACCGAGAGAAGGCCTATGACCTGATGCAGTAAGGTCACGTTGAGGTCATCGGGGTGGGGCTTTATTAGTAGATGGTGGTATCTGCAAACAAACAAAGGTAGGGATGAAATATGTCACAAAAATAAATCACCATCTTTGCAGTAAATGCAGTAAGCACTCAAGATTTCAAGCAGAGCTGGCAAACACACTATTCATATTGTCTTTATATAACAATCATAAACCAAATAAAGCGTTTTACTCCTCAGTTAACAGGGGGAGGTCAATTTTACCTCATCTCTCTAAATGAATTTCGCAACTGCCAAAAAAAATCATAACTTTGTCGCTTCCTTTCTTTTTTTTCGGCAAGCCTAGCGCGTATAATGAATCAATCTACATATTGTTGTGAAGCTGTCTAACAATTCATTCATGCATATGATCACAGACTTGCTCAAAAACATAATATTGTGTACAAAATAAATACAAATCTGTTTCCAACCCCAAATCATAAACATGTGATTAGTCTTACTTTCGCTTCTTTAAACAGACTTACTTTTTGCTGTTTATGATTACAAAACGATATGACAAAGTTAATTGAAAAAAAAACAATAAAAAACATTACAGAATGCTTCCAAATATAGATTTACCTCCCTCCCCCCCCACACACATGCGCACACAAACATTTGTAATCTACTCTGCTTTTTTATGTGTACTTTGATTGCATCAGATTTTATCTTTACAGTAAATTTGCAGAAATAAATTTAACGTTAAAACTTAAAAGCTTGACAAACCTAGTGTACTGGCTCCAGGTGAAAGCTAGCCTGAGTAACGGTGACGGAGCCCCTACACTCTGCGAAGTCAGCTCCTTCAACTGAGGATACACAGCTCCCTCAAACACAGCGTCAATCTCAGTCTCCGAGTAGGGATACTCGTTGAATCGGCCGAAGAACTCGATCAGTCTCTGCATGCAGACCTGACGTAGATTCTTCACTTGGTTTCTACAGAACAGCTGAAGCTAAAGGGCAAAGAGATCATTTGTACCACTATCATAATCTCTATTAAAGTAATCATTTGCACATAAAAATTTGTAGAAGCAGACTCCCACAATTGAATTGAATTGAACTTACTGCTCAAATTAATCAATGAGATTGCGCACTGCATATTATGTATGCGTCGGCATTTAAGTTCGACTTTAAGTCATAGTTAAATCTTTTTGAATCCCCCCCCCGAATCTCCATTGTTTGAACTTTTTATTGTTTACCCCAGAAATGGAAAAAAGGAGTATTCGCCCCAGGCCTGTTACTGATGAATTAAGTATCAACAGTAAAAGATTTGTACATATATCGCTATCCATAGTTAAACCACATTATAACACTGTGGTTTCAGTAAAATTCAGTTTTCCCAGACATGTTACTGGTTCATTAAAGTCCACTTACTTCATCTCTCCTTGACAACAACAGATTGTAGCTGGCCACGGCACATGTGATCAAACGGAACAGCAGAGGGCGGTATGAGTCCATCAGATGACCTAGTTTACTGAAGATTACTCCGATGGTGTCTAGCATACTGAAATATGATACATTTAAGTAATTTCATTACAAAGCATTCTTAAAGTGATTGGGTAAGTTAAATACAAGAAGTGGTAGCGATCTAAAAATGAGTTCAAACAGAAACCAATATGTGCCGATTGCCTCTGGAAGAACATGTGTAACTGCTGAGAAATGAGCAAAATAAGCACAGAATTCCATAAAATTCCATTGGGTGTTTTTCCAAACAATATTAATACACTGTCCCACTTATACATTTTTTGTGTCAGTGGTCATCAGAATGATAGGTTTTCAGCTAAGATTTCATGATATCACAAAGATAAGTCTATTTCAATGTACCAGAACTAGATCTATACAATAATACGGTGGCATTTAACTAATATTAAAGACTTTCTCTTGAAATAATAGTTTGCTGCAACTACTTTTTTCACCGTTAATATCAAAGGTCAGCCACAGTTCACAAAAAATTAAATAAAATGAAATCAGTTTTCAGGGGGACATTTGATCAACATTTAATGCGACATTTTGTAAGATCTGACAACTTTCCTTGATTCTGATTGGCAGAGAACCATTGTTATTATGACAACTGTCAGATGGAACAGGACTTGTCGGATAAAACGTCCCAACAACTTTCATTAAATGCTTCCCAAGGGAGCATTTTATCAACATTTTTCGTCCCATCCTACAACTCGTCAGATTTGAAAACTTTCCTTGATTCTGATTGGCTGTGAACTGCTACTATTGTAAATTTTGGGTAAAACATCTGACTCATATTTTCTGCCAGTGAACACCAAGATATTGTCAATGAGCGTGTGTCTGAATATGTAGACTAACCTGTGTTGTTTTCTGAGTGGAACGACTGCACCAAGGTCTTGTGAGAGCCACTCAGATCGCATGGTACGTAGATCATCTGAAATAAAGCAAAGGACAAGTTCAATTGTGATACATGTTGTTAAAGGGTACATGTAATTGGCTGTGAACAGATTAAAAATGGTCCTGTATGGTCTCATCGCCATCATCATCATCATCGCTTATAATCGTCATCTCTAAAGCCACCTCCAATGCAATTGCCACCACCATCATAGGCATCATCATCATAATCATTGTCATCAGAATCATCACCACCATCTTCTTCATCACAAGCATTCAACAGCATCAGCATCACCACCCCCACCAACACCACCACCATCATTTTTTTTACAAACTGTTAAGGCTCTATAATGAGCTCCATGTAAACCTTCATCATCATCATCACCATCATCATCACCATCCCTATCATCATCATCACCATCATCATCATCACCAACATCACCATCACTATCATCATCATCATCACAATCATCCTCATCTTCATCATCCTCGTCATCACTACCATGACTATCCCCAACATCATTGTGATCACTACCATCACCATCTCCATCATCATCCTCACCACCACCACCATTGCTGCATACCTTTGATAAGATGTTTACAAGGCTCCATTACAAGGTCCATGAAGACCTTCATCTCTTCCGGGGTAGAACCAGCGATGAACCTAAGAATGACCGATCTCCTGATCGCTATACCTCCTTTGCCTTGGGTTCCAGGGCTTGTCTTACTCAACATCTTCCCATACAGGATCCTACAGCAATGGACATCATCAAAGAATATGTTAGCCCTAACTGCACTGGGAGTATCAAAGCCTGCACGCCCCCCCCCCGGTAAATTGTCGATCCATCTACATGCATTACCAACTCGTCCACATTTTACATGGTCTACCTTCATTTAGTCTGCCATTCAATCACTCAACATTTCGTCTAACAACCCTTTGGTCCTATCCCCAATTCGTCTTTGACTATTTCGTCTCATAACCAGTTGGTCTAATATCCATTTTATTTTCATTATTTTGCCAAACTAACACTCGGTCCAATTAGACCAAATGGTGTATGGACAAAAAGGCTATTGGACGAAATGGTTATTAGACCAAATGAATCAGAATTTTTATCACTTTGAAGCCTTGTGTACCTTTTGGCATCAACTTTGAGAAAATCAGTCCTTCCATTTCAAAGTCATGTGGCCAAAAGTCAACCTGAAAAATTAGATTTTTTTTCCATATTTTGTTCAAAACCAATAGGAGTGGTATTTTCAATTGTATACCTTTTACATGTATATGACATCACAATAGCTTTTCATATGACATCAAATTACCATAGCTATGACATGACAATACCTTTCTTATGACATCACAATACCAGACCTACATGTACATGTAAGTCATCACAATAAAATACCTATGACATCACAATGTTTCTCCTATGACATCACAATAAAATATCATACCTGAAAAGAATAGGCAGCAGTCCTTCTCTGTGGAGAGGGTCAACAATACCAGTGCTTTCATCAATACCAAAGTGAACCAAAGCATCTCTAAAGAGCTTGTCATCCATTAACTCATCAAGCTGTTCTTTGTACGGCATCAGATATCTGTAGTTGTACGTATACAGGCAAGCGAGGGCGGCCTTCTGAATGTCTGCGTTTCTACTTGAGAGCAGCTAGGAAAGATATGAGTAGATAATTAAAATGTTGAGTCCATTTTTGTATTTAATTGATGAAAGTGACCAGAAATTTTATTCAATATTTGGCCAAACTCGAAAATATTTAAGTATTATGCGATAGAGAATAGGGAATACCTGCATAATATTCTTGAAAAATTCAGACTCATATAAATCTTGGTCAATATTTTTATGTTAATACAATAACAAGGTCAAAGCTCATTCACCTTAATCATGTGACTTGAAACACATGCAAGATGATCAGTGATTCTTGTTAAATACCATTACTTCTAGGATTCAGATTCATATATTTTTAAAGTTATGATGACATATAAAAAACTTAACCTTCATAATGATTTCAATATTGATACAACATTATCAAAATTCATTGACCTTGAATGATACCAAAGGGGCATTGCAAGAAAATATTTACGATCGATTGCTAATTTCAGATGCAAATTAATGAGTGATGAATCAATTTTTACTTAACTCTTTAAGCGCCATTGGCAGCTATTTGTGCCCATAGGCCACTTATGCCGGTGGCAGCTATTTGTGACAAAGTAACTTTTTTTGTTTAACCAATTTTACAGCTAGAAAATCAACACCATATTCTGTGTTTTTTTATGTTGTTATACTGGCAAGAAATTCACAATTCATTTTATCATATAAAAAATAGTGGTTTACATAGACATTTTTTGAGTAAAATTGTATTTTTGCATCATTATTTTGAAGAGTTGATTTTGGATATTGCCGCGATCTGAATCAAGATTTCCCCTATAGAAACATGTGATATAACGGTTGTGTGTAGCAATACACGTACTTCTATGGGCAGAGCAAAGGCGAGTGTGCGAAGGCATTCAGCTCAGAATTGACCAATGACAGAGCGGTACGATGTTCCTCACCCAGCACTACTCGCCCATTCGCTATTGTTACATGAATATTCATGAGGTATCGATCGGGTCTTTTGCAGGCCGGTATGGTAGTATTCTTGTGTCAAGGCTTTTTTGTGCCTGCAAATGTGCACGGTTTGGGGGAGATTTTTATTTTGTATTTTTTTTTGGGGGGGGTTATACTTTGTTTTTTGCATTCTCACAAAATTGTTCTCGTTATGAATATATGAGTAAAGAAGGCTGTCATCCAACTCTCGTCGCACTGCAATCATCACACTCATTGTTTATTTATTAATTTATTATTGTTATTATTATTATCATTATTAGTATGACTATTATGATTATCATAATTATATTATTGTTATTTTAATTATTATTATCATTTTCGATATTTTTCTCCTTCACCTTATTCTTATTATCATTAAAGGGATGGTCCGGGCTGAAAGTTTTATAGTTTTATAAATAGGGCAGGATTCACTGAGCAAATTACCGAAAAATTCATAAAAACTGGATAACAAATAACAAAGTTATTGAATTTTAAAAGTCAATGCGGCAAGGGCGAAATAAAAAGTATGATGTGTGTGATCTTTTATTTACAAAATTCTGTGAATTTCATGCATTTTCCGCAATGCGTTTTTTTTTCATTCTTCCTCATTTGTTTTATTAGCGAGAAATAATTAATATTAATCAATGTATCATTTCTTCCGATGATCCGCTTTCTTTTGATTTTCCCTTTTTGCCAGCAAAAGGATGATGGGTAAATACCCCTACACGCTGAGCTCATATGTCAAATCTGATATCATATACTACTAAATGAAAAAAATAATATATCAAGCAAATTTGATAATTGAAAATGTTAAATGTACTAACATATTGAGTATGTTTATTGTGCATGAGTCCTACCGCATGAATAAAATATTGACAATGCACGTTATAAAGAAGTTTATTGGTGTCATTTATATATAATGTGAACAGCAAATGATGTTCATTTCATTTTTTTCAGGAAAGGGGAAGTCAAATTAATCCTTACCAGATTAATATTTTCAATGACGGGGTAATTATCGATATCACAAATAAGAGGTGTAGTAAATATAATTTCTGATATTGTCGAAAGCAATATCTTACTTTTCCGATAGATGATCCATTACAAACATATTACTTGAATAAACAAAGGTTTAACAAATTATAAAGATCTAAATTTCTACAAATTGTTAGTAATTGCTACCTTCACACCCCATCGCTTCGTTATTTCTTTTTCCGCTTTTATCTTTCAATTTTCTGTATGTTTGATTTGTCAAGAATTACATGTATATAGCTTATACATTTCTTCAATCTTAAATTTCATCTTTATCCTTTATTTCTAAATATGCAAAGTAGGCTACAGCTATAAGTTGATTTATTTATTTTAAACTATTTGTTTTCTTTATGCTTTTGATAAGTGGAAGTAACGCTGCCAGTGTTTGTGCTGGTGGTCGTGCTGGTGGGGGTGTGCTGTTTCCCCCTTGATTTCTTGTTATCATTCTCGACATTATCCATGGCATCTTTACCATCATCCCTATCGTCATCATCATCAGTTAGATTACAGGAAATTTGACGCATATTGTTGATGCAAAATGTCTTAAAGTCGAAACAAATATTTTAATAAAAATTATGTATTTTAATGGCAATAAGTCAATGGAAGGTGTTGGGGAAAGAGACAGAGGAATTTTAATCTTGATCTCAACGGAGAGAAAAGCTATTGTTCGTATCGGAACCTTTGAAAGTATTCAATTGTCAAATCAAAAGACGCGCGCGTGGCCCGATTTCTATAAACATCCTGTGCTAAATTGCTTTCCTCGATAATAGGTCAGGAGGGAGCGCGGATTAGACATTCCTCATGAAAGGGAGTCTGGGCATCTATTGTTTATGACTTGGTGGAATGAACAATAAAATGTAGTCGCTATCAGACAGGTTGCTACTTTGGTCGAACATTATTCTTTTTAATGCCGAACAGATATAATGAATATTTCACCCCCATCATGAAATGTCCACAGAGTGAATTTTACCTGTTATATCTATCATTCTTTCACTGTTCAGCTACGATTTTATATCAAATAGTGATCCCATTGGGTTTCCTGGCATGTCGACGAAGACCGTTGCCTTTTTTCAAACCGCTTGCTATGTATGCTCGCTCGCTGAATGAAATGAAGCCTATAGTTTGATAATAATCAATTATTCAAAGGCAAAATATGCAATGAGGCCCTTTTCTTGTCTCAGATTGTCATATTTTCATATTTATATTGCATTATATTTTCCACAAGAAAAAGAATATCCAGCATCTATTGTCCATTTCTTGGCATGTACGAGATGCATAGTTGGCTTAGATTAATATCCTTTCATAGATGAGGCTACAAAGATCAGATATGATCATATTTGAAAATATTTTTTTCCAGAAATCTTTATATCCTCTCTATACAACTCATCTTTATTTCATAACAAAATATACAATTTACCCAGGTCCTTTGCCGGAAATAGTGGGGCAAAGTCCGCTTCACTGGCAATATGCAGGAATTTGGAGTGTATATATACATACATATATATATATATATATAAACATATAGGTACATTGATATAAAACAAACACATAATGAGCTACGTGCAGTACATAAGAAATCGTAGTATGGGGAGATGTGTAACTATAAAAGGAATGAATTATGTGGACAGATGTCACGGGAAGAGAAAGTAAAATAAAAGTGAAAAAAAAACCCGAGATGAAAAAGAAAGGAGAGAGAGTCCAGAGATTACGAGAGATGGATGGATAGATAGATAGAGAGAGATGTGAGATCAATTACGAAATAATGATAATGTATGAATATTATGCTAGAATTATGTTTTGTAATAAATACATTTAATTTTTTATTCAACCTGGGTCATCACAAAAAAGGGCTAAAAATCAACATAAACATTTCCACCTGACCTCACATTTTTTTTAGGCGGGGGTTCAGACCAGAAATACAGAACAAATAGGCTTATTTTCATTTTGAAAATTTGTATTGATTTTTAGTTTGTAACTGATCTGCATTTCCTCTTCTTGATTCACGAAAAAAAAATCTAGTTCTGTGTACTTTGCCAAGAACGCTCACATTATTTTGTGGGATTTTACACCCCAAACCTGTTATACCCCTTTCATAAACCTAATTATGCGGCTAATTATATAGCAGCATAATACGGTCGTAAAATCGGAAGAGGACCAGAGTTATCCACATTATTTTTATGCTGCAATTATCGGCATAATAGCAGCATCGGGACCAGATTTTGACTTTATGAACGCATTTCGAAACTAAGGCGGGTAATTGCCATGGAGCGATCACAAGGTCACCCTTTTCAAACGCAACCGCATCCGGGGGAGGGTGCGGTTTCCATGACGATTATCCTCCTTTTTCAGGACGGGCGCTCGTAAAAATAATGCGGATTATTTTCGGAGTTTATGAACGCAATTTTTATTGAATTATCCGCATAGGTTTATGAAAGGGGTATTAGTGTATTGAATCTGTCCGATCCCTCTTTATCTATATTTAAATACATCATCTTTAGTTTTCTATATTTTGTCTCCTTGTGACTGGCAATAACTTTGTTACAGTACGAAAGCCCGTATGTACGACGAATAGACCCTGACAAAATATGACCAAACTTTACACTGATTCATGATCGAACGATAGTTGACTGGGTCGCAAATGTTTGTTGGCGACACTGGATAGAAATCGCCTACATTATCCAAAACAGTATATAGTTGAGTGCATCGCACACCACAAATCGTATCCAGGTTACGATTTTTCCAAAGCATGTTTTGCATTACGACAATATTGACAAGAATTGAAATGACATAAAAATTTACTCTGCACTAATAATTTTGTTGCGGAATACCGCGCATTCTAAAAAAATTACCGGGTCTTGTTTTGAAGACTACACGAATGTAAGGGTACGGTCGGCTGCACTGTGAAGATACATGGCTCTAATATATTATTGTGTGTGTTTGCGTGGGGATCGCAGCTGTGCTGTGATTGGTCACTTGATCGACGACAATGCCCTTTTTTGGAAAAGGACGGTTTCAATTGTGTGTGTATAAACCCTCTCGTATTTCAGAGGAAATAACTTGAATAGCAAAATAGTATTTCATTCAAAAGATCATTATTTTTCATATTTTTGTTTGTTCAGTTACATCAATAGATACGTCATTTGAAAGGGTAAACATTGAACTTTCATTTTATATTCTTAATTTCTTGGTATCTCTACAATTCCTTGGGTTATTTACTCTTTGAAATGTTCATGAAATCATAATTTTCTAGGTTTTACTTATTGAAAAAAACGATGTAAAATATTTCATCTTTTCTCAATTTTTCCAAACGCAGATTTGAAAGGTCATAACATGATCATAAAGTCCATGAACCATGCAACATTTCATGTGTAGAAGTTTTCATTATACAACGTACGGGTAAAGAGTTATTACCGTTTTAAAATCAGTCTTTGCTTACGTTTCGGTCAATTTAGGATTCCTCGAATATCCCTGGCACTAGAGGGGTATTGGACCTGGCATAGTAAGAGTTAAGCAAATAATACACGAGCTTGGTCACGGTCCTGGAGATTAGTATAAATAGAGTACGATATCAGACAATTTTTGTCACTTGAAAAAGAGTTGCAGCGGCACTCGAAAGCTCGTGAATTTGTAAGCTAGTGAACACTTTTTGCAAGAGTGATCACGAATTTCTTGTTGACCATAGTAGATTGCGAGACAAATGAATACCCTCTAGCGATTATTTCAATCGGCAATAATGAACCTATTTAGTAATACACTTGTTGATGCAAGATGGAGACCGTCAATCAATTGTAAATTTGAAATGAAATGCATGAATTTCAATTAATTTTTGGAAACTTAATGTAATACTAACTTGCGATCCACTGCACCCATCTTACAACATCCCATTAAGTGAGACATAACAATGCGTTGAAGACAAAATGTCTACTTACGTTCATGTAAAGTGTTCTGAGTTGAGGCTCAAGATATAGGGATTTAGGATCCTTGTACTTGCTGAATAGATGGAGATGGGCTAGGATAGACCTGAAAAGAAACACAAGAAATTATATATATACTCCCAGTAGGTCCCTTCGTTCTGCAAATCAAAATTTCTTAACAGTCAAGAAAGCAAAAACTAGAAATTTTTGTGATAGGTCCTTTTCAAGCTCTGCCCCATGTCTTTGGAACACTCTTCCAGCTTCCCTCCGTTGCATCCCAAATATCACTTCATTTCGATCAAATTTAAAAACATACCTCATGAAGAAAGCATATTTAACATCGCCCCATTTACAGTGTCCTTGATTTTTTTTTCTCTCTCACTCTCTTGGTTTAATGATTTCTACAATGTAAAGCACTCTGATATGATTTCATGAAAAGCGCTATACAAGTTTAAGTTTTTATTATTATCATATAAATCTGGCATTCTCCAAAAAATGAACAAAAAACCCTTGGTATATTGACTGCTTGTAGAGTATGGCATGTTTTAGAACTGACAAATTTATACACTGTTTCCTCTTTCTCGTTTTTTTTCTCTTCTTTATTTTTTGCGGGGCATGATATAGTCTTTGCAAAAATACACATTGTTCCATACTCTTTTTTTGTTTCATAAAATGCCCTCATGGCCCTACCTACCTGTAGACCGGTCGTTTCTTCATTCCTTTATGATCTTCCTTCTCATCCTCCTCATCATCTCCTGATTGGCTGGTCGGTTCATTCTTGACCAGTCGTAGGTCCTGAGTGGGGGCACTGTTCACATCAGTCACATAATACTCATTCCTGTCAATACATAATGCAAACCACAAAAATATTAGTCAAAATAATCCCCTTTAAATAGCGGTTAATTCATTAGAACAACGTTAGCGCTTAACAGATATATTAATACCCTGGTCATCGCATGATTATTCGAACAAGTGTATTCTTAACAGGCGCGACAGCTCAGTCGGTAGAGCGGGAGATTCGTATTCCGGTGACCCGGGTTCGATTCCCACTTGGCGCGCAAGGCCCTTTGGTAAGGCATTAATCCTCAGTACCAGGTCCTTCGGAGAGGACCTTAAGCCGTCGGTCCTCTGGTTGCTTGCTTACAAGCATTCATGCTTTCTTAGCAGTCAGGTAAAAAATCACTACCACCACCAATTATAGACCAAATTTTCACAATGCAAGCATTTATTTTCAAATTCATTAAAATAACACAATAACACAATGAGAACAAAACTATATATACACAAAAAATATAAATATTAATAACAAAAATAAAAGTATCAACAGATCATAACCAGAACAGTGGTAATAAAGTAATAGTTGGTGCATAATTATGACAATACAGTTTAAACAATAAATGGTAATGGGGTATGGAATAAAAAGCCATAAAAAGTCTTGGTAATACACCGATACCCCATTTATATCAATCGTTAAAATATCCAGTATATAACAATAGAATAACAACAAAGCTGCCAACCTGAACAAGAACATTTCAGTATTTTAAAGGCTGAAAATCAGTATTTTGGTGAGGAAATGAGTATTTTCACAGGAATACCATAGGACAACACATAAACTGAAACTTTAGAAATCAGTATTTTGCATGACACCATCAGTGTACTACTTGGCAGCTCTGTAATAATAATAACTAACAGCAGACAAAAGTTATGTCAAGAGTATTTTTATTGATTTTTCACATAAAATTATGGGAATGGTAAAACTGCCTTACTTGATGAATCGAAGCAAGAGTGGCGAGAGCTCTCGAGATCGTCCTTCCGCCTTCACAACGAAACCCTCCATCGCCTTCCACAACAGTCGTCGAAAATTAATGTGGTCCGGCCGATCGGAACTCTGCATATCATCGTCGTAGCGACGATGAAAAAGCTCTTCCATGTTGGACGGTTGTGACTCGATGCTTTTGGGGGGCGGTGTGCAATGTTTGATAGAAAGATGATGATCGATGGTAGAAGAGGTTGTCTTCATTCAGTTTGGCGGCGCTGTGTAGGGCTTCGGTGAAAACACTCCAAAAAGACACCTTCTCCATGCCATAGGCATGTGACCTGCAAAATTATCAGAAAAAAAAAATTCTTCCATTTAAAAAACTAAAATAAACTAAAATAGCCACAGGAAACAATAATGCACTACCATTAGAAAGTCTGTAAAAATAAATTCTGGTACTGGAAACAACAGAAAATAAAACATTCACAGAATTGAACAAAACTTACACATACCGTGTTTACATGTGATCGACTTTTGGTTCAGAACCAAAAGTCGATGCAAAATTGGCTTTTGGTTTATCTTGCACTCCGTTTACACGCTGCATCGGCTCAAAGTTCAGAACCAGCTTTTGGGGCAAAAAACCTGAAATGATCCGTGCACCAACAATATATGTCATAATAAAGACAACGCTGGATCCGTGCGCTTAATGATAAAGTAAATGAAATGCGTGCCAATCAGATGCAGAATCGGCTTTCTGTTTACACGTAGTAAAAAAGCTGATTCTGCATCGGCTCGCGGTTCTGAACCTTCTACTTTGGTGGTGCAAAATTGCCGATTCTGAACCGAGAGGCGATGCAAGTTAATCAAGTTTACATGCAAAACAAAAAAGCCGATTCTGCATCGGCTCGCGATTCAGAACTTCAAGCCGATCACATGTAAACACGGGAACAGAATTACAAAAACTATAGAGAAAGATATCTGTAAAATGATTTTTCAGGAAAGTGTATGATTAAAGAGTAATGAGCAGTTGAAGATCAGATAAATAACTGAAAAAAGGCCATCTATTTATACAGTTTAATTTTCTTACTTGATAAGGTCAGCCACTGGCTCCCATAAGAGCTGGAAGTTGATGTACAGTTGTCCAAGTAGGAACTTCAAAGGAACCTAGATTAATAATAATTCAATATGAGCACAAAAAAAAATACAAATAACCTCTTGAAAATATTTGAAAATTCTCACCCTAGTTCCTAACCCTAACAAACCATAGGTCACCGGAAAACTGATTTATAGATAAGTCTATGATTTTCCTCCGCCTCTGCTTCTATTCATTCTCCTTTTCCTATTTTTTCCATTTCCTCTTCTCCTTCAACTTCACAATCATCATCATCATCATCACCACCACCACCACCATCATCATCATCATTATCATCATCACCACCACCACCACCACCATCATCATCATCACCAAAAACATCATCATCATAATACCATATTCTCCATCATCATCATCATTACATCTTTTTCATGTACTACATAATCAAACTTTTTGTGTGTTTCTGTAGCTATAACTTGCATATTTTTATTTGTGGTTCAATTAATATATCCTTGAACAAATACAAACCCATCATCATCATCATCATCAAACAGAAACTAAAGTAAAATGAGCAAATCAATGATATATAGGGTACAAACCTTTTCAAATCCTTTTGGTATATTGTTCTTCACGGTGTTATACTGTAAATGACCCAAACACTTGAGCTTCTCACGGTACTTATCTACCGTTACCGGAGCCTCTTCAGCTTCCAGGCAAAGTCTGAAGACTGATACTGGTGGCATTGTCTGAAATTAGAAACCAATTACAAAATGTGGATTATCAGGCATTAAAGACAGTCACAAACCTTTTACAGGGCCAAAATAGTGGTATTGTCTGAAATTAGAAACCAGTTACAAAAAACAATTACAGAATGTGGACTATCAGACATTAAAGACAGTCTAGAACCTTTTCCAGGTCTTAAATCTGACACTACAGTACATGAACCCAAGGATCAGGGGTTGATATAATTTGCATATTCCAGCTGTAATTTTTAACTAAATTTGGGAGGCTATTTATTGTATTTGATTTACTAATATTAAGAGTAAAACAACCAATACATCATCAGTCTGTCATCTGTAGAAAATTTTCTCAGTAGATCTTGGGGCATCTACAGAAAGATGATCACCCCAAAGGCCAAAAAGCATTCCATTTGGGGAATTTAAGTGATGATTTGAGCTGATATAACATGTCGCTCCCAAATATTTCATAGGCTGCCTGGCTAAGATAAAGTGGAGAGGAATTCCCACCAATTAAGCTGAAGTACAAGCAAGAGCTTGGATCTTGACTCTCACTAGCTGGTCTTACGTGCTGGATCCTAATGTAAGATTTAGTCAGTCGAGGGGAAAGTGCGCAACCTGACATATTCTATTGTATGTAAACTTTCTTTATTACGGAAATAAATACTAGTACTACTACTACTACTACTACTACTACTACTACTTCTACTACTAGTACTACTACTACTACTACTACTACTACTACTACTACTACTACTATTACTACTACTACTACTACTACTACTTACAACTAACTACTACTACTACTACTACCACCACTACTACTACTGCTACTACTATTACTATTACTACTACTACTACTACTACTACTACTATTACTACTACTACTACTACTACTACTACTACTACTTACTACTAACTACTACTACTACTATCACTTGATTAATCAGTGTCTTTTCAAGTTCTTAATAGCAAAGACAGTTGATAAAATATTTCTTTAAAAAAGTTTCAACATAAATTGCAATTTTTTTCACAACAATGCTTACCTGGTCTTCGATAGCTGGCAAGACAACAGGAAACTTGTCAAGTATTCTTAGAGTAAGCCGACGAACCTGTAAGTAGGAAATTTCTATATCAATATCTCCCCATTGCATTTGTCATGTTATACAAAAACACCAAATCCCTTCAAAGGCATCGGTTAATACTACGAACTAAGGTCTCATTTACCAAAAAATATCCTTAAATTTAGTATTGTTCTAATGAACAACAATTAAATAATACCCAGGATAAAAAAAAATTATTTATGAATGCACTTTCCATAAATCTTAAAGATAGATGCCATTTGTGGTCTTTTTCCAAGTAATAACAATACACTGTCCCACATATGCTTATTTGCTGGGGCCGCAGAACGGGGGTGGGCTGTGAGAGCTTCAGTCCCTTCAGATCACGGCCGCCAAACGCCACAAAAAATTGCACTCTCGTGGACCAGATGTAAACTAAAAGACTTTGTAGAAAAATTTTCAAAATATAAATTTATAGGTTCTTTAATTATGCTAAAAAGCGAATTGAATTCGCCCCTAATTTTTTTGGGTATGTTTTTGCCTTTAACTTACTTTACATAGCTAGCAAAATGGTATTTTTGTGAAAGTATAAATGTTTACATTTTAAACAAATATCTACCCAAAAATTGCTTTGACATAATTAATTTCCTATGAATTGTATTGTTCTGAACATATTTAAGTATTTCTTTCTTTTTTCAAACCTTGGTTTTTGTTTTTATTCCAAAGCACTTTGTAGTGGACCCTTTTGTGATCATACATACCATAAAATAAATCCATTCAAAAGGTAAAAATAATTATACAATTATGATTTTTGGTTGAAAACCACTTTGCACTGACCTTGTACACAGAATCCCATTTTTGAGCAATTTGGGGTCTGACATGCGCCTACAAAATGTAGCATAATTTTAGAACTGCATACCCGGTTGTCGCTAATTTGGTATCAAAAGATGTGCAATACTTGAAAGTAAAAAGTCGGTAAGTCGCGCAGTAAAAAAATTTCGGCCAGTGGTGTAGTGACAAAATATGTTGAGGGGGTCAAATTAAACTAGTAAACTTTATTGTACACATGTAATGAGTGCTTACCTGACTATGTGGTAATGATAGGTTCTGTTCCAGTACTTCATAAAGAGATGTTAAAGTATCAGAAGTCAGGATTTCATCATCATCCATCTTAGAACACAGGCTAAGAAAACAATCTACAGCTAGGAGGACGGACGGTGAGGACGGGTGACGTCTAAAAGAACAAGAAATCAGTGGTAACATGATCATCACAAAACATTTTCAGAATAAACATTTATTGGGCGATTCCTTAAGTGTTGTATGGGACAATTAGACAACAATATCTAGTCTCTTAGCTGATTTTTGAGCAATAACAATTCATTCTTTGTCAATAATAAAGTTATAGTGGGTGGTCATGTGAAAAAAATGATTACCAAACAAAAAATGTTTGGTTATGGGTGAATTACAGGTGAAAATGTGTCGTACAGGACTCAGAAATGTCCTGTACGACACGCATTTTAACCTCTAATTTACCCGTGGACAAGATATTTTTGTTGGTTGTCATTTTTTTACATGACTACCCAGTAGTACGTAATTATTACCACAAAATACATAGAAGTTCCTCGTTTGTTTGGACAGCAGGTTGAAAAATGTTGTGAAAATGGCTGATTTTTCTAGCATGGAATCGTCCTTTCACTAATCATATTCATACTAGTTTATATAATGCTTACACTTACATGTACGTCATCAGAAATAACCCTAAGATAGTAAAGAGTCTAAAGTGTCAATGAAAGTGGATGTAAACATGTCATCTAATAGACCAGTTCGTAGTTACTTCATGGACAATTTTGGTCAAATGACCTTTCATTTATTTCATTATGATAGGCAGATTTCAAAGCAAGATATTACGCAAGCTTGCCTTACATAGCAGGATGAAGAAATTGAATAGGCCAGGTGACTAGAATAGCACACCAATGTACACTTTATGAAGGTATTTGTTGCATTCCTACTTTGAATGCATATCATGCACAATGTACTTGGGAAACTGTGAAATACCAGTCGTTCGTGGACGCATTGTTATTTTTTGTGGATGTAAATGAAAATCACAATTCAAAAGAATATATGAATAATCAATACATCAAAGTTGGTGCTTATCTCATTAGATTTTAAACCGCCATGTCACATTGGTACAAATGACCTTCCTCTGATCATGCGTAGAATCTTTAGATCATGTGCAGAAAGGAACTACGAACTGGCTTATTATCATTAAGTGTGGCGACATCAGATTATGATCATGAAATAAAGCATAAAGGTCCTTGAACCTTGAAGAGTAATCCCTTTCAGCAGCTTCAAAGCTATCCCAGGATAAAAACATTCTGTGTATCAGTGCGAGGTGCCATGGTGAAGTACAGTGTAAGTTGAAATTCCACTTACATGGACATTAAAAGTGAGTGTGCACCGTGCACAAACCATGCCCAAAACCACATCCCTCGCAGAGTATCATAACTGTTCAAATAATACTTTTTCTTACCAGACAGATTAAAAAGCCTCTTTCAAATAATATTGACAAACAATTCTATTTCCATTCTTTTAATAGCACACCCAAACAATTTCATATTCTCTTTGTTTTAAGAGAGTCCCATCGCTGTTGCTTATCCGTAGTGGAAGTATAGCATAAATGCACAAGAAGCAAGAACAGTGCAGTCGTATTAGGGTTAAGTAAATGAAATGTGAGCAATGACGGGACATACTTAACAAGAGCCATGATTCTATCTACACCCAGGACTGAACTGGGTGAGTCTGATCTGGTCAGAAGGAGACTCTGGATGGCTTGTGAGAGGATGTATAACTTGGTTTCTAGGAGAAAATAAAAAAAAATAAGAAGTATTACAACAACATTGAAGACAAAAAATTAGTATTACAACACATTTACTAAAGAAAAAAAAATATATTACAACCCTACAGAAGAAAATTAGTATTTCAACAACATTATTGAAGAAACAAAAATTGTATTACAACCCTATTATTAAAAAAGAAAATAAGTATTACAACACTATCATTTAAGACAAAAAATATGGTATTACAACACCATTATTGAAGAAAAAACATTAGTATTACAACAAAAATTTATGAAAATACATAATTTCTTTTAATATTTTGAAAATAAATGGGACATGATTCAAGGCAATCAGATCTCACCCTTTACCTGGATATTATAAAAGAGACCACCAAAAAGAAGGTAGACCAAAAGCCAATTGGCAGTATTTGCTCCATCATCACTCATCACTTCTTCAACTTAGTCGTTTTAACCAAATTAAATGAAGAAGAGAGTTGCCCAATGTCAAATTCTATACTTTCAATGCCAAAGTCAGTTCCTAGCCTTGAAATAGGTATTTTCTCAGATGATACTTCATCCGAAGAGTGATTAATCTGCAGATAAAGCAGAGTCAAACTTACCTTCCTTTTGTGGTGTTAATTTCAGAGCAGCCTCAAGAAGATGCAACACAACATCCTGGAGCTTCTTACAGCATTCTGACTTATCCACAGGTCTGTCAAATAATACAAATAGTACATTTTATTGAACCCTTTGAGTTATCAAGAGGTCTGTCAAATTATACAAATAGTATATTACATGGAACTGTGTGTTTTACTCATAGGTCCGTCTCTTTTAGCTTTTGTTTAACCCTATCTAGGCCGGGGGGGGGGGCCTCGGAGGCCCCCCCTCAACGAATCGCGCGATATTTTCGCCGTGCGAAATTTTTTGACCACGCCGCTTGCTGAGTTTTTTCCTTTCAAGTCTTGCGCAACTTTTGAGACCAATTTTGCGTCACCCGGGTATGTGGTTCCGAAATTACACAACATTATGTAAGTGCATGTCAGACCGAAAATTGCTCAAAAACGTGATTTCGTGTACAAAGTCAATGCAAATTGTGTTTTCAACCAAAATTCATAAATGTATGATTATTTTTAGTTTTGCCAGTCTAAATGTATTCATTTTATGATTTTTATAATCACAGAAGAGTCCCCAACAAATTTCATTGAAAAAACAATGAAAAACAAAAGGTCAAAAAAACAAAGAAATACATAAGAAATTGCAAAAAACAATATAATACATAAGAAAATGATTTGATATCACAATTTTTTTCATGTACTCTTGCTAAGGACACCACAAAGAGTTTCTATACCAAAAATTAGTACATTTGGAGCTTTATTTAGGGAGTTAGAGGAAAAAGTATGATTTCGCATACTAATTACGCATAAATTAGCATAATCACTTAATAGCGATTCGCATGAAATAAATTACTATACAATCTTGTAGATTATGTCCCAGACAACCCGCGTGCCAATTTTCGGCGTGATCGCGCGGTCGACGGCCGAGATCTTAGGGGGGGGCCTGGGAGGCCCCCCCCCCCCGGCCATAGGAACTCCCAAAATACCCCGGCCTAGATAGGGTTAACCGTAAGAGCCGGGTTATATCGCACGGTGGATTAATCGCGAAAACATATTGTATGGAGATGGAAGACTGTTTACTCAGATGAAAAGATCGAGGTCTACAGGATTACCTCACCTCATAACATGATGATGACAAAAAAATATGAGCATTATGCTCCATCAGACATTGCATGTAGTCATTGTGCTTAATATTTTGATATTTCATCCTCTCACCTGACATGAGGAATGCAGACGAGAGCAGCCCAGAGATGAGATTCCTTATAGTCCTCATGACAGTGAAGGAACGATGTAAGGTAGGCTGGTACACTCCTTGCACTGTCTTTCTCCTTCTTCCCTTGTTTCCTCTTGGCCTTACTGCATGAAATACATGTAAATATAAACATGATTGTATAAAACAAATAATGCACCACACTGAGGGCGCTAGTAATAATTATACACAAGTAAGGTAGCCTGGTACACTCCGTGCACTGTCCTTCTCCATCTTCCCTTGTTTCCTCTTGGCCTTACTGCATTACATTCATGTACATATAAACATGATTGTATAAAACAAATAATGCACAGCAATGAGGGCATTAGTAAGAATTATATGCACGAGGTACCGTACCATAAATAACATGTTTGTTCAATGTAGATACTAGCCTTTACCTGGGCCCCGTCTTACAAAGAGTTACGATTGATCCAATCAATCTCAAGTATATAGAAATCCATCAATGTCATGATATTTTCATACATGATATTTGCAGTGTCCTTCATAAACAAAGATAAGCACACTGAATTTTCAAGGAATACTTTGAATGTATGAATAATCATCACATCCTAGAAAATTGTTTGAACAAGCATGCATTTTAAATGTTGATGTTAATGGCTGTCCATAGTTGTCACTGATCGGATCAATCGCAACTCTTTGTAAGACAGGGACCAGAGGTATTGCTAACGTTTCATGCAACAGCATCAGATTCATTAAGGCAAAGGCAAGCCTAGATATGGATACCTGATGTGTATTTGTCGGCTGAAGTCTACCGGGTACGGACTGTAGTCGACGATGTCTTCTCCCACCGTCACAGACGTCCGCTTGGTGGTAACAAGATCAGCCAATGTTAGAAACATCGTCTCCATGGTAACAGTATCCTGAGCAGCCATCTTGGAATGACAGTATTCACAAAATGCGGGTAGAACATCCTGCAAACAAGGCATCCATAATAAAAGGAAAAGATTTTCAAACTCTTGTTGGAATGCTCCCAAGGGATTGTGGGAAAAAAAAGCATATATTGTGTGCAGGAAGCCACGATCCAATAACAGGGTAATAATCTGGTAACACTACCTTTGCTTCTGGGACTATTGCTCCAGGCTTTATTTCATCTCAGATGTAGGGTTAGGGTTGCAATAGGGTTTCATTTCAGATTTAGGGTAAGGTTTAGGATAGGGTATTAATAATAGCAAGGCCCGGAGGGAGAACAGTCTTTCGAAACTGAAGTGGCTACCCTGGGTAAGTATACATGTACCTTTACAATTAATACCTCTACAGCTCTGTTTTCATAAAGTCAAATCAAGATAAACAAATAAACTTACACACATACAGTGGTGCTTAAAAGTTAGTGAACCAAAACAAGAAAATGAACAACACTTTTAAAAGAGTTCAAGCTCTGCCATGTTTTAGATATATAATTGTGAAGTCAGGTGACAAAATATCATATTCGATCAAGTTATCTCTGGTCTTGCTCAACATTGTAGTATTTTTGTCTTCATTCAACACTCAGCATGAAGGTGTGCATTTTGTGGTGGGATTCATTAACCTTCAAAAGATAAATGGTATTTCAAGCACCACTGTAACTATATGGTTACAACACTGTACCTCTTCAAAATTATCGATGTGAAAAACCGAGCGGCTGAACTCAAAGACAAGCTGACTGCTGTAATTGCTCCGATATACCTACAGAGAAAAAGACGATGGCAAAGAGGTATATTACTAATTGGTCTGTGACTGCTTTATCTACTTTGTTTGGTTCATGGGAAAAAAATTATATGGAGGCTGGGTCAGGATGCATGTGTATCTCTGCACCCATGTATTGATAGCTGGATGCAGGCTTGAAAGTATTCACATGCATCCAGATCAAGGCTGGGGTTACGTTCATATACATAATTTGCGCCCTTTTCTTTGATAATTTTTGTTTGCATTATGCTATATTTTGTTTATGTTATTGTGATAATTGAATCATTCTTACTGTCTTTCTGTATATTTAATATTTTGTTAATTTGTGATTGTAAAGTGCATAGAGAACAATTCTAGTTATTATGCGCTTAATGAATATCCTTTAGAATTATTAGTATTATTATTAGTGCACATCCCCAACTTATGGGGCCTGTTTCATAAAGGACTTGAAACTGTTGTAACTTTGCCATTATGACAACTGCCATGGTAACCATGATTCTGATTGGCTGCTGAGCCCTGTTACCATGGTAGTTACCATTATGGCAAGGTTACAACAGTTGTAAGTCCTTTATGAAATGGAGCCCAATTACATGTATATCAGGATGATATACCTGCAGGTTACTGTGATTCAGTTCACTTTCACCTCCCTGGTAAAGGAGATGCCAAACAAAACAAGGATGAAAAACATTAATAATAGGTTGCCATGGCGAAAATGAAAGAGCGTGTAGTAGTTTCATGGTACACCATGTATCATTTTATGGGCATGTGTTGAAAATACGGACCATCCAAACTTAATGCTTCGACAAGTGTGTTCTTGCCGTTTTCAAGAGAATAATTATACATGTAAGTGCTTACCGAATCAACAAGAGCAGTGGTATCTTCATGGTGTAGATTTCCGTTGGTTGCTTGCAGTAGGCTGGAGACAAGACTAAGCGACGTCTTCCCATAGGCTTCTGGCAGTGATTGCTGCTTCACAGCTTCTACAGCATACTATATAACATACAACAAAATTTGAAAAAAGCAGGCTATGTCAGTTAGATATAAGGTAAGGTTTCGAGCAGTAGAAATGTGGCTCTTGAAGTAATCAAAGATCATTCCCAAAAAGGCTTTAAAGGGAAATGAAGCCTTTGGAACAAGTAGGCTTGCGTCGAATCAGAAAAATCAAAGAATAAGAACGTAGAAAGTTTGAGAAAAATCAGGCAAATAATGAAAGAGTATTTGAATATTGCAATCACTAATGCTATGGAGATCCTCCCACTGGCAATGTGACAAGGATGTGTGATGTCACATGTGAACAACTTTCCTTTTGATGGACTATAGAATACCCTAAAAATGTCTCTTTTTGCTTTTTCTTATGGTGATACAAACTCTTTATCCATGATGTATTCTTTGAAAATCTCTATTACATGCCCTTCTATAGAAAGAACATCTCCTGATTGATCTGATAAAAGAGGCAATTTAAGTGAAATATATACTAAAGTAATGGGGAGAGTTGTTCACAAGTGTCATCACACATTTTTAGTGATCGTAATATTCAAATGCTCATAACTTTCTCATTATTTGTCCAATTTTTCTCAAACTAACGTTGATCTGATTTTTTTTATTTTTCTCTTTTCACACAAGCTATCTTGTTCCAAATGTGTCATTCTCCTACAAGTTATTGTGAGAGAAATGTATTTCAATATCTTCAATGACCTCTTTGACCTTCGGCCTCATGATTCCAAAATATAATCAGATTGTTGTCGCTCCCATATGCATACATGTACATAAGCCATGTTTGAAGTCGAACCCTGAAACGGTTCTTAACCCTAATTCTCCCGGGGGCCATAATTTTCGCGATATATCTGCTGCGCGAAATTTTTTCACCTCTCAGCTCACTGACTTTTTACATTCAAGTCTCGCGCAAATTTTGAGACCAAAGTTGTGACGCCCGGGTATGCGGTTACGACATTACGCAACATTATGCAAGTGCATGTCAGACCCAAAATTGCTCATAAACGTGATCTCATGTACAAATCCAATGCAAATTGCGTATTTAGCCAAAATTCATAAATGTACCATTATTTCTACTTTTACTGATTAAACTTAATTAATTTTGCCTTGTTTATGATCAGAATTATGTCTGGAACAATTTCCATTGAAAAAACAATAAAAAACAAAAAGTAAAAAAACAAAGAAATACATAAGAAATTCATAAAACAATAAAATACATAAGAAATTTATTTCCAAACCAAAGTTTTTTTGAATTACGATTGTTAAGAATGCTACAAAGAAAATTTTTACCAAAAATTAGCATTCTAGGAGCTTTATTTAGTGAATTAGAGCAAAAAGTATGATTTATGCATAAATTAGCATAATTAATTCATATAAAATAAAATCTCATTATTTTGGAAAATTTTACCATACAGCCTTGTAGATTACATCGCACACTACCAGCGTGCAAATTTTTGTGTCGCTCCCGCGATTGGCGGCCAAGATCTTAAGGGGGGCCATAATGGCCCCCCCCCCCGGGAATGACAAGAATCAAAATACCCCGGGGAGATTTAGGGTTAAGTTACCGCGAGGATGAGATTAACAGACGACCTGAAATGATGCTGCTTCCACAGATCACCTATGACAGGCGTTGGCAAACAAATCTGTTTAAGGCAGATAATCTTGTTTTTATAGGGAATTCAAATTGATTTGGTAATAAATCACCCACAGAAGGACAAGATTGATGACCAGGAGAATAGATGTTATGTACCGGTAATGCCAATGGAAATTGCCTGATGATAGAATCATTATCTCAATTTTTCCTGGCCCGACAGTTGCCCTAAGCTAAGCAGGCTTTTCCAAAGTACATCTTTCCATGGTATATATTGAGCTTGCTTTCTCCAGTAGGTGTCTTTGTAACAGTTATTTCCAATGCTTTTCACAAAGACTAGGGTCAGAAAAAAATAATCAAAAGCTGATGCCCATATGACTTGAAGAAGTGGGCTTAATTGTAAGCAAGGTAATAAGATACATGCCTGAGGGAGTTGTCTTGGATTTGCAATCAAACTTCCATTGCGAAATCTGGTCATCTGGTCAAGAAGCTGTACCAAGCTGTCCAACTGACCAGCAGCGTCGGTCTGGCCTTCAAGAAACGATGCCTCATTCTGAAAGAGTTAAATAAATCCCAATTCATAGTCACACAGTCTTGAATCCATCATGGTACAGTCTAACCTATTTTATCAGGGGCCCGTAAAACAAAGCTTAGCAATGATTGTAGAACATTTTTCTATGGTTGATTCCATTGATTACAATGTGCAATTAATTGTGAAAATCAGGCTAACCTTTGTGTTACGGGCAAGGGCCCCTTAATTCCTGTCTTCTGGATAAACAAAACAAACAAATAAGTAACATAGATAATGATTATAGTAATAATATGCAACATATATATAGTGCTCAATGCAACTGTTTCTAAAGGGCTGCATACCATTACTCTGACTTTAGCACGGCTACACTGATTGAATGTGCAAGCATTCAAGGAATTCCTTCCTACCGGGTACCCATTTACGACACCTGGGTGAAGGGTGGCAAATGTAGATAAATGCCTTGGCAAAGGAAGAGAGTGCTACGGTGAAATTTGAGCCCCAGACCCTGTGGCTCTAAGTCCAGAGACTTATCCACTGAGCACAACACCTCTACATATATTTCAGAGCTGCCAACCTGAACAAGAACATTTTAGTATTCTTATAGCTGAAAATCAGTATTTTGGTGAGGAAGTCTAACCCAAATTAATACCATAGGACAACACATAAAATTGAAACTTAGGAAATCAGAATTTTGCATGAAACCATCAGTATTCTCATTTTTCAGTACTAAATACGGAAAATCGGTACTACTTGGCAGCTCTGCTCGATACATACCAATAGTGCATCCCATATGACCTGGCTATGCTCTCTCTTCAGATATTTAGTAAGACACCTAAACATCTCCTGAAAGCATTCCAGGACCAAGTCCCATGGAAGACTGACTGCATTCTCGTTACCATGGCGACAAGGACCAAGACGAGACAGTAACACAGGTAAAATCTGAAATCCAATCAAATGGTAAAGTCCACCAGGTAAACCATTCATGCATTCATGTTTATACATATGTTCATAATTATATAGTTGTAAGTTTATTTTGTTTTATTTTTTAACCGCGCCACTTGCCGAATTTTTATTTTCAAGTCTCCCGCAACTTTTGAGAGCAAATTTGTGACCCCCGGTATGCAGTTTTGAAATTACGCAACATTTAGACAATATTTCTGGGGTTACATGACATTTGCTCCGCTCTTAATTCCACACACTAATCAAATGACCAACTTTAATCCCCCCCCCCCCAGTTAAATAAGGCGTAACCACTTTATCAAGAAATCAATGTCTGCTGCAACTGCTTTTGTTGACCTTTAATGATAAAAGGCCCTGGAATGAATATTTTTATGACTTACCCTTACAGCTGACGAGTGAGTCTGATGTCTAACTCCTTTCAACATTTCAAACAATAGATGACCTAGACCTCTGGCTTGCTGCAATACAAAACAAAACGAAAAATCAATGAGAATTGAGTGTTTAATTTGAATCTCAATACCAGAATTGTTCTAATTTTAAAGTGATTGATCACTTTGCTCTGATTCTCAAAATTCTCATTTTGGTTCTTCGAAATGGGCTAAACGTTATGCTTATACATGTAGTGTAAGAATACTAGCCCAAAAGTTTCAAAGTATTATATCTACAGAAACTATTTCAAAACTTTGGAGATGTAAACAAAGTTTGAAAATGATTGGCGGTTGGTTTCAATAACTATCTTTGTTTACTTGTACTGTAAAGGGTCACTTTTAATAAGCCATCATTTGTGCATTTTATGATCTCCCACTAAAGTAATATGTATTGAACATTGTACTGATTTGTATCTATTGTTGCTTTTTAAAGTGGAAATAAATTTAACTGAATTGAATAACTACATGTATGTGTATAGAGGAAACCTGTTTACTACAACACACACTCTGGATGAAACCAGCATGACCTACATACAGTGTATACAAGGTATACACTGAATGTACAGTGTAGCTAATAATAGGGTGTGTAAAGTAGATACACACAGCAGATGGGAGTCAACACAGCCAACAGACTATTAGAATTTGAGAAAACCGGACACAAGCTAAATGCATCTCAGAGACAGTTATCAAAATCAGGCTAATAAATTGCTTACTTGTGTCTAAATGAGAGTTTTTCCTCCTATACTATGGTCTGTTTCAGGGTTTTTGAAGACAAATACAAGCACTCATACACATGTTTCATCTTAATTTCAGAATTATTCAAATCAACTGCTCACAAAATGAAACAATCACTTTAAGTTTGAATAAACAAAGAGTTGCGATCGATCTGATCGACCACAAAAATGGAAAGCCAGCAACATAAACAGACATGTGTGTTCAAAATATTTTCTCTGTCTGCTGTGTACTCGTACATTCATTGTTTTCTTGAAAATTCAGCATGCTTCTCTTTGTTTACAAAGGACATTGTGCAGAATTCCAGGAGTAAAAATTAGGATATTGATGGATTTCCATGCACTTGTGGTTAATCAGGGCCCCGTCTTACAAAGAGTTACGATTGATCCAATCAATCATAACTCTATGGAAATCCATCAATGTCATAATTTCTTCTACCAAAAATTTTCACAATGTCCTTTGTATGCAAAGAGAAGCACAGTGAATTTTCAAGAAAACAATGACTGCATGAATATATATCATAGCTAGAATATATTTTGAACAAACATGCATAATAGATGTTGACGTTGCTGGCCGTCAATAGTTGCGATTGATCAGATCAATCGTAACTCTTTGTAAGATGGGGACATCCCCTTGAAGACTAACCTGAGGGCTATCCTGTAGGTTTCCAAGCATGAAGTCAAATAAATCCCCATGATCTTTCACCTTTCTCATCATGAACGCAAAGCTCTCGGCAGCGAAACGTCTAATGTACTCCTTACGCTCCTCACCCAACAGAGGAGAATACATCCTGTACAACATAACAGAGGGGAAACATCGACAATCAATGAAGAAATTTTAAATATAAATAATTATACCAACATGCTTATACAGCGCATATCACTGCCAAAAGTGTCCCTATGCCCTCAATTGGATATCACTGCCAACATGCTCAATTGGATATTATTACCCTGGCTTCATCCACGCAGCCTCTAACAGTGCGGTGGCATTTCAAGGAATGAATTCCTGCCAGGTACCCATTTACCTCACCTGGGTTGAGTGCAGCACAATGTGGATACATTCCTTATCGAAGGAAATTAAGCCATGGCTGGGATTTGAACCCACGACCCTCGGTTTCAAAGTCAGAAGACTAAACAACTGGGACACAATGCTCCACAGTAATCAGTATTTGTTGTGGGTGCGTCAAGGTCTAGTGGTTCCCATTCTAGGCTTTTAAACAGAAGGTCGTGGGTTAATCCATATTGTGCCGCACTCAACCCAGGTGGGGTGTATGGTGTACCTCGTAGGATTAGTTCCTTGAATACACAGAGAACTGACGATGAAGCCAAAATAATATCACTCTGTATGCTCTGGAAAAAACATATACAATCCAACAATCGAGCTACTATTGTTATCTTTGTTATTATTTGTGAAGACATTTTCTGTATATAGCTCTGTTCAAAGTTTTTACCCAATGTTTAATGATCACAATTTCAAAATACATTGCCATATATTCAGCTTCTTTTAGAATGACTTCTGCCAGACATGACAACATAACCCGACATGTACATGAACAACAAAACAATTGCAAAAATACCAGCATAACAAAATCAACTGCATTGAAGTAAGATCACAATCACACAATTAAAAAAAGAGAACCACAGGTATGTAGTTTGATACATCAGGCAAAATGCATGTCGATGGCATGATAGTGGGTGGGGGGAGGTTCTCCTTCCATTGCCCCCTCCCTTTATTGCCACTCCTCCTTACCCCTGCTGTATGATATACTGCCTAGAAAGGGCTACGTAATACTCACTTGTAAACGTCTTGAATATCTCTAACCAGATATCTCCAGAGATATTTGAACATGTAACACAGACATTGGAAAGCGCCCTCTATCAGCTCCGTATCCTGGGTGTCCAAGAGAGAAACGACAATCTCAAAGAAATCTTTGAAATGAGGGTAGAAGTCTGTCTGGAGATCTCTCGCAAGCTGAACCACGAGGCTGGGTAGAGAGAAAAAAAGGAAAGGTAAACAATTGAAAAAGGTAAAATGCGAGGAAACTGGGTGAGCGAGATACACACAGACACACGCCATGTCCATATTTTCCCCCACTTACCAGGACATCCCCAGGGGGTTTATGTGTGGCTGTGTGATTGCTCCAGTCATCTAAAATTTTCATGTAGATTCTTTGTGATTGAGCCAACTAAAACATGCCTGTGAAGACATTGTAAAACAAACTGGAATGCTTGTTTATTAAAACCCATCTCACTTTCATTAGTGTTTCTTTCTGCCATTTTGTGACTTTGGATTCGGAACCAATCTCTTCATTAGTGACATGTGCTTAGGTGTAGTAAATGGGTACCCAGTAGGAAGGAATTCCTTGAATTATCGAGCATCCAATCAGAGGGGCGTTTCATGAAAGGAATTGTCGGACATTTTATCCGACAAGTACCAGTTTATCCGACAGTTACCATAGGAACAGTGCCTCTCAGCCAATCAGAATCAAGGAAAGATGTCACATCTGACAACTTGTCGGCTGAAAATACTGATGAAAGTCATGAAATGCTCCCCAGGATAGCCACGCTAAAGCCGGGGAAATAGTATGCAGCACTTCACAACATTAATTTGTATTACTAAACGAGCATATAAATGTTGCATTATTATTATTATTATCAAAAAGGAATTACTTACTCAAGTAACGGTATATAAGCCATGCTGTTGGGTACCTTCAGATGGGTCTGCAATGCCAAGACTATCTGGTCTTCAAAGTGGACAAGTTGAGCAAAGCTCTGAACTTGATCAGATATCTCATGGCTGAAGTTGACTGCAAAGGAGAGGGATATTCATTTATATTGTGATGACGACAATGACGATGACAAGACAACGATGGTGATGATGATCAAGATGATAATTTATTGATTTTGCTTTTTTTCCTATAAGGAAGCTCACAATTTCTACATCAATCAAATCAAATCACCTAAGTTCTTATATCTCGATCCACATACTTCTTTCCATTTAGTCACGTATATTCTAACATTATGTTTTTATGTAGTGTAACTTATGAATTATACTTGTTTATCAATATATTATATGCATGTATTATATATAACCCTGCCTATTGTTCCATTTTCACTGGTAAAGGACCTGGGTAAATTGCACCTTCTCTCTTTGATTAGCAAACATAGATGATTTATGTATATTATGTAACATGAATTTGTTTTACATCCAATTTTGATGAAATTTTCAGTGTTATGCTTATTGTTGGATTTTTCTCTTTTTATCAAAATCAATTTTTTGTTGGGATGGACTTTACAAACAAGTGTTGAGTGTTTATTTACCAAAATCTTGAGTGCAATTGAGCTCTCTCCACTTCGCCAAGCCTTCAGCAAAAAATGAATCTGCATCCTGAGAAGAAAGATAAAAAAGACCATAAAAATATCACTCCATGGTGTTAACATTTGTTTATCAAAATAAAAAAAGTTTGAGGACATCTCTTAAATAGCAGCTTGATTTTCAAGTAATAAAGTAGCAAACTTGTTTTAGAGAAAGATTTCTTAACAGGCATTAGGAGACGGTTTTCAGATAATTTCTCCGACACAGACTTTTTCCTATCACCTGCCCTATATGGAATAAAAACCCATTGTTTACCCTAACATTAATTCCCCTTCACATGTTGCCTAATCTTGTAAAGCGTTTAAAAACTTAGACTACTAGTACCTGGTAGTTAAATAGTTATTAAATGTGCGTAATTACTAAAATATAATCTATTATTATCAATCAGTATTATTATCTTGCAAATTCATTAAAAAATGAGTACTATAAAACACTACTACTACTAATACTACTACAACTATTCTACTATCAGAACAACTACTATTGTTTCTAAAGAAATAGATATTTCTATGATAATATAGCAAAATAATCAAGAATTGTGATTATTACAAATATCGCGAGTGTAAAAGCATATACTGTATTCAAAATACCAACGATTATCCTACATGATGGGTGACAGTTCAATATTCAGAGTATTAACCTACCTGGGGCTCAGCCTGAGTCTTCTTACTCCTGTGCACGACATCGATATTAATGTGAGCTATTCGATCTGAGAAGGTTTGAAACTGCATGGAGAAGAATACAGATGAAATCAAATATGATCATCGTTTTGGTACATTTCAGATATTTCTCGTGGGAAAATAACTTCAGTGAATTTCCCCCCCCCCCCTTCCCGTACCCCTTCAACCAAAAATAAAAAGAATTTGTAAAATAGAACTTGGCTGGTCTAAATTATAGGGGAATAATACATTTCTGTATTTTGCTGTTAAAGGGAACAGAAACAGAAAGATAACAATGGAAAGATTAATATGAGAGGAGCAACTTAACATACATCACAAGTGGAATGCCTCTGGCCGTCTCACCTGCATCACACGGTTCAATATAGCAGCAGTGCTGACTTTGAAAACTACTCTAACTCGCACAAGATGTTCAGTGATACATGGTTACTTTTATGTCCACTTTTTATGAACTAGACCAATAAACTTACAGAGATATGATGGTTATTCAACAAAAAAAAACCAACATGGCCAAAGTTCATTGACCTTACATGACCTTTGACCTTGATCATGTGACTTGAAACTCGCAAAGGATGTTCAGTGATACTTGATTACTCTTATGTCCAAGATTCATGAATCAGATCCATAAACTTTCAAAGTTATGATGGTAATTCAACAGATACACCCAATTTGGCCAAAGTTCATTGACCTTTGACCTTGGTCATGTGACCTGAAATGCGCACAGGATGTTCAGTGATACTTGATTACTCTAATGCCCAAGTTTAACGAACTAGACCAATAAACTTTCAAAGTTATGATGGTAATTCAACAGATACCCCCAATTCGGCCAAAGTTCATTGACCCTAAATGACCTTTGACCTTAATCATGAGAGCTGAAACTTGCACAAAATGTTCAGTGATGCTTGATTACTATTATGTCCATGTTTCATGAATTAGATCCATTAGCTGTCAAAGTTATGATGGGAATTCAACAGATATCCCCAATTCGGCCAAAGTTCATTGACCCTAAATGACCTTTGACCTTGGTCATGTGACATAAAACTCACGCAGGATGTTCAGTGATAATTGATTAACCTTATGACCAAGTTTCATGAACTAGGTCCATATATTTTCTAAGTTATGATGACATTTCAAAAACTTAACCTCAGGTTAAGATTTCGATGCTGATTCCTCAAACATGGTCTAAGTTCATTGACCCTAAATGACCTTTGACCTTGGTCATGTGACATGAAACTCTAATAGGATGTTCAGTAATACTTGATTAACCTTATGGCCAAGTTTCATGAACTAGGTCCATATACTTTCTAAGTTATGATGTCATTTCAAAAACTTAACCTCAGGTTAAGATTTGATGTTGACGCCGCCGCCGTCGGAAAAGCGGCGCCTATAGTCTCACTCTGCTATGCATGAAAACTAAAGAGTAATGGAAATTTGATCAGCCTCGCAACACATGCATGCAAGTTGCGTTATGCATCTTTTAACGTTGGCGAAGGCAAAAAGAAACAACAACCAGCCCCTGTCCAATATACATGCCAATATTCAGGCACTTTAACGTACAAACCAGTGTACGTTGGCATTATCCACTCATTCATAACCTTGTTCTCAGTTATATCTCCATGTGTGGCAAAATAAGGGTGGCAATGTTTGGCTTATTTTCTCTTTTTCATTGGGGAAAATAATGCTTGATTTTTTAACTCTGACAGTTTTTACACCTATTATTCATATTAAAACTTGGCTCTTATTTAAATTTGATTCATTAAATCATTTTTTTTCTTAATTTAAAATAGAGATCAAAAAATGAAAATTTTCATGTCATATTACTTTCCACCAATAGAGGGCGTACACAAAAATATGCCCAAAATTCAAGTTGTTGAGCGCTCTGGTGAATACAAAAATTCTTCCCAAGTTACCAATGAAAAATCTATTGCAACTGAATGGAAATTAGTAATTTTGATCACAAAAGTGATATTTTAATGATTTTTTAAACATTGGCATACCATAGTCCTACCTGTAGATTCCCCACAGGCAGGGTAGGGTGGTAGCAGTGAACAAGTGGCATTATCCTGGTTAAAAGATAAAGATCTCAAAATGACTTTTTACAGAATCTAATATAATGACCATTCAAGTGTCTGTTTGTATGAATAAAAAATATGTGCCAAAGGATTCTGAAAGAAATTGTGTAATTGCTGAGAAATCAGCAAAAAAAGTGCGGATTCGGTCACTTCCGTCGGGTCTTTATTCCAGCAATAATAATACGCTGTCCCACGTGTGCTTATCTGTGTTGGTGATCTTCAGCGTGAACATTTTTCAGCGTAGATTTCAAGATTTCACAAAGTTCAGTTTATGTAACTTTACCAGATCTAGATCCTCGATGATATACTGACAATTAAGCCTGGTTTTACAGACTTTCTCATGAAATCAGTGTTTACTGCAACTACTGGCATTTCTCTTTAAGTCACCACTCCATTCACTGCCGTTTATTTCGTCAGCGACGGTGACTTCTTTCCTCTCCCTCTGACTATGTACACAACGAGCGCACACACCGCCACCCACGAGGAGAGAGCGAGAAGTTACGCGTCTGTAACGTTGGGGAAGTACAATTTAGGAAACAAGATGGCGGCGTAAACATCGGTCAAGTCTCTTCCGTCTTTTCATTATATTTTTCTCATTTTTTGATGAATTCTTGTTTAAATATAAAACCAAGAGCGTAATAATGTCGGAAATGAAGTTTTATCCCATGTACATGATTTTAGGGCTAGATCTTTTAGAAGGAAAGTAGAAATCTCGGGGGCGAAAGTTTCAGGTTTTTCAGCAGTACATGGAGATGAATGGAAAGGAATACCTGTTAGCAACCAAATCATGCGAAAATGTGGCGAACAAACTGCCAGCATGCCGCATGCGAATCTATGTTCGCATGATTTGGTTGCTAACTTCAGTTCATATCAACATTACGGTGCATGGTGAATCTAAGCGATCCGCGAAGCGATGTCTACGCCGTGTCGATCAACGTTGAGATCGAAGCCAAAGTACAGCCATTCCCGATCACGATATTTGAAAAGTGGTGGATATATTGACATCGAAATGTGACTGAGAGACTTGTCATGACATTTGGGAACAAATATTGGTGATGAGGTATGCTGGTAACTGGCCGGTGCGAAACTGCATTAGCGCCAAGAATTTGGGTAGGCCAGCCTATCCAATTTCAGAGACAGTCTCCAGTTTTGGAGACTTATTTCCTTTGTTTACATTTGCGGCAAAAGGATTACCTTGGCAGCAAATAAAAATGTGATAAGCAGATTCCTCATGACAAATTACCCCTTTTCACCGTCTACTTTTGTTTTGATAAGGATTTTTGTTGTCAATCACACACAAAACAAATGGGCTTCTGACCTCAGTGAGACAAAATTTTGGGTGGAAAAAATCATGCTTTTGTTGGTGTTGTTTCTTTTGTCCTTTTGCAAAGCAAGTCTCCAATGTGGGAGATTGTCTCTCCCTATTAGTATTGGAGTCTCACATATTGGCCGTGCGCCTCAAGGCCCTACTGAAAACCGGTATGGTGGGACTATTAGATCTAAAATAATGAGAATCAGCGATAGTATTAGTATCTCGATAGATTCACTTGTTCACTGCTACCATCTGGCCTGTAGAGAATCTACAGGTAGGACTATGGTATGCCAATGCTGTATAGAGCACACACTTTAAAAAATCATTAAAATATCACTTTTGTGACCAAAATTACTAATTTCCATACAGTTGCAATTTATTTATCATTAGTAATGTGGGAATATTTTTTGTATTCACCAGAGCGCTCAAAAACTTGAATTTTGGGCATATTTTTGTGTACGCCCTCTATTGGTGGAAAGTAATATGGCAAGAAAATTTTCATTTTTTTATCTCTATTTTTAATTAAGAATAAATGATATAAAGAATCAAATTTAAATAAGAGCCAAGCAGTATGAAATAACAGGTCTAATGGAAACTGTCAGTGTAAAAAATCAAGCATTTGCCCCAAAGAAAAAGAGAAAATAAGCCAAACATTGCCACCCTTATTTTGTCACACATGGAGATATAACCGAGAACAAGGTTATATTATAACCTTGTTCATTGAATGAGTGGATAGTTTGGAAGCCTATCATAGAACAGGTTTAACTGTTAGGCCTAGTAAGATTGGAACTAACTCCGTGGTTGGTGGATAAAGATATGACTAACTTGTCCAGGTGTTCAGAAACGGGCCCCAGTTTCTCAACAGGTTGAGATTACGAGCGAACACATACGCTATCGCTAGCACGTACGCATTATACACAAGCTCGTGTTAATCGGTTCACACCGCCACTCAATATGTCTGCTACTACTATGCGCACGTGAGTCGATGTCAATAAATACAATAAACTGACCTTGAATCTATTCGTCTCCTTATGATGAGATGATTTGGAGCTTGTTTTCACCATTCTTCCTCTAATAAGTCCTTAACAGACTCTGAATAATTCCTAGGTTAATTAACAAGATATTTCAGAAAAGACAGATCACGCTGTCGCAGGCTAGCGCAGCTCGTGGACATGTCGAATTGCCGGTATACAGCTAGCCGCGCATCCAGGCGATTTTACTTTTTTTGTAATTGTAATTTGAACTTCATTGCTTTTCACTTTTTCACTGACCATTGCAAGAGCAAACGACCACAAAAGAATTAAATTTCATATATGAGTTGACATTATAATTTCGGCACCCACTAAAGTTTTTTGTAAATAAACAGAAAAAATATATAGGTAAAGGTCTGAGGGAAATGTATCAAAGATAAAAAAAAAATCAGTGAATCTTTTTTTTTAATTTGTGACGTCATATGCGAGGAGCTTCTCATGTCCATGCGTTTTCTTAAAAAAATTGAAAATATGTTTTATTGTAGGCCTATAAGGCCTATACCTCGATCAATGATTTCACACGAAGGCCCGCAGGCATTGACGGCGGAAGCCAAAAAAATAGGGGGGGGGGTCTCCCCAAAATTTTGTGATGGACAAATTGAAAAATAATTTGACAAGCGAAAAAAAAGGCTATCAACCTAAATTTTAGGGGGCAACACTTTAAGGGGACGCAGGAAACATAGTTGACAAGCAAAAAGAAAAATATAAATAGAAATAAAAGTTTATCAACTAGGGGGGACCGTCCCCCCGAGCTAAAATTTTTGGGGGACCTGCCCCCCCCCCTTCCTCCCCCGCTTCCGCCGCCTCTGCAGGGCCTTACAATCTGCTTCTGAAAGAAAGTATTCTAGTCATCTTGATCCAAAAAAAATATAAATTTATGCATTTTATAATAGACATATGGGACACAGCTGCCCATATGACGTAATACAAATCGAAAACTTTCACAGTGTTATTATTTTTTCTGCGGTAGGCCTATTTTAAAGGTCAAGTCCACCGGCCCCCTTTCAAAATGTTGATTTGAATAAATAAAGAAAAACCTTACAAGCATAACGCTGAAAGTGGATGTAAAATTAAAGAGTTATGCATGATTTATGACATTTTAAAGTTTCGCTTATCTTTTTCAAAACGGAGTATGCACCGGCAACAGCTCCGTGTCGACTATTTCCGTAATGTTTGAATTATACAATATTTTATTTTTTACAGAATTATGTAAAACTTGACTGAACCACGTTATGTTTAACAATGTCATTAACTCCACATGTTCAGGGAGGAAAAAAGAGGAGACAAGATCCGGGAGAAAATCAGAATGGGACTGTACTAGTAATAGAATACAAAAATAATAGGGAGTGGGTGACGTCATCATCCTCACTAATTCTTGTATACCAACCAGGATGTGCATATTAACTCTTGTGTGAAATTTAGCGAATTTTTAGTATCATTGACTTTCATATTTATGACATCCGATTTTGATGAAACTTTAAATTAGTATCATGCTTTTTTTTTTTCTCTTTAAAAAGAATCAACTTTTTATTGGGGTGGACTTGTCCTCAACAACAAACTTTTCGTCGGGGTGAGTAAATTCCCTTTCATCCGGGCTCATTTTTTGCGACATATAGTGACGGATCCAACTTTCGCCAATAGGTGGCCGTTATTTTTCATCCAAAGTTTCCCCGTCGGCAGCTATAAAGCTGGGGGGGGGGGGGCTTCAGTTTTATTATTATTATTATTATTATCATTAATCATTATTAATGGGAAGATCTCAGATCGTCCTTAAAGGAAGTCCACCATGACGATAAGTTGGTTTTCATAAAAAGCAGAAATAGATGAAAACAATTTAAGTTTGTGACGTCATATGCAATAGCTTCCCCGCAGCGATATCGGCCCTATATCCATTTTTTTCTAAATATTTATTTCATAAAAACTTACATGGTTTAAAATGATGTGTCTGGTGGCATACACCAATCTCTGAAAGACACCACTTTTATGTTCTTAATATTTAAAATGCATTTAGGAGAATTTACATCACAGGCGTGACACGATTTATATGGGACAGCTACTCATCCTCTGCATGTGATGTCACACCTTAAAATAATAACTCAATTTCGTGGGACGAATTTTCATCATCCCTATTTTTTCTCCACTGATTAAAGCCAACTTAATATTTATCTGATGAAATTTGATCGGCCTGAACTTTACCCCCGGGGGGCCACTTACATTGACGAGTGGATACCATGCGCGACCAAAAAACACGTAAAAAGGATGTCTTTTTCACGACAGGGCACGTTACGTACGTAACGTGAAAAGGGTGTCAAAAACACAATAATAATGAAAAAGGGTATCTAATTCGCTAGGAAGATTACGTGTTTAGGGTCGAATTTGCGGGGATGATAAAACAAAATTAAAATGTTTTATAAAGGATGTCCTTTTTGCCCCAACACTTCGTGTTTAGAGTCCGATTTGCGCGAGGTGTAGAAGGTGGGGTCGTACTAAACCAAATAAGGTAAAGCCGACGACCGAAGGACCCGTAACAATAAAACATTCCTGTACTTGTTTAGGGGTTCATTTCAGGGAATATTTGCCAAGAGTATCGTTTTGTTTCCAATACTTGTTAAGGGTAGGGTTTCACACGGCAATACTTGTTAAGGGGTGCATTTTCAGAATATGGAAATTACGTGTTTAGGGTGCTTTTCGAGACCCCATGGTCGCGCATGGTATCCACTCGTGAATGGAAGTGGCCCCCCAGGACTTTACCTAAAATTGGGCATCCTGGGCAATTTTCGTAATTATGATCAAGATGTATAAAACTGTTATCAATTAATACGAGAAGAATCCTGCTGACATTCTTAATATTGACCCGAAAAGGGACCTGTTTGGCGCAGTTTGCAGTGACTATAATCAAAGACACTCCAAGAGGAAGAATGGACACTCATAAAGCGCGTACTGAACGCCGAATTTCGTACTTGGTGAAGGGCGCCGTCTAGCGTTGAGTAAGTAAACTTGCGCAAGTCGGCAAAGCTTTGTGTACAAGACAAATAATGGGGAAAGTGATGGGGTAAGGAAAGAGGGCAAAGGGGCAGTAAAGGAGGATAATTCCACCTACCATTTTCCGGAAATATCAAAGATATATATCATTTATGATTTTGTTAGGATTTTAGGGAGGGGGGGGGGGGTCGCCAACTTAAAAAAAATGAATCGATTTACAGGCACGGTGGACTTAAAGGGGAGTTCACCCTGACAAAAAGTTTATTGTAAAAATAATATAAAATATTGCCGAAGGTTTGAGAAAAATTCATCAAATAATTAAAAAGTTATTAGAATTTCAATTATTTGATTTGTGACGTCATATGCGAGCAGCATTCCTACATAGCAAATGGTAAACAATCAATGAAATGTCATTTTCTCAGAAAATTGAAAATGGTTTTCACTGTAACTTTTGTATATCAATAGACAAATCATTTCACACCCGATCATGAAAAGAAAACAAAATTAAGTCATCAGGAACCATACAAAATTTGAAATTCATACATTTTATATTTCATAACACATGGGGCAGCTGCTCGTTTATGACGTCACAAATCCAAAATTTTGAACTCTAATAACTTTCTTACTCTTTAATGGATTTTCCTCAAATCTTCACCAATATTTTTTACTATTTGTTCTGCTATTTTTACAACAAAGTTTTCTTCAGGGTGAACTTCCCTTTAATACTTGCACAATACATTGATGCCAACAATCTGGCATAGCCTCCCAAGCCCTTCCCATCCTCAGATAGTCTTTCGCTCCTATAAGGGGGCGGTCCCTTAACAAGTTTAATTTTAATCTTCTGCCCCCTTCCCCACCCATAGCGCCTATTTCTAGTTATTTGGAAAAGCTGCCGACGAGCTAGTCACATTGCAGTCACATATGTGTACTCACATCTCTTAACATTGGGAGGGGGCGCCTGTATAAGAGTTGAAAATTTTCCCCAAAAGGGACGGGGCCCTTGTTTGCCATGGCAAAGACTAAGCCTTTGTATTTATACGTTTAGTAACAAGCATAACTGAGTTTTGCACCCTAATATCTAATCGAAATGAAAGAAAAATCTGATTCTACATGTTTTTATCAAAATGTGTACTTTTCTGGGGATAATAAGCCCTTACCATGGCAACAGGTAATATGTAACATTTTATTATTAAATTCTATAGCGTTACAAAGGCAACATAAATATTATTCTTATGAACTCATTTACAGAACACTTACTGTAATCATTCACTGTTAGACCGCTGTGTAAAATCGGTGCTGTGTACGAACGGTTATGTATTTTTTTTTCACAACCCTGCGTAATCTTACCCGAGTTACGTTAAATATTGGTTGCGTAAAGAGTTTCTTCAATAATAGAGGTTACGATTTCACGTCAATTCCCGCCAAGCACCCCGTTTCACAACAGTTAATTGTGTACATGAATTTACCACGTGACTTGAGACAGCCAATCAGCCGTCATAAAAGTTTGTACGCAAACTTTTGATATCCAAAATGGAGAGTGCCAAGGAATTGCTTTGCGATTGAGGGTTCGAGTCACGTCAGCCGTCAAAATTTTGAGGGTAAGTGTGATTTTTGGAAGTATTTTTATTAAGAAAGTGTAATGTAGATTGTGATGGATCCGAGTGTGGTCGAATGTGGAATTAAGTAAGCTTGCTTTAGCTACAAATCTAACGTTAGAGAGCAGTGAGTTGGATCGACAGTGCATGACTGAGTGCGAGTGGAGCGTGTGTGCGATTGATTGGCTACCGCGTATTCTGGCGCCGTACCGGTACCTGGCCTTCTCAGTCCGCAGCTGGTCGGCGATGCGAATTCAGTCGTTTTAACATTTTTGTACCAGCTAAATATACCGGTAGGTGGTTTGAATAAAAATGAATAAAACGGCTGTTTTTGACTCGCCGTACGGCCGCCGTAGAGCAAATTTGACCGAGCCTATTAGTAACCCCTGTGTGGTGAAATAATGTGGGTAGGCCTAAGCGGCTTGGCATATTTTCTCTTGTTTTGGGGGGGATAGACTCTAGATCTATGCTTGAAGTTGAAGCCTTAATTGTTTCTAATTCTATCACTGTCACTCAGTTCCAATCTAACTTAGATTGAAACTGTGATACTATTACTAGTCAAGTGTAGAAACAATCAAGGCTTCAATTTCAAGCATTGAAGATTCGCCAAAATTCGACATGTGCCGCCTAAGAGTGATTACTAAGACTAAGTTGGATGTTTTTTCTAGATCAAGTTAGGCTTTTATGCAATATTTTTTGTTCTAAAATTTCTTTTCAGAAAATGATGTTTGCAGCAATATTTGTTAAATATATTTGTCTATTTTTAATTGCAATGGTCATTTTATAATTCTATCTCAATAGGTAATAAAATCTTGAAATGAATCGCCCTGTTTTACGCCCATCATTCGACATCCCCCGCCTTTCATTCGACATTCAAATTAAGGTCAATGCGTGCTGCTGAATTGCACCGCATGCGATGTGCAACCCAGAAGTTGCAGCGGCCGTTCGCTCCCACATTGCAACATCTCTTGATAAATTTGTTTTACTCTAACGTTAGAGTTACAGTTAAAAGATGAATAAAGTAGGAAACTTAAATATGTGGCAATATATTTTGTTACTTGTCATAATTTGGTGAAAATGGCATGGATCTCACTTTAGCTGTGAAATGTCTTTTAAAGTGATTTTTGTACTTTGTAATTTCAGAGGCCTATGGAGCTGAGTGAGGATGAGGATCCAGTTTTGCAAGATAAAACGACACCAAAACCAAGAAAGAGGGTCAGATGCCCCTATGAATTTGTAAGTATTTGTAAGACTATAAATATGAATGTGGGGTGTTAGATCTACATGTATACCGTTTGTAGCTAAATCATTCCATGTACATGATTCAATTGATTGATTGCTTTGACTATTTTTTAAATTGTTTTAATGGTTAAGCCTACGGTAAAACATGATGGTGGGCCCAAGTCGGCGTACCTAACAATTTGAGTTAAGATTTAACATAAATTTTCTCTTATTTCACAAAATATTTTGGTTAGTAATGTTCCTTATATTATAAAGAGTAAGTGTACCCAATTTCTCATTGAAAAATGAAAGAAAATATCGAATTTTCTTGAAAAAACCTCGGGCAGTCATTTTCTGATTGAAAAAAAAATGGTACAACCCCATGACTGCCCACTCTTTCACTTTGCACACGATTCAGGAATTTTTTATTAATACCTGTCTATGTATTGCATGTGTAAAGTTCATGCTTGTGTATCTTCTTTTACTAGAATCGTGCAGATAGGTGGGTGCGCAGACTTGGGAGACCGCGCAGATATGGGGGAACTGACCATACTTGTTTATAGATCTTGCCCCATTGATGTTATATGGGTCATAGAGGGCTGTTTGGCTGAGCTATATCAATCAAAATGATGATAATCATAATAGATTTATGAAATTGATTTCTATTCAGGATGTTGAAAGGTAGAAACGGAAGGGGCTTGCTGGAGGCATTAACTCGAGGATGGGTTCTAAACAACAGCGAGAGATTCAACTCAAAATTCTAAACAACAGCGAGAGATTCAACTCAAAATTCAACTCAACTGAGTGTTGGTTAGCCATCTAATTGAAGAGCATTGATGGAAGTAAGTGAAATTTGGGGGTTGAATTTGCGCCTATTTCCTCTGCATATCTCTTCGATCAGTCATTACGTCCCCTATAGATTGCTGCACGCTCAAAATTCTGTTTTTTCTCACCTGTTTGAAGCTCAGATTAAAAAGAAGGGAACCTTCACTCATGCCTTGCCATCAACATGAAATAACCTCACTCAAGTGATTAGAAATAGCAGTTCATCTGGCACCCCAGACTTTTGCTTGATTATCCTGAAATGCGCCAAGTGAAATTAAAGGGCTAGTCCATCCCAGAAAAAATCCCCAGATTCAAAATCAATAGAAAAAAATCAAACAAGAATAAAACTGAAAATTTCATCAAAATCTGTTGTAAAATAAGGAAGTACTTTGACATTTTAGTTTTGCTTATTTTTCACAAAACAGCACAACTCAGTGATATGCAAATGAGAGAGTTGATGATGTCACTATTTCTTTTTTATTTTATTGTATGAATAATGTAATATTTCAATTTTCACAGATTTTACAATAAGGCCCCTTTTGGTTGAGCCACAAAACGTTAAAACACTGGCAGTTCCACTTGTTCAGGAAGGAATAAAACTTTGTTTATCATGACAATGAGGAGAAAATTAAAATATTCCATATTGCATGTAACAAAATGCAAAAGAAATAGTGAGTGGCCTACATCATCAGTTGCCTAATTTGTATATCTACCAGGATGTGCATATAATGTAGGTAATTGTTTTGTGAAATTAAGTGAAACTTTGAAATTTTCTTATTTTACATCTGATTTTGATTAAACTTTCAGTATTATGCTTGTATAATTTTTCTCTATTTATTCCAATCAACTTTTTATTTGGGTGGACTTGTTTATATGGAGATTTTTGTGTAGAAATTTGCATGGTTAAATTTGTTTAATAATTATTTCTTACAAACTTCAATTCACACTTGTAGTTCACGTATGAAATGCAAGTGCCGATATCAGCATGATTGTGATTTTGGCAGACGAGATTGGAAGCTAGGCCCACCCACTTACATGTAGTCTCAAAAAGTCCAAACCAGCCCAATTTTTCAAGTTTAAACATATTGTTTAAATGGGGATACAGTTCATTATCTCTACCTCTTAATATGACTTTACCTCTTTATTCTATTGTACTTCTGATCATATTTTCAGTACATGTTATTAATATTTTTGGCAAATTTCATCTTTTGCATTTTTAATCAAATCAAATCTTGTTTTGTATATTCAATCTATTTTACACCTATTTTTTTGAAAGCCCACCATCACAAGTGAAGGAAAGCCTTGCGCACAGCCTTGTGGATCAATTCAAAATTTTGAAGGACATCAACGGAATCACAGGGTATGTAAGTATCTTGTATTCTTGTTTTTGGGGTGCTGTGGATGCAAGGATAGCAAACATAAGAAAATCAGCTCGAAACAATAGCCCTTTGATGTAAAACAATGCACTAGTTGAACTTTTAATTTGGTCTCAAAAGATGCTAGAGACTTGAAAGTATAATCTCTGTGAGCGGCACGGTCAAAAAATTTCGGGTAGTGGAATTACCACGGAAAAGGCAGTGGAGGCCCCCCCCCCCCCCGCACCGTGGCCTTTTAGGGTGAAGAGGAGATTAATGGCAGAATTGTTGACTACTGTGGACCGGAGAGCAACCCTTCCAGAATCCTTGAATTATTTATAATCTCTAAAAATCAAATGGTGTGCAAGGCACATTTTGTTTATCTTGACATCCTATCACATTATAACTTAGCATTGCAGTAAAATATTGAAGGGTGACCGTCCGAAAAACAATGTTGTGTCAATTTCTATGTTAATTTGGACAAGGAATTCATTTTTAACAACAATAAATGGATAAATACTGTCTTTTAACTTAAAATTTAACCCTTAATTTGGGGGGGGGGTCAATTTCCTGTCCGGTGATGTGTTCAAAACTTACTACCTAATCAGCCAAATTCCTGTTGACAAAAAAAAAGAAAACCCTTTACCCGATCCCGGGGTGGGGGCAGTCAAACATATTGCTGTACACACGCGTGACCAAAAAACGCGTTTAAAGGGTTTTTTTTTTCAGTTTTGGACGCGGTCCACGCGTGGACTTGCTAAGGTATAAAAAACACAGATTTTCAAGAAAAAGGGTGGTTTTGAAAGACTGGTTAAAGGTCAATCGCAGGTCAAACATATTCAGGGTATGTTTTTCCCCAAGGCTTTTTTTTAAGACTAGCCAAACGTGTTTAGGGTATTTTCCCCCCAAGCTTTTTCCCCCGAGATCATATTTTGGCTACAACTTGTTTAGGGGCCAAGATATTTATTTTTAAAATTTATGTATTCATTTATATATTTACAACTTTATTTTATTTTTTTTGTGGTGGGGGGGCAATGTGACTTACATTATTGAAACATTGCAGGCTAATAGCTTGCCAACACAGTTGCAATATGATACTAAACATGTCATGGTAGTTTCAATAGTACTGTTAACAAGGAAAAAATAGTTTACTTCGAATTCAAGCACAAAATGTAACTAAACCACCCATTGGGGGTGCAATCCAATATGACATATTTTCTTTTCTGTGTTCGTAAAATGTTGATTTAATCTCATGTGTCATTTATTGAGAAGCTGAAAATATATTATTTTATGAAAGCAAGAACATTTTGATCATGACAGAGTAAATTGCCTGCACTTATAACTTTCCCTTGAATCTCATCTGTTCAATACAGGAAGGAACATCCATTGAATATTATTTGGCCTATCTTGATGCAAAGGATCAACCACAGCCTTTCTTGTTGATCCTTGGAGGCACCCGGTGGAAACCGAGCCAGGTTTTGTCATTGTCGAGCGTAACACCGTCCAGTGTACATGTACTTCCATCATGCAAGCTATAGACGTCTGCTTTAAGTTAACCTATGTGCTGGATGTTGACTACCACACCCAGTGTTCTCCTGCATGGCAAATATGCTCCAGCAATTGGTGTATGAATTGCCTCCCGGTGCTTTGAGTGGTGTTGTCCTGCTCAGCTTTTGAACTTTGCTGGGCAACATCAAGAAGGAATTTTAGTCTGAATAGGCAGCATTCAGTACTAAGGAAGCAAGTAACAGTAGTTTTGTATTAAATAGGCGATTTCTCTTTGGTTCTCCTTGTTAATGATTAAAGACTTAGACCGTAACCAAAACTGAAATGGACAAATCATATACCATTTGAAAGCTTATAAGCTACTTAAGACAGAAAAGCAAGTTTTGTTTCACAAAATGAGCATTTGGGGGTACGGAACACAAATGCTCATAATTCAAAAGCCAGGTGTCATTACTCTGTTTTGCTTCACAAAATGAGCACTCCCAAATTATGGGGGGGGGGGGGATCAGGTTCTGCAGATACATTGAATTATCTGTTCCCATTATAATTTGTCACTTGCATCCTTTTGACTAAACAGTATTTCATAATTCAAAAGTCAAGAAATATTACTTTTGTTGCTCACATGTCAAGTACGTCTCGTAAAGTAAAAAAAAATATTAACAAAAGTTTTGAGAAAGCTGTCACTTCCTTTTTTCAAACCATGACAGAGTATCAATGTGAAAATGACAAAAACTCATCTGGATGGATATCTGGACTAAATTGCAACATATGTGTTGACACATACAAACAACCTGGTATTGTTTATTTATATTTTTGCAAATGTTTACATTGTTTATGGATGAAAGTTAAATGGAATATGATAGCTAAATGTGAGAGTTATTGGTTATGTCACATCTGGATCAATCAAGGACTTTGAGATGGGGACTGCCTTTTTTTTACTTTCCAGCTCTTGTTATATTTTTGGCTTATATGAAATTTTCTCATGCAAATTGCCTGTGATCCTCTTCAAGTTGTATAGTCATGAAGCTTTTGATTTATCACTTCTCCCATTAAAATGGCTGTTTTCAATGAAAAGAGAATACATCAAAATTTAAGGGTTATGAACAAGGAAAAACGTATCAACGGGGCCTTAATTCATAATTGATAGTTTAAACATATATGTATTTAACATAGTTTGAGCTCAGTCGAAACTGGCTTATATTACTGCAGATGTTTCACTGAAATATTGTTGCCAAGTTGTATATGTAGTCAAATATCTATTGAAAATTCAACAATGCAGAGAAGTCAAACATTGTATAGATATTACTATAAAACGGATTAAGTAGCTGAAAAATTGTTTCACTTTTGTGTCCAACTTCAAATGTCATCAAAATGTATTGATGTGTTTATAAACATATCTACATATCTATAGAATATGTAAACAGATTACAACCTCACAGTCCATCACCAATAATGCCTTCTTTTCTGAGAGCAACAAGTCCTCAAATATTTGAGTGCATGTCGGATATAGTTCAACCCTAAGAAGACTGGGGGGGGGGGGCTTTTTTCGCGATAAAATCCGCCGCGCGAAATTTTTTGACCGCGTCACTCAATGACTTTTTACGTTCAAGTCTCTTGCAACTTATGAGACCAGAATTTTGATCCCCCGGTGCGCAGTTCCGAAAATACACAACATTTTGTAAGTGCATGCAGACCCCAAATTACTCAAAATCATGAATTTGTGTACAAATCCAATGCAAATGGTGTTTTTAGCCAAAATTCATAAATGTATCATTATTTTTCCTTTTATTGCTTAAAATCAATTAATCTTTTTTATAGTCAAAATAAAGTCCCTGACGATTTCCATTGGAAAAACTATGAAAAGCAAAAAGTCGAAAAACAAATACATAAGAAATTTAGAAAACAATAGAATACATAAGAAAATAAATGTGATGTTGAAATGAAATTGATCAGATGTCTATCTAGAGTATGTGAAACAAAAATTAGCATTTTAGGGGCATTATTTTATCAATTAGAGCAAACTTAAGATTTTATGCATAAATTAATGAGCATTGAGATTTTTTGCAGAATTTGATGATATAGTTTTTGTCTCACCTGCGAAGCAAAGTGAGACTATAGGCGCCGCTTTTCCGACGGCGGCGGCGGCGTCAACATCAAATCTTAACCTGAGGTTAAGTTTTTTGAAATGACATCATAACTTAGAAAGTATATGGACCTAGTTCATGAAACTTGGCCATAAGGTTAATCAAGTATTACTGAACATCCTATTAGAGTTTCATGTCACATGACCAAGGTCAAAGGTCATTTAGGGTCAATGAACTTAGACCATGTTGGAGGAATCAACATCGAAATCTTAACCTGTGGTTAAGTTTTTGAAATGTCATCATAACTTAGAAAATATATGAACCTAGTTCATGAAACTTGGACATAAGTTTAATCAAGTATCACTGAACATCCTGCATGAGTTTCACGTCACATGACCAAGGTCATTTAGGGTCAATGAACTTTGGCCGAATTGTGGATATCTGTTGAATTCCCATCATAACTTTGAAAGTTTATGGATCTGATTCATGAAACTTGGACATAATAGTAATCAAGCATCACTCAAAATTTTGTACAAGTTTCAGGTCTCATGATTAAGGTCAAAGGTCATTTAGGGTCAATGAACTTTGGCCGAATCGGGGTATCTGTTGAATTACCATCATAACTTTGAAAGTTTATTGGTCTAGTTCATTAAACTTGGACATTAGAGTAATCAAGTATCACTGAACATCCTGTGCACGTTTCAGGTCACATGACCAAGGTCAAAGGTCAATGAACTTTGGCCGAATTGGGTGTATCTGTTGAATTACATCATAACTTTGAAAGTTTATGGATCTGATTCATGAAACTTGTACATAAGAGTAATCATGTATCACTGAACATCCTGTTCGAGTTTCAGGTCACATGATCAAGGTCAAAGGTCATGTCAGGTCAATGAACTTTGGCCATGTTGGGTTTTTTTGTTGAATAACCATCATATCTCTGTAAGTTTATTGGTCTAGTTCATAAAAAGTGGACATAAGAGTAACCATGTATCACTGAACATCTTGTGCGAGTATAGAGTAGTATTCAAAGTCAGCACTGCTGCTACATTGAACCGCGTGATGCAGGTGAGACGGCCAGAGGCATTCCACTTGTTTAGATAATGCCATGGGTAATGTGTGTGCCAATTTTCGTCGCGATCGACGGCCGAAATCATAGGGGGGCTGATTCAGCCCCCCCCCCCCAGTCTTCTTAGGCGTTGAAATAGCCCAGTCTATTTAGGGTTAAATAGACTGGGCTATTTCGACACCTAAGACCGGGGGGGGGGGGCTGAAACAGCCCCCCCTTATGATCTCAGCCATCGATCGCGACAAAAATTGGCACACACATTACCCATGGTATTATCTAAAAAACTATATCAAATTCTGCAATAAATCTCAATGCTCATTAATTCATGCATCTTAAGTTTGCTCTAATTAATAAAATAATGCCCCTAAAATGCTAATTTTTGTTTCACATACTCTAGATAGACATCTGATCAATTTCATTTCAACATCACATTTATTTTCTAATGTATTCTATTGTTTTCTAAATTTCTTATGTATTTGTTTTTCGACTTTTTGCTTTTCATTGTTTTTTCAATGGAAATGGTCGGGGACATTATTTTGACCGTAAAATAGATAAAATTAATTGATTTTAAGCAGTAAAAGGAAAAATAATGATACATTTATGAATTTGGGATAAAAACACCATTTGCATTGGATTTGTACACAAATTCACGTTTTTGAGTTATTTTTGGGTCTGCATGCACTTACGAAATGTTGCATAATTTCAAAACCGCGTACTCGGAGGTCACAATTTTGGTCTCAAAAGTTGTGTGAGACTTGAAAGTAAAAAGTCAGCAAACGACGCGGTCAAAAAATTTTGCACGGCAGATTTATCGCGAAAAATGTCGAGGGGGGGCTGATTCAGCCCCCCCCCCCAGTCTTTTTAGGGTTAATACTTAGATTGGCTTTCTTCATCTCATATTTTTGCTCCATGATGTTAAATGTCTTCATGCCATTTTGGGATTAAAAAAAAAGTCAGTGATTAATAGTGGATATTTACTTATTATAATGCTAGGCTTGGTGATCAGGAATTGGTTTTCTTCTTGTTTTTATTTTCTATATAAAATGAGAGAAATTATTGGGGAAAAAAATAAAACCATGATATGAGCCCTCTTTCATGAAAAGTTATATAGACTGATGTTATTTTTTTCAGTATATGAATTGCCTAAGAAAATAAAAATTGATCGTTCAGCAATTGTAACAGTATAGAGCCCTGTATAGTCTAGAAGCAAAATATAGAAAACTTAAGCACGCTGTCAAATTCGTTTTAAAAACATGCAAGTATATTCAGTAGTATATAAAATTGACCAGTAGCACAGGCTGACTGGATTTGTTGAATTAATAGGGCAAAAATAGTTATATGCAAATACTCTCAGGAAACAGGATCAGAAAGTGTCAATTTTTTTATTTAGAGAAAGGAGTGTTGCAGTTTTATTTACTTGTAGGACATTCATTATACTGACATGTAAATTCAGTGTGAAATTGCTAAATATTCCTTTAAAAATTTTGAAAGTACATGTTTGTATACTTTAAAACCATTGAAATTGGTTAAATTGATTTTATTTACGGTTTGATGTATTGCATGAAAATGTATTTTTGATGCATTTGGAAGAACGTATCGAATTGATTTATGAATGGAAATAAATACTGTACATCATAACACACAATTCTTTGTCTGTATGTATACATGTATGTGTCAAAGAGTGGCCTGTCTAACACAATTGGTTGTGTAAAATGAAATTTCAACAACTCATGTGTAAGTTTTAAGCAACTACTGTGAAAAGCACCTACACAACCTGGCTGTGTAAAATTATGGTTACACAATTCATGTGTAGAAAATTTACACAACCTGGCTGTGTAGAATTATGGTTACACAATTCATGCGTAGAAAATTTACACAACTGCTACTTAAAAATGTACACAACCCGGTTGTGTACAGTTTTACACAACCGTTGCTGGGTTCATATATGATGCAGCGGTTGTGTAAGAATTTACACAGGTTGTGTAAGATTTTACACAGCCAGATTAACAGTGTTGTTTTCAAAATTGGATGTGGGTCAAACCTGTAGATCATGTCACTTTTGTGGTGTTTTCACCATTTTTTTTGCAAATTATGTGTTTTCTGTTGCCATAGCAACGGTGTAAGATGGCATTCATTCATTCAGCAACAAGCACTATGTTATACAACCTTAAATTATGAGAAGTGAAAGAAGAGACAGATTCTACATTTTTTTTTAAATGAAAACAAACTCCACATTTTCCTGGAAAATAAGCTGTTACCATGGCAACGGACAGATTGTAACTATATTGATGACCTTTTGATTGACCTTTGACCTATTGATGACATTTCAATTGAAGCTTGATATTAATTGATTTGGTAATTATTACCATGTTTATTTCACCATATACAAGGAAATATAAGGGTTTCTTTTTTAAAATAATCCGTTGCCATGTCAACTGGCGAAGATGAACCTGGTTTGGTAGGCTCCCCTATATACTGATATAAAAATTTGTTCCATAAGGAACCTCTGTATCCAAAAGTATGCTTTATGTAACGGTGATCAAAAAAAAATGACACTAAGCCACCCCTTATGTCTTGTACACCGAGCTTGGCCGATTTGCACCAGTTTACTTACTCAACACTATTGGGCGCCCCTTCCCCATGAGCGTTTCAAAAAAAAAATGGAACTTAACATCCTGAGTATACCCAGTCGTTATGAGCCCGGAGAGATTGCCATGTCCGACAATCAATTTTGAACAGTCATTTTAGTTGTGACGCAGATGGAGGACTGTTGCACTGGTGCCTGTCTGACAAATATCTGATCATTGTGGGCTATTCCAACTGCTTGGAATATATCTTGTTCGCGCACATTTTGCCTCAGTGTCGATTGAGATCAAAATTTGCTCAAGAGGATCGACAGCATGGACTTTAAAATATACAATTTATTCTGCTCACGCGACGATTATATTTTTTTATCATTTTGATTTAAATAGTATCATTTTCATGGTTGTACTTCTTGGATTGGACACTAAAGCAACTAGTATACCTGTTGCTTCAGCTCCCCAACTTCATTACTACTCCCTTCATTTCTTGCATGAGCTTCATGTCAAACGTTCTCTGTTACTAGTGAACAACAAGCCTTGTGATACACTTTATTTTCGTTCTCAGCCATTCTCTTTTGTCTCTAAACACATTTATCATACCACTTTTTTCTGCGTATCCACTGGATCTCGCAGTTCTCCAGGACTGGAGGAAATCAACAGAAGAAGAAGTTATAAGAAGTGCCTACTAGAATGACAATTTTTAGATCTATCGGGAGATATATTGTCAATAAAAATCACCTAGCTCACGCTTCGCGCTCACACCATCTTCTAAGCGAGATCCACATCCTCTTCAGTCTTCACAACTTTTTCCCGCCAATTTTTCCCTATAGGTCTCCTTTCCAGTTAATACAAGAAAGAAAAAAACAGTTCGTGCGTCGTGCTGTAATTGTTTATTGTAAACATAATAGTATACCGAGACTGACCATATCTAACTGGACTCGTGCCCCACATTAGCACCAGACTAACTTTTATTAGGTCAATCGTTCTCCATCAAACTGACTTCCTGCCAAAATTACACAACCCCAACAATAGTCGCCACGCGCTTCCTATTGTGACGTGCGAAGGCGCCGGACACCACACGGTGGACCGCCCCGTGGGACGGGGCTTAGCTCTACGCGGGACCGGTCTCCCACCCGTACCAAACAAACACCGTGTGACGCGCGCGTGAGCCACGGAAATGAACCCGCGAAAGAAGTACCGTCAAACTTCGTAGGAGGCACTCCGGTACGCACGTCAGTCCGTCTCATATTCGCAGCCCCAGTCACCCTTCTCTCGTGTCTCCACGGTTTCTTTTTGGTCCATTTTTTTTTGTCCAGAGAGAACACTCATGTGAGCATTGATGAAACAAATCTGAGCTTTTTAATCTCCTCGTTCGAGGGGGGTTTAACTTGTTTAAATGGCCTCCGGCTTGTTTTTCGAAGGGGAAACCGAGCGGAAAGAGATAAATAGTGAAGCTCTTGCCGCGGAGCGCGATGCACGTGTTCGCAGAGAGCTGAGCAAAGGCGCGCGCGTGGGTAATAACACCGCAATAACGCATAGATAGGCGCACACATCAACTACGTCGCTCCCACGTGCGAGTTTGTTATTTACCCCGCGTGGGGAGTCCGTTATATTGCGGGCGATTATAAAATTGGTGGAGAAACAGGAGATGGGGGACGAAATCGAATATCGACTCTTCCGAGGGTGATGAGGAAACGGCTTTACTGGTAGTTCCTATACTCGTATCAAGTATAAAGAGTAGATAAAATTTAGTAAGACACAGAGATAGGCATGAAAGCAGAGATTCGTGCACGTGGGAAAACAAGATACAGCGGCAGTAAATGACGTCACTCGATTAGGCTTATTAAAGAATTGATTGATTACTGCATACTCCTATCAAATTATCTGAAGGTGTGCAAACATGACAATGCATCCAAAATTAATTGCTATTTTTACTCATTAAGATTTTTTTTAGCAATGGGGAAAATTCAGTAGATTCTCTAAACCGTGGAGAGTAGCCACAATAGGAAAATAACCGACCAAGGTCAAACATTCCGGGGGTCATTTTGTGCCAGCGGACTGTCTTGAATGCACACCAAAAACGTATGATTGCTTTCTATATTTTTGGCGTAAAGTTAAAGTTCGCTCCAGCGAAAGTTGATGAAAGAACAAGCATAACACTGAAAATTTCATCAAAATCGGGTGTAAAACCATGACATTTTAAAGTTTGACTTGTTTACATGCACAACTCAGTGATATGCAAATGAGGGAGCCGATGATGTGCCCACTCACTATTTCTTTTTTATTGTTTAAATTAAAAACAGTATTTCAATTGCTACAGATATTGAGGACTCTCTTTACACTCTAAAAAATGAAGTGCTAATTTAGCTCTTAAAGAGCGTGTATAGTGACTGCACTTCGGAGTGCTGATTTGTCTAGTTCAAATTTGAACTAGACTTCGGAGTGCTGATTTGTCTAGTTCAAATTTGAACTAGACAAATCAGCACTCCGAAGTGCAGTCACTATACACGCTCTTTAAGAGCTAAATTAGCACTTCATATTGAACTAGACAAATTAGCACTCCTAAGTGCAGTCACTATACACGCTCTTTAAGAGCTAAATTAGCACTTCATTTTTTAGAGTGTAACTAAATGTTAAAACAATGATAATTACACATGTTCACGGAGGAATAAAACTTCGTTTCATATGACAATGAGTATAAAATTAGAATATTTCTTATTCAATGTTATGAAATACAAATGATATAGTGAGTTCATGATCAGTCTCCTCATTTGCATACCGACCAGGATGTGAATGAAAATAACTATTTCAGTTTGTGAAATTAAGCGAAACTTCTAAGTGTCATAACTTTCTTATTTTACATCTGATTTTGATGAGATTGTCAGTATTATATTTGTTTGATTTTTCTGATTTAATTCAAACCAGCTTTATGTTTGGGTATATTATTTTGTTCCGATACCTGTCCTTGAATCAAATCTTTGAATTGATGTTACTGGCATGAAATTGCCAATAAAATTTTGGTTTCCTTAAAGGTCAAGACGACCCAAGAAAATGTTGATTTGAATCAACAGAGAAAAAATCAAACTAGCATAGCGCTGAGAATTTCATCAAAATCGGACGTAAAATAAAGAAGCTATGAATATGCAATCGCATATAGCTTCGCTTATTGTTCACAAAACAATTATATGCACAACTCAGTGATATGCAAACGAGAGAGTCAATGATGTCCTTCACTCACCATTTATTTTTTTATTATTTGAATTATACAATATTTAAAATGTTACAACTAAATGACCAACCAACAAAAATGCTATAAAGTAATTTCACTTGTTTAGAGAGGAATAAAACTTTGTTTCATACGTCAAAGAGGAGATAAATTAGAAGAATATTTTACATTTCATAGATACAAAAGAAATAGTGAGTGGGTGACGTCATTATTCCCCTCATTCGCATACCATCTGGGATGTGCATATAACTGTTTTGTGAAATTAAGCAAAATTTTAAAATGTCATAACTTTCTTATTTTACATCCGATTTTGATTACATTTTCAGTGTTATGCTCGTTGGATTTTTCTCGTTTTTATTTCTTTTTGTTGGGGGTAGACTTGCCCTTTAATTAAAATGTGGGCTCAGGATGTTGCTTAAAGGACAAGTCCACCCCAACAAAAACTTGATTTGAATAAAAAGAGAAAAATTCAACAAGCATAACACTGAAAATTTCATCAAAATCGGATGTAAAATAAGAAAATTACGACATTTCAAAATTTCGCTTCATTTCACAAAAACAGTTATATGAACGAGCCAGCTACATCCAAATGAGAGAGTAGATGATGTCATTCACTCACTATTTCTTTTTTTTTTTATTGTTTGAAATATGAAATATTTTGATTTTCTCGTCATTGTCATGTAAAATGAAGTTTCATTCCTCCCTGAACACGTGGAATTCCATTATTTTAACATTTTGTGCTTCAGGCAAGGAGGTCCTAATCGTCAAATTTGTAAAAATTGAAATATTGTATAATTTAAACAATAAAAAACAAAAGAAATAGTGAGTGAGTGACATCATCAACTCTCTCATTTGGATGTAACTGGCTGGTTCATATAACTATTTTGTTAAAAATAAGCGAAACTTTGAAATGTCATAACTTTCTTATTTTACATCCGATTTTGATGAAACCTTCAGCATTATGCTTGTCTGATATTTCTCTACTGAGTCAAATCAACATTTTTCTGAGGTGGACTTGACCTTTAACATTTCAGCAGCGTATAATGATGGGACCCGGCGAGCGAACCACATCATTTGGAACAAGCCCATCGGGCCTGGAACATTATCTTTATATAAAAACAAAGAAACAAACACAAATAAACAAGCAAACAAATACAGGTAATCAGTTACGATTGCGTAGCGTACATTTTTATTCAATTATAGTTCTTACCATGCTGAATATGATCGTTGTTACTCCACGAACGACACATAGTGTGGACAATGAAAACAAAATGAATGAATAAAAGGAACAATGATTATTTTTAACGTTAAGAATTATTATTTTTGCTTGCGTAACGTTCCATGTTTTGTTAGAGAGAGAGAGGGGAAATATCAATTTACGTGAATTTTTGTGGGGGTGGCAGATAGGGAACGTGAAACAAAATCCCATATAGACATGATAAAAAAATTATACAGATGGAAAAGGGAAAAGAGATAGGAAGGCTTGAAAAAGGAGAGGGACATGGAATATAATGGGTGTAATTATGAGGGGATGTGTGTGGAGAAACAGAGGGGGGGGGGAATCACAGAGCTTTTAATAGATTAGTCACCAAATAAATGCAGAAAATACCAATATCGGGAACCTGTCGGGGGCATTGAATATAAATTGAAATAATGATTTATCAAATACAAAGTAAAATTGATCAACATAATGAGATATTTTTAACCGTTAAAGAATTTCAGTCGAAATCATGAATACCGAAATGCCTAAAATATTGTTAAGCCGTGAAACAACCACCTCGAACTGCATGGCGGCTTATATTTGGCGCCGCGTGGCCATTCCTTTTTAGTGTTGTGTGCATGGCTATCAATCGTCAATGGATAATAGTTTTCAATTTATTTGCACAACACAAACATGATGCAGTCTACATGGTCAGTGGAATTTGTCGTTGAGATAAATATTTTGGATATAAACATTATTTTGTTAGGTTTATTAGTGCATTTACATGTAGGTAATGTATTTCCACATGTAATGTTTGTTGTTGTTTAAACAGAGTTGATTAATCGTGATAGATACAGACTTTGATGAAATTATACAAGCCGTAACATTTGTGCTGAAATATCTCTATAGCAAAAGCTATTATTCGAAATGTGCATCAAGCACTGTTTCATGATGTTCTTCTTTCTTTCTTTCTTTATTTCTATATTTTTACTTTAGAACTATTATACTTCATTACTATCTCAGCTTTCAATGTCTGTACCTTAAAAAGATGATTTCAATTTTGGTAACGATTGAGGAAATAAAGATAGTTTTAACCAAGCTGTCTACATACGCAATTCCTGAAAATGTAAGAGAAGAGAAATTATGACAATTGATTTTTATTTTTCGTACAAGCCTGTGGAAAACAAAAGATATATAAAAATAGTAAAAGTAGAGTTAGTGTCGTTTAGAATGAATTTCCTTCTCGTGGTTACTAAATGCTTAAAGTGATTGGTTAACATTGGTTTGACTTAAAAAAAATCTGAGCTAGAAGGTCACACTTGTCAACTGTGTCTGTGATATGTTAGAAAAAGGAAGCCGAGAAAAAAATTGCGTTCGAAAATGATTATTTAGTGCTTCAAAAATTGAAATATATAGTGACCGGAAACACCATCTTAATTTCATCCCATACACTTATGTGTACTATTTAGGCGTCTACAAGACGCCTATTTACAAAATCGGGATTTGCCTTAAATTGTAGTTTTAGATTTTCATTCTCAATAATGGTTGTTTTCAGGGTTTATTAGTTCTAATACACATGATACATGCACTTGTACACATGTTTCATCTTGGCTTGAGATTTTTTTTAATCGGCTGCTAACAAAGTTAAACAATACCTTTAAAGCGCCGGAAGAGGTCGGCAAACCTTGCTTTTACATTACATCGAAGAAAATAACACTGCCACCCTTTCACGAATAAAATGACTATAAAATGAAAATAAGCAGAAAATCCCAATATGATAAATAATTCCCAATCCGATAAATTTTGTTCGTGTGTTTCACTGCAAACCGAGGCACCCGCCCCTACGCTACCCGGCGCTCCCGCGAGAGGCGTTACCTATAACTCATCCCGCTAAATTTGCAATCATCTGATCATCGACGCCGCTACCATGGCTACAGTAGTGAAGCACAGAATTGTGCATTGTTTTTTAAGGGTGCACGATTAAAATTCAACAACAACAACAACAAAAATACTAAACCAAATACGGTCATTTTTTTTATAAACCACCAAATCACTTAGTCACCGTCGATCATAGTCATCATGAAAATAATTTTATAACGGGAAAATAAACCAATGGAATGTAATCGCTTCAAAACAGAACCCAAGTCCAACCATGCTAAATAAATATATCTTTCTTATCTATGTACATAATATACAAATATATACATAATAAATCAGAATTGCACATTAATTGTAGCACACAATACACTTGATTGCCTTATAATGCATACGTGGTTGGCAACATTTTTAAAGCAAGTATTTTGACCCGGCTCACAATCACAGGCAAGTTATCAGCCTGAAAAAATTGTCCTGTACAGTGTAATAAAATTCTACCAATGTTTCATGAAACAACGTTATTGACAATATACAGATTGTATTTGAAATACACAAGTTTATATTGTATAACATAAGACATACATTTTGTAAAAAGAATATTAGCATAAGCAAACCCAAAATACATGTATATTGAATGACTCGGTCGTGAATATAAAAAAAGGATACAGAAGAGACCACACTTTCTTTTATTTATAACATGTGTATATTGTGCCCAAAGCTACGCAATATTAACGATTATGTAACATTATCAATTAGGAAATGTGGCCATTTGTGTTAGAATTGGACTTCATTTATTAGAAAGGAATATGCAAATTTTGATTTAGTGAACAATATGTCGAGATTCCATTAAAAAGTAACCAATGTCCGTTCGCCAGTACGCTCCAAAATAACATATTCATATTATTCTTACTAGACATAATTTTTTTGTAAGTAATATCACATCATGATTTCTATACTAAAGCCAGTCGCCATTCCCTTATGGCCAGATAGTGTCCATCTAGAGCATGGAGGAGCCGTGGTGTAGTGGTTCTGACTCTCAACTTGCAAACAGAGGGTCGTGTGTTCGAATCCCACCGCGGTCTGGCGTCCTTTGGCAAGGCGTTAATCCACACTTTGCCACTCTCGACCCAGGTGCTAAATGGGTACCCGGTAGCATGTGAAAGTAATTGTAACTTGTCCAGTACTATGTGCGCCTCACAGGCGACTGACTGGAATACTCCCCAGGGAGCGGAGGATGTGCACACTGTGTGCGGGAATGACTGATTGAATCCGATGACCGGGGTAATAATAAATCTGTAAAGCGCTTAGACACGTCATTCCGATGTATTGAGCGCTATATATAAGCGGATTATTATTATTATCTATTTTGTCAATCTATAAAGATTCTATGCATGAAGTATAGAGATGATGACTTTCGCATCACGATTTGATAGTCATGAAGAGAATGTTGTTTCACAAAATTCGATACACCATGTTATCTGATCTTTATTTGTCATCTGCCTCGCTGCTATGGTAACCACTTTCTTTTTCCTCAGGTTCGCCACAATTATTCTCCTTTTCACCTTCATCACTGTCCACTAGAACACCTTGTAGCTGCTTAATGTAGCGAATAGCCATCCTCAGTGTTTCGACTTTACTCATGCGTTTCTCCGGGTTATCACACGGTAGGTGCTCGCGTAAACGCGCATACCCCTCGTTAACATTCCGAACGCGTTCCCGTTCGCGTTCGTTGCGTCTTCGGATGAAGCTCGGCTCGAGATCGTAGAAACCGAATGGATTCGGGAGCGGGACGTAGCTGTGTCCGTAGTGGCTGATGAAGGAGCTTGCGTAGCGCGGATCCAGGTAGTTTGGTACGGGGAAAGGTACATCGGGGTTTGTTGCTGATGGGTGGTGGGGGTCGCGGATTGGGTACATGCCGCCCGGGCAGTCGGGGAGAGGTATGCCGAGCTGGACACAGGTCGGTGTCGAGTACAGCGCCGACTCCGAGTGGGATTCTTCCATCATCATCGACATCATCGATGGGGATTATAGCAGCAAGTTCGACAATCACACCACAATGAAGATTAGACGTAACCGTCTCTGTATCAGACTGCTTAACTTGATTTATCAAAGAATAGACGTAGGAAAGTTCTGTTGGCCGGCTGCAAACTTTGCTGGCAAGTCAGACGCAGAGGATGATGATTCGTAATAATCTGTAAAATAATTAAAAAAACAGACAATTCACCCGATGAGTAATAGATTCTTAATGTTGTTCATATACAGCATGCACAAGATGTCAGTTTACGATCATGATCTTCAAAACTGACGAAAAACTTAATTCGCAAATAGAGGGTTTTCTGTCCTATTTCCCAGCATTGCAGCATTGAAAAAAAAATACATTATTACTTTTTTTTTAATATGAAATCCGTGGAATGAAATCCATAATATGACATCATGACATATTTTTTTCTAAATAGTTTTGCTAGCATAACAAACTATAGACCAAAAGTAATAAACTTATTATTGATAATACGTAGATCTGTATGGACAATAACTGAAACCGCGGATCTTTCATTATATTATTGTAAGGTGATAGATTAAACATGATCATCGATAAATAGTTAATATGCCAACCAGATAGCGCAAGTGTAACTTTATATAACATAACAACGCAAATCCATTCATTAGAAAATCTCGTCTTTACGACGATTTGTTGGTAGTACAATATCAATATAGCAAAGAGAAGGGGATGGAGAACATATTTCATTATGCTCTGTCTATATTGATGGAGGCTTTTTATGATGACTCAGAATCAATTTCAATAAATTAAATCGATTAAACGTTCCCTCCTGTTTTTCAAATTGCCCTCCCTTGTCATAGTCGTGTCCAACTCTATTCAAAGAAATTGAATGAAAGGAGTTTCATGTTCATTGATACAAAATTTGATATTCAAGGGGAAAAACAAATGAAAGAAATTGCACTTCTAGTTTACTCTCTGTTTTATATTCATTTTTGTTGTTATCATCATTATAATTATTGGTAATATCGATTATAATCATTATTGTTATTATCATTATCAGTATTATGATTATTATTCATAATTATTACTATTATTGATATTTTTATTGTTATAATACCATAATCCTTATCATTATAATTAGAATATTATATATATATATATATATATATATATATATATATCATGATTTTATTTATTCATTTGAAAATAATCGGTAAGCCTAAGTTCTAAAGATTGAAATGGAAATTATTTAAAAAGTAGAATATGGCGGATAAGAACAAATCTTATTTTACTCTCGGCCTAGTATCTCGAGCCGTGTGCATCATCTGAATCTTGTTAATTCCCCGTTTTATGTCCTTTTAAATTTTCCTTTCACCTTTTCTCCTCAGCTCAGTAGGTAAATATCCAAACAAATCTATTACCCCTAGGCCGAATCTTATATGAAAGCAATGCTAAGGCATGCACTGCAAAAATGCCGGTGTTGATTTAACAACAGCCTGGTATCTATATCGGTAAACACCAGGGAAGTGTTAAAACAGCACCAGTTTAGAATCAAACCGATATTGTTTAACACTGATATTGGTGTTGCTTTAATGCCCATCTGGTGTTAGCCTAACACCAAACCGGTGTTGTTTCAACACTTCCCTGGTGTTTATCGATATAGATACCAGGCTGGTGTTAAATCAACACCGGCATTTTTGCAGTGTTATTTTAATCGAAAAGGTTTGATTGACTATCCATCCGGCTACGAATGTTAATGCAAGTAAAATATAATTACTAAAATAAATCGGCAAAATAAAGGTTTTTAAGGAGTAATGGTTTAGACAAATACGTACACCGGTTAACCTTTCTTCAGATAGAAATATGGGCAAATCAAAATTAAAAATTTTCGTGGTTTTGGTGGCAGTGTTTGATGATCGACGACCATTGGTGTATCGTTTCTTTCGTATTTTGTTATATAAAAACTTGATTATTTTGATTTTGCCAATCGCACACTTGTGTTAGATTAGAATACTCATGAGTAATCACAGAAGGTACATTGATACAGATGCATTTTTTAAAATGTGACCTAATTAAGTCATCGGCCCACTATCTCTATCTCGTCCATATTTAAAACATGTATCACTATATTAGAAGGAGTCTGGGAAGAATAGCAAAATTTCGAAATGTATTTTTTTCCATTTTCTAGCACTGTTACTAAAATATATTTCATTCATTATTACTCCATCGATTAGATTATATGGAAAAACTGTTTTTTTTTTCGTACAAAATGTCGAAAACTGCATGACTATAATGGATTTATTACAACGAGGTGTTTCTCGTCGGTATGACATTGAAAGAAAACATACGTACCATTATCCAGCTAAATCAAATTTTATATTTAAATTCACTTTATGTCAATATGTATTCACACACTAATCTACTGAAAAGAACCACAAATTATCAGTTACTATATATTTTTTTGTGAAAGGATTTGTTCTAAAATTATTTCAGTTCAGAACCTATACAAAGCAGCCGGTCGTATGTCTGTATCTTTGATATAATGTTGAATAGAAACATGAATCAGTTAAAAATCATTTATTATTTTTTTTTTGCTCAATCAAACCATTTGTATCATTTGTAGGACTGATGATCACTTTGGACAGCCTTCCCCTATCCGAAGCCGACCTACCACCAACGAAGGGTTTACTATCGGGGAACCACGGCCCAGGGCACCATCAGCGGGTGGTTTCCTTTCCCTAAGGAGCTCGGCTGCTTTCGAAACACCACCGCTACCATGGCTACGTTCAAAGTAAACCCACTTCTGGATACATATTGGTAATTTAGAGGAATATTTTTTTTTTCTGAGTATGGTTTAGCTCAGGGGCGGCAATTTGATAAGAGAGATGCAAAACACTAATGTTGGCACATATTCAGAGAAAACGCATGTCATGCATGTTGTGGCTACCGAGTTGCGACGATTACATTGTTTTTGTATTTTGCTCTATTTTACCAGAATCTTGTAACAAATCATTGTGTTTTAATATGAAGACACCATGGATACTGGGAATCAAATCATTTCGTCTGATTATTAAATTCTAACCAATTTGAGAGTCTAACGAAAATCACCACGACAATGACATTTAATTGGATTAAAAATGGAATGTGTATGGAAACTATGCAAGATACTAAAACAGCAGTTCGTTAAAGTAATGACATACTGGTGTCAAATAAATGGGACACTTGCACCAATCACAGTGATAATGAGGGAATGGATGATATTTAATTAACCATCGAGATCATGAAGATGAAACACACAACTGAGTGAAAGAGAGTGGAAATATTGTGTTGACTTTTACCAAAGTAATATTTTCTGATGATTGGCTCTATAAAGGGTAAATCGATATGCTGCTCCCATGTCGCATTCTTAGTGTTCTGTTTTCTTCAGTTATAGAAGTTTTGTCAGGAGTAAGAATATTCGAAAGAAATAAATGATAATTAAAACACTCCTAATTATGCAATAAGAAGTAAGAAGAAAATTCTAAAAAGGTTGTGCAAAATTTGCTATCAATTATTCGGCTTACTGGAATGAACACATTACACTGCAAAAACTACGGTGTTGATTTAACACCAGCCCGGAATCTGTATATGTTCAAACAAGAGCTGTTTTGATACTAATTGGTGTTGTATAAACACCTATCTGGTGTTCGACCAAAACGAAACTGGTGTTGTTTAACACTTCTCTGGTGTGGACAAATATGGATTCCGGACTAGTGTTAAATCAACACCGGAGTTTTTGCAGTTTAGTACAGTGTTACCTTCCTCAAGAACATCTTCGAGATTAAAAAATAAATATGTTTCCGTTATGATTAAACATTAGTAAGTATTTTGTTCTAAAATACTCACCGAAATGTTCTTGTCAGTCCTTCCTTCATACGCCGATGCTGCCGGGATGCTCTGTGGCAGGAAATAAAAGCACCCTCGCTGCGAGATTCGCCCTCTTGAAACGTTGTCAAATTGCTTCTTAGAAACAACAACCACACTTATCACCCATCGCCTGCTAAATGTTTCCTTTTTTGTTGTTCAGAATGCAACAAAAGCAATTTGATAGTCAAACTTTCCGATATTTATAATTGTTTTTAACGGCATAGAATATCGTCATCGTATTCGTTGCCACCGTCGTCTTCTGATTCGATGGTGTCGTGGGCGACGATGTCCTCGGAAGATAGAAGTGACCGGATTTCGATTCACATTTAGTTTTCAACTTCTCCCGTTATAAACATAGTGATGCGACCCCCGTAAGATGAAGTTTAGATCGGTGCTAACATGCTGTTTGTCTGCTAAAGTAGAAATTTCGATGGATCTAACGATGCCTCGAGTAAGAGTCAGCAAAGATTGATAAATTAAATCTGATTATTTGAAATGATTGAGTGTCGTGATACTATCTCATAAAAATCAGCTTGTGCTTAAAATGAATTTCAGTCCCTAAAATGACAGAGCACCATTCGTCATAATGTACGTCACAAAATATTGGTTGTCAAATCGGCGAGCTGCTTTACAAAGTACAATCTAAGCCAACCGCCGTGTTATTAGAAGGTTGGTTAAACCCAAATGACTTCCCCGGGCTTTCGGGATCCCTTTTTATTCGGAGCGGTCCTAGCATACCTCCCCTTGGCTCATTTTCGTTTTGTTTCATCGACCCCTTTTCTCTCTGCTCGCGTGAGCCGCTTTTGAAGGCATTGTTGTTTCCAATATTGTTTGTGTTTAACCATTACAAAAATAACTCTCTCCTCCCAGTCCCCACACTCCTTTTTTTCATCCTCAACCGGCACGCGAGCAACTTCTTTCTTTTATTATGCAAATGAATGCGCAGCGAGCGAACTGGTCATGAAGTATTTTGTGTGTCAACTTTCTCCTTCCTATGTACACCGTTTAAGAGTGTGTGTGTGTCGACTATAGACTGCATTAACATGACTTGTTAATTAATCATACAGACACTGCGCATGCGTCAGCGCCACGCGCCAGAACAATACACTCGTTGCCGACTCGGTGAATAGTTTAATTGGTCAGTACTCTGACATTAGTCGGTCAATTTGGCGCGAACTTCTTCTTCCCTTTTTTTTCGTGTCGCCAACTTTTTGATATAATCAGCGGCCACCGTTCTTTTCTGTTCGGTTTATCTAAACGACGTTTGCCCCCTTACGCCCAGCTCCGTCCACTTGCCAACGGGTATGCACCGCCGATGGGCTGCCGGCGGCTCGCCTTTCCTTAGCGCTAAAATGCAAACCTCGCTTGCAGGAATTCGACGGGGGAGTTTCTCACTCGATGACAGGTTATTAAATCTCGACCGTGAATGAGGCACGAACTTTAGTTTGTTTATACAACAATGGAACGTTGACTGGTTATTACACGCTGAAAAATGATTGTGTTTCACAGATTTATAAGTTACAAAGATTTTTTTTCTATCAGTGGCGGTATTAATTTTCGTTACTCCTCTCTTATTTACTTATCATAATCTGTCGCCGGCTTTTTGAAATGTAAAGGTCTCTAGCCTTGACAATCAATCACAGAATAAATTTCAATGAATACACACGAGGGTGAAGGCTGTATATAGATATCATAGAAGATTAACAAATCAATCAAGATTTATGGCTGTTATACGGGTGTCAAAATGACGAGTAAAAAGTAGACAGACGTGGCTATAAGAGCGTGGAATATGACGTTTATACAGCGCGTCCCAAAAAAAATGCCCCACTGATATGCGGCTAAATAACTTCCAAAAATAAAAATTATTCTCAATGAAATGTAGGACATAGGAAGCCCATCTCTTGTTCTAACTTCTATAAAAATTTCATTGGTTTCGCTTCAGTGGTTTTGAATATACAGCCTATTATGTAACAGTGGTGCTTTTCAGCCCATTCCAAGTTTGCATGCATGCAACACTGCTCTGTGTTTTGCATTTTCTTGCATATCAACACCCTTTGACCATTCTGACCAACGAGATATTAACTCTATCTCCTTGTTCTGACCAAGGAATTCCCTGATCTGACCAGGGAAATTTCCATGATCTAACCAGGCTCGTCAAATCACAACCTGGAGCATGCTCAGAATACAAAAACAGTATTTGACAATACATTTCATGCTTGATAAACGGGAGATGCACAATGATTGAGACAACAGGTCATGTCTGTTTCATGTATAATTCCAACAATACTGCATTTTTGTTTTAATTTATTTTTTTAGTGAAATTGAAGCTACTGAGGTCAAGTTTAATAATTTAATGTAACTTTTTAAAAGAAAAAAGTCAAAATTTTCTATGGTAAAGTTCCTTTATGCAAAGGGTGATTAACATGTGGATTACCCCCTTTTTCAGCTTATTTTACTCATCCATCATTCACATTTTCCTTCAAATTGGTGCACTGATTCCTCTTATCAATCATCAAACAAACTTAATTTTTATGTTTCTTGTCCTTCTGAACATGTTCAAGTTTATGATTTAATGAGCCTGGATATGATTGGGGAAATATCCCTGCTCAGATCCTGGATGTAAGAATGGGGGTTAACATGCCATAGACAATGAAGAAATGCATCAATACTGCAAACTTGGAATGGGCTAAAATGCACCACTGTTACGTAACAGAGTGTGTATTCAAAACCGCTGAAGCGCGACCAATGAAAATTTTCAAAGAAGTTAGATCATGAAATGAGCTTTCTACTCATGAACATTTATTTGAGAATCCTTCCACATTTTAGAATTAATCCAGTCCTATGACAGAGGGACATTTTTTTTGGGACGCGCTGTACAAATATGACATTATGACAACTGAAGAAGAGAGCTAATGGTTCTATGGAGAAAGAAAGAGAAATGGAGGAAGCGAATGAGAGCTCTCTTCGTTTATGTCTTTATCCCCCACATCATTACTATACCATCATCGTCATGTAGGCCCCATATCATCACTGATCACCACCACCATCATCATCGTCAACATTATCACCAACTTTTGCCAGTTTCAGTTGTATACTTTAAATTCATATGTTTCTTTTTTATATTGTTATACTGACCTGTATGGAGGTAAAGGGATGTGGGAAGGAAGACCTGTGGGTCATGGTAATTTAGTTAATATTTTCCAAAACCAGGCAGCCCCTTCATCTCTATTCCAGGTCCTTTGTTTTGTTATGTAATTTGTATTGTACTACAATATCTCATGTATTTTGAAATGCCCAATATAATAACAATCATCATCATCATCATCACTACCATCATCAAAATCATCATCACCATTATCATCATCATCACCGTCATCATCGTCATCACCATCATCACCATTGTCATCATCACCATTATCATCATCATCATCACCATTATCATCATCATAATCATCATCATTATCATGATCATCATCATCACCATCATCACCAAAATCACCAAAATCATCATTACCATTATCATCATCATCACCATCATCATAATCATCACCATCATCAACATTGTCATCACCATCACTATCATCGTCATCATCATCATCTTCACCATTATCACCATCATCGTCGTTGTCATAATCATCAGCACCTCATTATCCGTCCAACATAATACAATCAAAGTGAAACAGTTCAATGACCGTTCTCCCCCCCCCCTCCCCCGTCCCCTCCTCATTCTTAAAGGTCAAGTCCACCTCAGAAAAATGTTGATTTGAATCAATAGAGAAAAATCAGACAAGCACAATGCTGAAAATTTCATCAAAATCGGATGTAAAATAAGAAAGTTATGACACTTCAAAATTTCGCTTATTTTTAACAAAATAGTTATATGAACGAGCCAGTTACATCCAAATGAGAGAGTTGATGATGTCACTCACTCACTCACTATTTCTTTTGTTTTTTATTGTTTGAATTATACAATATTTCAATTTTTACGAATTTGATGATTAAGACGTCCTTGCCTGAAGCACAGAATGTTAAAGTAATGGAATTTCACGTGTTCAGGGAGCAATGAAACTTAATTTCACATGACAATGACGAGAAAATAAAAATATTTCATATTTCATATAATAAAATACAAAAGAAATAGTGAGTGAGCGATGACATCAGTTCCCTCATTTGCATACCGACCGAGATGTGCATATTAACTGTTTTGTGAAATCAAGCGAAAATTTAAAATGTCATAACTTTCTTATTTTACAACTGATTTTGATGAATTTTCAATGTTATGCTTGATGAATTTTTCTCTTTTTATTCAAATCAAGTTTTTGTTCGGGTGGACTTGTCCTTTAATCACTCCATCCTACGATATATATATTACAAATCTTCTATTCAAAAGTAAAATAAGACTTAGCGTGATTGCCGCTTGGATAGGCATTTCGTCTCAAGTAGGTCTACCACATATAAGGTGTAGAAATAGCAATTACCATGATGGCATAAAATAAATTCCAAATAAAATTGATCAAAATGACACTTCCCTCTGTCACCATCTTATCTGGATCTTCGCATAAACTCAACGGCGGTAAACAGGGGGGGGGGGGGTGAGAGAGAGAATAGCATGAATTGACAAGTATCAGTCGACTTTAACCTGAGCGGTCTCTCACATCTCCTCTCCCCCGACACTTCGGCGCGCTGTATGTGGTAACGTGGGAACCATAACAAATCACAATGATATGCAAACAAAGCAAGATATAGATACCAACTTATCATGCCAAGAATGGCAACTTGTTGTAGCGACAATGAACGCATCTTTCTCTATCTGTTCTCTGTCACTACTGCGCAAACTGTCGGTAAGGAATGTCTAACAGGTAGATTGTTTTCTCAAATTTGACAAATTTGTGAAATTGCCTTCCTAGGGAATTAAGTTTAGGCATGTGATTGGAAACAGATCCATCAGGGGTCCTTGTTTCATTAAAGAAATAGCAATAATGGTAAGCTTGCCATGGTTTATCTTCGATTGGCCTAATGCCAATTCGTCCAATAACCAACTCGCCTACCATCAGTAGGCGAGTAATTTTATGTCTCAAAATTTTACTGGAATATTAATTGGTTATTGGACATTTCTTTCAACAAAAAAAATTTTTTTTTTCAATGCTGTTGCGGTTATGATTTACATCAAATATTTCACTGTTTATGTTTGTATATTATGTTTTTACTTTGTAAATCTTTCTCAATTCAGCCACTGGCTGTGATGAAATGATAATAAAACCTTCATTTCAATTCAATCAGTTCGTCCACACTATCCACAGGGTCTAATTCCCATTTCATTCCCTCACTCTTTGGTCTCTTTTAGCTAATAGTCAGTTGGTCCAATACCCAGTTAGTCAATAGGGGGGCCTACACCATTTTGGTCTAATTGCTTCCATGATTTTTCAAGTGGTGAAAATTCGGAAAATATATAGAAGAAAAACTGGGGAAAAGAGCGATAAAGTAACATAAAGAAGGAAGACAAAAAAAACAGAGGTATATAGGTGCCGTGTAACTACGATTTCTCTACACTGCAAAAACGCCAGTGTTAATTTAACACCAGCCTGATATCTACATCGTTCCACAGCAGAGAGGTGTTGAAACGACACCGGTTTGACGTTAGGTTAACACCGATTTGGCATTTTAGCAACACCAACAGACCAATGAGTGTTAAGCCAATAACGGTTTGATTCTTAATTTGTGTTCTTTAAGCGCTAATTCTATGGTGTTTTCCGATAGAGATAGGGCCTACCCGGGCTGGTGTTAAATCAAATAACACCGGTGTTTTTGCAGTCTATAATCTATTCAAACAAACTATGCCTTCCCCTTTAGCATGTCTTGCCCCTTATTAGAATATGTTGACGCCATCCCTAACAAGTTTAAGATATGAAAAAGGGATAATTGTGAAATATTATGGGCAGTTATTATCAATACCTTTGAACACTTGCGTTGTTAAATCTTCACTCTATAATACCATCATCATCTTCGATCCCCGCCTTATTATTGTCATATCTGTTCATTACAGTACAATTCCATAAAGAATATCAATCATTGAAAGAAAATGATGATATCGTAAAGAGTGGACTTGAACATGTTCAAAGCCCCTATTTTCTGACTCATAGATGTGTCAAATTTACCCTAATCCGGTACAAGAGGGGTCGCGCTGGGGATGTGCCGAATTTTAAGTGAGGCACGGCGCCGAGGTTAGAATGTGATGCCAACATGCCGACGTGGGGGGGGGGGGGAGATGAACAGGGTGCTTTTGTTGTCATTTTATCCACGTCAAATTGTCCTTAATAAAAAATGGCGGGACTGAACCTTTTACAGAGAAACATAGTATATAAAAGCTACTTGCAGAGTCGCTGTGTTTGCCCTGGGGTAGCGCGGTGTTGAGTAGACCAGTCAGGCGCGCTTCAATATCCCTTCTCTCCTCGCTCGTAGGCTAACACCGGTTCAGCTCCGGGGAATTTCTCGGTCGATCTTGCCTTATTTGTAAAATTTTCTCCACGAGGTGTAAAAATATTGAGAGGGGGGCATAGAGAGGAAAGGAATAAACGGCATAGAAAGACGAGGAAAAAATCAATTATGGAATCATAATACTTGGATGAGGCAAACTGCCTCCTCGCTACAGTGTTGAGAGAGGAATATTTTAACAAGCATTGGTAGAATCCTTCTCTTCTCGGCATTCTCTAACACAATCATATAACATATAACGATATGTCATAACTTAAAGATCAAGTCCACCCAGAAGAAATTCGATTTGAATAAACAGAGAAAAATCAATTAAAACAAATTCGGATGTAAAATAAGAAAGTTATGACATTTTAAATTTTCGCCTATATTTTTCACAAAACAGTTATGCACAACTCAGTGGTACGCAAATGAGAGAGTCGATGATGTCCATTACTCAGTATTTTTTTGTTTTTTATTGTTTGAATTATATAATATTTTTTAGAATTTGACATCATGGACTAACTTAACTGAACCATAAAATGATGTAATAATGGTAATGCCACATCTTCAGGGGATGAATAAAACTTTGTTTCACAGGACAATGAGAAAAAAATAGAATTGTTCATATTTCATATAATAAAATACAAAAGAAATGGTGAGTGTCATCAGTCCCCTCATTTGCGTACCGCCCAGACTGTGCATATAACTGCATGTTTTGTGAAATTAAGCGAAACTTTTAAAAGTCGTAACTTTCTTATTTTACATCCGATTTTGATGAAATTTTATTCAAATCAACTTTTTGTTGGGGTGGACCTATCCTTTAACATAGTTATAACCTTATATGAACGATGCATAAAAATATTCTGTGGATTATAAATTTTCTTTTGTGTGTCTACTTTCGTATTACATGTTTTGCTTCAGATTTCTTGACATCGTTATTGTTATCATAAAGGCCTCATACAAAATGCTATCAGCTTTTCTAATTACCTTTCCATAATCAGCATACGACTCGTTCGCATTAACCACTGAATGTTAACGGTATTAGTTTTCTATACTAAACATCTTTTCACATCCAGACAATTTCCTGACCATAATTTACAATATCAGATGCATGATGGGCGGTCTACCTTTATCCGATTGTTTGATAAAAACTGCAAATTACACATAAATTTGCTGCATGCATGTCACGTGTTTAAAAATAGATTCTAATTATGTTTTAAATATTCAGAGTATCAATTACATCGTAATCACTATATCCGTATTGCTTTAATTTTGTATTTGTTTATTTCATATAGGCCTTCGTATGGAAGCTTAAAAGTGCCACCGAGATGTTGAGATAATTATCTCGGGAAGTCGACATCTTGATAGCAAAAGATAAGATGACGAGATCCTGGATCTCATCATGTTGACATCTTTTAGAAGAGATGATGAGATGACAAGATCCTGGATCTCATCATGTCAACATCTTTTAGAAGAGATGTTGAGATGACGAGATCCTGGATCTCATCATGTCGACATCTTTTAGAAGAGATGATGAGATGACAAGATCCTGGATCTCATCATGTTGACATCTTTTGGAAGAGATGATGAGATGACAAGATCCCGGATCTCATCATGTTGACATCTTGTAGAAGAGATGATGAGATGACAAGATCCTGGATCTCATCATGTTGACATCTTGTAGAAGAGATGATGAGATGACAAGATCCTGGATCTCATCATGTCAACATCTTAAGAAGAGATGTTGAGATGACAAGATCATCTCATCATCTCTTCTACAAGATGTCAACATGATGAGATCCGGGATCTTGTCATCTCATCATCTCTTCTAAAAGATGTCAACATGATGAGATCCAGGATCTTGTCATCTCATCATCTCTTCTAAAAGATGTTGACATGATGAGATCCAGGATCTTGTCATCTCATCATCTCTTCTAAAAGATGTCGACATGATGAGATCCAGGATCTCGTCATCTCAACATCTCTTCTAAAAGATGTTGTCATGATGAGATCCAGGATCTTGTCATCTCATCATCTCTTCCAAAAGATGTCGACATGATGAGATCCAGGATCTCGTCATCTTATCTTTTGCTATCAAGATGTCGACTTCCCGAGATAATTATCTCAACATCTCGGTGGCACTTTTAAGCTTCCATACCTTCGTGATCTTGGCCTACATGTATTTCCTTTTCTTCTCCCTGTCCTCTGCTCTGTGTAAACAACTTAAGATGATGAAATCATTGTTTCATTATTTGAATCATGCAGGGGCGGATCCAGCTTTTTATAAAGGGGGGGGGGTTTGGGTGGTATGCGAGGGAGCGTAGCGACCGGGTCCAAGCGAGCGGAGCGAGCGAGGGGGGGGTGTGGGAGGGGGGTGTCCCCCTCCCACAGTAGGGAAAATTGTTGAAAATCTGTGTGTGAAAATGGCATTTTCTTGCATCTAAAACACCACTATTTCGTATAGAGGTCGTTGCCAAATTAACCCCCATGAAAATTTGTAAAATGAAGTTGCATTTTCCTGCAACGCAAGGCCAGTTAACAACACAGATACAAAGAATTGGGGACCTTGGAATAAGCACTGTTATAGACTAAAAAGAAATAATGATAATAATAATAGTAATAATAAATGAAATGAATACATAGAATTAGAATAAAATAAAATTACAAGTTAAAAAAAGATAAGATTTATAAAAATGGTCCCCGGATTTTTTGGGGGGGTTGCACCCCCCCCCCCCCTCCACCCCCCCTCTAGATCCGCTTCTGTCATATTAATACTGGAAAGGAAAACGAATCTTGCCATTCAGATGTGAATTTTGAATTAATCTATTAGATTATTATTTCAATTAATTCATTTAATACATTCGTTGTGTGTGTACACTCTAAAAAATGAAGTGCTAATTCAGCTCTTAAAGAGCGTGTATAGTGACTGCACTTGGGAGTGCTGATTTGTCTGGTTCAAATTTGAACGAGAAAAATCAACACTCCGAAGTGCAGTCACTATACACGCTCTTTAAGAGCTGAATTAGCACTTCATTTTTTAGAGTGTATTTTTTTCATGTAAGAAACATTGTTTAATGTTTCTTATGATATGGAATTCGTGTAAATCGTGTACAGATGTTGAGTGTATTTTTATGTAAATGCTTGTAAAGGGTAATGCAATTCGGCTTTTCAGCCGCTACAGATACACTTGATGTAACGAACCGTGTTAAATAAATAAATATCTAAATGCCATTGCAAGAAGTACACTCTAAATTTCAAGGATTTGAAATAAACCCTTTTGACCGTAAACAGTGACCAGTCGCATATTAAAATTAAACAATACGTATTTGAATTTAAATCTAACAGATTTGATTCCAAGTCCTTTAAGATTTGAAAATGAATTTATTTCAAATCTTTTTACTAAGACTTTAGTCTTTAAAGTAACTACAGTCGGGTATCCTGCTTTTACAAAGTAATCTTCATTTTCTTCTCTTGCCATTACTAATACACACACACGTCACTTTCTGAGCTCCAATTTCGCTTTTCATAAATCCAGTCTTACTCATCTACTCAGCTCATCTCGATTCATCCAGTGAACAAAACACTACGATGTGTTTCCATTCTAATACCAACACTGTCACATCAAGTGTCAAATTCCCATTAGCATATCCCCTCAACCCCATTCACCCTCAACCCCAGTAGCCTCCTTAATCAAAACTCTCTCCGTTCCGCTCATCTCCCCCGTTTTGTAATCCCCAGATCCCCTTACCCCCGTCGAGCTCTATAACGCCACCTCCTTCGCCCCGGTCCCCCGCGACGGCCCGTACAGGTGGCACAGGTGTACTCACATAGCTAATGAGTTTGCATCGATCGGTTGGGCAGTGGATAGCAACGCCGCGACTTGGCCGGCGCTTGAGTGGATGACGACCGATCGAGTTTATTGAATCTTGGCTCGCATCGGTTGCGTATATTTCGCGCCACTAAGGACATCGCAATGGCGCCTTAAAGGGAAACAGACTCTTTTGTTACAGAGTTGATTTGTATTTTTCTGCACTGATGTTTTATGACTGTTTTTTTTCTCAATTCGTAATATTTAGTATGCTCTAAAAATAAATATGATTATTACCTTTTTTTCTTTTTTTTTATTTTCTTTTGATTTTTCATATTCAAACTTAACATTTTTGGCTATTAAATTATGATTCATCTTTGATCTGCAATTGCAAAAGCGCTTCGTCAAAAATATTTGTCAGTTTGTAGTTCTTAAAACTTGCACCAAGTATAGGGTGATGCTCAGATTCATGGCAATTTTCTACGAGATAATTAAGGTTTTGATAAATTGTTTCAAATGTAGGCCCCGATATATTTGTTTTAGTCATTGTATTTTTACAATTTAATTGTAAGTTTTATTCCATGCTGGGAAGGGCGGGGGAGGGTTAAACATTTACGGCCATGACATTGGGCTTTTATGTTTTTATATCATTCTAATTTTCAGTGGTGTGTTTTAATTGTTCGATGATCATGATGGTGAAATATGTGTAGGCCTATATTAAGATAATCCCTAAAATCCAAATTAAATCAAATTTCTAACAAACATAATTTAGTTTCTTCTGAATCATTGATTTTACTTTATACATAAAAACAATTACAGAAAAACAACAATAATAATAAAAAAGTATTAATACTGTCATTCTTAAGGCAGCTTCAAAATATATGTTTGACAGTCTAAAATTGGCAATATCATTCGACATGTCATTAAATGAATAAGAAAAAACTGCATAACTTAAGAAAAGTACAAGTTGACTAATAAACTCGTGATGATATCTTAAGATTGTAGAAGCAATAAACGTTTTGTTCAAAGGAAAATGTCTGCATGCTACGAACATTAAGGGCGCTAGGAAATAGGTAAACAATGGTTTGAAATGGGACACAAAAAAGAAGAAATACGTTTGAAAATGTTTCACATTCTTTATATTGTTTGTGCATTTTTAAAACACCTTAAAAAATCAAAGACTTTGCTTATTTTACTTATTTGATTTTTCTTTCTCCAAATCTCTTTTCGTCTTTCTTTCTCTCTCTCTCTTTCAGAATAACTCGGCAAAATTCAAACTATCTATTCCAAGCGAGATTTAGCGACAACCGTTATGAAAAATCCGTTACGGTTTGAATTATCATCATACACTGGCACCTTCGATTTCAAATTTCCTTCTCATTTCATTAGGTACTTGAGCGGTTAAGTGGCGTGAAGAGCGCCCGGAGCTCTCGCGGGAAAGGATCCCTCCTTCGCTCGATGATTAGGAGCTAAGACAGCTGAGTCGCACACACGAAATGATAAAACATTAATATAATCCTTTGCTTGTCACCTTCGTGTGCCACTTATAAATAGCTATCTCCACTCCATTCACATATGGATTTTTTTTTCTATTGTAAAGAAAAAAATGCATCTTTGCCATGGTTACCAAAGACACTGCAAGGTACCTCGGGGTTTCATTGAAGGAATTCTTTTTTTTTACAAATATTGTATTGGATTTTAAAACATTATACGTTCTTACATCATAAGACACTCACCATGTAGCATCTAGTATAGTTACATAGAGATATTACAGAAGGATTTAGGTGTGAGATGAAATCTCACAGAAAAGTGATGAAGGCCTTCTTCTCTTTAATATTTATTTCTTCGAAACTTTCTATTCATTTATTTTTATTTTGCAAAGAGGAATTCTTAGTTCTATACATTAATAAAATTCCGTAATAAATTGTACAGCTTCAAATATGAGCAAATCGTCAGACCTGGTAATTTTGGAACGTTTTGAAGACTAGAAATATTCTATAAAATCATGGCAAAGTGTATAAGGAGTGTCTATCATTTTATTTCACATTTCACACATAATTTTGTTTCTGGTGACAGTCTGGCTTCTTTTTATTGTCTTATTTTCCTCTTGTCGCTTTTAATATTTATATAAATGAATATATTTATATGTATATATATGTATGTATATATATATATATATATATATATATATATATTCATTAACATATGGGGCCTTAATGCCGCCCCGCTGCGCTTCCATATACATAACTATAGCCAAGTTGCAGTAACTTTCTTGAAGCATTTTTTGCTATCTACTGAAGATATGGAACAAGTTCTACCCAAGACCCCCTTTCATGAAACTTGTTTCAAATGATGAATAACATTGACAACTCAATCAAATGGCAGTCTTTCATTGGCTAGTTACAGTGGCTCCTACCTATATGAGATATCAATTTTAAGCGACGGGCTAACCCGGTAAACATTTATTCGGTTGGCGAAATAAATCCGTCCTTGCAATGAATGTTAATGAATTAACAAAACCTGATGAAAACTATTCGGTAGCTTTTAGTAGATGAATTCATCATTTCCATTGATATTTTCCTGTCGTTATACCAATGTTTATCATTGAAAGCAAATGTATATATTATATATATAGAGAGAGAGAGATAATTCACCAGTTCACCTTCAAAACAATTGTCACCCCCCCCCCCTTGAATTACTCGGGCGCGCACCTAACGTACTTTAAATCTAGTTGGCTATGCATCTAATTCAATTGTCAATATATAGGAGTGAGTTGTTGACACTGTTCAGTTTTAACTATGGAAACCATAACAATCGTTTAGTAGTTCTATATCTAATATAGATAGCGGAGAAGTGTGTAGGATTCTACCACTCCTATAGGCTATAGTGTAATAAGCATTGTGCCGGTTGCATCACAGTGTTGTGTGCATGTGGGCATGTATTATAAGTATAATGTATGCTTGAGTTCGTTTGTTTGTCTGTGTGTCAGGAAGTGTGTGTGCGTGCGTGGGTGTGGGTGAGAAAGGGTGCGAGAGGGTGCGTTTGTGTGTGTTTGCTTGTAGGTGTGCATGGGCGTGGTTGTTTGAATGTATGAGGTAGGGTGGAGGTTTGTGTGTGTGTGTGTGTTTGTGCATGGGTATTTATACAATGTATGTGAGGGTGTGTGTGTGGGTAGGGGGGGGGGGGGTAAGAGAGGGTTAAGGTAGTTTTGAAGGCTGTTCGTATTTGAAGGATGGGTGCAAATTAGTTTCACTCGCTCCTTCCCCCTCACCCCCACACCCTCTCTCTGGTTTTGTGTGTGAGAGATAGGTCTGAATATTTGTGCGGGTGTGAGTTTAGACAAGGAAGTGTTGTGTATACATATTTATGTACGATATTTTCGGCGTAAGGACGGTCTGGGGTAGGTTTGAAGTTTGCGTGTGTGTGGGTGTGTGTGTAGGGACGTGGTGTGTGGATGGGTGGTTGCGTGTTAGGACTATGCGTAATTATGTAAGTACCATAGCCGAGTGGTCGTATATGCACCCGACTAGACACAGGAAAGTCCGGGATTCGATACCCGCAAATATAGCCTTTAGTGTGGGGGTGTGTGTTCTAGTCTGAGTGTACAAATGTGTTGATAATGGATGTATGTGTGTAATATTGTATAAAAATCATAATGGGGATATTAACACCTAAAATCATTGTTAAGCTTTCATTATTACAAATAATGTTAGCATCTTTGGTGCTCTTAGACCAAAATCCTTGGCATACGAACATGATGAACAAAAGAATAATGTAAAGGAAGTTGAAAGAAATATGGTTATAGCGGCCAAAAAGTGAAACTTCGGAAAAGAGATGTAATTGAAAGCAATAATGAACTTCGAGCTTTTGCCCCATAAACATAACCCCCACTGACAAAACGTGCGCTGACGGCGTACGGTAGAAATGTGCGCTCACTCAGAACATTCTCCCGTTCGCTTCGTTGAGAATTTTTATTAGACTTTCCCCGCCTTGCGCCGCGTAGAGGAGCCTGATAGAAAACGGACCAAATTGATTTTAAAGACATGGGGTGATCTCTTCTCCTGTTTAACAGAAAATATGCAGGCTTTGATCAAATAAAATGCAATGAAATCGTGACAGCATGGGCTTTGAACAAATCCAGCGCCTAGAAATGACGATCTTGAATAAAAACACAGCGGGATGTGACTACTTTTTTATCAGGAAATGTTCGCAAATGCGATGAAATCCTCAAACATTTATTGTTGAGTTGTAAGATTCCCCACTCCAAGTGGCAAAGTGTAGGGTTCTGACGGGTTTAATGTTTGTTTGTGTAAATAGACGGAAAATCTCCTCTTATACATGCTTGTTTAACATTTTCAATATTCGACAGGATTTGCGAACAGGTTGGGTTTTAACTTGATGTCACCGAAACGTCTTAAAATGCACAAATTGAAATAAAAATAAATAAATAAATGGTAAAACGAAGCAATTTTCTTCAATTGTCGACCTTTTGATAACCCCGGAAAATCGACACGGTTACTGGACAAACTAAAGATATACGGAACTGTTGTTGACAAAAATATTCGTTGTCATAAACGCTGTTAGTTATGGTAAATCCCTTAAAAAAGTGCCTGTCACTATTATAATTTCTTATTGGATATGGTGAATATAAAAAATGTGTTTTATCTTAGAAATGTGCATTTCTACAAAGAAATATAATTTGGTCGGGTGCCTTATTTAAACTATTAAAGTACTGTGATGTAATTCTATTAAATTATATTTCGTCACCTTGTTATTTTACATTTTGTCCAACATGTCCATCATAAGAAGATTTTGCTCGATTTTGTCATCTATTAATCACTATTGCCCTCTTCAGAAAATTTTGGACATTTTAAACTTACAATCCTATCTTAGGATAGGTTTTAATATATTTTCTCTTCACAGATTTAGATTTATTAAATTGTATTTCACCTTTTTCTCTTTCTTTACTTTTTGTGTTTTTTTTTTTCGTGGAATATTGAAACTCTTGGGGGATTAGTGCCGGCAAGTTCCCATGTAAAAGCCTGTATTTCTGCGGGTGTACCGTATACACGCAGCCATCTTAAATGGAGTTAAAATACTGCTTAAAATCATGAAAATCGGTAGGTGTAAAGGGTTTACCGACTCTTGCATGAATCACTGCTCCTTCAAGAGCAAGCAAAGATTGTGCCATATCCCTACCCTTTCCTATACTCTGGTATTACCCCCGTGTCTCAGCGAGTCGGGCTTTTTTCCTTGGTGTCTCCCCCAAGCCCAGCCGCCACCTGAATACATATGGTCGTTTACACAGCCGGCTTACTCCTCCACTGCAATATTGATCATACCACCAACCACATGAAGGCATTTTGAAGATGGTGATGGAGAGAAAGAGAGAGAGTGTGTGTGTGTGTGTATGTGTGTGAGGGGGGAGAGGGGGAGAAACAGAGGGCGAGTGAAGGAAGCATAGTAGTGGGAGAGAGCAAGAGAGTATAAGGAGAGAGACTTTAAGAAAACATTAAGGAGAGGGTACGAAACATATATTAAAGAGAAAGCGAGGGGAAGAAGAGGAAGGGAGGTTAAAATGTGAATGGATCGGGATGGAGATAGTGAGAAAGAAAGAAAGAAAGAGAGAGAGAGATAAAGCCAACGATACTATAAATTGGATGGATATGGAATCAGTTGGAGAGAATAAGGGAAACGAATGCGTGTGAATGCGCGTTTGTTTGTGAGAGAGAAGAAGAAGAGGAGAGAGAGAGAGGGGGGGGGGGAGAAGACAAAACCGAAAAGTAATGCTCAACTATATCTGCTCGGAGAAGAGCTAGAAATTCATTAAATCAGCGCTGGGAGGGAGATTGTTTAAATCAGTGCGTGGCACGAGTAATGATACCCCATACTTAGTCATTGTAGTATTTGTTCCAAGAAAACAATTTGTTTCTCCGCCGAATACGGACCTGTATTTTCGGAGCGAAAGGAAGATAAACGCCGCTGACACTGCGGAAACAATATAATTATGTTTGATCAGTTCTTGTCAGGGTTATATTTGTATCAGAGAGATGATCACCGATGTTGAATGAATCCGGACAATTCGTCATTATTCTGGAAGCGATTGACAAATTGTCTTCCCCCACCCTTTGTTTTCATTCATTTTATTCCCCCATCCTCAGAGTTCTCCATCTCAGTTTGCATATTTCCATTATTTTGCATCAAATTTGTGAATTTGATATTTGATTTCAAATTTAACATGACAGGTGTTAATTACATTTGATCGATCAAAGCTCAGGAACATGAACTGGGGTCCGTTGCAGAAAGAGTTGCGTTTAAACGCAAGTCAAAAAAATCACTCGCAAGTCCCAAATGCGCGCTGCTGATTGGTTGAAAATCAAGTTGCGCATGACTCTTTCGAATTGCGATTGATTGCAACTCTTTCTGCAACGGGAAACTGATGAAATGGTGAATAAACATCCGAGATGATAATAGTGCAACTGCAAAAAAAGATGTTTAAAATTTTAAGCACGTTGTTTAAGCTCATCACTCTAAAAAAACATATTGTTTAAAGTTTTAAGGAAGTTGTTTAACGTTTCAAACATTTTGAAAGTAACTTTGAACAATTACAAAAAGGTAAAGAACAACTGTTTAAGAGTTTAAAAAAAATTGTTGTTAGACTGCAAGGATTTAATAACGTGTTTAAAATTTGAACAGCGATGATGGGATTAATTGATTTGATGAAATTATCTTCTGCCATATTCGAACGGATAATCTACACAAGTTCAAATGGTTTAAGCAATACTGATTGATTAATAATTTAACCGTTGTTGTTGTTGATGTTTTTATACCGAAATTCAAGTGTTGTCCCGTGGAATGAGTTGGCTAGAGTCAAATAGAGTCTGATTGTGGTGTTGCGAAGTAGCTGGTTGACCTGTGGCTTGGTAGATTGATGGTTGGATTGGAGCGTTGACTAGTGAATTGATAAGTTGATGGAATTGGACCGAGGTGTTTAGGGCGTAATAATATATTGATGGTTGGATGGAACTGTTGACCAGTGGAATGGTATAGATTAATTATTCGATGGAATTGATTACTGGTGGATAGATTGAATTAAAGTGTTGACTAGTGGATTGATACAGATTATGTACTAACTAGTGGATAGTCATTGGCGGCGGAAGCCACAAATTTTAGGAAGGGACAACCCAAAAAATTTTTGCAAGGAAAAAAAAGAAAAATGTTTTCAACCCAAAATTTTAAGAGGGGACGTAGGAAAATAAATTGACAAGCAAAAAAAAAAAAAAAAAAAAAAAAAAAAGGTCATCAACAACAAATTTAGGGGGGACCGTCCCCCCTCCTCAAATTTAGGGGGACACGTCCCCCTGTCCCCCCCCCCCGCTTCCGCCGCCTATGGTGGATAGTTATATGCCGATAGTTGGGTGGAAGTGTTAACAAGTGTTCATTGCTTAATAGTTGGATTGGAGTGTTGACTAGTAGATTGATAGATTATGTACTAACTGGTGGATTGATAAATCGATTATTTGTATTACATTGTTAACTAGCGAATTAATAGATGGTTGAATTGGAATGTTGACTAGTGGATTGATAGATCTGGATGTAGTATTAACTAGTAGATTGATAGCTTGATTGTCGGATTCAACCATGGATTGAACTCGAGTATTTACCAAGCGATTGAACAATTCGCAGGTGGATCCTGAGAATGTTACATTAGCAGATATATCCCCAGTGTATTTACCTTAAATGACTGAATGTAGCTACTAGAAGTAATTGCCATTTTACATCCATATAGTTTAGAGTTTTGTTAATTAATTGATGTCGATTAATTTGTAGGATGGATTGAAGCCAGGATATTAATAGTGTGTTTCCTTTCGAAAAGACTTTCATTCTACTCTGTGATTAATCTCTGCAGACTTTCATCACGCCAATCTTTTACCCCCCCCCCCTCCTCAACTAACCATTGTCCAATATTTGTTCGTTAACCAGTCCCTAATATCTAACTCCGTGTATACATATAAATATCTATCAACTCCCCGATATATCATCCTCTTTCTTTTTAAGTTCACACTTTCGACTCCCCCTCTCTCTCTCTTCCAGAACATACCCTTCCTTTTTCATTTTCTCTCCCATTCTCATATGTTTTAACTCATCTCTTTCCCTCCCACCACTCTCCCCGATCCGTCATGCAACCGAATATCAGGACCCGGAAAGAATTTAGTGTGATTAAGTCAACCCTTAACAATCGCACTAGCAACTAGGGCGCGGGGCCGAATAATAGACGGTCACGTGCCGGCGGGCTCCGGCCACACGCCCCCCTGGACCTCCGATGTGTACCGCGTGTAGATTGGCGCTTCTTCGTGGTTTGGATCTTCGGGTGTGGAAGTAAGAGTGGAGCTAGGCCGTTCGCGAAGGGATCCCCCGATAGGATAGGTTATAATATTACTCGCTGGCACGTGCACTTTAATTCAGCGTTTAATTGTGTTCTGTTTGCCCCTAGAAGGTGGGGGAACCGGGCTGAGACAATGACGGGTACACATCGGCAGGTACATAGTACGGGTGGCAAGTTGATACGAACCTCAACATGTACAAGTGGATACATGACTTGTGATAAACATTCATAATAAGATAATTGAAAAAATCGAGAAAAAATGATGTATCAGAAAAAGTATTTGGTTATATGGTTATTGCAGCAAAATTACAGGCCATTATACTAGGCCTATATATTTATAGGCCTACTATCTATCTATCTATCTATCTTTCTATCTCTTATGGCTTTGTAATCATATTTCATCACTTTTTTATTTGATATAGTAGCATGACTTATGTTAATTCTATTGCTGTAATTTCTGTTTAAAGTTTTAAGAATTAGAAATTAATATTAAAGATTGTCTTTACTAGTTAAAAAAGGCAAATCTGTAGGTATCATATAAGCGATAAAACCGCATTGCCAACGAAATTTACGAAAATTTATGATTTTCATGTATCCTATTTTTTTTAATTTTACTTTTGAAAGAATTAAAGACACCGAAAATGTATTCTGAGTTCCGTAATACAAAGGTTATAGCGATTAATCGTACTCTTGATTTTTACGATTGATTGTACGTTGTAGTCAATGTAATCGAGCCTAGAAAAATGTTCTACGATCATTGCTAACCTTTGTGTTGCGGGCCCCTGGACATAGGGGTGCAAGGAAAAAAAACACAACGAGAATAAAAACATTAAAAGCGACCGGTTTGCCCGCACGTATCTAAAAGTGTACTGATCCTATATATACACGATTCCATATATCGCAACATTCCCCAGAAAGGGTTTACAAGCATCGGCGGCGGAAGCCCAAAAAATTAGAGGGGGTCCACCTGAAATTTTGTGATGGACACATGTAAAAAAATTTGACAAGCAAAAAAAAAAGAAAAAAAAAGGTCATCAACCTAAGTTTTAGGGGGGGGGCAAGAGACATTTTAAGGGGGTCCATCAGAATTAAGGGGGACCCAGGAAACAAAATTGACAAGCAAAAAAAAAAAGGTTATCAACTAAAAAATTAATGGGGGGGGGTCGTCCCCCACCTCAATTTTTTTTTTGGGGGGGGACCTGTCCCCCCCGCAACAACGTGAAGTGAACAGTTTTAATCCTGATGACGCTTTCATATATCGACACGTCGTATATGGGTGAGGATATTATCATAATTGATTATGCGATGGACACAGCAATAACAATCACATTTTTTTCGTGCGGTGCTCACTCTGCATGCTATTTGCGCATTGTTTTATCTCGTAATAGGTCCATGGTTTTATAGACCTCGTGGGTAAGTTGTCAATGAAAGAACGGCGAAAAAATGATTTTTCCTCGTTCCGTGATCTGTCGTATGATCCGTTGAAAGCACTATGATTAGCGTTTCGTACCTCGTTTTTCAAACATTCAAATTTCTTCTACGATCAATATGATTGCCTCAATTGACCAGTTCGTAGTTACTTCATGAACAATTTTGGTCAAATGACCTTTCATTTCTTTCATCATGATAGGCAGATTTCAAAGCAAGATATTACGTAAGCTTGCCCTACATAGCAGGATGAAGAAATTGAATAGATGTAAATGGATGTAAATGAAAACAACAATTCAAAAGAATATATGAATAATCAAGACATCAAAGTTGGTGCTTATCTCATTAGATTTTAAAACGCCATGTCACTTTAGTACAAATGACCTTCTTCTGATCATGCGTAGAATCTTTTGATCATGCGCAGAAAGGAACTACGAACTGGCTTATTGATCCGATACGATCTAATACGTTCTGATATTTTTTTGTTTTGTAATAGTATTTATTAATCATTCAGTTCAATACAAATCATCGTACAAATACTCATGGTATTAACATAATCATATACAATGGATAAATTCGATAACAAAAATTAACCATTTATAACCAATATAAATTCACAAAATCATACAATAGTTACATGTATGTAAAAAATTTATTACTCAACATTGATTAAACTGAATGAAATTTACAATAAAAAAAAAGGAAAAGGGTCCGAGTGCACCCCCCCCACACAGACACACACAGAAGAGACATAAAACAATTAGACAGTACAAAAAAAATACAAAAACAAAGAAAAAACAGAAGGAAGGAAAATAAAGAGAGAAAAAAAATAGAGAAAAAAAAGAAAGAAAGGAAAGAAGTAACAAGCAAAGTAATAAAAAGAGGACAGTCTACAGTGACAGACAGACCAGCCAACCCCGCACGTGTGGAAACGGGCAAAACCATCCCTCTCTCATCCTTCTTTAATTGTTTTTTAGTTGTTCCCACTTTTTATAATGCTGTGTTAATGTTTTTCGCTCTATAGCAATTTTCTTTTCTTCTTCTTTACTTTTAAAAATAGTGATATAATCACTACGATTACTCCACGGTTACGATCATGGTTTCAATGACCTAATCATATGGAGGTGCCGTGGCCGAGTGGTCTAATTAAGGCGCCCGACTATACATGGAAAGTCCGGGGTTCGATCCCGGCCGCGGCACCTATTCCCGTGAACAAGGCAGTTAATCTACAATGCTCTTTTATTCTGCTTTCAAATAAATGGAAATGCTATATGCTATATTGGTAACTAGGTGTGCATTTAGCTAATCAAATATTTAATATATCAAGGGAGAGGGAATGGTAAAACACCGACTCCTGAAGAGATAAGTAAAGAGTTACTTCTTGGCAAAGAAGTCCACCCCAGAAAAAAAAATGATTTGAAACCATAAAAAAATCGTTGGAAATTTCATCAAAATCGGATTTGAAATAAGAAATTATTTATATGTTAAAGTTTTGCTTCATTTTTTACATTACAGTTGCACCATTAAGTGGTATGCAAATGAGAGAGTCGATTATACCCCTCATTATTTTTTATAATTGTTTGAATAATACAATTTTTACGGTTTACAGCTTCGACAATAAGGACCAGCTTGACTGAACCATCAAAAGTTAAACGATGGTCATTTCCGATGTCAGGGAGGCACCAAACTTTGTTTCACATGACAACAAGGGAAAAATTTGAATACTTCATATAATAAAATACCAAAAAAAATTGAGTTGATAATGACGTCATCAGTCCCCTCATTAATTTCGTATACCAACCACGTTGTCCATAATAACTGTTTTGTGAAATTAAGCGAAAAAAATTAAAAGGACATAACTTTTTTACATCCGAATTTGATGAAATTTTTAGTGCTATGCTCCTGGATTTTGTCTTTTTATTTGAATTGACTGTTTGTTGGGGAAGGGATTGTCTTTTAGATATCATGACTCACTTTAGAAGTTCTTCCCCCGACTAGGAAAAACCAAATCCGGTCAAAAATTTGTATCTACAGTTTCTAGGCTCTCTCCCATATATAGTTTTAAATATTGTGGCTGTTTTAATTTTAATTGAAAAAAATGAAAACTTTAAAAGGGGCCAGTTGCAGAACTTCACACGAGTTTTAAGATATATACAATATGCGCTATATCAAAACTTCTTACTGCGCAAACTTTGGTGCTGCTGCCCCCGCCTCTATTCGCGGTCACTTAAAAGTGCGCTTTTAGGGGAGTATTACTTTTAAGACGCAATTTCGCTGGTTTCACAAAAATGCCCAACGGCCTTACGTCATCATTAACCGACTAAGCGGTGTAAAATTATCCCGGCTTAATTATTCTGTTGTGTTTTCTTGTCCTCTTTTCGTGCTCGTATCAAATGCCGACTTACCGAGGGCATCTAAACACAACTCCTGAGCATTGTCAAAAAGACGACCAAGATTATTCTAGAATAAGAAGCGCCTTGAGACCTTATAGGGCTTAGACACCCCCGCTATGAACCCAGCGATTTGAAGTTAAATCAATTTCAAATTTAGAGTCCAAGTTCAGTGCCTTTACCCTTCAGCCTACCCGCGCGAGCCTTTGTTCAAAGTAATAAAATTCAAATAAACACTTGCACAATATTGTAAGGAGTGTGTGCGTGATATCGAATATGGGATAGAGACGCTGCTGAAATATAAAAGAAAAGGGGACAAAGTTTTGGGGGCGTTATATATACACAAAAATCTGGTCACGGCCATCTTGGCCAAAACATCAATAGCGGATGCGAGCTTGGATAAAGTTGCAAGATAAGCGGGGCAGTAGCAGCGTAAGTCTTTTTTTTGTATCAAAAGAACATCTTGTGGTTCTATATGTTCTAGTTCTTGTCCTCTTTTGTTCAAGGCATATTATGTAGGCGTTTGTTTAAGACCTGTTTTATTTTTCTCTTTGTGTCAAACAGGTCAGCTAGTGAGGAGCTTGATCTAATTGTATAAAGAGAGCCGATGGATTTTCTCTCTCTCTTTTACAAAATCAACCCGCTATGATGGAGGATCGTGATCGAGAATCTTTAATTTCTGTTTCCACACAACGAAACAGATGTGAATCGATAGGATAGGGGGGGGGGGCGTATGTACCCCATTTTCACGACATCACCTGTACCCAATAAATAAGCCTATCATATAATAAGAGCCCCTTTCTGTATTTTGGGGGATGGAATGTGTTTCATTGGCTAGAAATTCGTCTTCTTGGTATATCAATGTACTTGGTATACTTTCTTCTTCACATCCATTTGCTCTTCAATCGTTCAACCCCGGCGTCCACCCATACTTAAAAAACCCGAATTTTTACAGGGAAGCGATATTTTTTCATGTAGTTGTAGTTTAAGTTTGTTCTAGTTCTAGCAGGGACGTCCCTCTCACGTCCCTAGTAACGTAATACTTTGGTTGCTCTGGGGAGTGTTGGTTTAAGGGCCTTTTATTTCTCTTTGTTCTTTGTGATTGTATGACAGAGAGATTAAAATAATCAGTGTGCAAGGTTGACCTGCTTGGCGATTAACCCAAATTTCAAACACCCTAAAAAAGATTTAACCAATATTGGGTAAAATGGAGCATGCATGCTGCCAGGTTGGGTAAAAAAAAATTACGCACATGTGATATGGGGTAAAAAAATACCCAGGAAGCATGTATGTTACCTTTCTACCTCATATTGCGAAAATTTTACTTAGTGTTTTCAGAGTGAAAAGGGTTTGATTACAATGTAAGAAAAGACATTTTCATTTGACTGAGAATATTGAATGTGCTCATCTGTGTATATTTCCCCCTTCAATTTTACCCTCATTCCAACCCATGTCTTTCCGTAATCGCCTGCCTATATTTCCAGTCTGTTATCTCATACCAAAAGTAGTGTTCACTGTTCGAAGCAAAGTTTCGTTTCAGCATTAGTATTTAAACTTTATATTTGAAATAACAGAATCTGCAGTTTTCCGAAACGCGCATGCTGAACGGCCAACTTTTTAATATGTATAGTTTTGAATTTGTTTTAATAAAAACAGAATATATATATAAACTTTTATGTAGAGTGGATTTGCAAACTTGGAGACAGGAGATGGAAAAGTGAGGACAAGATCAATAAACAGTTATAAGTTTCGTTATTGAATAACCAACCTCATACAGTATCGTTTTATTTTCAAAGCCCTTTTTTATTCATCTTTGTCCAAATGTGATTTGTTTAGATTAAGATGCTACATGTTTATACGGCATCCTATACGAAACATTTTTGAAACGGCAATCACATGATAAAATTGTTGAAATTGTGCCAGTATCTCCCAACTCACTTATCACGCTGACCCACTTCTCACGCCACCACCAGTCAGTTCTAAAGATCTTACTTTAGTTGTTTCCCCAAAATTCCCTCCCTCTTCGTGTATTCGATTTTAACACCGGTATTTATCAAGTACCAGGGTATCTTTAAACGCTTGTGAATCCCTTCCGCAAACTTCAAATGACATTTTTAGAGTACCCAGTCCCAAACTGCATTGTCAAACTTTCTCCCTCGCGCGATATGAACGAAGCGAACAATGGGCGATCGAAAAGGAGAAAAAAATACGGTAGCCGCTGCCTGTCAAATCGGATAGCAAATATAAATATTTGAGCAATATGCAGTGTGTCTCGTACTTCGCATGTACCCTTCAATCATCTACTTAATAAAATACAATGACATTTGTTTGATATTCAGGACAAGAGGGTTTCAAGTGCCTCAAATAGACACCGTAGCTACTGGTTGCTGTCTCGTGTTACATAACATCGCACAAAAACAGTCGCGTGCCTATATTGTTGCACAATATTTTTCGACTGGCGAAGACAATTGTTTTTTTCATATCCATTACTTCTAAACTGCTTCGATGAAGTGGCCAGTCTTCGATCTGATTAAGGAGGGGACACGAAAACATCTTGTCAATATTTAAAGGAAAACAAACAAAACGATCGCTTTGCAATGGGGTTGCCCCGATCAAACGGACGGGTATGACGCCCTTTTTCGACAAAGGTGAAGCCCACAAACTGACTTTGATGATTAATTTAAATCCAAGCTTTGAGACTTAAACAAAAGAACAACGCTGTAAGAGGATAAAGGGCGGGGAAATGTGGATGAACAGGTGAAAGTGATACAGAGCAAGGCGATAAGGATAGTGGAATATATAGAGAGTGAAGAAAGAAAGAGAGAGCGGGAATAGGGGGGTGAAGAAGAAATAGGGGAGCGAGCGAGCGAAGAAAGAGAAGACAAAGTGTGTGAGGGAGTTGAGGGGAAAAGTTTGAGAGGGCATGGAGGGGGAAAGGAGTCCAGGAATGAGGAGAGAGGGAGAGTTGATAGAAAGACTATAGATAATTTGATAAGTGAATATAAGTTAAAAGTAAAATCCACAGAGCAAAATTTTAAAATTTCATCAAATTCGGATAACAAGTTATTATGTTATTACATGAAATCATAAATGTTTTATAATTTCTTACATTTGTAAATGATGTGTCTCCATTATGATGAAATAATCAGTCAATCCAAATCTAGTTCTTAGTAGAAATATTTTGAATAAACCTAATTTCATATTATAAAATACAAAAGAAAGGGTGGGGATATGACATCACCAGCCCACCTAATGAACTGCTTCACCAGAATAATGCAAATCTTTAAAATTCAATAACTTCGTTATTTGTAAACCGATTTTGATCTAATTTCCAGCATTTTGCTTTGTGAATTTTACTCTATTTATTAAGATGTAATTATGTCCAGCCTGGACCATCCCTTTAATAGCTGATAACATTAGGCACGTCCCAGATACAAACAAATTACAAGTGAGAAGGAGGAAGGGAAATGAGATTTGAAAGAGAGAGATGGAAAGAGAAAGATGGAGGAAGAAAAAAAAACGATAAGAGAGGGAGTGAAAAGAGTGGAAGGGAGAAGCAGGTATGGAGGAAGAAAAATGTTTGTATTTTTGGTAAATTCTGCTCATATTTCAGCATAACATAACAAAGTAAAATGTATTACAAGAAATGGGCAAGATCATACGCAACACAATTATAGATTTGAGGGACATGATAATGAGGGTTTGTAAAAACTGAAATAATTTCATTCTTGAAAACTAATTCGGGTCCTAAAAATATCAACAGAATGTCCTTGCCAAATCTTCACAGAAACGTTATGAACTCATTTTCAGGACATACAATTTGATAGCAATGATCGCAAAACAAATATGGGAACAGACATAGTCCGCAAAAAGGCAACGAGATGACTAATTAATCAATTAAGAATGTATCTGGTCGGACGCCATAGTTGATAGTGGACAATACGACCCCGACGAGTGGACACTTAAACCACTTCAATCAAAGAATAGGACACCAAAAGTGGGCGGGAGACATACAACGCTATATAGTCTGTGTTTGGACAAAGGGTCAGTTAGTACTGATATCAGAGGTACCCCCTTCGTGTCTATAAAAGGCTAAACGATTGGAGACTATAACACTGAAGAAGGAGTAGGATAAAGAGATGGAGGGAGGGATGAAGAGGATAGGGTGGAAGTTGGGAGAAAATGATATGAAGAAGGGATGAGGAGGAGGAAGAATATGAACTGTATGCAGAAGAATAAGACAATGGCATACAGATGGGAGTGGGAGGGAGGGGCTTGGACCCCTCAACATTTCACAACCAAGGAAAAACAGAAAAACAAAGAAAATGAAAATAAGAAAAATGGCTGAAATATGGTTTGAATATCTGAATATTACGTCAAAATCTATCCTTACAAAATATCAAACGCTCCTCGCTCGCTTTGCTCTCTGGCTTTGTCACATATGCCATGTCTGGCCCCTCAAAATATTTCGGTTCATTGAGACACTGGAAGAAGAAGAAGAAGAACTGAGAAGAAGGAAAAGAAGCGAAAGAAGAAGAAGAAAAAGAAGAAAAAAAGAAAGAAAAGAAGAAGAAGAGGAGGAGGAAGAAGAAGAGGAAACGAACGACATTAATTACGTCGCAAGATCATCGCGGTCTGACGATTTATTTATTTATTTCGTTTTGTTTACCCAGGGTAACCCCATCAGTGGACTAAGCACTGTTTTTCTTGGGGGCCCTGCATACAAGCAACAAATACCTACATATGATAAGTATAAACAATAAAAAGGTATTAAACAAGGAAGAAAATGTGTTTAAAGAGACAAGCAACCTGCAGGACATACACATAGACAAACTGAAATACCTGTGTGTATGCAGAACAAAAGTGAACATTGGGCACAGTTGTATCATTTGAGGTCAAATTTCATGAAATATATATATAAAAAAATAGAATGAATAATTCATGCGATCAAATATACAATATATAAAGTTAATAAGCAAAACTGTCAATAAATTATGGCATTCAATGTACAACTAAAGTAACATGGAATATTTTTATGTGATTGAAACTGCCATTTTACTATTAATAGGAGACACCAATAATGAAATGTTTATGAATGAAGTATATTATCTCCTTAGGAAAAGGCTACTCTAGAAAGCGATTAAAATGCATCAGAAATATGTATTCATATCAAATTCTTTTGAATGCAAACAGGTAAATATTGAACAATAATGTAGATTTGGAAACCTGAATTCTGTTTGACGAAATGTGCGATTGAACATGTGATTTAAGTGGGAGTCTCGATTGAGAGTCACGAGCCGAATTACAAGAGGAAGGCAAAAGATATTCGTTCGAGGCAAACCATTCCCAATTTTTGTTTTAATTTGATATAGCTGAGTGGTGTATTATTTTGAACGCAGAAATAAAAGCAAACAAACAATGACATAAGTGTATGCATTATGATTAGCCATCTAGCACTGATTCTAGGAAGGGAATCTACTAAACTTCCTTTTCTCAAATTGGTAAGAAATATCACTGAATGTTGGAAACTATTTGCCTGGCGGAAGAATGATAGGAATTTCATTGTTTGAGGTAATGAATTTAATTCCGTCAGGAGATGTCTTCATAAAATGTCAATGTATTCTTTAAAAAAATAATGAGCCGGTCGAGGCACCCTTTTCTGGTCAGATATAGAATGTCAGATATATCCTATCCACATTATAGCCTCTACTTTTATCCTTATTTTTGAGGGGTTTTTTTACAGTGATATGGTAAATGTTATACGCGCGTGAAACCTAATTGGATCATTGATTTGACTGATTCAAACATTAACGCAAGATGGCGCTATCGAATTTAAAGCACATAATTCATCAAGCATCAAGCAGATATATCCTATCCACATTATAGCCTCTAATTTTATCCCTATTTTTGAGGGGTTTTTTTAACAGTGATATGGTAAATGTTATACGCGCGTGAAACCTAATTGGATCATTGATTTGACTGATTCAAACATTAACGTAAGATGGCGCTATCGCATTTAAAGCACATAATTCATCAAGCATGTCAAGTAACATGTGCACCCTCCTTTTCATGGTAAAGGATAACTATCATGATTTTTTTTATCAGTATTACTACTCAGTGGTTTTACTTTTCCTGCCAGGGACCTGGGCTTTAATTACATTCTTTCGAGTTAAAAGTTAACAAGTTATTTCCGTCCTTAATAAGCCTATTTCAATGTGTTGTTAACATTGTAATGTTTTGCTTTATGGCAGATGGCAATAAAGATGAATTTTACGTATAGAGTGTATATATTTGTCTGTGAATCTATGTATCCAACAAATATTATATCATCAACATCGTGATCATCATCACCATCATCATCATCGTTGCTTTAATCATAGGATCCTCGCCATTATCATTATCATCATCATTATTAGCATCATTATCGTCATCTTTATAGGATCATTATCTTAATCATAATCATCATCATCATCATTCTAATCATTATCAACAGCATCTTCTTCTTCTCCTCCTCCGCTCAACCCAGAGATCTACAGCTGGTTGCTGTATTGTTGCATAATTAAGAGCACAAAGCACTTCCTCAGAGTAGTATCGGTGATACAGTACAATTACACATTGAAGAGAGAGAAGAGAGAAAAATCGTTATCGAAGTCTTTGTCATTACCATCAAGACTATCCTAATCACAATGAACATCATTGTCACGATTAAAATATATTCTTATGATTACTAGGACGATCGTCAAGGGGTTCATTTTTAAATGAATTATTTCATATTCCTTGCTCAAGAAAATTAATCTATCTATCTATCCATCCATCCATCCATCCATCGATCTACCTGTTTGTATGTGGATCTATGTAATATTTATATCGAATTATATATCTGTCTTTCCATCTATCAATAAATATACTAATGGTTAGGATTTCTCACCTGAATGCTAAGAGAGCATGAATTCTTATAAGCAAGCAACCAACCAGAGGATCGACGGCTTAAGGTCCTCTCCGAAGGACCTGTTAATGAGGATTAATGCCTTACCAAATGGCACTATAGCGCACCACGTGGGAATCGAACTCGGGTCTCCGGAATACGAATCCCTCGCTCTACTGACTGAGCTATCGCGCCTCCTTTCAATCAATCAATCAATCAATCAATCAAACTATCTATCTATCTACCTACCTATTTAGTTATCAATGTATCATTATCATCATCATCCTCATCAGCATCATCATCACCGTTGTAATCATGGTAATCCTCCTCCTTCTCCTCATCATCATCAACTTCATCAACTTCATCATCTTCATCATCGTCATCATCATCATCATCATCATCATCATCATCTTTATCATCATCATCATCTTTATCATCATCATCATCATCCTCCTCCTCCTCATCTCTGTAATCTTTATCATCATCATCATCATCATCCTCCTCCTCATCTCTGTAATCTTTATCATCATCATCATCATCCTCCTCCTCATCTCTGTAATCTTTATCATCATCATCATCATCATCCTCCTCCTCATCTCTGTAATTTGTATCATCATCATCATCATCATCATCATCATCATCATCATCATCATCATCATCATCCTCATCATATCATCATCGTGTAATCATTATCACTCATCAAAACGCTTTATCCTCATCACAATTACCTTTATTGTCATGGTCAAAATGTATTATCATCATTACTATAGTATCATCAAAGGAAGGCGTTTGTAAATAAATCATTTCATATACGTTGTTCAAGAAAACTGAGACAACAGACTACCTAAATCCTCCGTGTGATGAATAATCATGAATTAAAATCTAGTTCAGTGAATTTTAGTTTTCAAAGCTTCCATTCGGTGGCGAGTACAAAACGATAAACATCCATACAGTAAATTCAAATTAAAAGCCGCAGATCATAAAAATAAAATCATATCAAACTAACAATTCGCAAACAAAATACATCAAGATCTCTTCAGGCATTCACTTTGAAATGAGATTTCCTTTATCAAAAATATCAATAGAAATGGGGATCAAAAGATTTACTTGTTTTCTCCAAGATGTCTCATTACCAGGGAAACGGCAATTATAAATATATGTATGTGTAATTGGTCATCGAGTGCGTACACTCTTGCATAATCCTTTAGAGACTCGATCCTGAGTTGATATGAAACAAAAATAAGAAATAATTATGCAAATTAGCATATAAACCATGATTATAGGATATTTTCAAGACTATTAACTTGAAATCCATAATACGGAATCACAGGTTAAAAATTAAGAACACTAGCTTCTGCTTTATATACACTTTAAAAAAATTATTTGGTAAACGTGCTCCATGAGGGCTATCATTTGTCAAACCAACTTTGGGCATTTCGTTTGGGCATTTTTATTTAGCCAGTGTGATGAAAATTAAGCCCATTCTAAAGTAATTGCTGTTTATTTTTACTGAACAATACGCTTCCAGCATTGGGTAAAATGCTGCCCCTAACTGGTTGGACTCATAATTACCCTCGTGATGGTTAAAATTTTACCCAACATATTTTTACAGTGCAGTAATATGCATTTTTTCAGAGCCATCAAAAAAATGAATGATAAGAAATTCAAAGTATTATAACAAATCTGTAAAGAGACTAGTATTCATCCTTGGTTATGAAAATAAGAACTGATATTTAGTATTACAAAATAACATTGTCCTCGACTGTAGAGGCACGTTTCACCTGATGCATGAAACATTATTTAAAAGACCGGATTTTTTTTAATAATATCCTTTCGTAATTAATTTTAATTCCAGGTATGATCACCCCGATCACCGAGAACAATTATATATGCTTCCATGTTATTTTTTTTGATAGCTTGTTTCACACGTTGCGTGAGACATTATGATGTAAGATATGAAACACGGAAATAATGCATTTAATGTAATAATATCCGTTCGTAATCAACTTGATTCACGGTCTCATCACCGAGAACAATATAGACTCTAAGGGTATTTAATACAAAGAACCAATCTTGAAGACATTGCGGCTTTATACCCCAAGTGTTTTCCGATAAACGCATATAATTAACATGATCAGATGATTGAGGTGTATACCAAGAAGTATCTAAAATTATTCTTTTTTTTCCGGCAATTTCGATCTTAGCAAAGCAGATCGATTGATTTCAGTAGTGATAACATTTGTAGGGAAAATCTCTTTTAAATTGCCTTTGACATGTTTGAAGCGTTCCTAAATTTTTATGATAGGGATTTTTCGCTGTGCGACGCAAGGCTGACTCGAGAACACAGAAAAGGTTTCTAAACTGACTGTCAAATGACAATGAATAGCTGGGAGGTCTTTGTCGAAATTTTATTCAATTTATTTGTCAATGACAAAATAAAAAAACAATAAAAACAATCAGCAGATATAAATGCAAACACATAAACTTGCACACACACACACACTCACCCTCACACACACACACAAACACGCACACACAATTGGTGAACCTGAACAGAAGATTCAATATAATAACAAATGTCCAATGCTGAAGCGCGTCTTTGTCAAATTTTGCCAAATTGGAGCCTGTTGCCGTGGTTATCCACGCTATTTTATTCATGAGTCCTCTGTTTTGAATTATAAAACTCCCAAGAATGTTCTTTAATCTTATTGGTCCAAATCGGATCACATGATCTTCAGCGAATTGCACTACTGCATCCAAAATGCACTATCCTGCACTCTGACGTCATACCAAATGCACTATCGTGCACTCTGAAGTCAGAGTGCTGGAGAGTGCGAGATCTGGAATTATCTAGAACTATCTAGATTCTAGATCAAAATAATTAAGCATTCCGGGCAACTGTGCTCGACTCGCCAAATAGATATAACCTAATATGCCAAACTTTATATAAAATAACTTTACTTCTTGGAACTTTCATAGTTAATGCAAAATGCGATTTCTTGAAAAAATCGCGTCGCACCGGATCGCGTAGTGTGAGACAGGCTTAATTCATACAGGAGATCTGCATTAACCATGGGTTAAATCGGTCATTTTAAAAACCATCTTTGTGAATTCGGGCCCTTGAGACTCATGTTAACGGTTTCATAAAGCTCTTCGTAAAGGATTGCGTGACCTTTTTCATCTTTTTTTGCTCTCAATATTCTTTTCATTTTCTTCTTTTTCTTTCCAATTTTGTTCGTTTTTCCCTGTTAAAACCAATACATGCTTTGCCCCTATTGTTAGACAGCACGACCCTGAGCACGATCCGCGCTTTATAACGTTGCCATGGCAACGAGATCGTTGCAATACAGCTTGTGCCACGGCAGTAGCATACTGTCAATAGAATCACTGATTGTTTCCGGTATTAACATGTACATCATTGCCAACCGTGCATGCTAAAGGTACACAAAGGCTGGAAATGGAGAACTTTTTTGTCATAAATTAATTGTTTGGACGGAAATTATTAGTAATTGATTCTTAATTGAATGCCAGTGTCCATCGGCTATAAGACCCGTCATAGAAATGGGATTGCATGTGGAACAGAATGACCGTGAAGTGATACACGATCCCATGTATTCCACTTTCCACGAACATGTGTTTAGAACAACATCTTCAGTAGATAATAACACACAGGCATGAATTAATTTTACTTACAGGGGTGATGACAAGATACATAAAACTGCTCTGAAACATCCGAAAGATAGATATTATACATTCTAACAACAAATTCAGATATATTCAAATTTAAATTCAAATCCAATTTCGATTTCTTTTTCAAATAGGAAAAAATAATAATTAAATTTAACGAGAAGAACATGACAAATGTTAGTTATTCTTCCTTTCTTTCTTCTTCTTCTTTGTCATCTCAATAAGACATATTGCGATGAAACAATGAAATCACTTTTCAGATATGCAAATTGTCAACCTTTGAATTTGCAATTCAATTTCGATTTTTTTTTCTCGAACACGAAACAAAATAAAACAAATGACTAATCACATTAAACGAGAAGAACATTAATTGATTTTTAAAAAATGGTTCTTCTTCTTCTCCTTCTTGTTCTTCATCTTATTCTTCTTCATCTCAATAAGACATATTGCGATGAAACAAATAAATAACTTTTCAGATATGCGAACGGTCAACCTTTGGAAAAAGCAATAGCAAATATTTAAAATGATTCACATCAAGATACTGAAAAAAATATGATTGCTACTGATTTGAGGAATAAAAACAGATTATCGAAGCGATTGAATTCTAAAAAAAAGTTGTGCAAATTTATGGAAAATAAATAGATTAGATATGAAGATAATATCCTTTCATGTTTTTTCAGGGATTAGACAAAATATCAATTTGAGAAATTGATCCGAAAGTTGTTAATGGTTTTGTCAAGTTGACATATTTATATTTTTGTTTTCTATGAATTTATATATTCCATCATACCGTTCTTCCATTTTTGTGTTTTTAAAGAAAATAGAAAAAATAGTCAATCATGATTATGATTGTATAATTCACGGCTACATGTAATAAAGGTTTTCCTTTTAAATCCACTGGGAACTGAAACCATATACAGGAACGCGCGAATATTACGTAATGAGTTACGGCCTTGTGACGTACTTTGATGACATCTTGCATGCCCTGTGACAGATCATGGATTCAGTGTTTCGTCAAAATTAAGAACAAAAAGCTACATAATTAACGCGAAAAAGAAACGAAGTAAAAGAGAGAAAGGAACAATATGCTCATCCACCCCCTCCAACACTCAAACGGTGACACAATATTTGATCCGGCAATTTGCTTCAGGATTGCTGAGCATACACCCGTTCGACGAAAACAGGCAAATGAAACCCATTTTTTCCACTAATTTCCCAGACTTTTGTTGATATTAGCCATATATTTTATATTGTATATATGTTGGACACATACATATTCATCATACTGTATAGTCAGCTGATAAATTACTTTTCTGCGTTCGCTTTACAATTTAAATTAGAATACATTACATATAAGAACAAAGAGCAACTTAAATTTGCAATAATATAATAGTATAAACATGCTAAAATTTAAGGCAGCGTCTAATTTCATCACTATTTTCTGCCAGTAACAACTTAAAGAAATAAAGAACTCAGTGCTTGAATTACGAAATTAGCAATACTTGAGTAGATGCGTTTCATTTTTTTTTTTGGGGGGGGGGGTGGTGCGTTTAATTTCACCAGATGAGCTTGACTGTATTAACACATTTGAATTTTCTAAATATACTTTGGGAACTATTACTCTTTATTCATGCTATTGTTGTTTTGTATGCGGTTTCGATGTCTTGGTACCCCCCCCCAAAAAAAGATAAATAATAATAATAAATAAATAGGGTTAGAGTTGCTACATTTTTTTAGGTTTTACGGTTAGGATAGGGTATAAAGTGTTAAATAAATGATTGAAGTTGGTCATTTCCTTAGTGTCTGGAATTAACAGGGGAGCAAATGTCACCAGAGCAAATGTCAGGCGACTAACTCACATCCAAATCAGTAACGTATTTGGCTTTATAAATTGAGGGGCTAGGGGAGGGGGATATTGCTTTAAATTAAAGGTTCGATGGATAAAGTAAGCGAGCGAAAACTTTGACCTGTTTTAAATGAATTTCAAGTTTGATTCACTCCCCATACATTCCCATTCCATTTTTCCCCTTCTTCCGTGACGTCTTTATCAATTACGTTTACCCATTTATTTATTTATTCAATCTTCTCTTTATTTATTCATTTATCTATTTGCTTATTTCATTATCATTATTTATTTACTTTTTATTTATTTATTATCTTTATTTATCTTTTTTTTTTTGGGGGGGGGGTACCAAGACATCTAAACCGCATACAAAACAACAATAGCATGAATAAAGAGTAATAGTTCCCAAAGTATATAAAATTCAAATGTGTTAATACAGTCAAGCTCATCTGGTGAAATTAAACGCACCACCCCCCCCAAAAAAAAAATGAAACGCATCTAATCAAGTATTGCTAATCTTGTAATTCAAGCAGTTCTTTATTTCTTTAAGTTGTTACTGGCAGAATATAGTGATGAAATTAGATGCTGCCTTAAATTTTAGCATGTTTATACTATTGCAAATTTAAGTTGCTCTATGTTCTTATATGTAATTTATTCTAATTTAAATTGTAAAGCGAACGCAGAAAAGTAATTTATCAGCTGACTATACAGTATGATGAATATGTATGTGTCCAACATATATACAATATAAAATATATGGCTAATATAAAAAAAGTCTGGGAAATTAGTGGAAAAAATGGGTTTCATTTGCCTGTTTTCGTCGCGAACGGGTGTATGCTCACCAACTCCTTGATTCGTCGGATCAATCATTTTAAGTAGTGTATGCACTTTTTTAAATTATGGATACTAGCATGATTGTCAAGATATATTAAATGCACGACGATTTTGCGGGAATGGACATGCAGCAAAATGAAAAAAAATCCCGTTTCTTACTTTCTATAAGATTTTATATCTAACTATTTTTAATTCATTTCCGGTATTATTTCAATACACGCATGAAACAGATAGGTCTTTATGTCACCATTTGAAAACTCTAGTACATTTAATCCCACAAATCAATAATCTCGACGCTGATTTATTGTTTATCCAGCTACCTTGCTTTGCAGACGGTATACTCACGCCAAATCAAATCCGAAAATGTTCCGCGAGAGATAGCAAGGCAGAATCCCCGCGAACCCGAGTTCATTATCATTCCCATTGGGCAAATAAAGCTATGATATTATACACTGCCCATATTGCGAAAGGATAAATAAGTGATATTGCAATATACACACACGCACGCACCCTCCCTATGCACGCACACCCTCTCGATCACTCACTCACTTACACAAACACACACACACGCACGCAAACAGAACACGCACCGGGATCGCCAATGTATTTTTAGCTGTATAATGCTTGCAGCATCACGCTTGCTCTTCACCTGTAGCTATTCATCCATGCTTGTATTTTCACATTGCGAGTTAGAAATCTGTCGACTTAGCTACTTTCAGGTCGCTTCTTGTAGTATAACTCTTTTTTTTTTCTCCGAGACTGGCGCCATTTGTACATCCTGCCTTGAATGACACGCATGTAGAACACGATTTCCAGTTCCAAAGATGGGTCTTTTCTGTGATACATAGAAGCTGTGAGTATGAATAGCTCTTTTCTCCATCTCTTCTCTCATTCACCAGCCATGCTACCACCCCGCGGTGGATGCGGCATTAGCTATGACCGTTGCCATTGCGACCGTCTTCCTCTCGTCATCCCGACATCAATTTACAAGAGGGAGAACACCTACGGTACAATGCATGATATAGAATCTGTTGAAAGTACCAGAGACTGTCGTTTTGTAAGGTTGTTCGATGATAAACATGATAAAAGACGAAATACATTTAAAAGGTTCTGCTCTTAAAAAATATTATTATTGCATTGGGTCAATGTCGCATAAAAAATGTGTGTGTGATGGTGTGTGGGGTGTGTGGGGGGGTTTCAATATATTACATTGTGAAGGAAATTTGTAAAAGAAGAGAGAGAGGGGAGGGAGGCGGAACATAAAAAACGACAGAGGGACTGGGGAAAGGGAGAGAGGGAGAGACTGAAAGGGTGGGGGCGAACAAAATAAATCGTTACTCCTTTTAGATCGAAGTTGATTTCCTGGCGACTTCCAAGTACTCGAGTGGGATGTCATTCTGTAAAAAAACTTTCATTTCCGTTGATTTCTAATTATGTGAATCATTATTTTTAAAACATGTTTCCAATAAATGCCAGTTGTGTTTGCGACTAAAATCAACATAAATGGATTGTTTGATTAAATTGGTAATGAGGAAATATTTATGAGAAGCATAATTTGACAAAGGCCTAAATATTTATCCTTTTTATCATAATGAGTCAGTGAATCATTGGTGGGTCCGGGGGGGGGGGCGGTTGGCACATCCGGCCCCATGCCCCCACCCTTTTAGAGGAATGATCAAAATTTGTAATGTAAATATGCCTTTTTAACACACGTGTGCCCCCCCCCCTTTGAAAGCGAGGACTTTTTTTATTTTGCTTGTCAAATTTTCCTCAGGTAAAATTTGCCACCCCCCTTTTGAAAATCCTGGATCCGCCCCAGATGTATAGTATGTATAAGACTGGCATAATATATCTTTTTTTATTTTGCCATTAATATACATTAATGGTGTTTTGTCACTGTTTGTCATATCTCAACAACCTTTCTTCTCTTTCTTCTCCTCCTCCCTCCGTCTTCTTTTACCACTTCGCTGTCTTTTTTATCGGTCTTCCTTTTCTTTTCTTCTCTTTATTTTTGTCTATGAATATTGACTTCAATAGGTTGGTTAGACGAGTGTATCCGTCCTCATCACCATAACAGCTAGTTAGTCAAATCTTATTAGATCGATTCGAAAGCGTGCATAAACAGGATAAAAGAAACGAAACAAATTACGACTTTAATAGAGAAAGAAATAGGATAAGGAGTGAGAGAGTGGGAGAGAAAGGTATAGAGGATGCTGGCGTGAAAATTTGACTAAAAAAGGAAAGAAACTTTACATCGAATGCTTGAATTCGTGTCGATGATTAATCATGGCTAATCGAATATTACGAAACTTGATTGAATGCCTACTGGATGACAGAGACTCATGAATATATTAAGGTTCCAGTCAAATCAACGAAACCCAGTCACAATCGATCAATGTGACGCCATTCGAAATAGCACAAGGTCTTTGATCGATCTGGGACAAGCAACATTAGTTCGACATTAATGTAGAAGACGAAGGAACCTCCACAGACAACCAAGAACCCTTTTTTTACACTCTTTTCCCCTTCTGTTTTCTTTCCTCTCCTTTTCTCTTCTGCTTTTTTCCCCGCCCCCTTTGCATGGCACCAACCATGTGTCATATTTCACGTCTACCGTCTCATCTAATGAAATTCATTGTTTTGAATGCGCCCCATCAACAATAAAGGGCTGAGAATCATTGATTAAGATCCGGTCCCAGTGTACTTACGGATGCAAAGAGGATGCAAAGACGTTTAAAAAAATATGTTGCCATCCGTTGGAAAACGCTGCGCATCCACTGTGTTCTCAACACGTATTCATACTCTCTACCCATCGAGCATCTCTTCTCTGTGATTTTCGCCAATTTGGTCAATTTCTGGAGCGGGTGAAAACGAATGGAGCCACCCCAAAAGTTTGCCCGTCCGTTCGTACCTTATAATATAGTTTTGTATCCATCGGCCGATGGGACCGAGCCTCAAGGCCGGTCCCACTGGCCGACGGACACAAAACGTATTCATAACGGATACAGCAGGTAAGCAAAAGTTCGGAGTGGCTCAAGCCGTTTTCATCCGCTCCAGACAATGAACAAAATAGGCGAACAATGAAATCACAGTGGACGGATGCTCAATGGACATAGAGCGTATGAAACACGTATGCAAAGAGTATACAACACAACGGATACATAACTTTTTCTAACGGATGGCAAGATTATTTTCCGATTTGCATCCTCTCTGCATCCGTAAGTGCAGTGGGACAGGGCCTTTGGCTTAATGATATCGTTTACTCCAAACTACATATTCGCATTCGCCCCAGTTCCTCTAAAACAAAGGAATAACATCAAGACAACCAAACCGACAGATGGTCCGTCATTGGTAATGATGTAATATCTTTCATCGGTTCGGAGTCGGTTCTATTCGTGTGACTGTAACCGAAATCGACTCCAAACCGACCGATGGTCCATCATTGGTAATGACGTAATGTCTGTCATCGGTTCGGAGTCGGTTTCCTTTGTGGCTGTAACCGAAGTCGACTCCAAAACGACCGAAGGTCCGTCATTGGTAATGACGTGATATTTTTTCCTCGGTTCGGAGTCGGTTCCGTTGGTGCGACTGTGTAACCGAAATCGACTCCGAACCGGTCGATGGTCCGTCATTGGAAATAACGTAATAGCTTTCATCGGATCATCATAATCGGTTCCTGATTATATACACTGGCACCACGAAACCGAAGAAACTCATTCATGAGGTAATACTAGTCTGAAAGTACAGACTCATATTTAATTAAGACACACTTTAATCAAATATACCTTGTCTAGAGTAAAGACTAGATGCCAATGGATGTGTCTATGTCAAATGAGAGCCAGCCACACAGTATAGTACATAGCGAATGTAGTCTCGGTACTTCAGACTCTGCATTATGCACTATGCGAATTGCGATAACAAAGGGTCTGTGCGTGCAGACTAAGGTATAACCGCAGTCACACCAACGATACCGACTGATAATAAGGCATTCAAAATAACACTATATCTTTGATCGGTCTAGAGCCGGTTTTTTGAAGTGTGACTGTGGCATGAATAGAAGAAGAAAATATGATACATCTCTGCTGTCACTGCTTATTAAAGGATTATTGAAATGTATGATTAGCATTCGCAGAGCAGAAGACGGGTAATTATTATATTTAATATCAAACCTAAAGCCTAAGGCAAACAGAAGTACGTCAGAGAGAGAGAGAGGGGGGGGGGGTGGATAGACAGAGAAAGAGAGAGAGGGGGAGAGATAGGGAGAGAAAGGTCAACGGTAGCAATGGGAAATTCATTTTCATGTTTTAACGTGAACTCAAACATACTTAAATAAATAAGTAATGATATGATGAATCATTCATAAATCGCGATTAAATGAAATAGATAGCTAAAATCAAAGGAGAATGCAAAAAAGAGATAATAGAATAATAAATTGGAGAAGAAGAAAAGGTGTGAGAAGAAAAGGGAAAATATTTGGGGGTATTTTTAAGTAGGGTTTTCTCATTTTCTTAAGGGAGTAAAGCATGAAAAGAAACGCTGAAACGATCTACGGTAATTGCGACAAAATACTATTAGAGTTTTTTTAAATCCCCTTTATCAGTTTCAAAAGACACTATACCAAAACTGAAATCGTAATCACCAAATTAGCGTAATGCAATTAACTGTCTTTTACATGGCTGTACGTAGCGGGGGCAGGTGTAGTTGCCCCGCCCCAAGAAATTTTGAAAAAAAAAAGTTGTGTACAAAATCCTTCAATTTCACTAAACATGCTTAAGAAAATGCAAAAGTGCCCCATGGCAAGCTCGGTCGATTCACTCCCTCGCATTTAAGTTTTTTTTTTCGAAAATTTGTACGCGTATTGTCCTCCGGCCATGGTCTTTCACATCCAAGACCATAATTCCCCTTTAGAATTTCAGATATCAGGGGCCCGTTGCAGAAAGAGTTGCAATCAATCGCAACTCTAAAAAATCACGCGTAACTTGATATTCAACCAATCAACAGCGCGCTTTTGGGACTTGCGATTGATTTTTTGACTTGCGTTTAAACGCAACTCTTTCTGCGACAGGCCCCAAATAATGCTTCCATGACCAGTCAGCATTATTGTTGCATGCGCGTTTTGTCCAAAATACTTTCCATGAGCATGATGTCTCAATCAGTGGCATTCTTTTACAATTCTATTTGCTTTACATCCCAAAACCATCAATTCAATTTATTTTTTTATTCTCAAACATGATACAAATAAATACAAGATCAGTTCAATTGAAATGAATGAATTCATTTGAATTCAATTTAAATTTAATCGTGTAGGGGGCCCAGATAACAGCATGGATCATACCCCATATTATAATTAACATCTCCTTCACAATATATGCATTAGCTTTAAATTTGTAAATACTAGAGAATTATATGCATACGAGAAAACGGTATAGTTACATGTACATAATAATTACGGTACATATCTGGATGAATGGTGATTCCGTAATGTGACTGGCGCAGATTTCCAGTTGATCTCGTAAGCAAGACTTAGGCACGCGATGTCTCCTAATTATACATCATAAATCATCCTCAATGCCTTTGTATCTCTTTTCGTTTCATTTATTACTTATAAGGTTTCTTACGTTACTGAACACGTTTCATTGGTTCTAGGACAATTACCCCGGACAATTACCCCCCCCCCCGGACAACTATCCCCCGGACAAGTACCCCCGAGGACAATTACCCCCGAGGACAATAACCTCCCGGACAATTACCCCGGACAACTACCCCCCGGACAATTACCCCCGGACAACTACCCCCGGACAATTACCCCCGGACAATTACCCCCGGACAACTGCGAGCGCAAATCGTGAGACGAAAGTTTTGGTAAATTGTCATAAAAAGGGGGGGGGGGTTAGTAGTTTGTTATATAATTTGGCAAATCAAATAATGCGAGCGAATAGCGCAAGCTGCAAGTTATATTCACACCATAAAATGGACATTAAACAGAGCACTTACAAAATCAGTTTGTAAATCAAACAAAGTAATGAATAATGTCCGAGGTGAAATATGCTTTGTATATCGACTTAAAAACTTGATATTTTAAGCTACATATCAGCCTATTTAGCAAGATATGTATCTCATCGAACAGGCTATGCGAAAAATTTAATATAGTGACATGAAATATATTTTTAAATCATTTTCCAAGTCTTTCCCTGACCTTTTTTCCACTCGTCTCCCTCCTCTTATTTTACCTCTTCTTTTTCCTCGTTTCTTTCCCCTTCTTTTTCTTTTTTCCCCATTCTTTGCTCTGCCAATAGGAGGGGGCGGGCCCCTCGCCCCCCCTCCTGGATCTGCCTATGGATGGAGCTCACTGACCGACTGACGTATGACTCTGTGCGCTCCTTATGTCTAGGGGTTATTGTCCGGGGGGGGGGGTAATTGTTCCAGATGGTAATTGACCTCGGCAGTAATTGTCAGGGGGTAATTGTCCGGGGAGGTAGTTGTCCGGGGGGGGGGTTAATTGTCCGGGGGTAATTGTCTGGGGGGGTTATTGTCCGGGGGGTATATAGTTGTTCCAGATGGTAATTGACCTCGGCAGTAATTGTCAGGGGGGTAATTGTCCGGGGGTAGTTGTCCGGGGGTTAATTGTCCGGGGGTAGTTGTCCGGGGGTAATTGTCTGGGGGGTAGTTGTCCGGGGGGTTATTGTCCGGGGGGTAGTTGTCCGGGGGGTAAATGTCCTCGGGAGGTAATTGTCCTCACGGGGTAATTGTCCGGGGGTCGGGGGGTAATTGTCCGGCGGTAGTTTTCCGGGGGTAATTTTCCGGGGTTAGTTGTCCTGATCCCAGTTTCATTCATGACGATGATATGGTTTTATTAGGGCTGTGTAATTGATGGAATCAAAGAGCCCACAAAATACAGGCCCTGCAATGAGACCTTCAGTACGTCTCATCGGGGATGAGCATTGATCAGGAAGAGGTTCCAAGGTATCCCCAAGGCTTAAGCATCCCTCGAAGAATTGTAAGAGGGGTATACCTCGGTCACATATGACCTACGGCGGCCGTACGGGGAGTCGAAAACAACCGTTTTATTCATTTTTGTTCAAACCACCTATAAGTAGATGGTACAACAAATCGTCGTACGCACCACGAACCGTCCTCCCTGGAATAGATACAGTGCGCTATCGCGCCTCGCGATTTCACCACGAACCGTCCGCTCTGTTACGATGCCCACTGTAGCGTAAATAGTTCACTTCAAGAAAATATAAATATACGGGATGGAACTTTGGAACCTGAACTTTCAAACGAAGACGCCGGTAAATAATTTACTCTCCTTGTAGGTGCACTTATTGCTGGTTTTGAAAAAAAACTTTTCTTTAAATGCGTTTTCTGCAAAACTAACTTTCGCATTGACATGATTGAAGTGCACAGAGAGGACGGTCCGTGATGCGTGCGACGAAATGTTAAAACCGCTGTTTCCGACTCGCCGTACGGCCGCCGTAGAGCAAATGTGACCAAGGTATCAGAAAAGCAGAGATAGGTCACGGTGACGGCTGTTTTATTCTGGGTCTGCGGTACGACTGGTACGATATAAGTCTACACTCTTTTAATATCCGCTGCGGCTATTCTGCTATAAACACCTTCATGATGAAACAATAGCGTGTTTTAGCATCAACTACGCATGTCCGCTTTCTGCAACGTTGAGAATCTATTGAAAATGCCCGTCAAATCACAATGGACAGATTATAGGCCATTGTCAACAGTTGGTGGATCGGGACACCACATCGTCTTAAGATTCGGACCGGACAACAATTGCAAATATGTCGTTAGTGGCAGAGTCTAGGACGATACTGCTGTTATGTTTCACCGATTGCTTTGTTATGAATGGCTTTTGACGACATATTCTCTGCCTAATAGAAAGTGTCTGTGAAGAGATTGCTAAAATGCCCTACAAATTTACTTTCCAGAACGACGAAAACGTTATATTATACATATTTATTTCTAAATCTCAAAGGGTTGAAATTCAAGTTCTGCGATTTTTTTCAGGAATCAAACTTAATGGAAAAAAATTGGCCCCTAACTGTAGTCCGCCTGGACTTATTTTGAATGTAGGTGTATTTTATGTTGCAATAAAAGTTCCATATCCACGTTCATGGTTCTGCAGTTGGCGGCAAATTTTTCCCCATTAAAGACAACGTAAAAAAAATCGCATCTGACATCCACGACCCGAGTGATTACGAACGCGCACGCGACCCGAGTGAATAGTATAAGCCAACACAAAGTCTGATACAAAGACAATAGGTGATTCCATGGTACGTTAGTGGCATTGTTAAGATCGTATTTATGTAAAAAAAATACTTCATCGATATGTATAGAGAAGAGGTATATCAATAACTAGGAAACCAGCATTTTCAATCAAATCCCATATTGCATTTCATATGGGACGGCAAGCGGAAACTGGTCTGTTAGTTACTGACGCAAGATTACATGGAAATGGCGATGGTGAATTAGAGAAATATGTCTCCAACTCGTAAGGATTATGTGGATCATGTAAAAATACACCTAGGTTCTTGCGGAGAGATGTGCAAAATGTTAAACAGTAATACTTCAGTCACATTATTTTGATATACGGCAGCCGTACGGCAAGTCCAAAATAACCGTTTTAACTTTTTTTTGTAATAGCTACAAGTAGGCGGTTTGAATAAAAATGAATAAAACGGCAGTTTTTTTGTGTAGTGGCAAAGTATTGAAGACATGTTGGCAACGGTTACCGACGTTACGTAACTGATGCTACCCTGTCAAACGTATTCTTAAAGAAATCAGTAATAGTCGAATTTTGGAAATTATACCGAAATATCGTGAGAATATGGTTCTGTTTGGTACCGTCCATCGGAGAGTTGGGGGTTCGAATCCCAGCCAGTGCGTTTTTTTCATCGACATTGCGCACTCAACCCCAGAGAGGTATGTTAGGGACACATGACCGAATCAGCGGTTACAATGCTTCGGAAAGATAGATACATCCAGTTTGCCTCGGAAGTGATAATTCGCCTGTCACCAACGGTGATTATTTGATTAAGCCAGTTCGTAGTTCCTTTCTGCGCATGATCAAAAGATTCTACGCACGATCAGAGGAAGGTAATTTGTACTAAAGTGACATGGTGGTTTAAAATCTAATGAGATAAGCACCAACCTTGATGTCTTGATAATTCATATATTCTTTTGAATTGTGGTTTTAATTAACATCCACAAAAAACAACAATGCGTCCACGAACGACTGGTATTTCACAGTTTGTCAAGTACATTGTGCAACATGCTATGATATCCTTTCAAAATAGGAATGCACCAAATACCTTCATAAAGTGTTCACTGGCATGACTGGTGTGCTATTCTCGTCACCTGGTCTATTAAATTTATTCATCCTGCTATGTAAGGCAAGCTTACGTAATATCTTGCTTTGAAATCTGCCTATCATAATGAAAGAAATGAAAGGTCATTTTGACCAAAATTGTCCATGAAGTAACTACGAACTGGTTTATTATCATACACAGTTCTTCTTCTTCTGGAAATAGTACAGTCCACCGTCTGGTGTATTATCGTACTGTTCTTTCATTGTTTTCCATAAGTTTGCACGCATTTACGATTCACTTCTCATTAGAAACCACAATTTGGATGATAATAGGTAAATCAATCTTCTATCGTTTGGGAGGATGTCCAGATTACTGCCAACATCATGTGACTGTGGTTTTGTAAATTCATCCATATATAGGAAAATCCTATCATTATTTTCCTTTCTTTAACTGTCACATGATCATGATGATAAAAGATGGCGCCGCGTTGGGTTCAATGATGGAAAATAGTTGAATAATTCAGAATAATGCTCCCGTCTTAGATGCGTATTATACGAGAGTTGTAGCAAGTAACCCAACAACGAATTGAAGACATTATTCCTGCGTCAGCGTTGCCATGGTTACCTGTAAGCTATAAGTACGAATCATGGCTCGATGTTTGTTAGCCGATTAGTGGTGCTTGTTAGTGCTGGATAAGAAACCGTATGATATGCATGAAGCCGCCATATGGCTCGTGCCATGTGATATGACTAATTATGGTCTACCCTTCGTTTAAATGCCATTATGGCCTAGATATTCAGTAATTTTCAATATTTGTGTTCATATGAAAACAGTTATTACCTGAATATTTTGCCCTGTAATGCAATAGCTTGCGCTGGTGATGAAAGGGGGAAAGATAAGAAATAATAAAACTACGCAACAGTTGATGCTGCCAGGACGCAGAAGTCCAAACAATATGACGAAGGGCAAGGTTACGCGGAATTTTTCATGTAATGAGCAATTATTTTCTCACAAGCTCACATATTAAAAAATATATGCAATTTGGTAATAGTACGTGGCCTTTTTAAAATGTTAGCGGAACGTTTGCGGATTCTACTATACTCTAAAAACAAATCAGTCAAAAATGACTAGTTAATAGGGTCAGCTGGGAGCAACTGTTATTCTAGTCATATTTGACTATTTTAGTCGTATTTTACTAGAACATAGTTATTTCTGACTAGAATATACGTCAGAAATGTGGTTATCAGTGATTGTCATATCAGTTGCACCCAGCTGACTACTGGTCTAGTCAACTTGACTGATTTGTTTTAAGAGTGTATCATACTCGTAACATCATTCGTTTCGAGAATGTTATCAATGATATTCACATCAATAATTCCTCTCGAGAATCCGATTAAGACCCCACCCATCCCATTCTCTGTCTATATGTCTCCCTTTCTCTTTCTTTCCCTCGTATTCCTATCTTCAATTTCAGTTTCTTCACTTTGTGTGTCTTTATCTAGTATCTATCTCATTTGCGCTTTCACCCCCATAAACTTTTGTATCCTTCACCCCCTCCTCTCTCTCCTCTCTCACTCTATCTTGTTTCATAATATTGAAAGCATTGTGATTCGTGGGCGTCACTATTGTCAACACCTGATGTGAGTCAGGATAATTTCGTTGAGATGTGTCAGCTACTGCGTTCATTTATTTTGCATCTGCTGTGTGTATTTGATTACCGAACGTGAATGTCATTCCAAAAGAATACAATATTCCAAACGTAAGTGACATTTTCCGACTAAGAGTTTCCGACAGCATCGAGTAAAAAGAGAAAATACGTCCTAAAATACATGTAATAATTCACGAAGCATATATAAAGAAACAAAACAAAATTTTCAAATTATAGATTTTTTTTAAATCATCAACCTCTTCCACCTCTTCACCATCTGATAAAGTCTCTTCCTCTGCATAATGTCTTTATTCTAACCGTCGATTTCTTTCTTTTTATCAGATCACGATGAACGATGAACAATAGACCCTCTGATTTTCCTCGGTTCCGAAGACGATCACAAGCAGGACACGGATTGCATCGCTTTCGTGTTGGTGATTCCAGTGCCCTCGAACACCAAGACACAACCAACATCAGGAACGACGACCCTCCCACCTTAGGATCCGCTTCTTGTCCGAATCTCTTACACGTGCAAGACCGAGGAAAGTCTCCAGTAATGCATAACAGGCTGCACCTTTCTGTGTCTCTTAGCGATGAACAGCAATCCTCACAAGCAGAGTTTTACAGCCGTTACGGTCAGGCGCAGAGGGCGTCCCCCACGCTGTCAGACAAGGGAATTGTTAGCCCCGTGATGATCCACTTCACTACGCGCAGAATGCGAAAGACCTCGTCTACCTCAAGTTGCAGGTCGCTGTCCGAAAACGACAACATTTCGTGCGATGGAGAGGAGGTGGACCCGAGCAAAGTCATTCCTGAAATCAAAATAGATAAAACCCTCTACAAGGACCAAAACGTGACGCAGATCCTTGACTTCCTCTACATGGGTGACCTTGAAGCAGCTAATCGAGAGCCTCTGCTGTGTCGTCTGAACATAGAATACATCGTAGACTTGAGTAACCTATCCGGTGACCAAGTGAAGAGGACTATTCGCCTCAAGGACTGTCCTTGTCTATGTGCCTCGACCATGAAGCACACCCGCATTCGCCTCAACCTTCATTTGGATGAATCCGTCGGAGATGGCATTGGCCACTATTTCGATGAAATCAATAGGTTCATAGAGGGTGCTCGTAAATCAAACCGCAAAGTGCTGATCTATTGCGTAACTGGACTCATCCTCGCTCCTACTATCACCACTCAATACATGATCCAGGGTATGGGAATGACCCTCAAGCAGGCGCATGGTCATCTCACCAAGATCAAACCGGAAGTGACTTTCCGAGAAGGATTTCAGAGGGCGCTTATCAGACTGGAACAAAAGCTAAGGCCAAAGGCTGCATTGCCAGGTGTCTTTGACAGAATCGGTAGGAGGGATGCGCAGCAACTCCATGCGCATACTCAACAAGCTTGGATGTGACCTTGCCTTGGTAGTTTCTGTTGAAAGTATAAAGTTGATTTAAGCTTGAGCATTGCGAGGTTGCTCATAGGATCTAAATACGCAACCTACTTATGTCTTGTGTACTGAAGAAGGCCCTCTCGCGATTGTGCTTCTCTTTTGTAAAGACCAACTTGTTCAGTTGATCGAAGTTTGAATCAGGGTCTGTGCCAGGTTCCATGATATTTGTTCTGGCGACAATTGCTTTTGCAAATGGAATGGCAAACTTTAACCTTGGATTTAACACTATACCCTATCCTAAACCTAACGTAAAACCCTATTGCAACCCCAACCCTTACCCTGTATCTTAGACGAAATAAAACCCGGAGCAATTGTCGTGTCACCCTGTGGGTTGGACTTGTTGTTTTATCCAAATGTTACTAGAGAAATAGTCAGCCAGATACCTCTACTTTCAGTCAATATAAACCAAGGAAAATCAGTCAGAAATATTTACCAAACACTCTTTAGAACCGGATTATTTTTTTGTTCATGCTGTGAGGCTACTAGAACATGTAGAAGATGACATGCGCATTCATATTCCTCATATCAAAAGTGATCACAGTGTACTTCTAGTCCCCATGTTTACACGGCAAATATCCCATCCACTTTGGCAAACTGATTTTTAAAGTAATTGCATTGATATTCGGGACATTACTTTGTTCCCGAATATGCCTGCATACTGGCAGAATTCCAAATAGTTTGCCTTAGAGGCAGATGTGAAGTCGCCCGATGAGAACAGATAAGACGGATTCGTTTCAACAACCTATGGCAACAGAAAGAAAGGTATGCTAAATCATAGTTATTTGGACCAACATGACTGATGAACAAATATTTTTTTTTTCAAATGAACAAATATTTATAAATTCGATTTATGCAAATTCACGTGATTAAATTGTCTCAAGAAACATAGGGGGTGTTGCAAGAAACTATGTGCGGTCAATCGCAAATATTCTGATGCAAATTTACAGTTGATTGATCACTTTTAACAGTTTAGGAATTAATTGCACGGCATATGATTAACGAAGATAGACTTGCAATTGATCGCAAGTTTCTTGCAACGCCCCATTAGAGTGTGTCAATTATAAAATACATAATGAATGGTAGTGTGTGGTAGACATTTGGAGATTTTTGCATTTGTATTTATGTGTATTTTGTAAAGGGAATCTACATTGTTGTTCTCTGTTAACATTGTTAATGTTTGTACAGTTCTCTGTATACAGGTATGCAAATGTTAATAACGATGTTTTGTAAAGAGCACATTTTTTTTGTAAAGATGAATCTATATACATTGTTGTTCTCTGTTAATGTTTGTATATTTCTCTGTATACAGGTATGCAATGTTAATAACGATGATTTGTAAAGAGCACATTTGTACTTTACAGGTACTACCAGGGGGGCGTTTCGTCAACGTTTCGTCTGACAAGTTGTCAGATCTGACATCTTTCCTTGATTCTAATTGGCTGAGAGGCACTTTTACTATAGTAACTGTCGGATAAAACGTCCGACAAGTCCTTTCATGAAACGCTCCCCAGGTCAAAGGGGTATGTAAAGGCCCGGTCCCACTGGCCAGAGGACGCAAAGGATACAGCGGACAAGCAAAATTTCGGGTTGGCTCCATCCGTTTTCATCCGCTCCAGAAAAGGACCAAATTGGCGAAGAATGAATTCACAGTGGACGGATGCTCGATGGATAAACAGCGTAAGAGACGCGTACGGTATGCAATTAGCACACAACGGATGCGTAGGTTTTCCAACGGATGGCAAGATTTTTTCCCCGTTTTACATTCTCCTCGCAGTGGGACCATGCAAGCCTCAATTTCTCCATCGTCTGTGTGGGTAAATTAATTCAAGTTTGGTGGTGCTTTTGTGCTAATGAAAACCAGTCGTTGATCCTTGTAGGATTAATCTTAGATGACGATGTAATAGGTTATATGACTGAAACGCATCTTAATTTTTCTTAACTGTCAGTTTCAAACAATGAATTGACAAATATATAACGGCATTGGGGGTTGGTTGTGTGTGCGCGCGCGTTTGTGTAATGTGGTTGTGTCAATCTGCACGTCTTCATGGTCTTGGCCAATGATGTCACCATTACCAAAGGTGCGCATAGGGGCTCGAATCCCAAACTTCTTGAGTACTTTACAAGTTCCACACACCTCTACATAGTGCCGAAGTGTGACGTCACTGTCGTGACAACGAACCGGCTGGTTCTAAACAGAGTCCAAGCTGATGATTGTCTATAATAATAATAGTAATACTTTGTATTTATATAGCGCTTAATACGTGATGTTTCTAAGCGCTTTACAAAACAATTAAGTAACAAACATCAATAACATTGGACAGTTAACATACAAGAAAGGAAATGTACAGTGTAAATTATTTTCATATGACAAATTACAAATTAGCTAAGAAAACTGCCTACTCAAGTTGGGAAGTACATGAACAAATAATGAAAATAATAAAAACTATGACGTTTATTAATTAATTAAATAGTTCGAATACAGGTTGCAAGCGATGAAATTCAGTTAGCAGCCATTTTCGTCAATGATAAACACGCTCCGGGTTCATATGTTTAGAACCAGGCCGCCATGTTACCATGGCAACTGACATCATCGCTTCGGTACTCAGAACTCGCTGCAACGAAATGTGAGCGTTTTCGCCACAAGATGGCGGTATTATCGTTTGAATTCCTTCTCTATTGAACATGTTGAAGGTTGCGTTTCAACGCTCTCCCTTTTTAGTGCCCCCTCCCTACTTTACGGATCGTGTATTTCAACATATGCATTTTAAATGTGTCTTTGTTTTCCTGCTATATGTCCAATATTAATCTTAAAATTTAAAAATGATTGTTTTATCAATAGTCACAGTTATCGTTGTTAAGTTGAATAGAACAAGCGATTTAAGATATGGTACACAGTGAGGTTGGCCTATCTTTTAAGATATTGTAGAGTACCTTGAAATTAGAAGAGAGAGAAGGATAGAGGAAAATGAGAGAGAGAGAGAGAGAGAGGAGAGAGAGGGAGAGAGAGAGAGATGAGAAGCACAAAAGAAACGACGGTATGCTCCGGAGGTATGCTTGGAATCATTAAGGGGCTTAATAAATCTTATCAGATGTTTTTCACGATCCATATTATTCTTTGTACGGCTTGTGTTGTGTTGATCATTTATTGTAATGATTATAAATGACATCATTTTCATCGTCACGTGTCACTATGATGAGTACTGATATCTTTGTAATATGAATGTTTATCATTCGGTTGTTCACCTTGAAAACGCTTCTTTAATAATGAACTATGTATTGTAAGCTACTGCAGTTTGTATGAAAATTGTTTATAATTACTTCTATTGCTGATGGGGAAACGGTGCAATTTTTCACCCTTCACTCCTTCAGATATGTCAGACGCTACACTGGAAGCTATATTTCGGGTGCAAGTTTGCGTACTGAATGAGTTTTATGTCTTTTTGTTACATTTTCGCCCATTAAGTGTTCAGAGTTTCACTCCATAGGGAACATACATATTAAAATAAGTATATCTCATACGAGAAGGACGCATACGTGCACCAGCCGTAATCATGGTAATGGTTCAAACAGGCATTTACAGGTGCACACACGCAGCTAGGGAAAAGGGTGCGTTTTTGCACTTTGTTTTTCGTATTAAGGGTGCTTTTCATATGGCACCTCATAATTATGTATTATACCAATGTTACATTTGTGATGCAAACTTGTCTCCCTTTCTTGTTGTTGATATTGATTTGATTTTTAACAGTTTAAGTAATGCGTTAAAATGAGTCTTTACCACATTTTGCACTTAAAACACAACCTTGGTCAGTAGACATGGCAGAAGATCAGCTTGGCCAGCGGAAGTTATTCTGTGCAGTTTTAAAATCATATTCCGGGTTCTGACGCCATCTATGCGGCAAAACGTGAGAGTTCGTCGGGTATGCGGATCCTAATGTGACCGGGAGATTTGAAATAAGGTTGTTTGCTCACTTTAAATTCTTCGTGCTGGCGCTATTATACGTGCTATTTTTGTATCTGATGTGTAACTTGAACAAAGTAAAACAAAAATGAGTCGCGAGAGTTTTAAGAATAAAGATTTATATGACAAAACAGCCCTGGCTGTCATTGAGCTTCATTTCGATGTCGTGGGTTTCAATTTTGAACGTTTTAAATGAGAAACATACGATTTACTAAGTACGATTTCACGAGGGTTAAGGCTGGAGAACAACGCTGCGGTGCAAAATGTGGCTTAAATGGCATTATGTGTGGGTGAACTCTATTCCAAGTCAAAGTGATTCAGAATCAATTTTGCTTGTGGCACCAGCTGAAAAAAAATCACTCAATTGTGAGTTATAATAACTCAGGAAACGAGTTACTTTGACTCGGAGATTCCCTTTTTTACTTAGAGGAGAGTTTGCTCCCGATCCGCCAAGCAAAACTCCATGGAAGATCCAACAAGATATAAAAAGAGTGTTCGAGAGAGAACAAAAAGAGGCAGAGAGAAAGAGGGAGAAAGAAAGAAATTAAGAAAAAAAAGAAACAAACAAACAAGGAAAGAAACTAAGAAAGAAAGTAAGTAAGAAAGAAAGAAAGTGATAAGGAGAGAAAGAAACTGAGAAAGAAAGAAAGAATAAAATAAGAAACTAAGAGAGAAGTAAGAAAGAAAAAAAGGGAGGAAGGGAGAAAGAATGAAAGAAAGAAAGAAAGAAAAAAAAAGTAAGAAAGAGAGAGAGGGAGAAAGAAAAACAGAAAGAAAGAAAAAGAAAGTTAGAAAGAATCTAAGAAAGAAACTAAGAAAGAAAGTAATAAAAAAGAAACTTAGAGAGAAAGAAATAAACTAAGAAAGAAAAAAAGAAAATGAGAGAGAGAGGGAGAAAGAAAGGAAGGAAGGAAGAAAGAAATGGCAAGGGAGAGAGAGGATGGTTAAGAGTGGGGGAAGGGAAGAAGGGGTTGGCTGAACATGATGGTTGGAACCAAGAAAGTCCTCACAGGGCCCCCGCATATCACGAGCTTCCGCGCTTGATCGTATGACCGATATAAAAGCTTTCTGTTATGACATTCTGGATGCATTATTTCATGATTTATGATAACATGATCACTGACTTGTGTTTGAGGTCCGATGTGAGGGCGTATAGTCACCATGTAACTCATTTGCATGCAGCTATTCAGTCCTAATTTCATTTTTTTTTGGGGGGGCGGTGTTAAATGTAACTTATTGCGTTCATTGTAACATTGACTCTAATAATGACAATAGCCAAATCACTTGAGAACAGATTGTGGGGGGGGGGGGGAAGTTGGGGCATGGAACGCCAAACGTTTCACTACTCACCCCCCCCCAAAAAAAAGAGAGAGAGAGAGAAAGGGAAATAAAATGAAAGGAAAGGGGGGGGGGTGTATAACGCCAGTTTTTGAATATGTAAAAATCCACAATATTTTTGTATCAAAATGGTCAAGACTTTTGCTCGCTCGCTCTTAGCTTTTTTTTTAAATAGAAATTTGGTCCAAAATTATGTTTGCCCCCCCCCCTGAAAATGTTCGGGCTCAATACGCCACTGCCACACTGCTCCCTCCTTGGTGTAGCGATTCGACTGCACCAAATACATAACTCACACCACCTTTGATGTTTAGGATATGGAACATCAATAAATCAAACATTCACAAGGATAATAGATGTGGGTACCTGGACCATATTATTAGGGAGTTAAGATCACTGCAGAGACGCTTTTTACAACGCACAGATTCCTTTGAAAATGCAAGTAAACTTACAATGGACAGCAGATTCTTCTGGTTTTTTTTTTCGAAAGTATGGACTGGGACAGCTGATTCGGACCGGACAGAAAATGGCAAATATGAAGTATTTTTTCCAGAGTCCGGGGGAGCGTTTCATGAAAGGATTTGTCAGACGTTTTATCCGGCAAGTCCTGTTTTGTCCGACAGTTACTATAGTAAAAGTGCTTCTCAACCAATCAGAATCCAGGAAAGTTGTCAGATCTGACAACTCGTCGGACAAAAATATTGATGAAACACCCCCAGGACGACACAGCTGTTTGATTTACCAATTTTCGACAAAGCACAGCTGTTTTGTCACTGAAGGGCTTTTGACAAAAGATTCGCTGTGTTACAGAAAGCGTCTTTGTAGTGATTGCAAAAACCTTTAAGAGAAAACCAAAACCAAAGAATAGAAGCAATCTTATTGGAAATAGTAAAATGAGAAAAACAATTTAAAACACGTTTCATCAAAATCGGTTGTAAAATAAGCAAGTTATGGACTTTCAAAGGGTCTTGTTGTACTTTCTATTCATTTCTTCAAAATGACTGATTTTGTGGACAGCTCTTCATTTGTTTTGTACACAATTTTTCAGACCCCCCCCCATTTTCTTTCAAATTGCATATTGCCACATTCTGAGCATAATGTCATGAGAAAATATATTTCACACCACATATGTCACGATCAGGAGGAAATGATTTGAAATGTGTAAAATAAAGGGGGGAATCTGAAAATCTGTGTACAAAACAAATTGAGGGTTGTCCAAAAAATCAGCCATGCAATTCGAAGCATGTTTGCCAATTTGAGGATCCCCATAAGTACAACACGACTTTTTAAACATCCATAACTTGCCTATTTCAACCGATTTTGATGAAACTTGTTTAAAATGTTCCTAGTTTTGCTCTTTCCAAAAAAATTGCTTTTCTTCTTGGGTTTTGGTTTCCTTTAAATGGAAGCTCCAGGCTGAAAATAGTATGATTTAAACAGATAAAGAAAATCAGACAAACAAAACACTGAAAATTCGATCAAAGTTATGGTATTTTCAAGATTTGCAGTATTCCGGTGAAATAGTTCCAGGCATGTCTTCATGATAATTCAATGAGCAAATGATGATGTTATATCCCCACATGTTATTTTGTATTTCATTATATGAAATAAGGTTTGTTAAAAAAAATATCAACCAAGGGCTGAAAAATTTGGATTGAAGAGCATTGGATATTCATTGCTGCTTCATCATAATAATACTTCATCATAACGGATAGGTCTACACATTATTCACTCATGTATAAAATGAAACAATTATGATTTCATGTTAAATGATAACATAAGACATTTGGAAGTGGGGATGTGACATCATCAACCCACCTAAAGAACATTCATGATGACGTGCATATTCCTATTTTGACAAAACAATGCTAAACTTTAAAATTAGATAACTTCGCTATTTATCAGATTTTGATGAAATTTTCAGCATTTTGCTTTGCGAATTTTACTCTTATTTATTTAAATATAAATATTTTCAGCCCGGAGTATCCCCTTTAAAATACCAAGATCCTACGCCCATAGGTCAGTGTCATAATGAGCCACATGTACACCTAGAGCAATGGAAGATGGGTAGATGTTTTAGGTCAAGACCGCGGCCGATTTCCTGAATTAATAATTTCTGAATTTCAATCACTTAGATCCATCTCATAGAGCCGCTGAAAAAGAAAATTGATGGACCAAAAACGATTTCTCTATTACGGTGTCTGCATGGTGATATCATAGAGCTCCATGGTGATATCATACTTTCATGATAGGTAGGATTATTCTCCTAAACCGATTAAAACCTCGTCACACTTCGACACCTTTCCATCCATCAGAGAGCCATCACAACGCGCTCATCTCGATGACGATCCCTTGGGTAACATTTACAGGGCCGTCTAGAGTTCGGCAGCTGACCTGATATGATAGTGTTTAGATGAGATTTTAATCGCGATTTATTCATGATTATATCCCCCAGTTCAAACAGTTCCAAATTTGCAATTTCAGCAATAAACGGTTGCAATTAAAGATGAAATGACAGATTCAGATAAAATCCACAACAGCACCAAGAAGACATGAAATTTTAGAATATTCATGTGACGCCACAGAAGAGTAGCAGTCACACGTTTCTTTTTTTTTTTTTTGTGGGGGGGGGGGTGGGGTGGGGTTCATGTGAAATAAATTCCATAAACTGCGATTTTCTCATGATCATATCACAGTTACATGTATAAATGTGTGGACGGTGGTTGTTCCATGCACGCGGGTGGGGCGAGAGTTGGAGCTAGATGTGATAGCCCCAAGTACTATAATACAAAAAAAAATGGGTCAGCAGTGGCGTAATGAGCCAATGAAATTAGAGGGGGGGGGGGCAGCCATTGTCTATGGAACAAAATTTATAAAAAACTGCCTGCGAGCGCCGGCAAGAAATAAAGCAATATATTTTGTGACAGATTTTTTTTTACATAATAATCTGATAATCAGCAAATAGTATCGTTTTGCCCTTAGCAATTCGTTTTCTTTCTTTTTCTTCATTTTTTTTCTTGGTAGTGAAATTTTTCGCCCAGGCCTCAGGGTCAGGCATGTCATGTAAGCATTGTATCATGTTTATCATGTTTATTATCCCAGCGTACATTATTTACACACACCTGTTCTGTTTGGGCGGGGAATCATTCCTTCCATGTCCTTGTGGCGAAGGACTATTTAACTTTTAAATTCAATGCAATGTTTATAATCAATGTCTGGTTAATGTGCTTGGCCGATAATATTTTCAGACTTTGTTCAAAATATTGTTCAGTCAGGTGAATGATAATGTACTTGTCAGTTATTATTCAGACCTAATCAAGTTTCAGAGAGAGAGAGAGAGAGGGGGGGGGGGCTTATCTAAGGTTTCCTATGAAGAAGTAATAACGACCCCCCCCCCCCCTTTCCCGTTTGATTATTTTTTCCTTCACTTTCTCGAGGGAGGGGCATGCTTCATCGGTCTGAGGAACATTTTGGTGTAAAGCTAGGGTTACAGCAAAACCGAATTCTCCCAAATAAATTCGAAATACGGCCTGATTCGGACATGTCGGATGGTTTCGGTGGATTCGAATGTTCCCGAATCCCTCCCGATTTTTCTCGCATTTGCGGAGGGAGAAGAACACTGCCGATACCACCCGAATACGTGTATTCGGCTGAATTCGCAGCTGATGCGGTTCCAGCGTAACCCTAGTTTTAGGCGCACTGCGGAGCCCATGCCGGTAAACAGCCAACATTGCCAAAATCAATAAATCGTATGAAATTGATAATACTGATAAAGAGAAAACGGGCGGAAGGCCATTGCCCCTCAAAAGACTTCCCTCCATAAACATCAACAAAATATAACTCACATTAAAGGGGTGGTCCAGACTGAAAGTATTTATAGCTTAATAAATAGAGTAGAATTCATTGAGCAAAATGCCGAAAAAATCCCTCAAAATCGAACAACAAATAGCAAAGTTATTGAATTTTAAAGTTTAGTAATATTTTGTAAAAACAGTTGTCATGAATATTCATTAGGTGGGCTGATGATGTTACGTCTCCACTTGTTCTTTTGTATTTTATTATATGAAATTAGGTTTATTCGAATTTTTTCCTCCAAGAATTAGAAAAATTGGATTGACAACTGATTTAGTTCTTTAGATATTTATTGCTGCAAATTATTTCATTATAAGGGAGACATATTATTCACACAAGTATGAAATAATGAAAAAATGATTCTATGTAATAGCATAACAAAACGGAAAGTGGAGATGTGACATCATCAGGTCACCTAATGAATATTCATGACGATTGTTTTCACAAAATATTGCTAAACTTTAAACTTCAATAATTTTATTATTTGTTATCCGATTTTGATGAAATTTTCAGCGTTTTGCTCAGCGAATTCTACTCTGTGTATTAAGATAAAAATATTTTCAGCCTGGATTATACCCCTTTAACAAATAACTCAAGCATTTTTGGTTCAGCAATGAGAAAACGGGTTAATTGTAGTTTCCCCCCCCCCCCCATAGAGAAAACGTCATCATAGGATGTTAGACTGCTATAAAAATTAGATGTCGAAGAAATTTCATCTCATTGCTTAATTTCAGAAAGCAGAGTACCGTCTGAGTGCTCAGTTAAAGGTCAAGTCCACCTCAGAAAAATGTTGATTTGAATCAATAGAGAAAATCAGACAAGCACAATGCTGAAAATTTCATCAAAATCGGATGTAAAATAAGAAAGTTATTACATTTCAAAGTTTCGCTTATTTTTAACAAAATAGTTAAACGAACGAGCCAGTGACATCCAAATGAGAGAGTCGATGATGTCACTCACTCACTATTTCTTTTGCGTTTTATTGTTTGAATTATACAATATTTCAATTTTTTACGAAATTGATGATTAGGATCTCCTTGCCTGAAGCACAAAATGTTAAAGTAATGGAATTCCATGTGTTCAGGGAGGAATGAAACTTCATTTCACATGACAATGACAAGAAAATAAAAATATTTCATAATTCATGTAATAAATTGCAAAAGAAATAGTGAGTGATTGATGTCATCAGTTCCTCATTTGCATAACGACCGAGATGTGCATATAACTGTTTTGTGAAATGAAGCGGAAGTTTAAAATTCCATAACTTTCTTATTTTACATCCGATTTTGATGAAATTTTCAGTGTTGTGCTTGTTGATTTTTTCTCTCTCTATTAAAATCAAATTTTTGTTGAGGTGGACTTGTCCTTTAAAAGAAGCAGGAGACCGCCATCGTGAACGCTTAGGCTTGATGATGATGGTTGCCTCGTAAAAGATGCATAATATCTTCTCCTTTTTTCATTGATCAAATCGGCTGCAGTATTGAGCAGTTATGGTTATAACTGTGTTTTATAGCTCCATGTTATACCATGGAGCTATGGATATACTATGCATGAGATGGAATTTGCTAAACCGACACATGGACCTGGGAAGTGGTCGGGGGTAGGGGGGGGGGGGGGGGTGCTACGTTTATCAGTCTCCACTGAGGCAGCACCCCCTGGAATTCGGGTAGGTGTGAAAAATAAAGAAGTGTAACCCCCCCCCCCTGAAAAAAATACCTATATTTTTTATGCTTGTCAAATTTCTTTGGACCACAATGGCCTTCATTTTGTATATAATGAAGCCCTCTTTATGGCGCGTCAAATTTCTCGGGATCAAAATAACCTTATTTGTTTTTGGTAGTGAACACGTCCCATTTTTTTGCTGCCTGTAAACAAAAAATCGTTCCCAGGGTCCTGACACAAGAAGAAGAATATGCCAACCCCCATCTTCCGAAATGAGCTCAAACGGCCAGCCGTCTGAACACGCTGCCACCAGGGGCGCGCCGGAGTGGATGACTTTCAGCCAAGGATTGTTATTGAAAGATGAAACACTGCCAAACATTACTGTCATAAAACAACCTCCTAAATCAAGATTCTTCGTGACTTCGGTGTCGAGTGCAGACCCACAGGACTGAGACCCAATTCGTATTTGATATTCGTGAGATCATTAAATAACGTTAGTTGGCAGTGGAGTTCTGAGGGAAAGGCTTACTGGTCCGCTGTGGTGGAATCTTACAAAAACCGACATCATCGTTTAACTTTAGGTGAGTAAATTCTAAAATCATGATATTCATTTTCACTCTCTCGCACAATGTAATTCGCTGGTTTACATATGGAAGCAGCAGTGATATTGTGGAGAACAATGAATCTCAGCTTTCGGGGAAGAAATCATTATGAACTAATTAAGTCATTACCCAAAGCATCCTGTTTTCGGCCGGGATTGCATGTGCTCAATCCCCGCATACACAATACACCTGTTACGAGAACAAGGCAAGGCAGTGAGCTATAATATAGGGCCAAGTATGAATGGAAGCAGGGCCGATTGCATGAGAGGGTCTTTCAAAGGACCGTCTTTCGTGTCGCCAATCTTTTATGATACGCTATAAGCGGAGTGTTTCTGAAATTTATGATAAAAAATAAGATTCGTAAACTTGCTTCTAAATCAAAATTTATGCAATTTCATAATATATTACATCATTTTATAAACAAATATTTTGTTTATTTTAACGGACGAATAGAATTTGGTTGCAGATGATTGGTTTAAAATGCGTTTCACATGGCGCATCATAAAAGATGGGCGACACGAAAGACGGTCCTTGCAAAGACCCTTTCGTGCAATCGGCCCCAGGGGCACGCAACACAAAGGTTTGCAATTATCGTGAACATTTTTTTATGATTGATTGTCTTGTCCACAAAATATGAGGTAAACGTAAAAATGAAGTGGACGATTGATCGCTAATTTTTGTGTGACGAACCCGAGTGTTACGCTTTGATAAATACCAATACTTTGCTTTCAAAGGCTTTTGATTCCCTTATACAATATGACAAAAGGAGTTCAATATGAAGGGTCATAATGGTTCGAGGAGAGGTCATGGATCTCACGCAGCCGTGGGCCTGATTTAACTCGCCTTATAGCGGATAGAGATCGTGATAGATCTCAATAATGAATATGAAATGATTGGCATAGTTTATTCAGAAACTGGAAGCAGTCTGCCTGAAGAATTTAAGGGGGAATGAAACCTTTGGAACAGGTAGGCTTGTATCGAAAGAGAAAAATCGGATGAATGATAAGAGTTATGAGCATTTGAATATTGCAATCACTATTTCTATGGAGATCCTCCCATTGGCAATGTGACAACGATGTGTGATGTCACATGTGAACAACTTTCCCTTTGATGAACTATAAAATACCCTCAAATGTCTCTTTCTGCTTTTTCTTGTGGTGATACAAACAGTAGGCTACTCTTCATCCATGATGTATTCTTTAAAAACTGTATTCCAATGCCCTCCTATAGTAAGAATACATGATCTACTGATGATGTGATAAAAGAGGCAATTTAAGTGAAATAGGGCCTATATACTAAAGTAATAGGGAGAGTTGTTCACAAGTGACGTCTGTTTCTTTGATTTTTCTGTTTTCACACAAGCTATCTTGTTCCAAAGGTTTCATTCTCCTTTAAGCTATATCTCATTCAGGAGTCACTCCCAAGGTCAACATTGGAATTCAATTGTAATGCTTGTTGATTTAATTCGCGGGATATTTCGCTACAGACGACTTAATCTATCTGATTGTCCTTTTTTGAATGGGAAATGTTCCACTTCGCTAGCTTCCTGCATGACTTTGAATGGGAAATATGAGTTGTATCTCCGTGGGAAATATTAAAGGAACAAATATTCTTGTGTAGAAACAGAAAAATCAAAGAATAAGAATAAGATAAAGTTTGAGAAAAATCGGACAAATAATGAGAAAGTTATGAACATTTGAATATTGCGATCACTAATGCTATGGAGATAGCAAATTGGCAAATGGACAAAGATGTGTGATGTCACTTGTGAACAACTCTCCCCATTTAAATACTTTAGTATATATTTCACTAGAATTGCCTCTTTTATCACATCTTTCCATAAATCATGTGTTCTGTTTACATGAGGGCATGTAATACATATTTTTTAAGAATACGTCATGGATAAAGAGTTTGTATCATCATAAGAAAAAGCAAAAAGAGACATTTTGAGGGTATTTTATAGTCCACCAAAGGGAAAGTCGTTCATCAGTGACATCACACATCTTTGTCGCATTGCCAATGTGAGGATCTCCATAGCATTAGTGATTGCAATATTCAAATGCTCATAACTTTCTCACTATTTGTCCGATTTTTCTCAAACTTTCTTTATTCTTATTCTTTGATTTTTCTGTTTCTACACAAGCCTATTTGTTCCAAAGGTTTCGTTCCCCTTTAACATTCAATGGGGCCTTTTTAGCAATCTCTTCGCAGGTGCTTTCGATAACGAAGATCTTTTTTTGTCAAAAAGTATTTCATAACAATTTCAATTCAATTCAATTTACTTATTTGGTAAAAATCATATGAGTAGATATATACATTGCAAAATGTGAGGATCAAACACCCTAGGAAAGCCATATTGCGATTTGACGGGAAATTTCAATAGATTCTGAACGTTGCAAAAGTGTCTGCGAAGAGGGTGCGAAAATACGCCAATGTTTGCGCCAGCGGGAAAACTAGACAAAACAGTATTTACCCTTCAATGTTGAATGTACCAAAGGTCAAGTCTATACCATTATGCATGTTTATTCTCAATGGAGTAACATAACTGGATGTTCAAACAAAAAGACAGTTACAATTCTTTTTAACATGGATTTCCTATCCTCTTGCTTTTAAGTTTACATCTAGCAGTACGTGGCAGTAAAAACTTCGCAGTGCTCATTAAAACCTGTAAACACTTTTGGAAATATCTTCAAGATATGAAATTATTATTTGCGTTGATAGATGCTTGGAGGTCTCCACTATATAAATATTCATTGGAGTTAAAACTGAACATTTGTCAAGATTGTAAAAATATGCTTCACGGCAAAGATAAAGAAACTCCAATGCAGAACAAAACATTATGTATTGAGTACCCCGAATGAAATAGTTCACCCTGGTAATAATCAGATCCTACAAACCTGTTCACTCTGCCTGCACATACTAATATTTAACACCTTGACGATGTCTAGAGTAAAGACTAGATGCCAAGCTCTCTGGCCCGTATTCTGGAGTCAGGTTTAACTTAAACTCAGGTTTAAAGTTGTGGTTTGATTATGGATAGCCAATTGTTACACAAATCACTAACAGTAGAAATATCATATTTCAGCTCATTTGGCTCTCAAAATATTTATAATTGTCCAGGAAGTATGAATAGATTATTGTCTTCACCATTGAAGAATCAGGAAAGAGCACAGTAAATATAAGAAACATACAACTTAATAAAAAATCTGACACTGTTGGCTTCCAATAATTTTAGCACAGAGTTTGACAACCATGGGGTGTCACGCGCGTAAAACATTCCCCATAGACTTGTGTGTTAAAATTGCACTTTTGAAAAATTCAAAAAAAATAAATGTGAAATTAGAGGGTGGAATGTTTACTACCATTGGATAGGATATATATCTGGCATTCCATATCTGACCAGGAAAGGGTAGCGTAGCCAGCTCATTTTAAAAATAAATTGCCATTTATGAAGATAACTATGAATGGATCAAATTCATCGACTCAAACAGTAAAATAGCCCTAATTAGTCCGCCAGTCAAAAAAAATAGTTCCAAGTCACTTTTTTATCTTCCCAATTTGGGCGAAGGAAGTTCAGTAGCTACCATTTCTAGAATCAGTGTTAGATTTTGAATCATATTCATACAGTTTTGTCAATCAGCAACATCAAATTGATAAAAAATTCGAATGGGTTGGGTCGAACGAATATCTTGAGCCCTCCTGATGTAATTAGGCTCATGGCACCATGGATCCTAAAGTTCCAGGAGGATCCATGGTTAAACCTGACTCAGAATACGTCTGTGTAAGATACCATCCACATTACAGTGAATCTAGTCTTTCTCTTTCAGACTCTGCATTGTGCACAATGCGAATTGCTGAAACCGTGGATCTGTGCCTATAGATGTTTTTTTGTCATTGTTATTTAGTATTATGGGGGGCAGAGCCCTCCCCTGAGTCCCCCATTCATGAATGCTACGTCAGTAGCTTTTTCTAATGTCGTCCATTCTGTTTTGAGTCAGTTTTGTCATGGTTGTTGGTGACTGGAGAAAGTGTGTTTTGCGCCAAATTTCTATACCACGGGATACTTCCTTCATATTGGCCTACATGTACATCAGTAAAACGATATAATTGGGTTATATCCTGCCATGCGAACGTTTGTTTTGTCTATACCTTTGCGGATTTCCCTGCCAAATTTTCTTCTACGAAAAGTGCAGAGCGATTGGAAAAGATGAAAGTGCAGTCATTACGGCTTGCCTTTTTGGCCTTGGGCGAGAAAAGCGAGTCATTTTTAATTTCTTCAAATGTGATCATTGGAAGGGTCATTACACGCTTTTGAACCATTCTTCTATTCAATAAAATCAACATTTTCTCCTTATTTCATCTCGGTATTCAAAGCAAGATATTACGTAAGCTTGCCTTACATAGCAGGATGAAGAAATTGAATAGACCAGGTGACTAGAATAGCACACCAATGAACACTTAATGAAGTATATTTGTTGCATTCCTACTTTGAATGAATAACTTAGCATGTTGCACAATGTACTTTGCACACTGTGAAATACCAGTCGTTCGTGGAAGCATTGGTTTTTTTTTTGTGGACGTAAATGAAAACGACAATTCAAAGGAATATATGAATAATCAAGACATCAAAGTTGGTGCTTATCTCATTAGATTTTAAAGCACCATGTCACTTTAGTACAAATGACCTTCTTCTGATCATGCGTAGAATCTTTTGATCATGCGCAGAAAGGAACTACGAACTGGCTAGAATTAATGGTGAAAATAACGAGAAGGTGACAAGAAGGATGGTTTGTAATTTTTGCCGGAAATTAATCAGGAAGAAAAAAAATCAATTGAACAGACATGATATTAAAAAAAATAGAAACAGAATCCAGTCGTAACGTAGTTGCAATATTTAATAATGTCTTTCATCTTATATCTCATATCATGGAGACGACGTTAAATTCTCTAAACTGAGTCGAAATGAGCTGGATATTGTTGAAGGTCCATAATGGTGTTTTGGAAGAAAAAGTGTGAACATTTTTTTTCTTACACTTCTTTTACCAAAAGCTACACTGTTAGAAAATTTATCCTTAAACTAAAAGAAGTTCCTGCAGCAGAGTCTCGAGAACACCTGTAATCTTACCAGATTGCGTAATCTTACAGGAAATTGGTATTTGGTGTGTAATCTTACAAATTTCCTTAAATAAAACACTCTTTCCCCCCTTTTCTAACAGACCTGTTCTGTTAAATTGCAGAAAAATTCCTGTTTCATGAATTTAAAGAATGATTCTGGTATTGCTTTCTGCAAAATCTTCTTTTATTTTTCTGTAAAATCAGGGTTTTTTTAACAGTGTAATTTTATGATGATTTTTTACAGTATAATACAGTAATACAATTTTTCCCTAATTCCCTTTCACCTTGTTCTCCATTTTGTTATGTGTTAATTTATCTACCTTTTTTTTGGGGGGGGGGTTGTGGGGAGGGGACGCCTCAAGCCCCCTTCCCTATCTTTATGGCAGTGCTGACATGTACTTAATTGTAATCCACAGAACGAGGTGTAAATCCACGTGATCATCACCATGGCGACGGCATCTGCAGAGCTGGAGCTCGAACAGAAGGAACCACTGAACGAAGGAGGGCGCCCCAGCGCTGGGGACGGAAAGGGCGACTCTGACGTTTCAAAAGACAATGAAATATCGATGCAAGAATTCCGAGGTAAAATGGCCACAGAAGGTACCAATGGAAAGACACAAACCGATGCGGAGGCAGGCGATTCATCGCATAAAACAGGGTAATTATCTCCCCCTCTGATAGTTTCCTTATTTTGGTTTTCATCCCCCGGCTTCGGGGGGGGGGGGGCAGTCAGATGTATTGCTGTGCACACGCGTGACCAAGGAATTTCCAAACACCCCCTCAACCAGTTATTCTCTATGTGCAAAATAACCCCCTAAACAAGTTTTGGCCGGCGGCGAGAGGGGGTGGGGGGGGGGGGGCACACTTGGACCATTGACATTGTCTTTATTCACAATGATCGCACCCCCCATCCATCCAAGGGGTGTGGTCTCGGGTCATAACCCAGTGACCCCACCCACCCTGGATCCGCCTCTGTATATGCATAGGGCCTATATAATTTCTTATCCCACACGTCATGTTGGCTTTGATTAAAGCAGACAAATGACAGTCTGATGAGAATCCGTTAAAAACAGACTTGCGTCTAGCAAACACCATTTCGCCAAGTTATCATTAATAAAATGGATTCTATCACTGTTTTCTGTTAGATAATTTATTGAAATATGCATGGAATCAGTGGTGCGAATAAGGTATCAGTAACAAAGTAATCGTAGACGAGGATAAAGACAGTTTGCTTGTGAGATATATGTTGTTAAGGCCTGGTCACACCGCCCGAGCGCTGCTGGAGCGGTCGTGGAGCGGTGGGGAGAGAGGGTCGAATTTCGCTCACAAAATTGGGGAAAATCGAAAAAAAAATCGAAAATGGTGAACGTTAGCCGCGAGCGGTGATGATTTTTCCTCTCCGCTCCACGACCGCTCCAACAACGCTCGGGCGGTGTGCCCATGCCTTTAGTGATGAACCGATGAAGGCGTCGTGGTCTATAGTGGTTAGGAATCTCGTCTTTTTAAAAAAAGGGACGTAAGTTCGACTCCCAGCCATGGCGTGTTTTACTTCAGCAAGAAATTTACCTACATTTTGCTGCACTCAACCCAGATGAGGTAAATGGATGCCCAGTAGGAACAGATTACTCGAATGCTTTAGTGTCTACAATGACAGTTCAGCTGGAGCCTGAGTAAAAATAGTAGCGCTTTGTTTACTCAGGCAAAACCCTTAATAAATCCAGCTATTATTACCACTATTATTATTATTATTACTATTATTATTATGATTATTATGATTATTATTATTATTATTATTATCATCATCATCATCATTATTGTCATTGTTGTTATTATTATTTGACTACTACAAAACTATGCAATTCTCGTTGATGCCTTTGAACACTGAAATTTGAGTCCTATGAATACGTCAGAGTTGACCATGTATTGTGTCAAAGATTCACACACCATTTGCATCAAATCTTTTGAAACTCGCTGAAGCGAGAGTTATTCACGATATCGCGTTGAAAGAAGATATGCTGGTTTAAGGATTGGCCTATTCTTCATAATAATAGTCAGCTACAGATTTATTTCATTGATCAACCTTGCACAATGTTGGTAGCCTACCAGGTGAATTAGATCATATGCAGTTTGGAGGTCCTTATCATTGAAATGTAATATCGCTATTCGGCATCAGATCCTACAAATTAGAGCATTTCATGGGTCCTTTTGTCTGGGGACAATAGTGACTCTTCTGTGCAGGGGCATGGTCCCATGCGTTTGTTTGTTTGTAGTTGATGCTGGATATGCGCTAATCTCATATAATAGTAATAGGCATAGGTTTGAGAGCGGACCTAAACTACTGACAATACAATTAATGAGCAAGAATGATATTTCCTTTTCTCAACGGAATGAGATTAATCTGGATGTCAACTCTTTGACGTCTTCCCCAAAACTATTTGGATACCACCGAGAGTAGAGAAAAATGTATTACTTTTAAAGCTGATTTGACAAAGATCGTTCAGTTTTCGTGAAAAGTATCTTTGGAGATCGTGCAACGGCCTTGCGGTAGTTCGGTAAGTGTCTATCTCGTATTGCTCCCCAAATCTGGATACAAGCAATAATCAGACGAGGGGCCCGTTGCAAAAAGAGTTGCGTTTAAACGCAAGTCAAAAAATCAATCGCAAGTCCCAAATGAGCGCTGTTGATTGGTTGAAAAACAAGTTGCGCGTGATTTTTAGAGTTGCAATTGATTGCAACTCTTTCTGCAACGTGCCCGAGGAGAGGTAGTCAGATATATTCCTGGAAGATCTCACAGTGGCGGCACCAGAATAATAAAACTAGGGGGGGGGGCACAGCCAGACACAAATTGTTTTTGCCTTTTACCATGTTTACACAAAATCGAGAGCGAAGCACGAGCTTAATCTGTTAATATATGTGATGATGATGATGATCATGATGCACAGCATTTATATAGCGCCCTATAACAGACGTTCAAAGGCGCATTTTTGAAGGAGCCAGCCAATCTGGGTCGCTTAGACATGTTAGAAGGGCGCGCACATAGAACTGTGACCTGCAGGGGTCCGTTGCAGAAAGAGTTGCCTTTAAACGCAAGTCAAAAAATCAAACGCAAGTCCCAAATGCGCGCTGTTGATTGGTTGAAAATCAAGTTGCACATGATTTTTAGAGTTGCGATTGATTGTAACTCTTTCTGCAACGGGACCCAGGTCTCTCCTCCCTATATACAAGTAACTGGTTGGGGGAAATGCAGGTGGATCACTACACTGGGGGTTCCCCCTTCTCTTATTCGTATAGTGCAATGAACGTGCAAAGGTGGTGACTCTCTTCTACACGGGGCCTCCATTTAACGTCCTATCCGAGGCACGGAGTGTTTTCCACTGTAACATTGCATGCATCTATGGATCAGGGGAGAGACGTTTACACACAATGAACTGGCTTCAGTCATCTGTCTTGGGTGGACTCGAACCCACGATCTTTGGTTCGACGGGCAGAGACTACCGACTGAGACAACTTCGCTCTCATAATTATATGCCCTATTCTGAACAAAAAATTAGCTGAACATTTTTAATATCCTGAGATAATAACTGGACGTTCTGTTGCTCTTTTGTAATAATTAACAGGATGGGTGTCTAACTAAACAATTGATACGAGCGCGTAGCGCGAGCTAAAGATTTTCTATAGATCTAGAAATTATGAACACACATGATGCATACGTCGCTAAAGCGGAGAATGAAAAATCTCTAATCGTGGGAAGCATATTGACTTGAACACTGAATTTTTGAATGTTATAGACCCATGTTATCCTATTGAACAGATCAGTTCTTCAGCCAACAGCCACTGCGAGCGCGAAGAGTGATAGAAATTTTAGATTTTATTTAAATTACTGAAATATTCAGTTAGCCACTAATTGTTGTGAGCAATCAGTGAATGGTTGGGAAATTTTTCAAATTTGAAGATTGAAAATGCTATTCCAGAAATTTACTTAATTGCCTTGAAAGAAGGCTTATGACAACACTTACTATTACCATGGATAGTTAAAGTAAAAGACATTTTGGATAGATGTGGCATGTCTAACTTGTGGAGTGCTGAGAATATGGTCTTGGACGTTGAGTGGGTTAAGTCAACTGTGAGTCTCAGATTGGATGATATTGCCAAACAGGAATGGAAAACTGAAATTAATAGATTTTGCAGATAGGATTGAACTCTGTAAATATCGTTGTGGAAATCATAGATTGCCTGTTGCCAATGGTCGTTACTTGCCTAATCAAGGTTTGCAATCTTGTACTTTATGTGACTCGCATGAGCCGGGTGACGAGTTTCATTTTGTGTTAAATTGTCCTGTTTTTAAAAATGAAAGGAAAGCTTTAATTAGAGGGTATTATTCTGTTAGACGAAATGTGATTAAAATGCACAAGATGTTTAATATGAGAAATACAAAAGACTTGAAAAATTTGTCAAGGTTTTGTAAATTCATTATGACAAAATTTTCAAAATCATCTTAAATGTAGTTGCTGTTTTGGTTACTTTCTCGTATTAGGGCATGATTCCAGATTTTGTTGAATTGCGCCCACACATGCTCAGTGGAGTGTGTCTTGTATTGTACATATGTTTGTTATCATGTTTGATTTTTTTTTCTTTCTTTTTCTTTCTTTTTTATTTTTGTTACCATTGTATTTTTCCCATGCCTTTTATTGCCATTGTTATTGCGACGCCCGAGTTACGCGGTTTCGAATTTACGCAACATTTTGTAAACATATCAGACCCGAAGTTGCTCAAAAACGCAGTTCTGTTTACAAAGTCAACGCCATTGTGTTTTTAACTGATATAAACTCATAAGACTTGAAAACCCCCCAAATAATGTACATAGGAAATTAATTATGTTAGTTCACGTCTTGGTTTGCATCGCTCAAGATGATAAAACAATGTTTCTGCCTCTAAAAACACACTGTACAGTGGTGTTTATATATAGTGGAATTGCTAATGCTATTTTTTGATGAAAATATCATTACTTATATTAATAAGAAACATCTACAAAAAAAGAAACTCGCGAAATATAATTATTTCCTTTGTAGTTTATTGTTTTTTTTAATTGATATGGAGCTGGTCATCTCTGTGATCTGAAACGTTACCATTCTATAGTCCACGACTATAACTATGCATTTTTTTCAATTTTCCAAATTTCTGGGGGGGGGGCAACGATCTTTAAAAGGGGGAAGCCCCATGCCCCCCCCCCTCGGTAACGGTACCGCCACTCATTGGCGGTGACTTTATTTCACAAATCCAGGAACGCTCCAGCAAAGTTCTGGCGGTGTGACTCGGCCTTAATGGTCACACCGCCCGAGCGTTGGTGGAGTGGTAGGGAGAGAGGGTCGAATTTCGCTGACAAAATTGGGGAAAAAATCGAAAAAAAAATCGAAGTCAAAAATGGTGAACGGTAGCGAGCGGTGATGATTTTTTTTTCTCTCCGCTCCACGACCGCTCCAACAACGCTCGGGCGGTGTGGCCTTAAAGGAATTGCGGGTTTGATGATAATAATAGGTGCATCCATGTAGCGCCTCATACTTTGTGCTTCTAAGTCTAAGACTTGACATGCTATTATTAATACCTTAGTCATTACTTCCATCGCTGTTCCACGTATAAAGTTCACTATCTTCACTCCCTGGGGAACATGCTATCCAGGCAACCCCCCCCCCGAGCACGAGTAATAAACTATTGAAGTTCACATCCTACCGTGAAGCTATTAAAGGACAAGTTCACCCCAACAAAAACGTTGATTTGAATAAAAAGAGAAAATTCCAAATAGCTTATCGCTTAAACATTCATCAAAATCGGGTTTAAATAAGAAATTTATGACAATTTAAAGTATATGCAAAATAATAAGGGGACTGATGACGTCACTATTCACTAATTCTTTGGTATTTCATCATATGAAATATTCTCATTGTCATGTGAAACGAAGTCTTATTCCTTACTGAATATGTGCTATTAAAATTCATTTCTCAAAGAATTTAAACACTTTCTTTTGAAGTAAAACCCATTATTTTTGCATCATAGAAAAAGTAAATGTTACTTTTTGAAACCTATATCATGTTTAAGCGGAGATCTTCAGTTTATCCTATTAAATCTTTAAAAAAATCATTTGGGTATTTTTTGCATGAAAATTATCACTTTGTACCATGTTTTAGGTCAACAATTTCACCTATATTACAAAATCCTTTTAAAAATCTAGACACGTGATTGAAAGAATGATTTTTCTTCTTTATGTATATACTAAATCCATGACATTTTGTCAATATTTAGAGCAGCAATGGTCGAATACAAAGAGGTGTTTTCTTCCGCACCAACCTTATCAATGCAAAAACCCTCTAGACATGAATATTAGATAAATTGATAAAAGAGGTTATTTTTGCGGACTTGCCGACTGACTATAAGGCTTTTCAATTTATTCTAGCCTGTTCGGCTCACTGAGCGTTGTCCTCAAAGTATTGCAAATCTGCTTTGAAAATGTTCAGTGACTGTCTAGACGAGCTTCTCAAACTTGGATCCAACAAGATTTATCACGTTTGATTTAGAGAATACAATGCTCATTCCTCAATCAACCTTAACATATGAGTTTAGTCTTCCAGCTGAAATGGCTCAATGTTTTTCTTTTCATTGTTTGGCTATACGTTTTTGTAGGGGAACTTGAAAGGTTTATTTCATTCAACTGTTCAAGGACTAACCAATCGAAAATTATGATCTGTAAAACACAAATACACTCTCTCATCATTCATATGTGATTACGAGATTTTACATTTTTGGTGCTGTGATGTCAAACGTCCTTTTGAGGAGTTCACACTCTTGTGACAGGGGCTTAATCTTGTTTCTAGTTTATCACGGAGCCCATGGCATCTATTAGAAAGCGATCCCAGAGAGCCGGCCAGGAGAACGGGGCCAAATGTGTTCGTAGGGAGTCTTCGAATTCCCATGGGAGAGGGTTTTTGTTATTTAATGGGATTTATACAGAATCGACCATTCCATCATTACTGAGAACTAAAACTGACGAACATGGCAACAACGGAGAAAGGTAGGAGAATAGAGATATATGTACTCTAGAGTGTGTTCTAACAACTAAAAACGCATCATTTTACTTTGGAAAGCCCTCCCCCGTGGAGGGGTGGGGGCACTTACATTGTTGGTATAGGGACGTGCGTGCCCCTTTGATTACCCCCCCCCCCCCTCTTGAGACTAAATTGTTCAGCTCTCTAGATTCTTCGAATGATAAAAGTTCCGTTCAGAGGCCGCCCCGCTCGCAAGACTCCCGTTACGAAACATCTTAGTTCCCCATATCCCAACCCCAAATAACCTGATTTCGTTTTTACACACGTTACATTACTACTACTCGGAAATTCTCATAGCACCTGAGTTAGTAATGACACTATCAAGTGGATAGATTCGTTTTTATCATTTTTATAAATGCAAGTAATCGCATAGGGTGAAACGTAAGACAAGTGTGATGTAACATCAGGCGTCCCGCAAGGGACGGTCGTCGGACCTCTCCTGTTCCTCGCATACATTATATCAACGATAATCCTTCAGGGATGTACTCCAACATTCGGTTTTTGGCAGATGACTGTAATGTATTAATATACATAATAATAGGGACACAGAAATCTTGCAAGGTGATCTTAACAAATTAAGTACATAGGGAAAGAATTGGCAGATTCAATGCCTCTGAATACTTCCAATTGAGTATCACACATAAGAGAAAAAGTAATCTAAGTCAACAATGGGCTCAGTAATGTCTGATTAGAAGAAGTGCACCATTATCCCTATCTCGGTGTGGAGTTATCTTGGGACCTATTTTGGAAAACTCATATTGACTATATCTCATCAGAGGCCAATAAGATTTTTGGACTTTAAAGAGAAAACTGCACCCTTGCAGCACTCGTAAAAGGACATTGTATACAAATCTCTAATACGACCAAGGCTGGAATACTCGCAGCAGTTCGTGATCCACAACACAAATCAGATCAGGACAACCTAGAATGGGTTCAACATAGGGCAGCTAGATTCACTTTGAAGGATTACAGCAGGGAATCTAGTGTCACCGAGATGCTACAAAATCTAAAGTGGGACACACTGAAAGTCCGCAGAAGTAAGGCTAGACTGACAACCTTGTACAAGACACACATGGATTTGTACCCTCCAACATATCAGCCCACCTTCAATCTCAAAACCCAACCAGCTGTAGATATCAAACAAGACAAAAGGGAACTCTTAAATACAACGTTATAAGATCAAATAAAGACTGCTATCGACACCCCCTGTACCCCAGAGTAGAATCTTCTTGGCGAGGATGCTGGAAACTCCAAAGACATAGGAGTATTCAAACTCAAACTTGAAAATATGGATATCAACACCTTGTCTCAAAAGCACATTACAAAAATTAACTGTGTTTAGCACTTGACCCAAACTTAAGCGACAACCAGATTGGTGATTGTACAGTTGAAGGTCAACGGACAGATACAGATTATATTAATTTTCTCTATTCCTCCCACGTCCCTATCTTTCCTTAATTTTTCTTTCAAATTGCAGATTCGGAGGTTCGTGGAAATGCTGTATTATACTCACGGTAGGACTACTAGTAGCGATTGTTTTTACGATCGTCGTGGCAGTGCTTAGTAGTCAAAACGCCCATCATAAACAGGGCATGCCGTCAGAGGGCGCTTCAGACCCGTTGTCCAGTGTGTACCAACATGCAGCTGTTGTGACGGACACAGAGATATGTTCAATCATGGGGAAGTAAGTAGCGAAGTTCTGTATATTATTTATTATACAACTCCCAAGAATGTTCTGTTATCTGATTGGTCCAAACCGGATCACATGATATTCAGCGAATTGCACTATGGCATCCAAAATGTACCATCCTGCACTCTGACGTCATACCAAATGTACTATCCTGAATTCTGACGTCAGAGTGCGGGATGGTGCAAGGTCAGCTTTATGAAGACTCCAACAGAACAACTATTTTTTAAGCATACAAATGAAAGCCTGCCTTCATTCTATACGTATGTCATTCTTTTTGTCATTTTTGGGGTATGAATCCGTTTTATCATTTGGTTTTTTTTATATGAATTATGAGCGCTTTGGGCCATTTAGGAAAAGCGCGTTATGACTATAGGGTATTAACACACAACGCTGTACAAGACAGTTTTCTATAAGAAAAAAAAACATACCTCTGCTTGCATGGCCTTTGATATTTGATGATGTTGCATTTTCAGAGGTTCCTTAATTATATCCCGTCAATAATTCCTGTATGACTTCACTAAGGGGCCCCTTTTAATGAACGTGCCATCACGGTGTCATCTATATCATGTATATGGAAAGCCAAGCTGGTAATAAATGCAGACACGTGGATTTTGGACGTAAAAATATTGTCGAATATAGAGTTGAATATTGTCTAGCTTGGCTTTCCATAGTGACGGCGTCTGTGGTTATTCATCTTTTGTTTATTTCACCATGTAAAATTTAAATTTCACATTAAGAATACCCATATTAAGAAAAAAGTATATATCTATAAACAAAAGATAATTGAAGTGCAGAATCCCTTGCGTAACACAATTAGTAAAAAGTTATGCACTTTCTTGAAATGGGCCCCAATTTATTCCCGCCGGCCCACCCCCTGAAAAAAAATTATGCAACAAATCCAACATCGTTAAATGAACATTTTTAAGTTTTGTAGAAGGCAAATTTAGGCCTAAATATGAAAGATTAATATTTTCAAGATTTCATATATAAATAATCTTGAAACCCGATTCCTACTCGACTGCACACAGAGAAATCTTGGAGCGGGGTGGCTCGGCTGTGGACGCTCTCATTACATCGCAGCTATGTATCGGCCTTGTGAATGCTCAGAGCTCTGGTCTGGGCGGCGGCTTCTTCATGGTCATTTATGACGCAGCCAGCAAATCGTCTCACTTCATCGATGCCAGAGAGACGGCGCCCTCAGGGGCCAATTGGGGTTTCGTCACTCATCGACTTGCAACTGGCTCGCAGACGGGTAATTATTTGAAGGGTCTATAGTTTCAGATTTATCAATTAAGAATGATAATACCATACTGTCATTTGAGCTGATAATTATTTTAAGAGTGATATGTGATATGAAACTTTGAAAATAATCAAGCGGTAAATTTGTAACGTGAATGACCCTTCTGTGGAAGACTAGTGATCTTTAACGGACGTTTTGTGTAATTTGACATTTTGTTTTCCATAGGCGACTCTGTTATAGGATTGTATATTCTTACATCTTTATTTAAGGTATCAATTCAACAGCTATTCCTGGAGAAGTGCGCGGTCTATGGGACGCTCACCAAAAGTATGGAAAGCTACCGTGGGAGGATCTGTTTAAACCAGTGATTGAACTGGCTGAAAAAGGATACCGTGCTACTTCGCATCTCGAGGATACGTTACGGAAGATGGTGGAGGTTAAACCGCTGAGCGAATATGAGGGACAATGGTAAGTAATCTGCTCTGTGAAAATCACAGTGTATCCAATGTGTTCATAATGTGTCAAGTCTGTTCAGTGTGTCCAGTGTGTATACAGTGTGTCCAGAATGCGCTTAGTGTGTACACAGTGTGTCCTCTGTGTTAACAATGTGTTCAGTGAGTACACAGTGTGTTTAGTGTGTCTATGGTGTGTGTTCCCAGTGTGTCCAGTGTGTTTACAGTGTACCTAGTGTGTCCAGTGTGTGTACAATGTGTACCCAATGTGTACACAATGTGCACACAGTGTGTACACAATGTGCATTTGTGTCCAGTGTGTACACAGTGTGTGTCCAGTGTGCCCGACCCCAGTTTGTTCACAGTGTGTCCGGGTGTCCAGTGTTTACATAGTGTGTGTCCAGTGTGTAACCAGTGTGTCCGTGTGTACATAGTGTGTACACAGTGTGTTCACAGTGTATCTACGGTTTGTGTTCACAGAGTGTCCAGTGTGTTCACAGTGTGTCTAGTGTGTGCACACTGCACAGTGTGTTTATTGTGTGCACAATATGCCCAGTGTGTACACAGTGTGTACCCAGTGTGTGTCTGGTGTGTACATAGTGTGTCCAGTGTATTCACAGTGTCTCCAGTGTGTATTCAGTGTGGCCAGTGTTCACAGGTGTCCAGTGTGGTCACATTGTGTCCCGGTGTGTACACTGTGTGTCTAGTATGTTCGGGGAGTGCAACATAGTATGACATCATCTTGACTGATCACCTTTCGTTATGTCAAGAATTTAAACAACGTGAATGACATTTTCACATAGTGTTATGCATAAACAAACTGTGAAAACTCTCATTATAGAGGTTTCAATAATGTGGATCACCTTCATACTGTTCAATTGTAATTTGTAAACAATATGAATAGTATTTGTACATGATCCATAGTGTAGACACACTGTATAGTTAAACACAGTGTAGAAATGTATTCACACTGTTAAAACTTTGAGTATCAGCATAAATCACGTCTTCACAAATCAGATCACGATGCGAAAACTGTGAAAACACGGCGGGACACTGCATTGGTTTTTTTATGCTTTTTTTTTTAATCAGAGTAGTCTTTAAATCACTTCAGAAGAATGCATTTTCACTTCATTACTGGGTATCTCTTGATCTTCGACTGGACAATATTGCAGGATAAAAAGCCATTTCTATATTTTTGAAGTTACACCATAAAAATAAATATACCAAAACGCCATCAACGTAAAAAGAAAAAAATACAAAATTTAAACTTGGGAAGTAATTGAATTATTGATATGACTGTTCAGTGCGTCCCTAAAATATCCTTCTGACGTAGGGCTAAATTAATTCCAAAATGTGGTAGTATTCTCAATTAAATGTACAAGAGTGGAAAGCTCATTTCATGTTCTAAGTTTTCTAACTTCTATGAAAATTGTCACTTCTCTCAGTTCAGCAGTTTTGAATTATTATTCTATAGCAGTGATGCACTTCATGTATTCACTACAATGGAATTAGTTTTGTAACAATATTTTTGCATCGAGTATGTTTTCACCAAATTGAAACAAAGTCATGTAATACGGAAAGCCATGTACTTAAATCTCGGCTATTACATAATCCATTTCCCTTACTTCATTTATATAATTATAAATGATTCATTCTTCTTGATCCTTTTTCAAAGGGACATCTACTTAAATGAAGATGGAAGCTATAAACGCGAAGGGGATCTAGTAAAAAATATCGCCCTGGCAAACACACTGCGTGCAATATCAGTGAATGGATCAGACGAATTCTACACCGGAGCGACGGCAATGAAAATAGTTGACGAAGTGCAGGAATTAGGTAGGATTTGGGAAGTATACAGATAGAAGTAAAGAGCGAGGGGGAGGGAAAGACATAAAGAGAGAGAGAGGGGGGGGGTGTGAATGAGTAAAAGGAAAATGATAGTGATTGCGCGTTCAAGGAAAGTTTGTCTTAAAAATCACAGAAATGGCACTGGGAACATTTTTTAATCGGGGTACAGATGTAAATAGGACATATAAAGAAGGGTTTACTACAAAATGAAGGTTATTTCGTCCAGAGAAATCGGACAAGCCAAAAAAGGGAAATCTTTTATAACGGAGGGAAATATTATAGGCCCAAATCTCAACTGTAGAGTCACGTTGGATAAGCACAAACGTCGATATTTTTAAGCACTTATATTAATTTTATGCTCGTTTGATTTTTTTTAGGCGGCATCCTGACAATGAGGGATCTTAGCAGTTATTCAACCCGATCAGGTCCGGCAGTGACGTCACCTGTCGGTGAGGATATGATATTACTAGCGCCCCCATCGCCGTCAGGGGGTCCAGTGCTACAGTTTATTGTCAACGTCATGCAGTGTAAGTGTCAAAGACTTCTCAGACATTCACTGCAAAAGTGTTTGTGTTAATTTAATACCATCCCGGTATTTATATCGGAAGGACCAAGGAAGTGTTAAAAGAACACCAGTTAAGAATCAAACCGATATTGTTTCAACACTGATTGGTATAGCTTAAATCCGTATCTGGTGTTAGCCTGACGTCAGTCTGGTGTTGTTTCAATGCCTCCCTGATGTTTTCCTCTATACACTTAGCTACATGGGTGGTGTTTAATGAACACCAGTGTTCTCGTAGTGTAGGAGGCTTCCGACAGTGCTTTTTCGGAAAGCAGTCATCCTTCATCAACACTTTGGTGTTTGGATTATTTGCTCAACGGCACACGACGGATTCAAGAACATAGAAAATGTGTTGTCGAATGCCATTCATGACAATGAACTACCAAGAGTCTGGACAAACGACACTCATATGCATTGTTTCGTCAGTTCCGAAACTTAGCCGGGAGGAAATTGTTGTTCCGGTCGACCAATTTTGACAAAGAACTCTCAGTTGTTTTTGTCATTTGATGGGCATGTTCAATGTCTTTACTATAGTCATGAATCCGTCACGCGTTGCGCTGTGAAAACTACATTGAAACGCCGCACAGAGTGGCTCAATCACTCCATTCTTTTTATTAATGTTGACAGTTAAACGTGTTAAGGTATGATGTAACTGCTTGATCATTTTCAGAACAAATATTTTCAGGTTTCTCTCCATCCTCCTATTGTGCATTAACTTCTTTTTTTTTTACTCATTTCCGCAGCATTTAATTTAACACATGAAGATTTTATACCTGGTCCGAATCTGGTCACAACTTATCACCGATTTCTAGAAGCCAGTCGCTTTGGGTTCGGTTTGAGAAGTAGGATAGGGGATAAGGAAACCCCAGATGTACAGCAGGTAAGTCATTTCAGCTAGTGCAAAGCTACAGCTAAAGCACATTTTCGCACTACAACGCATAACAAGTTCGAGAACACAGTAAATGTATTGAAATTACTTGTCAGCTAAAAATCAACAGGGGCCCGTTGCAGAAAGAGTTGCTTTTAAACGCAAGTCAAAAAATCAATCGCAAGTCAAAAATGCGCGCTGTTGATTGGTTGAAAATCAAGTTGCGCGTGATTTTTAGAGTTGCGACTGATTGCAACTCTTTCTGCAACGGGCCCCAAATGGGATGCCTTTGCCGGAAATTGATGAACCGGAACAGCATTTTCATTTTTTGTTTAGGAAGTGACCAAAATGCAAAATGTGTCATTTGTCCAGAGTCCTGGGCGCTGTTGTACAAAGAGTTACGATTGATCCGATCAATCGCAACTATGGACGGCCAGCAACGTCAACATTTATTATGCATGTTTCTTCAAAATATTTTCTAGCTGTGATGTATATTCATGTATTCATTGTTCCCTTGAAAATTCACTGCGCTTCTCTTTGCATAAAAAGGACATTAGATGCAAATTTTTCGTAGAAAAAAATATGACACTAATGGATTTCCATAGAGTTACGATTGATCGGATCAATCGTAACTCTTTGTACCACATGGCCCAGGACTCCAGGACGAAACTGCTGTTTTGATTGACCAAGTTTCGACAAAAACTTCTTGGCTGTTCATTGTCATGTTGGGCATTTTACAATACATTTTCGATGTTCTTGAATCTGTCATGCGTTGTGAAAGCGAAAACTCTCCATTGCGACTCTTGCAACTCTTTTTTGCGAAATTGATTATGATGATTGTTTTAATTTCAGGAATTCGAAATGTCCTTGTACTGTTTTTAGGGAAACTAGTTTCAAAGTTCATTCACACGTGAAATACTATTTTAATTGTCATCGTTATCATCATATCCTTCTTCTGCTTCTTTCTTCTTCTTTTTTCTTCTCCTTCTCCTGCTTCTTTTGTTCTTTCTTCATCTTCTTGTTCTTCTTCTTTTCTTCTTTCTTTCTTCTTCTTTCTTCTTCTTCTTCTACATCACCATCATCGTCATAATTACTACCACCACTGCCTTCATCATCACCACCATTCTTATCATAATCGTGATTACCATCATCACTTCCTCCGTCGTTCATTCATTCGTCATCACTACCATCATCATTATCACAACATTATCACTATCATCATCATTATCATACCACCATCGTCATCGCCACTCTTACCATAAGCATTATCATCGTCGTTGTCATCCAGTGGCGGACCGTGACCTGGAGGAGACAATGATTGGAGGGGCACTGTATTGTTTGTGAACAATGCTGTGCCCCTCCAATGCTCTGTCTCCTCCGTGTTACGGTTATCATCACCATTACTACTACAACCACCACCATCATAATCATCGTCACAGTCGTCATCATCATCATCACCATCATCAGCAGCAGCATTATCATCATCATCATGATATCTCAATCTCCATGCACGCCGCCATCATCATCACTTTTTTGTTTAATGCAATCACCTTTTCCAAACTGTTTTATTTAGGCATTAGATGCCCTTGGATCTCTTGAGTATGCCCGTCAAGTAGCGGCTTCAATTCCTACTAACCGTGTTTATTCTACGAACTCAAGCTATTACAACGTCATACCCCAAGTTACCACTACCCTAGGCGGTACGAGTCACGTTAGTGTACTCGCAGAAAATGGCGATGCGGCATCATCTACTACATCTGTCAATTACAGGTGATCCATTATACCCTTTTCCTCCCCCCTCCGATTTCCCATATAATCTGTCTCCCTGCAAAAAATTGTCTCTCAATCACCATTGTGCCAAAGGCCAAAGTCAAGGTCAATGCAAAGGATTTACGCCTGAGACCAACGACAAGGACTAGACTACCGAGACCAAAACCAATGAGTAGATGAGACCAAAGCCAAGGACTACATGTCTGAGACCAAAGGAAAGGACTAGATGTCCTAGACCGAAACCAAGGACTATACATGTACGTCCAAGACCAAATGCAAGGATGAGACGCCCAAGACTAAAGGCAAGGGCTATATGTCAAATACCAAAGGCAAGGACTAAATGTTCGAGACGAAAGGCAAGGCCTAGACGTCCGAAGCCAAAGGCAGGACTAGACGTCTTGAGATCAAATGCAAAGTCTATACGTCCGAAACCAAAGGCACGACACGACGTCCGAGACTCCAAGTTCACATTTTTTTCTGGATACCGAGGCCAAGTCTATAGAAACACATCACTGCTCTTTGTTACTCTCACCCCCTTCTCTCTCTCTTTCTCTTTCTCACTTTATCCTCGTATGTTTGTGACGTTATGCTATTTTGTCAATACGAATACGTCAAGCAAAATGAAGGGTCCATGTTTGATATTTCAATGACAATATTTAAAAATCTATTGGAATAATTGGATTTGCCTGGTTCAGGGTTTTTGGTCAGTGAAGATCACCAACAAAGCTAACCATTCAAGAGTATAGTAAAGCTGATTCTCATTCAATTTGGATAGCATGAAATGACTTTGAACGATAATGCATATCATTATTGACAACTCATTTTCATTCGGTGATTTTTGTTGTTTTATTTTTCACAATAACTATTGAGATTATATGAAAAAGTACAAAACGTCTTTAAAAGCCAGGATGGTATGTGGTAGTGCTCAGTGGCGGACCGTGACCCCGAGAAGACAAAGCATTGGGGGGGGGGGCACGGCATTGTTCACAAACAATGCAGTGCCCCCCCCAATGCTTTGTCTCCTCCGGGTCACGGTCCGCTACTGGTAGTGCTGTCGACATCTCAAAGTCAACTCAGATTCTGCATAAACTTTTTTTTAACACTTAATTATGGAACACCCGATGTGAAACAAAATGGAAAACGTTTACCCTGTGTAGGTTGGTTGATTTTATTTCTCAATTTCATTGCGTGAGTCGCAAATTTATATACAATGTATAAACGTACCAAACGTTAATATTCCCCTTTTGTGTTTGTTAATGCATGATAACCATGATAAGTGGACAGTACACTGGCAGAGAAACGTAATGCCAATACTTTCCAATTTAATGTAATTTTGTCCTCCATACAGATTTGGGAGTAAGGTCCGCTCACCGTCTACAGGCATCATTTACAACAACGACATGTCCGATTTTAGCTACGATCCTACTTCCCCTAATTATGTCGCTCCTGGGAAGCGCCCTCTCTCGTCGATGTCTGGTTCTATAGTTGTCGGCAAAGATGGTCACGTGAGGTTGGTGGAGGGGAGCGCGGGAAGCAAGAAAATCATTACGATGAATGCGTGGGTAAGGGGATCAATCAATTTTTATGAGATATTTGACTCGCTTACTCATAATAATGTAGGGAACAATATCAACTGAAAGATTTTGTAAAATAAAAACAAATTTATGTGAAATCTTAAATGCAGTGATTAGGTGCGCAGTCTCGGGGAACACCTTCATACTTATATGATATCCAACAGTAGCAAATGTTTAAGACCAAAAAGAAACTAGTTTAATTCTATGGAGGAGCATTCCGTGTACTTGTTGTATTTATGTGAGTATTCCTGTTCTTCACCAAACGTCCTTGTACTTCCAACATTTTAATAAGATTTTCACGGAAGGAATTGTGTCAGACAAAAAGGATTGGTCATTTGAATATGTTAGCCAATAAAGTAGCTCAGTTTAAGGAGATTTTTGTTTCATAGAAAATGATCCATTTTTTATTTATATGGACGATCCATCAGGTTATTTTAAGTACGATGCTAGGTCAGATGCCCCTCTCACAAGCTATCGACGGAAAGCTGATTCACGCTGAGCTAAGACCCGAAATATATGAAGTTTATGAGAGTGGTTTTGATCAGGTATGTTGTGTTCGAAATCTTTTATTTCTTTTTTCATTTCTTCTTTTTTTAAATACTTTTTTAGAGATCTATGCCCATATTTATGGCCATGGTAACAAATATACCCGGTCAGTTTAAGATATACATTTTCATTCATTCGTTTGTATTGCCGAACTCAAAGCGTACAAGATTTGTATCTTTTATGTTTTCTTATTAAATCATTGTGAAGATGAGATATACATAAGCTTTGTTTGATATGACGTTATTTTATCCATATCTGATTGAGTGAATATTAATTTAATGAACATAAAAAATGTAAAACATTGCCCATTTGAGTTTTTTTTAACTGATATGACGTTATTTTATCCATATCTGATTGAGTGAATATTAATTTAATGAACATGAAAAATGTAAAACATTGTCCAATTTGAGTTTTTGGAAACTGTCTAGTAGTTGTCGATAATCTCTCTGAGGGATAAATTTTCTTGTACTTATACACTGTTAGTATGCAGTAGAAAACAAACACGGGCCCTAATTTAACTTAAAACGTAATATTGAACATTGAACGCCTTGTTTCTACAAAATTTCCTTCAGGGAAGAATTCAAAGATGATTTTGATTGAACAGAGTTCACCTATTTGTATCATATCTAGGACATGATTGATCAGCTGACGGCACTGGGCCATGACTTGAACGAGCAGACAACGATATATGGTGTTATACAAGGTATACTGAAATCAGACGAAACCATTTTTGCGTATTCAGACCCCCGGAAAGGAGGAAAATCTTCAGGGTACTGAGAACGGACTGAATTAGAAACGTAGTCTTCTTCTTTGCCATTTTTCTTGTCATTTACCTGAGGGTTGGGGGAGGGGGGGGGGGGGGTTGCAGGAGTTTCATTGGGTGATTTCAAGTACGGTGTTCAGTGTTGGTGTTGGTGTTGAGTCCGCTGAACCGAGCTCCAACACCGAGCTGGGTTCAGAGGAACGATACCGGCTGCGTTTATCGATAGCACATGACGTCACGCCTCTGCGCTGCTAAATCATCTCAACTTCACGCGAGAAGTCTCGACATTGAATTCTCATCGTACAGAATACCAATGCTTTAATTAATTCAAGAATTCGAAAGAGTGAACATTATTCTTCATCAAAATATATAAAGCTCAATTGATTTGAACTCATCTTAACTGTAAAAGCTAATTTTACGGGGATGTTTCATCGTGTTCGCCGCCTGTTCACGAGCTTGAGAATGCCAACACCAACACCGAACTTGAAATCATGATTTTCCCAATCCCTGGGGGTTGGTGTTGGTGAATGGGGAAATTGCACGTAGATCGTCAACACCAGCCGCAGTGCTGGGTTTAGCAGACGATATTCAACACCATTCTTCAACACGAACTGCCGGAAATACGTCATATTTTTCAAGGTCAATCCCAACACCAGCCTGCTTTCAAGTACGGTGTTGTGGCTGGTGTTGGTGTTGTCACAACATCAACACCAGCCTGATTTCAACACCGTACTTGAAATCACCCAATGTCATGGCAACTCCTATTCCGCCAATTACGTCCGAACAGTTATACCATGGAGCTATTATGGTCTCAGGGGGATAACACGTAAAAGAAAGCACATAGGTGATAAAAGCAGGAATTGTATTTTGGCCTCAATAATGGACTATTTCAGTGCCAGTAGAAACGGTGATATTACTGTAACAGTGGATTTAGTAGTAGTAGTAGTAGTAGTAGTAGAAGTAGTAGTAGTATTAGAAGTAGTAGTAGTAGTAGTAGTAGTAGTAGTAGTAGTAGTAGTAGTAGTAGTAGTAATATAGTAGTAGTAGTAGTAGTAGTAGTAGTAGTAATATAGTAGTAGTAGTAGTAGTAGTAGTAGTAGTAGTAGTAGTAGTAGCAGTAGTGGTAGCAGTAGAAGAAGAAGTAGCAGCAGCAGAAGCACTAAGTGGCAAGAATATTAGAAGTGGGAAGAGAAGCATTATTACAGAGTAGAGTTGTCAGTAGTATTTGTGTAAGTGTATTTCTAATAAATTGGATGATTGTTAATGTGGAGGTTTGATTTGTATTTCTTTATATTTTTTATCTTTATATTTTTTAAATTGTGAAACAATGCATATGAAATCCTAAGGAAATAATATTTCCATTCGTATACGACGGGAATATTTTATGAAAATGTAATGTTAAAACAATTGTTAGATGGCCATCGATTTATCAAATTAATTTTACATTACGTAATAGCCTACCTCATTATCATAGATGTACTTGCATGATTATTTCCTAAATCAATTGGAATATAAAGTGTTATTTAATATGCTTTGAGTGACAACCTATAGAAAAAAACATTTCCAAGAGAGGACTGGTTTATCACCATACAGGTTAAAATATAATGCAAGTGGTAGATAACGTTTTGATAGAACATTTAGAAGATTTGATGAACTAGTCAAAGTAGATGTATAGATATAACATAATGAAATCCCATATATCCGTGACTCGTATATTACTTTGTATCACATCATTTGCTATTAAATATTTCATTTTGTATGTGTTCAAAACTGACCACACCTCGTGAATTGTACTTCATTTGAATCCATACAATGCGTATTCATAATTACAAATAGATTTTGTATGGCATTATGTAGTCATTCATCCGCACTTTCCGCGAAGTACGGGGATACTGTATACAACTCACCAGTTCCTTTGAAAATGCTAGTCAAATCACAATGGAGAGCTGAGAGGCGTTTGTCGAAAGATGGTGGACAGGGGGAGCGTTTCATGATAGGACTTGTCGGACGTTTTATCCGACAAGTCCCATTTTATCCGACAGTTACTATAGTAACAGTGCCATTCAGCCAATCAAAATCAAGGAAAGATGTCAGATCTGACAACTTGTCAGACAAAAGTGTTCATGAAACGCCCCCCCCCCCCCCCCGGACAGCATCGAAATCTCTTGACTCTGGTCAACGACACATTTGCAATTGTTTGTCCGGTGCAAATCCTCGGATGATCTGATGTCCTTGTGCACAAACTTTCGATAGAAGCCTCCCAGCTCTCCGTTGTGATTTCAATTACATTTTAAAGGGATCGATGCGTTGTAGATGTAGTAAATGCGAAAACCCTCCCATTGATACAGTCACACGACTCCAAACCGACTGATGCTATATAATTCGTAATAACGTAATAGCTCTGATCGGTCTGGAGTCGGTTTCGTTGGTGTGACTGTAACCGAAACCGACCCCTAACCGACCGATGGTGTGTCATTGGTAATAACGTTATAGCTTTGATCGGTCTGGAGTCGGTTCCGTTGGTGTGCCTGAATATGCGTTGAATCCATACAATGCGTATTCATAATTACAAATAGATTTTGTATGGCATTATGTAGTCATTCATCCGCACTTTCCGCGAAGTACGGGGATACTGTATACAACTCACCAGTTCCTTTGAAAATGCTAGTCAAATCACAATGGAGAGCTGAGAGGCGTTTGTCGAAAGATGGTGGACAGGGGGAGCGTTTCATGATAGGACTTGGACGTTTTATCCGACAGTTATTATAGTAACAGTGCCATTCAGCCAATCAAAATCAAGGAAAGATGTCAGATCTGACAGCTTGTCAGACAAAAGTGTTCATGAAACGCCCCCCCCCCCCCCCCCGGGACAGCATCGAAATCTCTTGACTCTGGTCAACGACACATTTGCAAATGTTTGTCCGGTGCAAATCCTCGGATGGTCTGATGTCCTTGTGCACAAACTTTCGATAGAAGCCTCCCAGCTCTCCGTTGTGATTTCAATTACATTTTTAAAGGGATCGATGCGTTGTAGCCGTAGTAAATGCGAAAACCCTCCCATTGATACAGTCACACGACTCCAAACCGACTGATGCTATATAATTCGTAATAACGTAATAGCTCTGATCGGTCTGGAGTCGGTTTCGTTGGTGTGACTGTAACCGAAACCGACCCCTAACCGACCGATGGTGTGTCATTGGTAATAACGTTATAGCTTTGATCGGTCTGGAGTCGGTTTCGTTGGTGTGACTGTAACCGAAACCGACTCCAAACCGACCGATGGTATGTCATTGGTAATAACGTAATAGCTTTGATCGGTCTGGAGTCGGTTTCGTTGGTGTGACTGTAACCGAAACCGACCGATGGTATGTCATTGGTAATAACGTAATAGCTTTGATCGGTCTGGAGTCGGTTTCGTTGGTGTGACTGTAACCGAAACCGACTCCAAACCGACCGATGGTATGTCATTGGTAATAACGTAATAGCTTTGATCGGTCTGGAGTCGGTTTCGTTGGTGTGACTGTAACCGAAACCGACTCCAAACCGACCGATGGTATGTCATTGGTAATAACGTAATAGCTTTGATCGGTCTGGAGTCGGTTTCGTTGCAGTGACTGTAACCGAAACCGACTCCAAACCGACCGACGGTTTGTCATTTGTAATAACGTAATAGCTTTGATCGGTCTGGAGTCGGTTTCGTTGGTGTGACTGTAACCGAAACCGACTCCAAACCGACCGATGGTATATCATTCGTAATAACGTAATAGCTTTGATCGGTCTGGAGTCGGTTTCGTTGCAGTGACTGTAACCGAAACTGACGACAAACCAACATGACCAATCGATGTATGTCAATGGTAATAATAACCTAATTAGCGTTTGGGTATGCTCTGATTTGTTTTCGCGGTGTAGCTGAAGCATCACCAGTAATTAGTCTGCAAGCACAGGCTCATATTTGAAGCCATAACTAATTATACTATGTTTAGAGTGAAGACTACACGTCCAATTCTCCGTCGATGTCAAATAAGATTGGTAGAGCCAGCCACGGGACATAGTGAGTCTAGTCTATCTATTTCAGACTCTACATTATGCACAATGCGAAAAACAATGGTCTGTGTCTGCAGACTAACCGATGATCATAAATAACGTAATTTGTATTATTTTCATTCACAGTATAGGGCTTACACGCCATGAATGTATATATGATTAAATTTATATGTGTGTGAATGAAAATGTAAGTAGACAATTGACGCGGATGAAAACTAAACGTAACAAAATTGTTTTGTTCCAAAATAACAAATATTCTCTATTTCAGTACTGAAATTATAATATTATATACATTTGTCATAAAAACCGACGGTAGATAACGTATCCCTCAAAATAAAGACAATATAAAAAAATACGTTTGGTGGAGTTAAAACCACATCTTTTTTGGCAGAATCTTTAATCTGCCTTTACTAAATGTCACGTTGCTTTTATTATTTGAAACATAGAATGTTATTTATTTTTTAGGTGAAATTTAAATTGGTGTCTGAAAATACGTTATAAATAAGGACATGATAAAATAAGATTACCATCTGGGTGCATGAAGACGGAAGGGGGGGGCATGGCATTTACCGCCCCCATGAAAGGATTTAGTGCATAATATACTTGACACATTCTGATATTGTCAAACAAGTTGTGCATACCAAAATTATTGAATACTTAGTTCCGAACAGGAAAAAAGAACGGAAGGGCGAAGACGTTCCTAAAAATAACCAAATTGAATTATAAAAACATGGAAAATATATTTATAAATCCAATATAAAATAACAAAATTATAATGCATCGCTGAGCATCAAGAATATGCATTGATAAAAATATAATGTACAGAGCAGATATTTGAATAAATATCTACATATATTTATATATTATTTGCATAAAATATTTCAAGAAATATAGTGATAATATTTTTTCGCTTTAAAATATCAGAGAAATGAATTTTAAGGATGATCATTTTATGAGGATATAACGGGATCTAAAATATAGCGTTCCAAAATCCCTTTCAGACATGTCTTTAAAAGAAATTTCATATTTGCATAGTCAGTTTACAAATCACCACTCCTGATTGGCTTAAACTTGCATAGATTACATGAAAATATTTTTTCAAGAATTTGACTGACAATTATTGCAGCATTTTGATTATTTCTCTTTAACACATTTAATTGACAATATTTGGGAGAGATATTCCATATCAGGACGGTTGTGATTCTTATACTCTGTAGGCATTTCTTTGTCCTTTGTTCTTGAGGCTTAGTGATGTCTTAACAGCTCATTAGACTTCCTTGACATGTACGACAACGGACCCGGTGACGTCTTTGAGGTACTGCGAGTCGAACTCGACGAGGACTTCCTTTCGTCCGCGAGCTCTTGCCTTGAATTTGATCTCCTTCGATATCGTTTCACCAGCTTGTATGTTTCTGAAAAGCAATCCAAATAATGATAATGGATTTTTTCTTTACATAACCGCTTATTACTTGTACGATGTACCGAATTCAAGAACATATAAAATGTATTTTCGAATGCCCGTCATGAAAAGGCACAACCAAGAAGTCTTTGTCGAAGAAAATGGTGAATAAAACAGCAGCGTGACTTCTTGGAATCTGGACAAAAATGACATAATTATTTACATTTTTTCGTCAGCTCCAAAACTTCGAACGAAACTGCTGTTTCTGTTCATCAATTTTCGACAAAGCCCTCCAAGCTGCTCATTGTCATTTGAAGGTTATTTTCAGTAATTCACTTTTTTCTAATCAATGCTGCGTCACGATGCGAAAACCGCCTATTATCCAGATCATCAGGGGTTTTCTAGTTCTCTTCTCGTGATGGAAGCGTTTCTTCCTCTTTCCTAGAAGCATTTCAGTAAGTCTACCAATTATAGATCCCTCAGTTGACTGCAAGGACTTATGGTGGTGGTCCCTTAAATCAATCGTGGCATAGACAGGGTTTGTCAGACGTCAGAGTATTCCAAAATAACCTGACTTCCATTCCAAAACCTTTCACCACGACTACTCCACTTCTGAATAAATTCCATTGTCTAACATGTCCACTTTCCTTCCCCTTCTTCTTTCTTCTTTCTTTTTCTTCTTCTTTTCTCTTTCATCATCATCATCATCTTCTTCTTGTTCTTCTTATTTTTGTCTCTTTATTTCTTATAAAAGCGTAGATATACTTACTGGTGTTTTACGGTGAATGGTTTGACAAGTTTCGGAGCTTCCACAACAAACTCGCAATCGGTCAGTGTCCTTTGAAGTGGGTTCTTGAACCCTACCGTAAGGCAGACCTCTGATCCGTTGACCTCACCTTTGACCTCTAGGTCAGGTATCTTGAGTCGGATCTCATCAAGAATCGTGGCAGTCTTGCTTGATTCCTGCACAGGATATAGATACAGAGAAGTAATGACATGTTATTCAAGGTGAAGGTTGCGTCGTCACGGTCGGAAACATGGCTCCTATCTTATATTTTCTTGCTATAGCTTTCTCTGTCTTCAGACTAGATTAATCCTCTTAAGATCACATTTGTGGGTTGATAATAACAATATGAACCCTTTATGTAGAATTCCATACAGTGTTTTGGAGCACTGCATACTAATACCCCGGCTTTAGCAAGGTCACACTGATCGGACATTTGGTTCGAGTATTCATGGAATTCCCTTCTACCGAGTACTATTTACTGCCCCTGGTTGGAGAGAGGGAAATTGAGACAAATACCTTGCTAAAAGGACGTAAGTGCTGCGGGGAGGGGAATTTGAACCCCGGACCTTATGGCTCAAATTTTGAAGACATCCGCTAATCCACAACACCATGTAGTGTCTGTTCCCTTCAACTTACTATGCGGATGGTCCGTGCAATCATTATTTTGCCCAAACCTGATGGTACCTCTTTCGGGCGAGATACTGCATCAGAAATATGAATTCCAATTCGTTTTTTAAGGTCCAGTGATCTCTGATGAAATCGAGTCGGATCTAATGTATTTTCAACAGCGCCACCTTGTTGTTTCGTTGTTAACTAGTGCACAGATGCTATATTCCTCAAGATTTGTAGAATTTGGAGCACTAAACCCATTGGCCCGTATTCTGAAGTCGGGTTTAAGTTAAACTCAGGTTTAAAGTTGTGGTTAAGTATGGGAAGCCAAACGTATCATATTTGTTATTAAGTTGTATGTTTCTTATGTTTACTGAGCTCTTTCCCGATTCATCGATGGTGAAGCCAATAATTTTTTTTATACTTCCTAGACAATTATGAATGATTTAAGAGCCAAATGAGCTGAAGTATGATGTCTCTACTGTTAGTGATTTATGTGACAATTGGCTCGCCATACTTAAACCACAACTTTAAACCCGAGTCTAAGTTAAACCCGACTTCAGAATACGGGCCATTGACTGCGGCATTTTAATCATTCCTTGGCCTTTACAAACCTTACCTTGACCGAGACGATCCCGAACACTGAGATTAATGCCTGGTCGTCGATCTTGCCGAGGTAGTCATCGACCTCGATGTTAATGTTATTCTCGATCGTTTCTCCGGGACCAATCTTGAAGGTCATCTTCTCTTTCTTTATAGATTCCAGCGCAATACCTTAAAGAAGAAACATCAAAGTAGTTTCGATTTGATAATAGAGAAACATGTAGCCTATATCGCTTCGCATTTCCATTTCGTTATTATCCCGCTTCAGTCTATCTAACATTTAAATCTTACATCTTTATATCGTTCTATAGCAAACTTTCATTTTTTACTCATAATGTTTTCTTTTATCTACAGTTGCCACTCTCCATCCTATGGGTACTCGGTAGGAAAGAATTCCTTAAATGCCCGATGCGCCCGATCAGGGAAGCCGAGCTAAAGCTGGGGTTATGCAATGCTTATAAAAACTGTAATAAGTGCTAAACAAAATGTTGCACATTATTGTCTCTATTTTAGTTGTATAAATATTCTATTTTGTCAAATTCATACAAGTTGATGCTATTATTTTAACATGGAATGAATCAACATAATTTGAAAATTGAAATTATTTATATTCAGTTTACAATATCTTCCGATCTTTTAGCAACATTGCACCCTAATAATATGCAAATTAACATGCGCACCTGTATAATAGCAGCTCTCAACATTCAACTTCATGAAAATTGTCCGGTCCTTGTCGCATTTATTCGTAGCCTTGACGCGGACTCGGAATGGGTCGCCGATCCAGACGTCACTGATGTCATCGACGACGAAGACGACATCGTCAACCGACCCGTCTTCCCGGTAAACACCGCGGCTCATACCCTTGTTGACCGCGTTCATGACTGCTGCACGTTCCTCCGCAGATCCTACGAGAACATGAATTTGAAAGTAAAGGTTTTACGTGTGTAAAAGGGACAAGTTATCACGCTCCTACCTGAAGCAAGGCAGTCAACATTCTCTCAAACAACTGTGAATAAAATACCTATCCTACCTATCTACCTACCTAAAACACCTATCCTTTTTGATGCAGGACATGAATAAAAGAGAACGGAGCTAGTTTACCCATATGGGTGACATGATCGTTTATTAGCTGAATGACGGTTATCTCTTTAAAAGTTTCCGACCACCGTGACAAAATGGTGCACTAATCAGCTATAAAATCTAGTCATGAACTTTTGGGAAACAAATTGCCCCTCTCTATATGGCGCTCTACTACTCCATACCGGTTTTTTTTCTTTATTTCTTTTTTTGGAAGGGGGGGGGGTGTTTGTTTGTTCTTGTCATTTTGAATATACATGTTGGCAAATTTAGTTTCTGTCATTCTCCAGCGGCATAGATACAAATCGCAAACTATCATTCGAAACTAGAAAACGAGAACTTGTAACGCAAAGAAGTAGCAAACCGTTTCTGCGACGATTACCTTCAGGAAACTTGTACTCCGACGTTACGTCGTTTCTTGCATCACTCCCCACGGCTTTGGTGCTTATGTTCTTGCCCACTGAGTTATTGGAGAGACCAATGTGTTTGAAGCTTGCTGACATGGGGTCATTGGGGTTATGTTTCCACTTCCGGACCTCCCAGGTAACCCTGTCAGCATTGACCTCTGCGAATACAAACCTGAAATGAGAGAGAAAGCAGGTATGAAATCTCTGCAACATTTTGACCTTGTTAAGGGCAACCATTTGTTGCATTTTGATAACCACGGTCTGCAACTCGCGGAATGACTGTGGTTATCAACGTTATTTTCATCCTTGGATATAATCTGGTTACTAAAACGGCGAAAATGTGTGGAAATCATAGGTTTATTCATTTAATGTAGTAAAATAAAAAGCGCCCGAATCACCCAACCCGTGTTGGAATGAATACTAGTATCACTCATACTTTACCCAAGAAGCATGGGCGGAAATCTGTCCCCAAAGATAGGGGGACCAGGGGTTGGAAAGAAACTTTGACAAGCCCCCCCCCCAAACAGAAAAAAAAAAGTCATCACCCAGAATGTAAGGTCATCCCCCCCCAAAAAAAAACACAAGCAAAAAAAAAATGTTTTCACCAAAAATATCAGGTCATGTAGTCTAAAATACATGTATTATTTAGACTGTGAATGATGTATTTTTCTCCATCATAAACGACCAAAAATAGTAAGAGGGCATTTGATATTGTGTCCCCTACTACTTTTGGTAGGGGGGACGTGTCCCCCCTGGGATTTCCGCCCATGCCATACGACCGCTTGTACTTACCGAGTGTCATGTCCTTGGTTCACCAAACCTCGTTTGACAGCAATCACAGGGGCAGGGCCACACTGGAATTGTCCTGTTAATAAGAAAATACATCAACGTAGCAATTACGTTTTATCTTTGTTAGACCCTTCCCTCACTCATGGGCATTTTCACAACTAGGCCATTTCCTATTCATGTATGGTCTTCCACCTAATGCAATAGTGAGCGACCGACAATTGTGTCTTAATACGGGAAGGTGGTCACGTGGGAAAGTGAAAGCAATACACCTAAAGTTTCTCACCCTTTTAAAAGATAGCTTTCTGGGGGATAACAGTACATCGTACGATATATTTTCGAAATTTCGTTTGAACGAAGAATATCTTGCAAATTTGAATATCCGAAATACAGAGTAGAGAGATTTTGTATACCGTCACTGGTTTCCTGAGGCGTAGCGTCCACAGCCTGCCACCCTCCTAGTCCAGGATCTAGATCTGGTCTTGTCATCCAGGCCTCGTTCCAGACGTGGAAGTTCCACACCGAGTCGTGACCTCTCTTGAGGTCGTTCCCCCAGAGGTCAACGTACTTATCGATGGTCATATTGTCGTCGGTGTCATGAGCTGAAGCGAAGTTGGTGACGCTCCGTGCGGGTATACCAAGGCAACGCAGGATGGTGGTGAAGACTCCAGAGAAGACCCAACATTGTCCGTACCTGCGTGAGGGCGGGCGATACATTGAACAGCCATAGAGAATTCGGATAACCCGGTACCAATGGGTTAACAACATGCTGAAATTTATTTTGAATTGGGCTTGCCTAACAAAGCAGGATGCGCCATGTTGATAACCCATTGAAACCAGGTGGCCGAACTCTCTATCAAAGGCTGTGTGAACGTGTGAGCATTGGCGGCGGAAGCCACAAATTTTAGGAGGGGACAACCCCCCCAAAAAAAAAAAAAAGGTTTTCAACCCAAAAATTTTAAGGGGGGACGTAGGAAAATAAATTGACAAGCAAAAAAAGAAAGAAAAAAAAAAAAAAAGGTCATCAACAACAAATTTAGGGGGGGACACGTCCCCCCTGTCCCCCCCCCCCCGCTTCCGCCGCCTATGCGTGTGAGAGTCGGGAAAATACATTGTGGAAAAAAGGAAAATACATTGTGGAATGCCTGTCATAACAGAGCATACTTTGTCAAAGGTTAGTGATTCAGAGAAGCAGTTTCGTCCTTGACTCTTGACAAAGTACATATTGCTATTTTTCGTCAGTTCAGAAATTAACCTCGAAATCACTGCTTTGGTTAACCAACTTTTGACAAAGACCTCTCAGCTTTTTATTGTAATTTGGCGGTTGTTTTCAATCCATTTTTTGTTGTTTTCAGTATTGATTCCTTCCCGTTGCGAAAGTCTCTATCATTGTATATGATACGTTATCATGAAGATTACATGGGATATACAATACATATTGCCATGGTGCCCTGGCGAACTTACAAAACAGGGCTTCCTGTTTCTTTATACTCCTCTAAGATCGCCACACTACCGTTCCACTTGGTGGGACTTGTACCATCATCATAGGACCCACTCCAGTTACCGACCAGTATGCCTGTAAGACCTCGACCAGATTCATTAATGATCGACGACATCACCCGAGATACCTTTAAAAAAAGCACACAGAAAAGAAGACAATCAATTTGTACCTAGATACTGATATGAAACCGATTCCAATTTCGAAGAAGCAATGTAGTCGGTATTTCTTAAAGCAAGAGTAAACAACGGTAAAAACACTTTTTAGCATTTTTTTGAAGTTCGCTTTGGTAGCAATTTGTTGGGGCAATAATGGTACACATGGCCATACAGAGTTTATTATTATTATTGCAAACCCTCACATTAATTTGCCGGTGCCTTTCTTCTGTTTCGATATGATTGTCAACAGATTGGACAAACCATTTTACAAAATCGACATTGATTTGGGGAGGGGCTTTTTCAACCATTGACTTTATTCAGGCTCCACTTGCCGGTCCACTACTTAGTAGTGTAGATCACCATATATAAAGCCGAAAGGCAGCGTCCACTCGTCTCAGAGCAAGGTCAACATTTGTAAACTTCTGTATCTTTTGATAACTCACCTTAATCGGATTCCACCTGTCTTCCGCTTTGATGTAGTCCTCAAGAAGCTGAAAGACCACTTCTCGTACATCAAGGTCGAACTGTCCAAAGTTCCATTTTTTGGCGTGGAAGTTCTTGTAGGATCCACGCCAGATAAGACCCATGTCCTCCATGACGTATTCCTTTCTCTCATCTTCGCTCTCGAGGAACACCGAGTCCTTTTCAAACCAAGGGTTGAAGAGCATGTTGATTTTGTTTTTCCTTTGGGCGAACTCTCGTCGCACGCCAGACTTGAGGTACTTCACAATGACGGTCAGCATGTAGCAGCCAACAATGGCTGTGTGGGCGCTCTTCACCTTTACCTGCGGGTGCATGCCCAAGATATACAAATAATTATCTTCTTGTTTTAGACCTTAGCAGTAAAGAAATCAAAGTATATACCGACACAGATAATCGAATCTTAGAAGATTAATTCCCAACAAATATGAATTTGTTTTTGGATATTCAACATCCTTTTCAAGGGAGGTATGCAAAGCTTTGGAATGAGCTCAAATGAAATTAGTTGTGTGCCAACATCGCCCCCAGTGTCCCTAGGTAATGTCGGCATTCATTGACTCGCTATAAGGGCATAGAAGGTTGTCATTGGTGGGTCTATTTCGTTGTGGTGAAGCAATGGATGTCCGAGGGTGATATGAGAGGAAGTAATAAGAAAGAAAGGAAAGAAAAAGGCACTGATAAAGGATAAGCAACCAATACCAAGTTATATGACATTATACCTTCACAGATTTTTCCTCGATCGATTCAACCTTGACACTCCATTCCCCTTCTTCAGTGGGACCGTTCAAAGGAAGTGTTATCATTGTTCCATTCGTAGGTCGGGGAATCTTTGCTACGATAACAAACAAACAAACAAACAAAAAACAACAATTAAAAACGGAATGTGGACAGACGGTGTATAATGCTATATATTATCCTGTAAAAAGTTAAATGAATGATAATGTAGGAACGCTCTTGGTTAAAGGCTAATCTGATGACCTGCAGAAGGTTACACTCTTTAACATACTATCCACACAACATTACTTTTGGTTAAAACTTGATCCAATTCTGGGTAGTTTTAAACCAATAATGTATGCTTGGGGTGATAACTTTACAGTATTGGTTGAAAACTACCCAGAGTTGGATTGATTTTTTAAAACCAATTTTGTGGACAGTATATGTTGTCTAAAATTTTAAGAGTGTACTGTCTACCATTTACTTGAATAAAGTAATGCAACAATAAAAAGTATTCAGAGCTAAAACAACAAATATTGCAAGAATCTTAATTACCTTGGGTCCAGCAAACATTAAGTTTTGTGTGAATATAATGTCAATTTTGTAAATGAACTCCACGATTAAAATAAAAATTCATCCATTGGAAACATTCTTACTGTTTACTGCAAATCGTAGAAGTATCTTTTCTATTTCTGGATAGTACTTCCGGTTGAGGTTGACCTTCATGGTGAATTCTTGACCTCTCCTGACAATCAAACAAGGGTTTCCACTCGCGTCCTGTTCAAACTCATCGGTGTGATGTGCTTTCGCATTCTCTAATTCCTAAGGATCATTAAGGACATTGCTACATATTGATAATGATGTCATTCATGATGTCATACCATGACTCACAATTGTAGCTGCGCAGGCGCAATGCGGAATAAACTTGCTTTGGAATCATATACCAAGAGTATCAGACGTGTGCTTATTTATGTGCCTTAATTACTAATTACTGTAGATTAATTAGGAGTACATAACAGACATGGCAAAAGCAGGGAGTCATGTTCAGTTTACATCTGTCTAATCTACCTTCTTAATGAACGTGACATGCATTACGAACTAAAAAGGAGATAGATTCCCGTATGTTGGATCAGGATCTGACAACGACCTTGAATTCGACTGTGTGATTGAGCTTAATTATGAAGCATAATGCGGGCCTTGGTATTGTAATAACACCACTACCATTTTCATTCTAATGGGCGCAGCAGCAACATCAATATCACCAATAATAGATGATGATGATGATGGTGATGTTGATGATGATGATGTTAATAATGATGACGATGGCGATGATGCTGGTCTTTATGCTAAAAAATTAATCACTACCGTCACCACCATCTTCAAAATCATATTCTTATTATTATTTCTTTTTTTTTCGTTTTCTCCTCCTACCCCTTCTCAATCATCATCACTATCTTAATTATTATCTCTTTTAGTCATTTTTGCTGGTGTCATTTTAATAAATTGGGTATAAAGATAACAATAAAATGAACAAATAGGATTTTACTGGAGTTTAATTGGGACACCTCATTTCAGGATTTCAATGTTCGTAATCGATGTAATTGATACATCTGTTGCAATAACCAATAGGCCTATAGCACGCCATTACAAGATTATACTTACAAATAGATTAACCCCAGTAACGGAGAGTGATGGCAGATCGGAGAGATCAGGGGCCGCAGGTGCAGGAGCTGGAACAGGAGCAGGAGTCGATTCGGAGGCATTGGCAGGGGCTGGTTCGGGCTTTGCAGCAGGATCGCTTTCCGTCACAGCAGGATCCGATTCTCCCACCGATTCTCCAGGAGATGGATCAGCTGTTTCTCCCGCTGGGGGCACGTCAGCTCCACCAGCTCCTCCACTGGCTGCAGAATCAGCAGCTGTTTCCGGGTCTTCCGTAGGTGCTGTTCCACCTCCATCCTCCCCGGCTACCTCAGGTCCAGGAGTCACAGGGGAAGTATCCACAGGAGGAGCATCATCACCAGCATCCCCTTCATCGTCGGAATCGAATCCTAATTCCATGGAGCTGAAGTTGATCTCAAACCATTCCCATCCTGTTTTCTTGGGGTCTGAAGAAGAGGAGCTCCGACCATCACCTGATCTGTTGACTGTCCCGGCCGGAGCTTGACCGGATCTTGATCGGCTAGAACCTGAACCCATCGTTCGATCCTATATCTTTGAAAGGAGAAAATTGTTCTTAATCAGAATACACGACCATCTCTTTAAAGAATTACTTTTTGGAACGGCTACTTTAATAAGATGCAATAGACAATATTTTACTACTGACATTGAACCGGATGGGGCGGTATTCTGAGCATTGTCTTATCTCTTCTCAGAGATATGACAAAATCGGTATTCTGATGGATACGGGTTAGTTTGCTTCCGAAAAGATGGGCGGGAACTTTGAGAGATATGGCAAGGAAAGGGCAAAGTTCAGAATACTGATTTGCAGTGGCGTACCGTGGGTCACGGCATGGGGGGCACCACCAAAAATTTGAGTCACTTAAGGAACGCGCGAAGCGCGCTCATTAGTCAGGTATACTGACCTAATAGAGACATTTTAAGGAAGCACTTGTAGTCATTGTAATCATAAATAAAAATACGCATCTCAGCAATCAAATAATGCGAGCGCGAAGAGCGAGCTGAAAATTTTTGATATTCAGACCTAAAAAAGGATATTACAATCGATTCTGTAATCATGATACCTGTCTCGTTAAACAATGCGAGCGCGAAGTGCGAGACAAAATTTTTGTATATATTTACCCCGAAAAGGGAGATTTTAAGGACTATGTTTTAGGAATCCCTTAATAGTATACATATCTCACCATAGTCATCTAATTCGAGTGCCAAGCGCTTGCTGATTTCGTTAGAATTACATCTGAACACATGAAGCACTTTGCGTAGTCATTGTAATCATGAATACCATACGCATCTCACTAAGTAAATATTGTAAGCGCGAAGCGCGAGCTGAAAATTTAGATAATTCAGACCTGCAGCGGGGCATTCTAAGACTTGCTTGTAGGAATTCACTAAGACCATACGTATTTCTCTAACCAAATGATGCGAGCGCGAAGCGCCAGCTGAAATTTTTTGATATTCAGATCAGAAAAGGGGACATTTTAAGGACAGATTTTAGGAATTCACAGATAGCAGACTTATCTCACCAATCCTCTGATAAGAGCGTAATCACGGACAGGAAATGTTTTATATTGAGACCTTAACATGAGGCAATCATGTTAAGTAGTCATTAAAAAAGAAGCATATGTCACTACATAAAACAATAATATATTTGGTGTATATTGACTTGAAACGGGAGTTTTTCGTACAACAGGTTTATATATATCTCTCTAAACAGACAATGCGAGCACCAGGAACAATGACAACATAGGCCCTGAGCAAATTATGTTTCATAAAGTTATGATAAAAATGTTTCCTATGTAATATAACGTAACATGATTATAATGTAATCATTATAATGAATAATAATTTCTTCTTTCCCACTACGTTCCTCTTCCTTTCTCCCTCTTTTTCTCCTTTTCCCTTTTTTTTGTCAGCCGAGGGGGGGGGGGCACGTCCCCCATGCTCCCCCGTAGTTACGCCACTGCTGATTTGTGACAATCATAGCGGTGTCACATCTCGGAGAGAATTGACAGAATTTATGACAAAAGTTATGACAGTGTTCCAGAATACCACCCCAGGATTTTCCAAAAGGGGCACATGAAAATTTGACAAGCAAAACAAAAATATACAAATATATATTTTTGACCTCTAATTGAAAGTCCTTTCGTCCGCGGAAAATTTGACAAGCCCCCCCCCCCCCCTTAAAAAAGTAGTCCCTCTCAAAAGAGGCACACTTGGTAAAAACGGTATATTATTTACATTACAAATTTGGATCGTGGCTGTCAAAAGGTGAGGACGCCCCCGCCCCCCCTCCCTGGATCTGCCACTGGTAGGCCCTACAAGTTATTCTACTTTTCTTTCTGCAACGATAATGTTAACACTTTACCGGGGGGGGGGGCACTTCCATTGACGAATGGATACCATGCGGGCACGGGGTCTCGAAAAGCACCTAAACACGTAATTTCCATATTCTGAAAATGCACTCCTTATTCGCATGTGAAACCCTACCCTTAAAGGGGAAGTTCACCCTGACAAAAAGTTTATTGTAAAAATAGCAGAAAAAATAATAAAAAATATTGCCGAAGGTTTGAGAAAAATTCATCAAATAATTAAAAAGTTATTAGAATTTCAATTATTTGACTTGTGACGTCATATGCGAGCAGCATCCCTACATAGCGAATGGTAAAAAATCAATGAAATGTCATTTTCTCAGAAAATTGAAAATGGTTTTCACTGTAACTTTTGTATATCAATAGACAAATCGTTTCACACCCGATCATGAAAAGAAAACAAAATTAAGTCATCAGGAACCATACCAAATTTGAAATTCATATATTTTATATTACATAACACATGGGGCAGCTGCTCGTTTATGACGTCACAAATCCAAAATTTTGAACTCTTATAACTTTCTTACTCTTTAACGGATTTTCCTCAAACCTTCACCAATATTTTTTACTATTTTTTCTGCTATTTTTACAACAAAGTTTTCTTCAGGGTGAACTTCCCCTTTAACAAGTATTGGAAACAAAACGATACTCATGGCAAATATTCCCTGAAATGAACCCCTAAACAAGTACAGGAATGTTCCTTATCACGTTACGTACGTAACGTGCGCTATCTTGAAAAAGACATCCTTTTTACGTGGGTTTTTTTTTGGAAACGCATGGTATCCACTCATCAATGTAAGTGCCCCCCCCGCGCACTTTACCTCACTTGTTAGTAATCATGGTCATGGTAATGTAAGTAATGAAACCTATATAAACCGATACCAGTAGAGAGGAATAATAAAACTCATATTAATGCTACAAACATAAAATTGCGGTACTTACATTTTATTTGCAGAAACTAGTTAAAAGCAAGAAATCCATTTGACGATTGTTGTTTACTATGTGTTACTACAAGGCGATTGTAAACAGGAGACCGTGACAACTCGACCAACCAATCATTCACCCCATCAAAGCCTGGACCTTCTCATCTATCATGTCTATGTCCAAAGTGGAACCGAATTTTACTCTATTTTTTCTCGTTGCTTTATTATGTATGTTTTGAAACTAGAAAATGTGTCTTATTATATCTTACATCATATACCGATAATTACGAAAGGCAAGGGACTAGAAATCATGATCTGTCAAACTTTCATTCATTGACAATATTGGTTTTGTTTATATTTAAACCATAGGATATATTGGGTTCGATCTTTTCGAAAAGACCGAAATTTCTATGGGCGAGTTGGCGGTCACCCCATGACCGGGCCACTCGCATGTTGTATTGTGTCTTTTCAAAGAAATTCAATGGCCTCCCTCCTTTGGGTGTAAGAGAAAATCGATTTCTATTGAAAAGACAAATCTGTCAATAAAGGTACCCCTTTTAAGATCATTTGTGAAGTCGAGGCATGCGCAGGAGAGGAGTCGGAGCACCCATGCATATAGTTGACAGAATAGACGACTCGGAGACGGTAGCTTGTCTTTGATTGACGATATTGAATGGCAAAATGGGAGAGGGTAATTAGGATAATGAACAGATGAATACTGGTCAATTGGTAATTATGCATACATGTCATATTATTGATAATGAGAGATCACGTTTATATACAAATTATTTTATTACTAGGACAGTATCGATCAGCACGACATTTCGAGCTTTTCAAATCCAACCAAAAATGTGCCATAAAGAAGGTTGGTATAAAAGCCTGGTCACAACGCCCGAGTATGTTGGATCAGGATCTGACAACGACCTTGAATTCGACTGTGTGATTGAGCTTAATTATGAAGCATAATGCGGGCCTTGGTATTGCAATAACACCACTACCATTTTCATTCTAATGGGCGCAGCAGCAACATCAATATCACCAATAATAGATGATGATGATGATGATGGTGATGTTGATGATGATGATGTTAATAATGATGACGATGGCGATGATGCTGGTCTTTATGCTAAAAAATTAATCACTACCGTCACCACCATCTTCAAAATCATATTCTTATTATTATTTCTTTTTTTTCGTTTTCTCCTCCTACCCCTTCTTCTCAATCTTTATCATTCTCTTCCGCTTCAACTGGGCGTTGTGGCGTGCGCCTGTAATCCAAGCTGTGGGGAAGTTACAAATTGATGCAGAGGGTCGAGGTTCGAGCCTGGTCACGTCTTTCGGATGGTGACGTTAAAGGTCGGTCCCAGACGTAAATAATCATATCTGATTGATACACGTCTGACAAAACTCAAATACACACACACCGAGTGTTGTTGGTGCGGTCGTCGAGCGCTAGGGAGAGAAGGTCGAATTCGCTTTCAAACTTGGGGGAAAAATCGAAAACAAAATCGAAAGCAAAAAAAAAAGGAAAAAAAAACAATCGAAATCGAAAATGGTGAACGGTAGCGAGCGCTGATGATTTTTTTCTCTCCGCTCCACGACCGCTCCAACAACGCTCGGGCGGTGTGAACATGCCTTAAGCATGTTAAGAGAGGTGATCCATTCCAGAGGCCGGGATTCGTTTTGGAGATGTCATCGAGCATAGGGATCCCACTGGAAATAAGCCATGTCGGTTTTTTCCATAGGCTATCGATCCGGTCACGGTATTTTGATATTTTATGTTTATACTTTCACCTGTTACAATACCCTGACAAATAAAATCAACCAATCAGTCAATCTATTCTCGGCTCTTCAAATTGTCCTGCATGGATGCCCAAAGCAAAGACTAAAAAAGCATCTTCTCCCTCCGCGCCATTAACATCTGCGCACTTCCTGCCCGGTTGGCTACCACTGCGGGGCGTTGGGCAGTATACCTATAGAACAAGAATTATTTTCAAATGCAGTGTTGAATGTCTATTTCGTGACTGTTTGATTCTGAATCAAGGGAAAATTTCGAAAGAAAATAGGCTTTAAGATGCGAATGGGATTGTTCGAACGACCGGTATGATGCCTTTAATCTTGAACCCTAAACCATTCTGCACATCTGGAAAATATCAAAAAGGGGTCTCATCAACAGCAGGAATTGTCAAATTATATTTCATGGTTAAATGAACCACCGATATAACCAAGTGACCCATAAGCCATAATAGAACCAAGCTACCGCGACCACTCGCTTGGCGTCCCATTGCCATAGCTACATAAGGCGTTGTCCGGGTAACAACGGAGGTGGTTGCAGGGGAGCGTTTCATCAATATTTTCATCCGACAAGTTGTCAGATCTGACACCTTTCCATGATTTTGATTGGCTGAGAGGCAGTGTTCCTATGGTAACTGTCGGATAAAATGGGACTTGTCGGATAAATCGTCTGACAAGTCCTTTCATGAAACGCCCCCCCCCCCCCTGGTCTCGATCCTGTCCGCGTGCATGCTGAGGAATAACGCACTAATATTGGCGAATCTAACTTGGAGGGAAAATAGGCCTAATCTCTAGAAAAATGCACGAAATCATATAGTTATCTATTTATATGGACAGTCACTGACATCACTGACTTACCTTTTACGCTGGTTGCTGAAAGAATAGTAATCGAACGCTAATCAAATTGATTGTGAAGATGAAGTGGTTTATAATTATAATCTCCAGAGTCCTAAGGAACGTTGTGGCGGAATGAAGGCGGTGCTAGAGGTGTTACGTCCTGGTAACGACCCCTTCTTGCCATGTTTATCTCCTTTATTTTTATCTATTATCATTATATATTTTGTACTTTTTTCTTCATTTTATCTTCTTTTTCCCATCTTCTTCTCTCGCTCTCACTATGATTCCATTATTCCTCTCTTATCTAATTTTCTCTCTCATTTTCTTTATTCTTTTGTTGCAATGTGTGATTGCTGGTGTATGTGCTTTTTTATACGTATGGTGTGCAGGCCTTTAGCTAATACTAATGGGATTTTTTTAACAAAGTTAATTTAATGTTATTTTTGTTTTTTTTACTGTATTTCTTAATTGTCATTTAGGGCCTCAAATAAAAGCACAGGATGCTTTTTCAGAGGTCCTGGCTATTCCATATGTATTTGTTTACTTTGTAACTTCTTGATTGTCTTATTTTGCCAAATAAATTGAATTGAATATTCAAACAGATGAGTCATCGATCATCGGCAGGTCATCGGCAAGCGAGAGGTTATTGAGCACACAAGGCTATAGACTGCACGTTCAGATCCATATAGCCTAACTCGAGTGAAGGGTTTGCACATCAGACTAGTCGCAGTGTTAACCATATCTCTTTTATCATCATCGTCATCATTATCGCCGTCATTACTATCGTATATATTCCCCCATTACCCTTATCGTCATCATCATCATCATCATCATCATCATCACCATCATCTCCATTGTCTTCATAATCTTAATCGTCACCATCGTTACTGCCATTATCGTCATTATCATCACCATTGCCATCATCATCAACATCATTACTGTCATCATTATCATCATTATTATCATCAGTATCATGACCATCGCCATCATAATCATCACCGTCATCATCATATTAATTATCATCACCATCAGCATCGTCATCAAACCAATTATTAAAAAATACAATTATTCGAGAAATATTTACACACATCCTTTAATCTACAGTATAGCACATACTGATCTGCAATTATTGTCATCCTAATCCTCTACTCAAGAAAAAGAAAATGAAGTGCTAATTTAGCACTTGAGGACCTTGTATGTTGACTGCACTTTGGAGTACTTATTTAATCATCTAAATTTGAATGAGCACTCGAAAGTACAGTCAATATATTTGTACAATTTCTGTAAATGATAAATTACCACTTTACATTTTAGAGCGTACGTGTTGGCTAAAAGACATTTGCTCTTGCGAGTATTGCCTCGGTCTTTAATATCTCAGAAGGCATAAGATTAGAGTTAGGATTAGGGCTTATTTAGTTTTATAATTGTCGTCGGAGCAAATGTCATGGAATCGTACGTGTTATTGTCTATAATGTTCACACACACACACGCACGTTACACATTGTAGGCCTACAAACACATTGAACATGTTGAATATTTGTATATGTAATAATTGATGTATAGCAGTTATCAATAGACGTTGATAAATACGGTCGATAAACTTGTTACAAAAAAAGTAAGGTCAAGAAATTGCAATTTTTATAGTTACATGTACTCTGACTTCTTTTTTTACATACTTTTTTTAAATGAAAAAAAAAACACACACACATAATTTTGCTTAATCTGGACGGATTTTGCGTTTTCTTAAAATCGACAAGCAATCACATTGCTATGCCACTTTCGTGTAGCAATCACGAATCAAAGTAATTCATAAAATTATGATAACCATCATAACTTAGACTAAGCATATTTACAAGTCACAGAAATTGACAATGAGACAATGATCATCCATCGTTATAAGCCACACACATCAAGTCCTAAAAAAATAATATATTCTTAATGCCTCAGTAAATCCCGGCACGCGAAAATTAATCGGTTTATTTTATAATTGGTTTAATGTCAATAAGTTCAATTACCATCTCGTTTACTATTATTTGGTCTACCATCCATTCGTCAACTAATTGCATGGTCTAATAACCATTTCATCCACTCGTCATTTCGTGTAATATCCAGTTGGGCCAATAGCCATTTAGTCCATATACCATTTGGCATGTTTGGCCTTTATGGCCGAAATGTGAATTGGGCGAAATGAATGGAAATCAAATGGATATTAGACCGGCTAGTTATGAGACGAAATGGTTATTGACGAACTGCGATAAGACGAAATGAAACGGTGAGGTGTTAATTCACACCCTTGAGACTGATAATAACACCAAAGGGTGTCACAGTAAAAGTCTAAGGTGTTGTAAAAACACCAATATGTGCTGAACTAACACCAACGTTTTAAGACCAGGGCTCCGTAACACAAAGGTTAGCGATTAATCGCTACATGAAATGGCCTATCAAGATCATCGTTGCATGCGCATTTTGCTCCCTAGACTGATAGGAACCAATCAGAATTGTTCTTTCAAATTAGCGATTAATCGCTAATCTTTGTGTTACGGAGCCCAGAACACCAAAATAAAATGACTGATGTGGCCCTCCCAGTACGTCAATCGACATCAAAGTCTTAGCTGTGTAACATGTCCCAAAGTGACATTCGTGATCATTGATGTTGATTAAAGATCTAGACTTCTACTTTGACCGAGCCAGTGACGTCCTTGATGAGGTTTGTATCGAGCTCGACGATCACGGTCTTACGTCCAGACGATCTCGATGTGAATCGGATTTCCCTCTCGATCATCTCGTTAGGTTCAATATCCCTGAATCAAGAGGTAAATTATGACGTCATTGAATATATTACCGCAGGAAAATTCAATTTATTTGACATCCTTTAAAAACATACAAACATGTGTACAAGTATACGACAACAAAGGAGTAAAATAATTTATATCACAGTATAAGCAATAAAAATGGTAGAAATATAAAAGAAATTAAAATAAAATGTAGCGGATGTAGGAAGTCAGAAAGGCCACTGACCTTTAGATAGGCAGCTGGAATTATTAACTATAAGTAGATAATTGGTTTTGTTTCAATCTACGTTTCAATGATGAGAATGTAACAAATAATTTTAAAGTATCGGGTGAATTATTCCAAAATACTCTTGATATAATAATAACAACAACATTAATAATGATAATAATAATAGTAGTAGAAGTAGTGGTAGTAATAGTAGTAGTAGTAGTAGTAGTAGTAGTAGTAGTAGTAGTAGTAGTAGTAGTAGTAGTAGTAGTAGTAGTAGTAGTAGTAGTAGTAGTAGTAGTAGTAGTAGTAGTAGTAGTAGTAGTAGTAGTAGTAGTAGTAGTAGTAGTAGTAGTAGTAGTAGTAGTACAAATAATAATGATGATAGTAATAATAATAATAATCATAACAATAATATTAATAGAAGGAATGTGTTTGATATTCTCCCTGAACATGCTGAGGTTGCAGCATTACTAATCTTGCATATAAAATTAGTTGTCAGCCCATCTTTGTGTTCAGTCTTGGTTGACAAAATTGATACAATTTCATTTATAAATAGTATAGAAAAGAATAAGTGGGGATATGGCATCATCAATTCGCTCACTACGTATTGATGAAGACATAGAACTGTTTCACCGAAATAATGTACATGTATAACTTCGAAATGTCATAACTCAGTTAGTCCCTGTGCGATATTGATTAAAATCTAATTGGTTTGTTTTTCTCTGTTTTTATCTATCCGAGTTGAAATCCTATTGATTATCTTATGCCTTGCCAGCTTGCTGCCAGTGGCATATTGATGGGGCGGAGGCTGGGGGACTTTTACATCCCCCAACAAATGCGACCTAGAAAAAAAAAGAAAGAGAGAGAAGAGCGAAATATGATATCATTTTCTGAATATGATGTCAAAATCTAACTCAAAATTTGATTTAAAAAATAGAATATAATTTATTGCTATCTCGCTTCGATCGCTTGCATTTTTTTTGGCAAATTGTACGCGATATGCCATACCCAACCCCCTAAAAATGGCTAATTACGCCACGGCTTGCTACTCACTCTGTGTTGACACTGAAAGGTCTGACGAGCTTTGGTGCTTCGACGGTAAACGTACAACCGGTCAGGCGTTTATTCAGCGGATTCTTGAACTTAACCGTCAGTTTGACCTCCTTCCCTTTGACGTCACCTTTGACCTCGAGGTCAGGCTGCTTGAACCTGAAAATCTCCTTACAGATGACTGGAGTTTTGCTGCCCTAGACGGATCAAAATAGATAGATAGTAATTATAATCAACCACTGCGCAACTGATAAAAGCACAGAACAAAAAATAATATAAAAAAACATTGACCATCAAAAATAGATTAACTTTCCATAAGAAAGCAAGAAAATGTTTTAATAACATAACACGCCAAAAATGGGTGCACATACACCAAAATAGTTTTCATTTTCCATAAGCAGGAGAAAGACGACCAAGGGAAATGCGAAAAGGGGATTCATTCTTTCTTCTCTTTTTTGTGTTTGTCTTTTCTCTCCTGTTTAATAATTTTCGTTCCTCTTCTTCTTTTTCGCTTTATATCGTGAGCAATTATTTGCTACTTATTATTTAAATAACTTAAAATGTATAAATACATAAATCAAACCTTGACAGTCGCGATTGCTCTGACTTGAAACATTCCTTCATCATCAAGCTTGTCCCCATAATCCTCGTCGTATGTGAGATGAATTGACTGGCTTATGCTTTCCTTGTCATTAACGATAAATTTCATTTCATCTTTTTTGATAATGTCCTTCGGCAAACCTGTAGAGAGATGAAGATTCGGAGAATAAGACGCAGGAAGAGAGAGAAAGAGGGGGGAGGGAAGGGGGAAAAGGGAAAATCATGAAAAATGACAATATTCATAGATAATTATCGCTCGATCAGATTTCAAAATCACAAAAAAATATGAAAAATTGCAGAGCAAAGACTAAATCATGCTAATGATTGCTTATCGTCGGAGGAAACCTTTGTTTCCACGGTTACAGGCCACACCTCCAAGCTTACCTGTATAGAGAATACTTCTGATCTTTATATCAAGCTCAATCTCCTTTGGATAGTCAAACTCATTTTTCGTTTCAATCTGGATACTGGCGGACTTTCCGATCCACAGGTCATCCTAATAGAAATAAAGAGAAAGATACAGACAAAGACACAAATCAGTCAAATTGACTAGACAAGTAGTCGGCTGGGTGCACCTGATATGCTAGTCACATTTCCGACCTATATTCTACTTAGACAGTTAGAAATAACTCTTTTCTAATAAAATACGACTAGAAAAATAGTCAAATATGATTATTAATAATATTAACAGTTGCACCCAGCTGATTCTATTAACTAGTCATTTTTGACTGATTTTCTTGTAGAGTGAAGGGCGTTAGAAGTGATACCAGGTGGTGCTCCTAAAGGAACACACCCTTAAAGTAAAGGAATTATACCCTAGAGCGGTTTAAACATATCAAATAAAGTGTTGAAGTAATACCATGGGTATTTTGAACATGCTTAACATGCCCATGCCACTAACATGAGTAAGTATAATATTGACCACGTAAGTGACTCGTATTTTTCTTGATACTAGGTCCTATTCTCATCCTGAAAGTATACAAATGTCAAAAGTTGAAGAACTTTCCACATAACACGGCAGTGTCTTTTTACAACCCGACAAAATATACAAAAATTCCCCGAAAATTTCGAAAAATCTTCTTACGAATGACTTGGGAATTGCACGTCAGCAGACAACATAAATCTTAAATTGACCGTACGTCTGACGAATGAACAGCTGCGATTCTTACGAAAGACGTAGCATTTTAATTCTGCGGCCATTACCGAAAATTCTTAAGTAGGAGTTAAGTCATTCTTGCGAAATAAACAGCATCCGTGCGAATCTGTAAGAACTCCCTAATTCGTACGAACAGTCAGATTCATTCGAACGCATCGTTCGTACGAACCTTTGTGACCATAGCTAACTTTGTGCTTAATCACCCAGATGCGAGGATTTCCAGTAGCGTAGAACAGCAGTCAGTGAAAATAAGTATTTTGTTCACCTGTTTAAAAATTGTCATATTGTTATTTCATCTTTTACCTTGCATTCGATAGCCAATGATACAAGCTCGGGCTTGTCGTCTGCGTCGTAAAGACCGCGGTTGATCCCCATACTGACCGCTCTTTCAACCGCAGCGCGTTCCTCCGGGGAGCCTAAACATTGGAGAAAAGGCGTTTAAGCCTGGTAATTATGTCTTAATTTATTGATTAATCTATTCATTCATTGTAATACATATTTGTTTATTTATTTCATTAATTCTTACTTCATTGTTTTGCATTCATTCATTTCTTTATCTACTTTATCATTTGATTTATCTATTGTTTTGCCATGTTTCTCTTTGGTGAAGATCGAATCACGCTCAACATGCTCAAACCAGCAAGAAGTTTTTCATCACAAACCGTCACATTGATTTTTGATAAGGCAACTGGCGAATACTGTAAAACAATTGAGAAAGACGCTTTTACAACTCGAATGTTGTATAAATTGTGTTTACATTCATGTTTCATATAAGCCAGTTCGTAGTTCCTTTCTGCGCATGATCAAAAGATTCTACGCATGATCAGAGGAAGGTCATTTGTACTAAAGTGACATGGTGGTTTAAAATCTAATGAGATAAGCACCAATTCTGATATCTTGATTATTCATATATTCTTTTGAATTGTGGTTTTCATTTACATCCACAAAAAACAACAATGCGTACGAACGACTGGTATTTCACAGTTTGCCAAGTACATTGTGCAAAATGCTATGATATGCATTCAGAGTAGGAATGCAACAAATACTTTAATGAAGTGTTCATTGGTGTGCTATTCTAGTCACCTGGTCTATTCAATTTCTTTATCCTGCTATGTAAGGCAAGCTTATAATATCTTGCTTTGAAATCTGTCTATCATAATGAAATAAATGAAAGGTCATTTGACCAAAATTGTCCATGAAGTAACTACGAACTGATCTATTGTAATAAGTGCATTTCTTATGCTATAATAACGAAAAAAATATATTTGTTATTCCCTTACAGTCTTACAGTTGAACAGATGAGCTGATAAAAGCAGCATGCCACGGTCATGACGGTTAGAGATTTGTGTCACAATGAGCTTTCTTTAATAAACCAATACTTGAGACCAGAGCACCGAATGAATTTTGACAGCTCCCATGGGATTCGTACAGGGACATCCCAACACCAGCAGGCTATGGTTTAATTTAATCCTTGTTCACAATATTGGCTTTTCTGAATCCCATTGTGATTTTATGCGTCTTTCCCGGTCTTGCTCAATGATTTGTCTGAAGGCAAGTGTGAAGATAAACGATGGTAAACTGCCGACAGTCTATTGCCAACTCGTCCACTCATCGCATGGTCTATCTTCATTTAATCTTATGCCATTCAGTCCATCAACATTTCGTCTAGCAACCATTTGGTCCAATAGTCACTTCGTCTAATCACCAGTTCGTCTATGACCATTGTGTCTAATAGTTTATCTAGTATCCATTTTATTTCCATTCATTTCGCCCATGAACACTTAGTCCAATTAGAGTCATGGTATAGAGACTAAATGGCTATTGGACCCAATGGGTTATCAGACGAAATGATAATTACACCATGTGGATAGCGGACACGCATGATACCCATTTTTCAATGGAAGTGCCCCCCAGCCAGGGACTATACCTTCTGGAAATTTGTAGTCCAGTGTGATGTCATTTCTCTCATCAGATCCAACTTTCAACGTACTAATCTTTTTCCCCACGGTATTTCTGTGACGTGACAGTAGCGTGTACATCAATGAGTGCCGATGAGTCCGGTACGGGGTCACGAGCCATCTTGCCTCGTCTGCATTCACCTCAGCGAAAACGAATCTAGGAATATTAGAGGAAATAGTAAGACTGATGATGATTCAGTGTGATCGACACAGTAAATTGCCAATTCATCCACTGCCAACTCGTCCACTCACCTAAATGGTCTACTTTCATTTAGTCTAATGCCATTCCCGTCCACCAACATATCGTCTAGCAACCATTCGGTCTAATAACTGTGTGGTTCTATCATCATCTCGTCTCGTCACCTTTTCGTCTTTGTCCATTTCATCTCATAACCATTGAATACTTTTATTTCTAGGAATACGCAAGAAGACGATTTCAAATCAAGATACATAAAACAAATGTCAAAATCAAAATGAATATAAAACAGTGATGTGAGTTGGTGATAGAATGTAGCGGTAAACTTAGCTTAAAGTGATTGGTTAACAGGGGTTTGATTTTTAAAAAATCTGAGCTAGAAGGTCACACTTGTCATCTGTGTCTGCGATATGTTACAAAAATGAAGTCCAGAAAAATTGCTTTCGAAAATAATTATTCAGTGCTTCAAAAATTGAAATATAAAGTGACCAGAAACACCATCTTAATTTCATCCCATACACTTATGTGTAATATTTAGGTGTCTATAAGACGTATATTTACATAATCGGATTTACCTTGTAGTTTTAGCTTTCATTCTTAATAATGGTTGCTTTCAGGGTTTATTAGTTTTAATGCATGTACTTGTATACATGTTTCATCTTGGTTTGAGATTTCTTTTTAAATCGGCTGCTCACAAAGTTAAACAATGCCTTTAAGTACGAAAAATACTTTAAAATACCATGACAAGAGAGTATCCGCTCTCAACACGCACGACATATTCAAGAACATAGAAAATGTATTGCCAAATAACCGTCATGACAAAGCACATCCATGAAGTCTTTGTCGAAAATTGGTGAATCAAAACAGCATTTTCGGACAACCAACATATTTATAAGTTTTCGTCAGGTCCGGAACTTAGGACGGAACTGCTGTTCTTTGTCACTTGACGGGCATTTTCGATGCAGTCACTTTGTTCTTCAATCTGCCCCTGTTGCATTAACTTTCTACTGATGCTCATCTAAAGGGTAAATTGCCGATTATTTCACTGCCAACCCGTCTACTCTCCACATGGTCTACCTTCATTTAGTCTAATGCCATTCCGTCCATATAAATATTTAGTCTAACAACCATTTGGTCCAATAACCATTTGGTTCAATCATCACTTCGTATAATATCACCAGTTTTTCTATGATGACCATTTTGCCTCATAAACAGTTGGTCTAATATCTGTTTTATTTTCATCCATTTTGCCCAATTAGGCCTAATCTAATGACGAAGTGGTAGATGGACTAAATGTTATTGGGCCAACCGATTATTAGACGAAAGGTAGGTAGACGAAATGGCATTACGACCATGTGGATATTGAACAAACCGATAGTAGACCAAATAATAGTAGACGAGTTGGCAATCGGACGAATTGGCATTGGACCAAATGAACTATAACCATTCAAAGGAAGTGCATTGTGAGCATAGGGGGACTGCTTCTTACCCTGAATCATATGGAATGTCCACGATTCCCCGTTTGATAGCCTTTACTGGTGCCGGACCGCACTGGTACATACCTTAAAAGATATATGTATATATATATTTATTCACATATTTAAAAAATGTAAAAAAGTGAACAATAACACATCCAACGATTACATAGATAAAAAAGATCCCATTGAAATATGTCATTGGTTATTAAAATAAATGTATACAAAGAGCATTCTGCAGCTTGCAGCTTACAGAGTAGCCCGAATCGCCGCTGAATTTCCCCCTTTCTCTCTTCTGTATACTCACCCTTTTTTATGTAAAGCAGACTTAGTGCAACGGAATAGGAATACATCTTCTGTACAGAAAATAGTATTCATGATTGATATGCCTATTGCAACCCCGAACTGCTCTTATACATACGCATAATATATCGCGTGGATTTTACTTCCACCCATTCATAATTCGGCAACGGCGACCTAAACAACTGCTGTTGCTGCACCAACAAAATTTAAAAAATATATATATATTGATGACAATGACTACCACTCCATAAGGAATGGTGATCCTAAATGACGCGATGGCAAGATACTACGTAGTTTTCGCGTTTACTTCGGGAAAACTCTCTTCAACGCATCGATTCCTTTGAAAATGCAATTGAAATCACAAAAGCTTTTGTCGAACGTTGGCTTCCTGGGGCAGCAGATCATCCAAATATTTGCACCGGACGAACAAATGCAAATTATGGCGTTGTCCAGAGTCAAGAGATTCCGATGCTGTCCCAGTCCACCATCTTTCGATATAAACCACTCCGCTCTCCGTTGTGATTTAACTTGCATTTTAAAAGGGATTGGTGCGTTGAAGAGAGTTTCCCCGTACAGCATATGCGAAAAGTCCAGAGTATATCTTAAGAAAGTATGGAGTTTCCGCACCATGACGTACGTCGGATTGAAGAACAAAGTAAATCTACATGTATTGTCAAAGAGCAACCAAGAAATCTTTGTCGAAAATTGGTTAATCATATACATGTAAGCAGTTTCGTATTTGACTCTGGGCAAACAATATTTCCAATTTTCGTTAGCTCCGAAACTTAGAACGAAACTGCTGTTCCGGTTTAGCAGTTTACGACGAATACCTCTTTTGCTGTCTTTGTCATTTTGGCGGGCGTTCTCAATACATTTTACATTCTTCATGAAACCGTTGTACATCGCGGAGCGACAACTCTGCAAGTCGACGGTGTGAAAGGGGTCCAGCCAAATCGGCTTCTATGTGTTGTCATGGCGAATTGTCATTGTCGCCCAGATGATATTGAGAAATCGGCTTAGCGAGAAGCGTTATGTCAGTATGCCAACTTATAAATTAATTTAGGCGATATGATACAGCTATACTAAGTTCACTTGACAGGATTGAATTAATATCTTGCCATATCATTAATGCCATCTGAAACAATAATGCCAATAATCTTCGTGATCCAAAGAAAACGAATCACTTACCACCACTCATCTCTTGTGGAGTTGAATCGACGACTTGCCAGCCGTCAAAGTCATCGTCCAGCCCACGCAGGTCTTTTCTCGTCATCCATGATTCGTTCCAAACGTGGAAATTCCAGATAGAGTCCCTTCCTGTCCTTAAGCCATCGCTTCCTCTCCGACCGTAGAAAAATTCATCTTTCAGCGACGTCCTGTTGCTGTCCACGTACTCGTCTATCGTCATGTTCCTCTCGGTGTCATGGGCCGAGTCAAAGTTGGTGACGCTACGGGTTGGTATCCCAACGCAGCGGAGGAACGTGGTGAGGAGGCCTGAGAAAACCCAGCATTGGCCATATCTATGAACATACAAAAGTCGGTTTTTCATATAATATCATTTTGGCAAGTATGGAACTGTATCATCTATATCAAACGTACTGGATCGTTATATTCTTTCTATTGAAAGCCATAGAATTGCTGGCCACCATGACCAAGCACAGTAATTTGTCCTAAAGATAAGTCTTGAAAGCTCCTTCTGAAACGAAATGAGAACAGTAAAGCCGTAATAGCTAGGTAAAGAAAGTAATATTTTATGTCACTCCAATTCATATCCTAAGACATGCTCTTAATAAATTCTTGCCCCTGGTCTAAAATCGTGTTTTGCACCATTAGATACATCAAAATAAAAAAGAACATTCAAGCGTGCATGTGCTTCTTTAGGAGCCGATACCCCCCTTTTTTTTTTGGGGGGGGGACTTAAGAAGGAGTGTCCTCTTACTTAACGGGTTCTTTGGTGTTTCCATACTCTTCAATTATCCTTACACTGCCTGTCCATCTAGTTGGACGCGTACCATCTTCGTAATTGCCACTCCAGTTTCCTACTAGGACTTTCGCATAGATGATATTGGTGAACCATCTTGACACCCTGACCGCGCTTTCTCTGTCTTGGGGAAGTCGTATCTCCTCCTCCATGAGCTCAAGGACCACCCGATAGACGTCCCTGTCAAATTGTCCAAACGTCCAAGGCGTTGGTCGGTTGCTAAACGCACTGCCCCTCCAAATCGCCCCGGTGTCTGCCATGACGTATTCTTCTCGCTCGGCCCCGCTTTCCATATACACTGTATCCTTTTCGCACCAAGGGTTGAAGAGAACTATGATGTTCTTATCTTGAGGGAATAACCTCTCGATTCCACTCGCACGACTTTCCACCTTGACAAAGAACTTGTATGCTCCGACAATGGAATTGGGGGCGCTGTTCACCATGACCTTGATGGAGTTGCCTTCTGCTGACTCCAGTTTCGCGCTCCAGCTGCCCTCTTTGTATGTACCTTCGATGTCTAAATCGATAAGAGTGCCATTCATTGGCCGGGGGTTCTTGACTGCAAGAAAATCAACAGAGACTTCTCATCAGTTATTTCTTAACAATTCGGCATCGTGCATTAACCATAGACCATGTAGACAGAACCTTAGACAATCACAGTGGCTTATTTTTTTTATCACCCCTCCATTTGCAAGCGCTCTCACATTATCGATTTTTAAGTACCCTGTTCTCTCCTTGTTACCTTATTTGAATTGCCTCATTTCCTCACCTTATGTCCACTGTTTCTTCGTGTTTAACCTATTGAACTTTTGTAAATTTTTAGATATTTGAGTATTACATCAATCATAAATAACGTAAAAAGAAAGAAAGTTATGCCATTATATAGTTTTACTACAAGCCCATATCAGGATATACGCAGCAAACATTGTATTCAAATAAGTAGCCGGTAATATTACCGTCTATACTTATTCATGTTATTTGCCTTCCGCCATACGCTAACAATTTTTGTGAACTGTTTGTCTAAATTAGGATGTTATTTCATTTCTCCAGAAGATGTTGAAATTATGAAATTGACTGACATCGTCGTGACACCATTGTAACATTATTCAATGCAATTATGGTCATCATTATATTAGTTATCAAACATCTTCGAACTGAACGAGCGGTGTTTGCGTCTGCACGTACCACTTGCAACGGTAAATTGAAGGAACAGCCGTTCCTTCTTTGGCTTGAAAGGCCTGTTGAGATGGAGGTCGATTTGAAACTCCTGACCGCGTCGTAAGATGACGCCTATAGATTCGTCATTTTCGTACTCATCCGTGTGATGCATGGGGCCATTGGAATTACGCTGTAAATGAACGAAATGAGAGGAGAATAGGCATCAATTTCAGATACTTTCATCTATGGAACGCATATCGAATAGGTGAGCACGAACAATTCAAGAATAAGGCAAAGTACGCGAATCTGGCCAATCAATAATCACAAGCGTGACAGACTGTCATCGGGAATGAATAATGAATAAAAACATTAGTGACAATTCCATTGAGCTTCTTCTTGTTAAAAAAACAATTTAGGAGGAGTTTATCAATCTCTTTCGTTGCACTGGAATTCCCTGGTTAGACGTCAGTTACATGTACATAGGTATAGCTTTGTCGCATATGTCAATATCTTCAATTGATGCAAACCTTACATTGAGATCGACATCGGTGACCTTGAGGGATGATATCCGATGTGCGGGGGGATGTTCTCCGCTAGAATTACCTCCATCAGTTGGTACTCCTGTATGAACAACAACATTTAGAAGAAATGTGATTTATTCACAAAAAAGGAAATTGACAGTATTGGTGTAAATACGAGGAGCTAATTCCTAGTTATGAATTTGAATCGGTGCTTAGATTTCTTGGCATTCATGGCAACATAGTGAAGATCATTGCAAACATTACAAGTTTCAAACAGATTTAAGTTGTCTGTAGGTATGAAATTCACTCAACAAGGAGTGGAAATCTCTCTTCCGTTATTGGAATATTCACTCGTGTGTGTTTTAAGATTGTACCTGATCCACCGGCTCCTGCTGCGGCATCGTCTCCTCCTCCTGGTACAGGATCATTAGGGTCTTCGTCACCATCGTCCTCCTCCTCAAGCTCCTCTGGCGGTGGGAGACTGTTTATCCAATTGCGAAGCCACTCTGAAAAAAGATCATCGGTGGAACGCCCTCCTGGCCCTCTTACTCCTCGGACACTGTCAGTTCTTCCTTCACTCCTCACTTCTCCTCCTCCTCCTCCTCCCATTCCCCCTCTTGCACTGCCTCTCCCTCCCCTGCTTGTACCGGTACCCATACTGAAAGTGAAAAAAGAAAGTATTGGAGCTCAAGAGTATGATATATTTTTGTGTAAGTATATATTTTAGGCCTGTAAGAACAAGTTATATTCACAATCGAATGAAAGTTGAACTGCATTCGGTGAAAAAGAGGCAAGACTATGTAAATGGTATGGGGTTGGGTGAATTTCCAAGGTTTAACCCTATTTAGGCCGGGTATTTTGGGAGTTCTTACGGGCCGCGGGGGGGGGGGGGGGTGGGGGCTCCCAGCCCCCCCCCCCCCCCCTAAGATCTCGGCCGTCGACCGCGCGATCGCGCCGAAAATTGGCACGCAGGTTGCTTGGGACATAATCTACAAGATTGTATAGTAATTTATTTCATGCGAATCGCTATTAAGTGATTATGCTAATTTATTCATAATTAGTATGCGCATACTTTTCCCTCTAACTCCCTAAATAAAGCTCCAAATATACTATTTTTGGTATAGAAACTCTTTGTGGTGTCCTTAGCAAGTGTATATGAAAAAAATTGTGATCAAATCATTTTCTTATGTATTATATTGTTTTTGCAATTTTTTATGTATTTCTATGTTTTTTGGACCTTTTGTTTTTCATTGTTTTTTCAATGAAATTTGTTGGGGACTCTTCTGTGATCATAAAACAATAAAATTAATACATTTAGACTAAAAAAACTAAAAATAATCATACATTTATGAATTTTGGTTGAAAACACAATTTGCATTGACTTTGTACACAAAATCACGTTTTTGAGCAATTTTCGGTCTGACATGCACTTACATAATGTTGTGTAATTTCGGAACCACGTACCCGGGTGACGCAAAATTGGTCCCAAAAGTTGCACAAGACTTGAAAGTAAAAAGTCAGCGAGCGGCGCGGTCAAAAATTTTGCACGGCGAAAATATCGCGTGATTTGTTGAGGGGGGGGGGCCTCCGAGCCCCCCCCCCCGGCCTAGATAGGGTTAAAGCAGAACGACCAATCATTTTGTAGTAGTGGAACGAGTTCTAACAGAAGGTTTGTTGTTGACATTCGGGGTTGCTAACTCTATCAATTATAGCCCACTTGGAACATCAACACTTCGAAAGTGCTCTTCTCTTCAAAGATTTCCTCTGTTCCGTGACTATTGTTTCCGAAGAGTGCAGTCGAAAATTTGGAGGTAAATTAATTTGCCAAACTTAATTTACGTTAGGATCAAAAGTTTAATCTTTATGAAGCAACATTCACTACTACTACTACTACTACTATTACTACTACTACTACTACTACTACTACTACTATTTCTTCTTCTTCTATTACTGCTACTACTTCTATTACTGCTACTACTATTACTACTACATTGTACTACTACATAACTACTAGAAGTCTATTACTACTACTACTGTTTATATTACTACCACTATTACACTGTAAAAAAAATATTGGATATTTTTTTTAACACAATGAGTGTGATTATGTGTCCAATCAACTTTGGGCAGTATTTTACCCAAATGCGGGAAGCGAATTGTCCGGTAAAGTTAAAAAGAAAATGCAATTAAGAATAGGCAAAATTTTCATTAAATTTGGATCAATAAAAATGCCTAAAAAGACAAGCCCAATGTTGGCAAGACACATAATTACCCTAATTGAGCATTTTTAAGCAATATTTTTTAGAGTGTACTACTTTATATTTTTGTTTGCAACTACTACTTCTTCTACTAATATCATGACTATACTACTGCTACTACTGCTGCTGTTGCTACTATTTCTACTACTATAGTCTGCTGAGTTTTACTCTTAACTTACAAGTTTGAGCCCCTTTTAATGCCCAAAAATAGTGAAAATCTTTAAACGTGGCGAGTTGTACCGTGAGAGCGCAAACAAGTTGACAATAAAAGTATAGAATTGAATAATTTATGCAAGCGTATTGTTCACATCGCATAGGTAACGAAAGTATAACGTTTAAGCTGGTTACTTTATTAATAGATTATCTGTTTGAGTTTTTGTCGGAGTGTCGTTGATATGTTCTCTTTCTGTCTCTCCTCCTCTTTCTTCCATGCTTTTATCATGATTACACATAATTAGATCTAATTCATCGAGAGATTCCTTCGTCCTTTCACACTGCTGTAAAGACGCTGTTTAAAATCTTAATTACATTGTTTAAACCCGTCACTCTAACAACTACTGTTTCAAACAACTGTCTAGACTTTTTAAACAAGTGTTGTTTAAAAAGTTTTTAAAAATACAAAACAAAAAATAAACAACTTGTTGTTAGAGTGATAGGCTGAAACAACTTGCTATTTTTTCATGTGCAGTATCCTGATATATTGTCTGGGTTATTTTTAATCAAGCCCAATCAACAACCTTAACTTTTATACATGTCTAAAATAAAATAAAGTATGTAAGTAAAGTAAGCAAGTAAAGTGAATATAAAAGTATATTTGTATATAACACCTCAGCCCATGATCCCCTAGGCGTTATTATGTACGTGTATAACAACAAAAACATCAAAAGGAAACAATATGTAATGAATATGTACCCTTAGCTACTTCCAACAAAGATTGCTCAGTAAACATTGGTTTATAGTATTGTTCAATGACCATAAAGTAGTCAGTTGGCGCAGTGGCACAGAGGTGTCTTCAAAGAGGTGAGGGGCAAAGAGAAGTTAATGTGACTTTAAAAAACATACAGTTGAAGTGTGATATTATAAAGTTACTCGGCCCAGACTTCTCGTTTTGTTATTGTCTCCCGTCCTTCTGTCTTTTCGTCCTTCTTTTCCCCTTTTCACTCGTTGGTAAATCAGAATTATCCCTGGTGAAAATAATATTTACATACTGTCAAGTAAGACTTCGTGATCATAAAATTGATTTAGATGTAGTCAGCATGCAAAGCAAACAAATAATCAAATGTCTGAGTTACAATAAATCGTCTGGCAGAGCTTTAGCAAGATCGTTACAATTGTTGCAATCCACGATAGACATGATCAATAAATGTCTTGTTATATTGTTTGTCTCGCATTTTTATGATTATAACTTATTTATGAACATGCTTAAGATACTTAAAAATATGTCCAAAGTTAGGAGGGAATTGTTAAAAACTTTTCTGTTCATCCATAATCCCAGAAGGTCACCCTAGGGGTAGGCCCTAATTGTCCCGACATGCCCGAGGATGAATGTCCAGAAGGTGTAGAAGTCCGGCCGGTGGATGTCCGAAGGGTCGGGATGTCCAGGTGAATGTCCATTGGGTATAGGTCCTAGGTGTAGATGACCGGGTTAGATATCCGATGATGGATGTCCGGGGATGACTGTCGAAGGGGTAGATATCCTCCTGGGTCGTAATCCTAGGGCCTATATAAGGTGATTGTCCTAGAGGGTTTTTAGTTACCCTAGCTTGCCCAAAGGCTGGATGTCCAGGGGTAGATGTCCTAGAACCATTCGGCAGGGTACCATGTGATGTACACTTTAAATTACAGGGAGTCAAAATAAGTCCACATGGACTGTAGTTAGGGACCAATCGAATTCCGGATTTTTTAATAGTTTGAATCCTTAAGAATCATTTTTAAAACTCGAAAGATTTAGATTTAAATCTCGAAAGATTTAAATTTAAGTCTTTAGGGTTAAAACTAAATCCAGAAATCGATTGGTCCCTAACTACAGTCCATCTTGACTTATTTTAACTCCCTGTAATTTAGAGTGTACACCTTACGCACTACCCTGCACACACCCACACACGAGCACATCCTAGCACACTGCAAACATACCCTGCTCACACTCACACACCCACACCCATTAATTTACTATCGCTGACACACAAACACACGCGCACTCACTTCATCAAAGACGAGCGCACACACGAACGCAACTTGATTGTATATCATTCTGTCCGAAAATAAAAGCGCCTCCAGAATTTGTGTTCAAATAATTATATGTTTTTTTGTGAACAATTTCCTAAAAATACGTACGGTGAAGTGATTACATCTCCCTACACAAATATTATTCAAGGTAAAGTAGACATATATGACATAGCAGATAGATAATATATATATATATATATATACTTACATTGCACTCCCGGATGAGAGTTATAAGACAAAAATCCCGCAGAACACTCACTTCCACAGTCGTTTGTTTTCAAAATAAAATCAGATCACGTGCCACTGAGGGAAAGAATGCATGATAGCTAACACATTAGTCCATCGACCATGTCTACGGTCCCTTTACTTGATGCTAAGCGCAGCTGCTATATGAAACAAACCCTATCCAAAAATATACCTTTCCGATCTATACAATATATGCCATTATCAATAATAGCCTTTCAATTTGTTCATAATGGCGAAGGCCGATTCGCAACAAACATCAAGTTCATTTAGATTGTTGCCATGAATGCGCGTCCCCGTTGCCAAGTGTAAATGGACGACTGGGGCTGATTAGCCTACCTGAATACATCACGTTATGATTATTTCATGCCAGCATTCTGATGTTATCGGTTGTTCTCATGTGGGGTATGTGCTTAGTGAATGGGGGGATTTTCACAGAATAATGTGTACCTTAAGTTTACTGATAGATGATAAACACGGTTAATGAGACAGAGAGGAGTGGGGAGGAGCGAAAGATCATATCTATAAACATATTGACTTTGACAATGCATTGCCATGGTTCAAGGTCGTATATCCTGAATAAACACAATAATATTCAGAAGTTGCCTTACCCTTAGATTACTATACGTGATAAAGGGACAACAGCGATGGTATTATCACACACCCTGAAGTGTATGCATCCATTTCCAACCCCTCCCCCTCCCCTTCCATGCAGGGTCTGGAAACATTTGGTAGGTGAATACAATCATGCATTATAAGATACCCCGAATTCGAAATGAATCAATCTTTTAGAGAAGTCTATTACCCATCTCTCATTCTATTTCTTAAGTTAGAACCATGAAAGACAATATTTTTGAATAATAATCGCTCATCAACCCCCCCCCCCCCTCCCACCCACCCTCTCTTTGTCTGAATATCCTAGTTCTTACTCCCTACTCTTTGCTACTATTGCTATTGACTGCGTGGGGTTGCCACGCAGTCAAGCTTAGCTTATAGTGGCAACCCATGCAACCTTCTAATAATCGATGTTTCAATAGAAAATGCATTTCTTTTTATGTTTTGCTTGTCAGTTATATGTATATTATTATTGTATTTTCTTTGTTAATATGTTCATGAAAAAGTGTTGCAGAAACCAATAAATGAAAATGAATGAAAATGAAATATTATCCCCTTCCCCTCATTTCCTCCTCTGTCTCTCGGTCTCTCTTCTCTGTCAATAAATTGTACTTAGGGGTTATTATCCCCATACAACTAGCGGATCTAGGGGCACAGCCGGCCCGTGCACCCCCCCCCCCTCCTTTAAAAAGAAACATTGAAATTTGTAATGAAAAAATGCCATTAAAGCAGAAGTGTACCCCCTCTTTTGAAAGTAAGAAATATCCTTCATTTTGGGTTAAAACCATTTTTAAATTTGTTCATTATTTTTCCAAAGTGGAGGGGTCGCATTTTTTCCGCCGAATCAATGTGACCCCCCCCCTTGGACAATCCTGGACCCGCGCCCGCTCCATTCCCTTGCCTATCCCTCTCAAAATCCAACATATCAAACACCATTTCATTAATTTCCTTCAGTTTTCATCAGAAGGCTTAAATTGTTGACCCGGTTCATCTCATACGCTATCCTGGATAAACTCCCATCCACCTGTACAGTTTATTTACAATACTTACACATACCTCTCTACCAGGGTTTTGATGCTGTGGCTCTTGCTGTTGAACCTTTGAATGTTACCCCCCCCCTCCCTCCCTCCCCCACACCCTCAATACAGTAATACCCAGCATGCACGTGACCTCCCTCGCGTGATGCCTTAGTCCGGACAGGACAAAATCTAATGTTATGATTCAGTCATTGTCGTCTGCGTCTATTCTGCCGCTCCCCCAATTACACTTCGCAGCGGGGACGCGCTTCCATAGCAACAACCCAAATGGACTTGGTGTTGGTAGCAAATGCGTTTTTTTCACGCCAATGTGCACAAACCGAACGCTCCTATTGATGAAAATATCAATGATTGTATGAGCGACAATATTATTCCTTTTTTTTGTCATATCAGATTTCATTTTGCATATAGTAGGTGTACAGCACATCAAGTCGCTATCACCGGGTTTGGATAATTCAGAGCCTCTCCTTTTTTTAGTTGCCAGATATCATTTATATCCAGGGGTCCTGGTCTATACAGTTAATTAAGGATTGTGCACCATTTCATTACACAAACGCACGTCTCACCTACTAGTACATGTAAGTTGTGCTGAATATACATTATTATTTTTATAATAACTATTGGTAATAATAATTGTGGATAAATTCAGACCGTGTTAAATCGATATTAGAACGATTGTGTAAATGCACACACATTTAGCAATACTTACCTGCTGACAATAGTGGAAATGATAGCGATCTGCCACTTTGAACTTGCGATTTCAGAATCGAATTACACAATGTTTCCCGATTCTGTACTCATGAAATAGATTTGAAATATGTATGGGTGAAGTAGGGGGTGTGGCTGTGTGTGTGAGTGGGTGTACGGTTGTAGGGGTGTATGTGTGTGAGGGTGTGTGTGTGTGTGATGGTGTATGTATGTGTGTATATATATGTATGTGTGTAAGTATGTATAGTATGTAAGGGTGTATGTGTTTTTATGTATGTATGGTCAACGCTTTGGACTAATGGAAAATTGCACATGCACGGACCACGATTTACATATACGATTTTCAAATATGATAACTTCGCTATTATCGTAAGTCCGACGAAATTTTGCATTTTGATTGGCTCCTTAGCCCTACTAACATCGTACTTACAATATAGGCAAATTTATATTGATCGTGATTATTTGTGAAAGGAGGGCCCCCGGGGTCAATAATCTCAAAATTTTCATCAGTTGAATTCATAATATTTGCAAAGCAAATTTATTATATTTACATTCTCTAAGCTGAATAAAATAAATTATTTATTCCTTCGTGTTCTAAAAGTTTATCTTAAGCAAACTGTCTTTTATATAATTATCTTTCCCACATGTTTAATTTGCACCATAATTTTTATGCGTGATCATGCAGTATGATGTGCCGAAACTGCACGTGTGGAATGGTTTTTGATGTATATATAGTTGGCATGTGAGATACCATTCCTGGATCAGCATTGGGGATAAATGACAGAGCTAGTGTTGTGGTTCAGTGAATAAGTCTTGCATGTGGACTCTAAACTACACGATCTGGCGTTCAAAGTTGGAAAGAACTTGTTCATCATGAAGATCACAAGATTGATTTGAAGATACTTTACCCCCTTTTTAAACTTGCCAAACACGATCCATCAACCCCCACCTACATGAAGACCACTGCAGCATCATATCTGCCTTACAAGAAGCTGTGAACCACATGGGAATAGGTTTGAATTTGGGGTCTTGTCATTCCTGTGCTTCCATTTTCTTGTCATGATTGAGAAAGTGCCGCGGAGAAATGTGAATAAAATGTTAACCCCTTATCAAAAGATAAGACGCAATCAAGAAAAATGCTGGGGATTAGTTGAAATTATTTTTTTTCTTTCATGAATTATGTTTCATTTTATGCTCCCTCAGATCCATTTGTCAAAACCACTTTGTGGCTTTGATTACTTGAGAATAAAATTTTAATGTCCGTAGTCGGTGGTAGTAAAGTTGTTCAAACAAGTTATAACGTAATATTTTTATTTTTATGGATCAGAAAATACAAAGAAAAAAAAAGAGAAAATGTAGTGCGTGGCGAATTCGCTTTATTCTCTTATTCTTTGACACAGCGAATAAAAAAATCAGCACTTTTGCTCAAACCGATTTCTACATGCTTTACAAAAGGCAGTCAAGCATGACATTCGAGCAATAATCAAGCTGGCATCAGACGATACCAAAGAATTATGTGTAAAAAATATCACCGTATTGTATTTTTTTATTCTAGGACGTTTTCAAAGTATGCAATTGTTAATGAAGTGCACTGTATACCCCTACTCACTTGTGCAGATCCCAAAACATTCAATTTTTCTGTTTTTGAGAGCGAGCAAAATGGGCGAGATAAAATAATTGATATAAATTATACAATATATGAGCGCAAAATGAAAACCGATTACTTGTGTGATATACAGACATGCAAGGGATCTTTCAAGGACAGTTTGTAGTTTTCATTTAGCAGAAATTCTGAAGAAAGAAAAACACAAATCTTACTGTTTGATGTGAAATACATGAAATAATGCAAAAGACAGATTGTAAATAAATTGTTGCGACCGTCTGAAAAAGACTCACCAGTCTTGTTTCATTTACTTTTGAGTCAAAGTCGGTTTAGTTCGTATCGGTTCCCGTTTATACTATCTTCATTTTTTAAATTTTATTTCATTTCTAGGTATGCATATTCATAACAATAGTCGAATTCATTACATTGAAAATAATCATATCATACAACATCCAATACACAATATCAAATTAAAACAAAAACACTCAAAAAAGAGGAAAGAACACCAGCTAATGCCTGGGGATTATCAAAAGAAATCAAGTTTCTGTTAAAAAGACTCTCCTCATGAGCTGGTGCTTAAAAAGAACACTGACATTAAAATACAGTTCAAGAAATGACAAATAAAAATGACATTTGAAGACATAATTGGGCTAATGCAGGTTTAGGAAAAGAAAGAAAGAAAGAAAGAAAGAAAGAAAGAAAGAAAGAAAGAAAGAATGGAAGAAAGAAAAAAAGAAACAAAGAAAGAAAGAAAGAAAGAAAAGGAGAGGAAGAAAAGGAGAAAACAACAAGGAAAGAAAGAAAACAAAAGCGGGATAAAAGTGAAAAAGGAGAAATGGTGAAAGCAAAGTAAGAAGCCGAGGTATAATATTTGATGGGATAAGCACCAACTTTGATGTCGTGATTATTTATATACTCTTTTGAATTGGATATTTCATTAGATCCACACACTAAAAAAAAACAATGCATCCATTAGCGACTGGTATTTTATAGTTGGCCAAGTACATGTACATTGATATAACAATACGATGATAATGCAGTCATAGCAGAAATGCAACAAATTCCTTCATGAAGTGTCCATATTGTGCTTTTAGATTCACTGGTCTATGCAATATTTCTGCATCCTGCTATGTAAGGTATGCTTCCATATATTGCTTTGAAATCTGCCTATCATAATGAAAGAAATGAATTTTGACCAAAAATTGCATATGAGGTAATATAACTCCAAACTGGTTTATTATTGTGCGGGTGGGTGGGGGGGGGGGTTAAAGGTGATGAAAATCTTTTTCAGAGTAAGAACTGATTGACGTGGAAGCGACGGTAATAATAATAATATGATAATAATTCAGTTCCGAAAACTGTTCTCCCAGCGGGCCCTGCTATCATTATTACCCCGGATTTAGCTGGGCTGCCTAGGCGCTCAAAGCATTCAAGGAATTTCTTCCTACCGGGTACCCATTCATCTCACCTGGGTTGAGTGCAGCACAGTGTGGATAAGTTTCTTGCTGAAGGAAATTACGCCATGGCTGGGATTCGAACCCACGACCCTCTGTTTCAAAGTCCGAAGACTAATCCACTGGGCCACAACGCTCCACAACGGTAATCCTTTTATTCCCTTTTTATTATAATCAAACCTACAGGGGTGGTGTACCATCACGTCGTTTTTGGTTTTTGAACGGGTTTATTTACATCATTGATGTCTGATGTTACTAGTTGCTAAGGACACATTCGTTGTCTGAGTTCTTTGTTGATGGACACAACATAATATAATGGCGAAGTCACATTTCCCCGACGGCAGCCGTACGGAGAGTCGAAAACAGCCGTTGTATTTATTTTTTTTTCAAACCACCTATATGTATCTGGTACAAAGAATGTTAAAGCGGCTGTTTTCTACTCTACGTCCGCCGGAGGGGAAATGTGACTGCAACATCAGCTCGCCAGTGCGCTTGAATCACTAAGGCAACAGTCACACCTGTCCACTGAAACGGACCCCAAACCGACCGATGGTATTCCATTCGTTTTATTTCTGGTCTGCCTAGACCCCGTCTTAGAGTTGTAATTGATCCGATCAATCACAACTATGGAACGCCAGCAGCGTCAACATCTATTAGACATGTTTATTGAAAGTATTTTCTATGATGTATATTCATGCATTCATTGTTTTTTTTGAAAATTCACAGTGTTTCTCTTTCTTTAGAAAGGACATTGTGCCAATTTTCTTTGGAAAAAATTATGGCAGTGATGGATTTCCATACAGTTACAATTGATTGGATCAATCGTAACTCTTTGTATCCCTGGTGTCCGTTCCGCCACAGTGTGACATGGGCATAACACCGTGCTGCTGCAGTAAATACGCGAGACATCAAGGTCACGAATTAAATGAAAATAATTGATTGAAGAATATAGCTCGCTGATTATTCACTCCTTTGAATGTGCTTCGTGTTTGTCATGTTTACCCGGAGAATGTCGAGTTCGATCACGCGGATTCAGGAGAATGATAGAGAAAGAGAAATGAAGTGGCAGGGGAGGAAGGAGAAGATTCCTTTGACATCAGCCAATGGAGGGGGGGGGGGGCTTGGAGGCAATGGCCCACCCCCCAAAAAAAAAAATATATATATATATATATATATATATATACATATATATATATATATATATGTATATATATATATTAATAATAATAATTAAAATGATCACACAATATATGTTTTTCTGAATCCTATGTAAAAATCTATCACAAATTTAGGTAAAATGTGAAAAAAAGTTCTCAATTGTTTTGCTTGCTCGCAACATTTTCTGACAAAAAACGTCTCCCAATATAAGAATTTCAGGTTTCTATTCAGCTTCATATAATTTCTTATTTATCATACAAAATACGAACGAATGTTCATGTTTCATAGTTCAGTTTAAAGACATCGAATTCAACGATGCAATAACAGTGAACAAGCAAGATGAGTGGAAACAGCGAAAAGGGGGAGGGTTAGAAAGGAGGGAGGGAATGACAGGTTATCAACCCAATCCCCTTGCCTAAAAATGTTCAGAAAAAATGACAGCGAATTACAAGATCAGTAATACCAATTTGTTCATTTTTCTGTATTATTTTTTGTTTCGTCAGCATGGGCACCGGGACTAGCAAGGGGAAGAGAGCGGAAGGAGGCGGGCATATCGCAGGAGGGGGAGGAGCATCTGGAGGAGGGGAGGAGGAGGTGGATATGGTAGCGAACGCCCAACTGATGACATTTATTCAGAGTGGCTGATCTCGTGGATGAATCACTTAGGGCCTGTGGAGACCTTTGAAGAGGAGAATGATTCAGACGACGATCCCGTACCTGACGGGGGAGAAGGCGGAGGAGGAGCGGGAGGAGCTGGAGGAGGAGCAGCAGGAGCAGGAGAAGATGGAGAGGGAGCAGGCTCGGGAGGAACAGGTATGCTCATTATGTTATTGAAATGTCTTTATACAGTAATAGAGCTACAAAATAAATACGGATTACCTTTACTTTGAAACACCCTGTACTTTTGAAGACATTCATTCATTAGACTAAAAGCTCGATATAGGAATGCCACACTTCCAGGAGACACTATATGAGGACCACACAAATAGGTTTTTGCAAAACGTTTCTGCAATTTATGGAGACAATCAAATATAGGAACATAATGTTAACATTACAAAATTGATATGAAGAGGCGTATGACAAAATACTAACCTAAGTCATGTTAAAATCGCAATCATATAAAAACGAATGAGATTACTAATCAATTAAATAAAAAGACAAATGCAGAGGAATAGCCCAAAGTTTTATAGACCAGTTCGTTTATGTGCTGTTTTTATGATAATTTCTAACGGGGGGGGGGTAAAATACATGTATACCTAACGAAAGTATGTATGCACTGACATAGCAATCCGGTTCATTGCATAACAATTAATGTTTTTATTATTCTCCTTTGGAAGCCACCCCCCCCCCCTCCAGTTATTGCCGCCATAAGTTACGGTGCATCTGGGCCCCGCCTTACAACTATGGAAAACCAGCAACGCCAACATCCAAGATACATTTTTGTTCAAAATATTTTCTAGATGTGATGTATATTCATACATTCGCTGATATGAAAATATGAAAACACAGTCTGCATCTTTTTGCTTACAAAGTGCATTGTGCAAATTTCCCTGACGTAAAAAACGAAATGACGTTGATGGATTTCCATATACTTGAGAGGTTGATCGGATCAGTCGTGACTCTTTGTATATGGAGCCCTGATCGAAGTCGAAAGAATCAGAGCTAGAAATGAAACCAGCAGAAAATTTTCGTGTGCATGTATCCATCTTTTTTTATAGCAATAAATCCCCACTATCTTTATTTACTGAATAATTAGAATGAACCTGTCACTACGTATGTTTACTGAATGGTACTATTCATACAGGTGAAACTCCAGCTGCAGGTGAAACTGCAGGCGGTGGACAACCGGAGCGTCCAAAGGTGTCATCCCTCAAGATAACTGGTGTCGAACTCAATGTAAGATAAAGTTCGTTGTTAACATCATCATCTTTTCCCTTTAAGTTGAAGTTATCAAAATGGTAAGATTTCATTTAGTAATTTACTGAATGAAATTATTACTATTTATATCGGTCTTATGTATTTGAGTTGCACAGTTTGAAATGCCAAGTTAAGTCAATTTCTAGATTGTGAAGAAACATTATCAAACATCGCTGGGTCGGATCTTGTATTTCTCCTTTCAGCGCTTATTCTTTGCATGTAGAGATTTGCTTTGTAACGCTTGTGTAAAAATACAGCCCAAAACATTTTATTTTATTATCATTATCACCATTGTTGTTTCTATCATTATTATAAATATCGTCATCATCACCATCATCAACATCATCAACAACACCACAATTAAGAAAAAAAAGGGATGGTTTATCAGTCTTAGGATATTTGTCTTGGAATTTCACCTTCTGAGTTATTGTTGCTTTAAATTCATGGTGTACCGCGAAGAATGTGTTTTTATTCTCTCTCTGCCATTGGAACCTAAAATGATATTGCATATTAAAAAATTCATGATAACGGCTGCAATGAGCTCAGGGGCCCGTTGCAGAAAGAGCTGCGTTTAAACGCAAGTCAAAAAATCAATCGCAAGTCAAAAATGCGCGCTGTTGATTGGTTGAAAATCAAGTTGCGCATGATTTTTAGAGTTGCGTTTGATTGCAACTCTTTCTGCAACGGGCCCCTGTTATCGGAAGCACAGTTGATTGTCTCTTGCTTACCTTTATTTTCTTCATATCTTTGATTCGCTCTCTACTATTAAAATCTAAAATGATATTTCATAATCTAAAAAATGCTAATCATAGACTACAATTATGAATGACTGTTGCTAACTGTTTTCTTTGGATATCTAGTCAAGTTCTAATGGCTCCTTGCACATGACGGATGAGTATGAATATGACGATAAAACCGGTCGAGAACTCATCGTCCGGAGGGGCCAGGAGTTTAAGATAGACATCAACCTGAGCAGACCATTTAAACAAAACAAGGAACGCATTGTCCTCCAGCTAACAGCTTCAGGTAAACATTAATCTACAGTCCATTATCAGAGTCTTTCTTTCTTTCCCTTTTTCTTATGCGTCTCCCCTTTTTCGTATATTGATCAGTGTAAAATAGAATTTTTGATCATGTGAAATATGGAAAGTTCGCAAAGGCAGAGCGAGTGCTCTGTGGTTCGAGCCAAATAACAATTTGATAACTCTTAGCTGTTCGATCAGTATTAGTATGGTGTTTCTCCTATCCAGTGCTGAATTATAGAACCGATATAAATAATCATGATCGTGGTTGTTTTCTTGCAGCCAAGTGTCCAAGACCAACGGACGGTACCGTCATAAATCTGGACATCAACGGCACGTACAAAGAAGGGAATTGGAGCGCTAAGATTGAATCCTCCGAAGACAAATCCATCAAGGTCACGGTGAACAGCGCCCCCAATGCTATAGTCGGCACTTACAAGGTCACTGTCAAAGTCGAAAATATCGCCAATGGAATGGAGACGGTGTTCCCTCAAGCGAGAAAGGTCTGGGTTCTCTTCAACCCATGGTGCAAACAAGATGTAGTGTACATGGAAGATAAGGCCGAACGAGATGAGTACGTCTTGGCTGACACGGGACGAATCTGGAGAGGCAGTGAGCGGAACAACCGACCTAAACCCTGGGTCTTTGGCCAGTTTGACCTGGACGTTCACCGGGTGGTCTTTGAGCTCTTGGAGGCGCACGTAAAACCGAAGGACAGGCGCAGCGCTGTCAAGGTCTCAAGATGGTTCACTTACATCATCAATGAGTTTGTCCTGGTGGGCAACTGGAGTGGGAACTACGAAGGGGGGACTAGACCAACGACATGGATAGGAAGCGTGAAGATTATCGAAGAGTATGGAACCACCAAGAAGCCTGTCAAGTAAGCTACATGTGTCTTGTGGCTTTATTATTATTCAATTTTATGGCCCTATTTTGTGCTCCGGTGAACGGCAACGGAGACATGGATTTTTCGACCAATAGATTTCAAGATTTTAAACAAGCTTTTATCGTAATATTTTGAAATATTGTATACCTAATAAAATTGAAGGACTTACCAATAGATTGAAATATCCTTATACTAACTGACCTAAACGCTTGACTTAATACATGCCAAGTTTGGGGCTCGATTCCCAGAAGGGCACTATGTCACCTGAAGTGACTTTTTTTTTTATTATCATTTATATACTGCTACTTGAGACACCAAATAAGGGATGAATAAACAAGTTGTATTTCTTCCCTGACACACTGCCTGCTAATTATGACATTCTATCAACATTGCTGTTTTATTAACATGATTAATGAACGGAAAATAATGTTTTAGGCATTATTGATACGACCCTGTGCATGTGTATCTTTAAAAAAAAAAGAAAAGATCAAATGAAGTGGTGCTGATAGTGCAAATTCTGTTTTTATGCCCCGTTTGCAGATTCGGCCAGTGTTGGGTGTTCTCAGGAGTTCTGACCACCTTCCTCCGCTGTGTTGGGATACCAACTCGTAGCGTCACAAACTTTGACTCGGCTCATGACACTGAACTCAACATGACTATCGACAACTACCAAGACGCCGAAGGCACTGAACTGAGTTCTTCATTTTTCGCCTACATGGGAGGTGAAAAGGACAGGGAGAGGTCAACGGCAGATTCTATCTGGAATTTCCACGTTTGGAACGAGTCGTGGATGACGAGGAAAGACCTCCATGGCAGTGACTTTGATGGCTGGCAGGCTGTCGATTCAACCCCGCAGGAACTAAGCGAAGGTAGGCCTTGACTTTGTGATACCCTGGTAATTGTACACATAGGACTTTGTAGCTGAGTCGTAGGGGGCTGTAGACCTCATAATCACGATAGTAGCAGAAATACACAAGATTATTTTACTTTGTTTTACATTAAACTTGCAATTTTACGTTGTAATGTTATATATATATCCCTGCATGAATATGTTTGGCTTGTTAAATAATTGTGTCGTCTGTTTTCAAAAACGTAAACATCATGTAAATTTAGGATATTTTCTTTGTAAAATTACTAGTATTTTTAAAAATGCAGATTAGAGGTTATTGTCTAATGATGGTGGACCGGAACAGCACGCCGTCTTGAGATTCGGACCGGAAGGAAACTAATTGCAAATATGTGTATGTCTTTTGTTCCAGAGACCAGTAAGACACTGCATTTCTTATTCACTGATTTTCGGAAAAGGCTGCTTTGTTATGAAGGGCGTTTTACACAAGATCATCAGGTTATAGAAACAGTTCATAATTTCAGAGTTATATCTTTATTCACATTTTTTTTCTAGGATTTGTCATTTATCTTTCCCTGATGCCAATGTTATTTTTTATCAAATAATAATCATATTTTTTTCTCAGGTAAATACCAGTGTGGCCCTGCTCCTCTGAATGCGGTCAAACGTGGAATCGTCAACGTAGGATATGATGCAGGGTACGTAAAAGTATATATATATTTTTTTTTCTTATAAACTTTAAATAAAGTGAATGTTTAAAGAATAGGTAAGCACTTTGTATTCATATTGTACTAGATTACTTGATAAGACCATCTATTCCTCTTTTAAAAGAACCGATATAGGCCTACAATCATAACAATGAGATTGTAGTGAGATTTTTTCACTACAGCACAGAATCATTTCTCTCACACAGCAAATTAATTGAGAAAGCTTGTCAAATTGCAATTAAAACAAAGCTGGGAGGTCTTTGTCGATAGTTGGTGTTTTCGAAGCTGAGGAACTATTACAAATATGTAGTTTGCCCATATTCGAGGACAAAGCTGCTGTTTCATTTCATCGATCATCGACAAAGCATTGCCTGGAGGGTATTTGACAATTGATAATTTACGTTCCAGGAAGCGTTTGCGTAATTGTTATGAAAACCCTTACTACTACAAATTCATTTGCAAATTAGGCCTATTTGATACGCGATTAGTATTTAGTTGCAATGATAAAAAGCCCAAGCGTTAATGGTGATATTACTATTTGTCCTGGGTAGCGCCCTCCGCGGAGGGAGGGCGCTATGAGATTATGACGTCATAATTATGCAAAATGTCTGCTGACCGGGTACCCGTGCAATGTCTTTTTTTTCTCTCTCTCTCTCTCTTCAAGATTTGTCTTCGGCGAAGTGAATGCAGACAGAGTAACCTGGCTAGTTGAAGCTTACCCTAATCACCGTGAAGGATTGAAATACACACAACTGTCTTGTCAGAAAGACAGCGCCGGTCACGTGATCAGTACTAAGCAAGTAGGATCTAAAGAAAGGAATGACGTCACTCTCCTTTATAAATTCAAAGAAGGTAAGTGACTTTAACCGTTTCCATGCAAAAGGCAATCCAGCCGCGGAAAAGGAGGAACGAAAGTTTGAGTGAAATTGAAAAGAGAGATATAAAATTATGGCTGTTTGAAAAATGCAATCTCTGTTTGGAATACTTAACGATCCTGTCAACCCTTTAAAGCTGTAAATTGTTTTATGAATGTGCTGGACAGAAGGACAATCATTTTCAATAATGATTTAATTCAAATTAAGCCTACATTCTCCATACATATCACAAAAATCGTTCCTAATTAATAACTCCACATCTTTCCAGTAACTTTATTTTCTCTGTAATATCAGCAGTAAGTTTGATCAATCGCATGACCGCTTTACTCTTCATTTAGGCAGTCCTGAAGAACGTGCTGCGGTCGAAGAAGCGGTCAGCAAGGGCATTAATCGCGGGCTGTATGATGCAGACGGCATACCAGATGAGATATCGGTGAACGTGCAATGCAAGGTATTCATGGATGGCCAAGATGCACTATATAATAAGTGTTCAAAATGGGAAGGAATTGCGTTGGATACCTAGATTTACAATATACATTATACAATCCCTCCGCCATCTTAGACATGTTAGAGGCTTAAGCCGTTGCCGCAAGCGTCGGTTATCTGCAGCTGGCGCATCTCTGTAATCTCTGTAAATCTCCGTAAATCAAGTTTGATTTACGCGTATTACTATATCCTCTGAGGGAGGGCGCTATGCGATTAGGGTGTGTAAGGTCTATTAAGGTAGACAGCACAGTGTTTTTACCTAAATGATTTTGTTGGACCAGAACCGAAAGATGTATTCATAAAAACCAATTATTTTTATTTTTTGCTGTTATCTTAAATGATTATGTTGGACTCAAAACCGAAAGACGTCACCAAAAAAAAATGTTTTGCCGGACTTTTGTCTCGCTTGTAAAATAGAAAACAAAGATTTTTTTCTGTTATGGTATTATTTTTAACGTCAAAGGTATTAGGAACCAAGACATTTTTTGCCCATATAGATCCAAAATGCGTCTATCACGATTCGTAGAGCAACGTTTATATTGCATCTTATTGGAAAATGGTGTTATATCTCCGATAGTTCATTTCTTTGTTGATTTTTTTCTTTTCATCTGAATATTTGTTAATCAATTAATTAATTCATTTATCTATTCATACATTCATTCATTTGTTATTCATTTATTTATTTATTTCTTTGCTTATTATTTCCGAATTAGGATGACCTTTGGATTGGTGATTCTTTCAGCGTCACTATCGAGACGAAAAATGATAGTGACTACGCGAAGGATATTCACATCAAGACGATCGTCAGCAGCGTCCTTTACACAGGTTAGGTAATCCCACTCACGAATCCCACCACGATTCAAACGTGTCGTACTTAATCGTAGTGATCGTATCAGATTGTATCTGATCAATCCATAGCAATCAGTTCGTAGTTCCTTTCTGCGCATGATCAGAGGAAGGTCATTTGTACTAAAGTGACATGGTGCTTTAAAATCTAATGAGATAAGCACCAACTTTGAAGTCTTGATTATTCATATAATTATTCTTTTGAATTGTCGTTTTCATTTACATCCACAAAAAACAATGCTTCCATTAACGACTGGTATTTCACATTTTGCAAAGTACATTGTGCAACATGCTAAGATATGCATTCAAAGAAGGGATGCAACAAATGCCTTCATTAAGTGTTCATTGGTGTGCTATTCCAGTCACCTGGTCTATTTAATTTCTTCATCCTGCTATGTAAGGCAAGCTTACGTAATACCTTGCTTTGAAATCTGCCTATCATGATGAAAGAAATGAAAGGTCATTTGACCTTCATTGTCCATGAAGTAACTACGAACTAGTCTATTGATAGCATGGTCAGTTCCCCCATGTCTGCGCTGTCGCCCAAGTCTGCGCACCGGCGTATCTGCGCGATTCTACGCAACGAGCACGAACTTTACACATGCAATAAATAAACAGGTTTTCATGAAAAAATCCGATTCAAAATGGTGGGAAAATAATGAATTCAAGTCATTTCATATGACGACCTCAAAATGCAGCATTTGTCATCAAAATCCCCAAATCGTGTGCAAAGTGAATGAGTGCGCAGACACGGGGTACCATTTTTTTTTTCAATCTGAAAATGACTGCCCGAGGTTTTTTCAAGAACGAAAACCCTACATTTTCTTTCATTTTTAATGAGAAATTTAGTACACTTACTCTTAATGATATAAGGAACACTATAACCAAAAGATTTTGTGAAATAAGAAGAAATTAATTTCAAATCTTAACTCAAATTGTTAGGTGCGCAGACTTGGGGCCCACCTTCATAGAACATTTTTAAATGGTTTACATATTTTTGTGATCAGTTACGAAATGCCAATCATGGCTTTCGTGAAGGATCGCACGATAGTGTGCATGAGGCATAAGGTCAACCCACAGTCATAATTCCCACCACGATTGAAACCATGGGCTCTGTAACACAAAGGTTTGCGATGAATTGCAAATATGAAAGGACCGCACTGATTGGTCCCTGGTCAGTATTTTAAACATAATGCGCTAGTAACACTGATATTGATTGGTCAGTCGATTTAGCGATTGATCGCTAATCTTTGTGTTAAGGAGCCGGTCTTAAATGTAGAGTAAACGTACTGATCTGTTAGGTGGTTCAAAGTTATCGAGAAGAGTACAACCCCTCCCCCTCCACACCCCCTGATTCTTTCAGTCTTCGTAGTTTTCACTTTACGAGCTTACATCGCCTGGTGGGTGTTTCATAAAGCTGTTCTTAAGTTAAGAGCGACTTTAAGAACGACTGGTGATCCTTTCTCGTGGTAAATATGCACCATTCAATGTTCATTGGTGATAGCTTAGCGCATAAGAAAGGTTCACCAGTAGTTCTTGAAGTTGCTCTTATCTTATGAACAGCTTTATGAAACACCCTCCAGGATTTGAAGAAAAAAAATATATTGGATCAATTTTGTTTTTGTTCCAAAACATCAGCTAAAAAAACGATTTTGTAGATTGTTGGCAAGAACGATATAGTCTTGAAGGTGGTTAAGTTCTATTTGAATTACATATGTTCAAATGATGTCAATATCACGTTAGTATGATTGTATTCCTATTCATCTTTACCAACTCCCTAAAATCTCATCCTCCCCCTCTCCGTCTCTCTCCCTCTAGGTTTACCAAAAGCTACGATCAAAACGGAGGAAACGGGTTATTTTGAGCTGGGCAGCAAACAGAGCAAGCTCAATGAAGTCCTTGTCGACTACGAGGATTATGGCAGCAAGCTAGATGACGAGGGGATGTTCCTCGTTTTTGTCATTGCAAAAGTCAAGGTTTGTTGTTTGTTTATGGGGATTTTTTTGTTATTTCCCCATTTTTACCGTTCCATTTTGCAGAAAATTAGCAAAAAATATGACTATTATGATTATAGCATTGAGCATTTCCGCCAATTCTCCGCATTCCGTACCGTTTCCGTAACCTGGCTTCGCGGAAGAGAATCGCAAGAACCCCCTTTTCTGAACCAAAATTATTTCCATTCTGTTCAACACCTACTACCTGTATAATAAATCAAACAATATTTTGTATTTGCCTGTAATAGACAATGCTTCCATAGTTATTCTTTGAAGGTGTCAGTGCCTTTCTAGACAAACGGGCGAACATTATCCTTTTGATGGTGCCAAATTAACGAATGAAATAGTTTTTGATTGTGTTTTGCTTCATTTCCGCTTATTTTTCTGCTGATGGAGGGGGGGGGGGCATTAATCATTAAATATTCGCAAATTCAATGTTTATTGGGTGTAATGGTAATCCGCTGTAAACAGACTTGTATGACTGGCTTTCTACATTCTTTGTCATTTCTGTGTTTTACCGTGTAGGGAAGCACGAGACCGATCACCAGGCGCGAAAACATTCGGCTGAAACAACCTGACCTTGATGTGACAGCGGAAGTTGACGGGTCAAAGGTCGCTCTCACGGCCGAGTTCAAGAACCCATTGAATAAAACCCTCAAGGATTGCGAGTTCTCCGTCGAAGCCCCGAAGCTTGTGAAACCATTCAAGGTCAAAAGAGAGTGAGTAGGCCTATAGCAAAAATTGACTAATGCGAAATAAGCATCATTGATGTGCGTCCTAGCCTATGCCTGAAAGACACCAAGGTCAAGGACAATTAAGGTCAAGGATTAGAGGATTAGGATCAAGTAGTAGTAGTAGTAGGAGGAGGAGAAGGGGGAGTAGTAGTAGGAGTAGTAGTAGTAGTAGTAGTAGTAGTAGTAGTAGTAGTAGTAGTAGTAGTAGTAGTAGTAGTAGGTAGTAGTAGTAGTAGTAGTAGTAGTAGTAGTAGTAGTAGAGTATAGTAGGTAGTAGGTAAGGGTAGTAGAAGTAGGAGGAGGAGGAGTAGGAGGAGTAGTAGTAGTAGTAGTAGTAGTAGTAGTAGTAGTAGTAGTAGTAGTAGTAGTAGTAGTAGTAGTAGTAGTAGGAGGAGGAGTAGGAGTAGGAGTAGGAGGAGGAGTAGTAGTAGTAGTAGTAGTAGTAGTAGTAGTAGGAGGAGTAGTAGTAGGAGTAGGAGGAGTAGTAGTAGGAGTAGTAGTAGTAGTAGGAGTAGAGTAGTAGTAGTAGTAGTAGTAGGTAGTAGTAGTAGTAGGTAGGAGTAGGAGTAGTAGTAGTAGTAGGAGGAGGAGGAGTAGTAGTAGGAGTAGTAGGAGTAGTAGTAGTAGTAGTAGTAGTAGTAGTAGGAGTAGTAGTAGTAGTAGGAGTAGTAGTAGTAGTAGGAGTAGGAGTAGTAGTAGTAGTAGTAGGTAGTAGTAGTAGGAGTAGTAGTAGTAGTAGTAGTAGTAGGAGTAGTAGTAGTAGTAGTAGGAGTAGTAGTAGTAGTGAGTAGTAGTAGTAGTAGTAGTAGTAGTAGTGTAGTAGTAGTAGTAGTAGTAGTAGTAGTAGTAGTAGTAGTAGTAGTAGTAGTAGTAGTAGTAGTAGTAGTAGTAGTAGTAGTAGTAGTAGTAGTAGTAGTAGTTAGTAGTAGTAGTAGTAGTAGTAGTAGATAGTAAGAAGGAGGAGGAGGAGGAGAAGAAGAATGGTGTGGTGTGGTATAGTTATGATAGTCATGATAGTAGCAGCAGCAGTAGAGGTGGTAGACGAAATGTGAACTGATGGATAGTTATCGTAGAAATACATGTAGCAGCGATATTAGTCAAATCAGAACTACGAGAATCAGCAGCAGAAGCAATAGCAGCAACTCTGATAAATATGTAGAGTTTCAATATTACTACTTTTCTTTCTTTCAATAATTACTTAAATTTGGTAATATTTGTCATTCGTGTTTGTCTTTTTTAATCCAGGGATATTGGACCTAAAGAGAGTATAACGTTCAAGTACTCATTCCCAGCTCGAACAACCGGACGGAAGACCGTGGTCGTCGAGCTCGATACCCATCTCCTTAAGGACATCGATGGCGAAGTCGATGTTGAAGTTAAACCCTAAGTAGCCGAATGGTTGAACGTGTTCGTGAATGCCATTGCCGATAAGCCGTACCTATTTCAATATGGGATGTTTTCCTGGTGGTAATGTGCATATGCAAGTTCCTCTGATCAGTTACCATCTGAAAGGTAGTTGGGCTACCCAAGGGTAGAAAAAGCAAAGATTTTGTTTGTAATCACTGTAATATTTAGAGAATCTTTGTTATTTTATACATTCTATATTATCTATTCATTAAAGGACAAGTCCACCTCAACAAAAAGTTTATTTGAATAAAAAGAAAAAATCCAAACATAACCCTGAAAATTTCATCAAAATTGGATGTAAAATAAGAAAGATATAACAACAGTTATGCACATCTTGGTCGGTATGCAAATTAGGAGACTGATGACGTCATCCACTCACAATTTCTTTTGTATTTTAGTACATGAAATATGACATATTCGAATTTTCTCATCATTATAAAGTGATACAACGATTAATTCCTCCCTGAACGTGTGGAATTAGCATTGTTTAATACTATATGGTTCAATCAAGTTGGTCCTTGCTGTGAAATCTGAAAGAGATGAAATATTGTATAATTCAAACGATAACAAATAAAAGAAATAGTGAATGAAGGACATCATCGACAATCTCATTTTCATGTCACTGTTTTGTGACAATTAAGCGAAATTTTAAAATAACTTTATTTTACACTCGATTCCTATGAAATCTTCAGTGTTATGCTAGTTCGATTTTGTTTTTCTATTTATTCAAATCAGTAGTTGTCTGGGGTTGACTTGACCTTTAAGGAAAAAGATGCCCATGAAAATGTAAATCATGGTATAATTGGCAACAAAACTTTGACTTATTGAAATCTTTTATACACGTTTTATACATCATGTATAATGCGATAGGGTATGATCCGCCATTTAATCTCCAGATTTCAACGACTCACAACAAACGTAAAATATGAATTTGGAGTTTGGTCTTACAATGAAACAAATAAAAATGATGATGATATTGATTTTTTAAAAATCCGTCCGTTTTATTCATTATTAATATCACCTCAGCTTCCACTGACCATAGGCGTTTAACACTTCGGTTATTACATGTAATTAGAATATTTTGTATCAATTAAAATCCAATTATCGCAAGAAAAAATTCGTATATAATTTTTTTTCATTCAAAAGGTAATGACTTGGATAATGTATAGCAAACACATCAGTTTTGATCAACGAATGCTTATTGTGTGCCGTTGCCATCTGGGTACCTTGGTTTCGATTATCTTTTCGATATCTCCCATTATTGAAATATGAGTCAGCCTGTTAGAAAAATCATTCTAAATATGACCATTGTTTAAGAAAATTTGTTATCATTTCTTAAACCTTGTAATAATTCGGTTGCAACCATAGTAGGCAACAATTATGTGAATGTAGAATTGATAAAATATATGAACTGATGTTTTGGCTCATGGGAAGAGATGATGTTAGTATTGATATTATTATTGTTATATTGGTATTATATCTTTATTATTTTTATCATTATTATCATTATTTCATTATTATCATATTTATTATTATTGTTATTATTGTCATTGTTATTATTGTCATAAAGATGAACGTTATTGATATCAACACTGTTTAATTCATATCATCCTTCTTGCTATCATTGATGTTACTTTAATCATAATTTCGCATGCTACATGTTTTTTTTTTCTCTAGATGGTTTATTATTAATACAAAATGATTATCTCTTTGTTTGCCTTAAGATTGTTCTGCCCAATTTTTTTTACTGGATGTACATACCCGTAGAATATAAGTATAATGTCGCGTTTATTGACATGTAAATATGGATGTATCATATTATCTTTCATATGATTTATCTTCTTTTTAAAAGAAAATGTTTTCTAATCAAGTCTTTCACGTATATATTACAATCATTGTATGAAGCATTGCCGCTGACTATGGCATATAAGCATTATACTGTATATGGACATGTAATATCCGCCAAGTAATGTATATTCTCCAAGTTATGCGCCCAAGCTTCCTTTGATAAATTCTGGAAATGTGAAATCATGCCAAACGCAAAATAGAATAATTCAGCTATTTTGATTTTTGATGGATTGAGCTTCGACATCAAAGTCTGATTTATTTATTTATTCATTTTTATTTACCTATTTATTCATTTATTTATTTATTCACTTATTTGTTAATTAATTTATTAATTAATGTATTTATTTATTTATTTATTCATTCATTGATTCAATCAATTCAAAGAGCAAATGACAAGCATCATAAAATCTTGTGTTTCATGAAAGGCCTGTCTTATCTGATAATTTCTATAGTACCACTCGCTCTCCTCTTCTCCTCAATCAATCAAAAGTCAAGTAAAATTGTCAGTTAATTTATCACATGAAAAATGTTGGTGAGACCTTCCCCAGATGTTGAATTATACGAAGTTTTATGAAGTGTTCATATCATCTCCCCCCCCAAAAAAAAGAAAGTCAGCTTATGTGTTGAACATAATAACGGTAATGAAGCCCTAGGCACAAATTAATGAAAAATGGAAAATCACAGAAAAAAAAACAATAAAAGTTTGAGAAAATAATAAGAAAGTTATTAGCATTAAGATGATGAGATCAATGATGAGATGGACATCCTCAAATTGGCAATGCGGGCAGAAGTGTGATGTCACACTTTCCCGATTACGTTTTTAAATATTTCACTTAAATTTTTACTTTGATCAAGTTCATCCATAGATCATCGCTGTTGTTTCTTTTCATGTGAGGACATGTATAGCATATCATGGACAAAGTGTATGTACTATCATTTATGGAATGGGCAAAATAATATGTTTTAGGAAATATTTTCAGTGTACAAATGACATAAAAAATCAAAAATTCATATAGCCAGAATTATCATTTGCTGTATTTCCATCAAATTTTAACTGTTACCCAAATATATATATATATTTACTTCTTTGCTTTATCGTTAGGGTGAAAATACATATGGAAAATCCAACTTTTGTCTATATGAAGTTGTTTTCTGTAAATATTTCATATGAAAATTTGATTTTTTGGCAATGAGCAAAATGTGTTGTGCATTAAATTGTATAAATGTACCGATCGCATCTCGTTTCTTATTCTTAATGATTGTGATGATGGTTTTAGCGGTGATTGTTGTGATTATACCGCTGCTGCTGATGGTGGTAGTGATGATTATGATGATGACGATGATGATGGTGATGATGATGATGATGGTGATGATGATGGTGATGATGATGATGATGATGATGATGGTGATGATGATGATGGTGATGATGATGACTATGATGATGATGATGATGATGATGATGATGGTGATGATGATGGTGATGATGATGGTGATGGTGATGATGATGGTGATGATGATGATAATGATGGTGATGATGATTATGATGATGGTTATGATGATGATGATGATGATAATGATAATGATGATGATGATGATGATGTTGATGATGCACTATGATGATAAGTATGATGGTGGTGATAATAATAGAGTTGGTGGTGGTAGTTATGATGGTGATGATGATGACGACGACGGTGATGATGATGACGACGATGATGATGATGATGAAACGGATGATGATCAGGATGATTAAAATTACGTAATACTATTACGCTTGCGATTATAAAAATATGATAATAATATGAATAATGATGACAACTATAATCATAGTGATACAACAATTATGATAACAGATTTAAAAAAAAAACATTTTATAAAGACACGTCAGTGGTATGTGTTTGATTTTTTTTTATTTAATTCAATATTTGTCATTTACAATTCCCCTTCAAACATCTTATTTCATGTCAAAAGAGCGGAGAGTTAAGAAGAACTTGCGTTTAAACTAGTAGACAATTCATGCACATTCATCGCGTACAAGTTCATGCAAACTCTCAACCTTCGAAAGTCTATTCTTTGAATTATTTGACGTCGTGCAATTTACAATAGGATAGTAGTAGTGATCATTGTCTGTTGAAGATAATTAAGGGTAGTCGTTGCAGTCTTTGTATAGTTTCCATGTCTTTCACACGGTTATGCTAAACTAGATAGGATTTTTACATGTCAAAAATCATCATAATGATATACCATTTGAATTACTCAAATAATACAAATGACCATTTGAATAAATAGCTGCATTGAGGAGAAAGCCCACATAACCTTAGCGAGCGAGGTAACCAGGTTCCAGAGGGCATGAATGACGTAAAACAATTTTTCTTCATTGTTCTTCGATTTTTTATGAATATTAATGATAAGTATTTTGGATAGACTCTGTATCTTACCGCCGCGTTAGCATGGGTAGGCATGCTTGTGTGATATTGCCTCACATTCTCATCAATCTATGGACGAATCCATGATCTGCGTTGGTGTGGATTATGGTTGAATAATCATTAAATGATTTATGACTAAACTTTATATAATTTATAATATAATCTTAAATAGTATAACTTTTATTCCTCAATACTCAAGGATTTTATATCATCCAACAACGAAATATGCAAGTACAAAGCGATACAAATAGGTTATTGTACATACTGCAATAATAATCATATAATAGGTAACTCTAATAGAATCATTTATAGAATCGTGCTCAGAGAAATCATGTGAATGGAAAAGAGATTGTCCACTGTAAAATAATCTAAATTAAATAAAGGACAGAAATATATCTTTTAAATAGTATACGTAGCAGCATTCATTTCTCCCATATAAGCAATGGTTTCGCGCTGCAAATCCTTATGATTAAACAAAACCAAATGAATTTGAAAGAGTTTAAGATATTTTCGATTAGAAGTCAAATAATAATCACCAATCTGCAGCCTCGGCATTATCATAAGACGTTGTCGGAAGTCGATCCGACATAGGTAGCAAGACGGTATCTGCTCTAAACCCGCTGGATTCCGAGATGGAAGCAAGTCCAGCGGCGGTTCTGCGGACGTCCTGCGTCCTGGGTCTCGCCGAGCTGGAATTGGTTTGCCCTGAACCGGAATTGATCGTAGAGGGCGCCGTGAAAGATTTCGGCAAGCAGCATTTGAACTGGGAACGCCATATTTTGCGGACTTGCGGTTGCCTGATGCAGTAGAGCATGAAAATGAAGTACCCCTGCAGAGAGTTGAGCACTGTGAAGATTCCCTGCACCACCGCACTGGCTGGTCGTATAACGCTTAGGTAGCCAATGGACCAGGTGAGACCCATCAGAGTCAAGATACATACTGCATTCTGAAAACGTCGTATTCTCTGGCGCTTCTCTGTTTTATCAAGGTGTTTTCCTTTGACAGTTTTGTTCAGTTGCATGAGGACACGCACATAAATGACAACGTTGAAGATCATTACGACACCGATGGGTATTAGGAGACCCCCGATCAGTGGCCAGAATTGCGGGAAACAGCTGAAATATAACGAAGAATGAAGAATCAATCAATGGTTTTAAAAAATATATTGCAATGACGTAATTGGAATCTGTGTGTTGCCTGCCTTTGGCAAAATGTTGAGGCTTTCAAAAGTAATTGTTACACACTCCTGTACAGAGTAGGGAAGAAAACCTTAAAAAGAACCTGATGGACAAATGGTATCGGCTTGATACAGCCCATAGAATGCATAAAATAGACTGTCCTACACTTTAATACTCAACTCCAGAGTTAACACTTCACTCTACCATAACCGGTCCCAAGTTAGTCCAGTCGACGGTCCCATATGCCATGTTAAAGAGAAATGCCAGTAATTGCAGTAAACACTGATTTTATGCGAAAGTCCGTAAAACCAGGCTAAATTGTCAGAATATCATCGAGGATTTAGATCTGGTACAGTTACATAAACTGAACTTTGTGAAATCTTGAAATCTACGCAGAAAAATATTCACAGTGGAGATCACCAACACAGATAGGCACACGTGGGACAGTGTATTAATATTGCTGGAATAAAGACCCGACGGAAGCCCGGGGGGGGGGGGGGCACTCAGTATATAATGCATAGTGGGTATGTGCCGCGGAGGGGACCCCCATTTTCACACTCAAATTTCCGTTCCAAGGCATAGCATTTTTGCCTTGTTGAGAAAAAGAACAAAGAAAGCCGCTCCAAGGCATAGCATTTTCTTCTTATCGAGAAAAAGAAGAGAGAAATCCGCTCCAAAGCTTCGCATATTTTTCGTTACGCCGCTCCGATCGCATTGAATGAGCTGCAATTTTGGTGAAAAGCGGCCGCAGAGCTCCCCAGCGGAGGCCGCGCTAGCTGCATCATGCACGCATGACCGTTCCATAGGGATGCATACGCACTCACACGCTGGCGATCCGTTCCAAGGACCCCCGTTTTCATTAACATTTGTCGTTCCAAAGCCCGTTACGAGGACCCTCCTTTTTACCACAGTAAGCCCGCTCCAAGGCCCCCGTTTTTTGTCTCGCCCGCGGCACACCCCCACCACTTTTTTGGTCAAGTGCCCCCCCCCCCCGGGGACGGAAGTGACCGAATCCGTGCTTATTTCTCAGCAATTACACAATTTCTTCCAGAATCTTTTGGCACATATCTTTTATTCATACAAACAGACACTTGGGTGGTCATTATATTAGATTCTGTCAAAAGTCATTTTGAGATCGTTACCAAAACTGGAATTTATCTTTAAGTCCGCGTTGAAGAAAGAGGAGGACTGGGCGTAGGGTTAGCTATACTACCCTGTAAAACCCTGCATGCTACAGAAACCGAAACGGTTGAAACTAATGGCAATGCTTTGGGTATGTTTATAGTACAACTAAACCAATCCTGGAATGGGCTAGGGATACTTGCCGAGAACTTAAGAAACTGGCATGCAGCTGCTGTGGAGGCCTAACAAGTGTGAAGAGGATTAAATAAGGAAGGAAGGGAGTAAATAAGTACATGATACTTACAAATCTGTCTGTGAGTAGTACTGCCTGGACGCACCGGCTGTGATTCCTACGATCAACAGAGGGCAACCTAGAAAGATAAAATTGAATATCTTTATCTTCCTCCTTTAAAAAAATATTGCCTACAGTATCGTTTATTTTCATTTCTATGGACAGAACATTTTCCCATAAGCCCTACATACAAAATTGTTAAAGCAATACAATAACTATCAACATGGTTAAAGCGGCCTGCAGCCATGCACCCTTTCCCTCTCTCTTTTCTAATTTGGTCGATCATTTCTAGTTTGTAAAAGAGCGGTGATGCATGATGGGTAGACAAGCGGATGTAACCATTGAAAGTATCATGGGTTTCCTTTGATTGGATGAATCTACATGTAGAAGTAGAACCAGCAGAGGTCCCATCTTTGTGTTCTACGAAAACTAGTTTTAATTTTCCACCTTTATAGTTGCAAATTGGCACCTTTCTGTTGCGAAAGAAGTAAATTTGAAGTTGTAAAGATATCCCTCTGTGGCATCGGGCTGCACCTTCCAGGTTGCAGGGTTAAGCTGATTTGTGCTGAGTGGGGACGTGTGTGTGTGTGTGTAACTGTTTGCACTTGTAACAATACGTATGTTGCCTGAACATGAGGAATTGTATCTAATACAATTATTTCTGATTCCGAGCTGGAAGCAAGTCCGGCGACGGTTCTGCGGACGTTCTGCGTCCTGGGTCTCGCCGAGCTGTTTATCGGTTTACAGGGCCCACGCTCTACAAACATGTTTTTATTTTTATCATTAAATCAGATCATAATTAGGTTATTTTTGTGTCTTGATATCATGGCACAGATTATAACGCAGTGGATGGATTCCTTACCCCATGCGACCAACGAAGCTTTCTTTAGAAAATTTGGCATGTATGCATTTAGGACCAACACGAAGAGGTTGTACATGTTGTAACCTTCGACTCCCATCCAGAAGATAGATGCCAGGATGAAATACTGAAGAATTGCAGCCAAGATTGAGCAAGGGAGAATGGAGATCTCGCTAACATTTCTTCTCTGGTCCAATGATATCATGACTAGAAAGATGACATAAAGGCCTAGTAGAGCGCTTGACAGCGACAATAGGATTTGATTGGGTTTTCGATCTCGAAGCTTTCTAATAACATGAAGATGTGTATAATGAAAAAAGGGTAAACAGAGAGGGTTATTTACACTTGACATTAAATAAAAAGGCATGTTCTGTACCGGGAAAACATGACACACCCGATGGTGAAAAACCTGAAACCTAAGCTGTGAAATAAATTCAGCCCGGCTGATCCTTGGGCGTCATTTTTCATCCAATGTTCTGTATGAATCATTTAAAGACATTCCTAAATGGCTGCTCAATCTATTTATGGTTCCTTCACAGAATGCACCATACTGAACACATAGTTTTAACTATGTTTCCTAATAGAATCAATTACTTTTCAAATATTTAGCTAAGGATCAAGATCAAGCATCCTCCTATAAATAATGTCATTTTTTGTGATGCAAATCAATGGCAAACAGTCAAGGAATTGTACAGTATATTCCCTTTAAATTAATATCAATGAACGGAGAGAGCGACAACACTTTGCAAAGATGTGACGCCCTCTACGTTCGTTGATGAGTATCTTATCAAAAGTTGTGTGTATCAAGAATGATAAAATTTGAGTCTTACCTTCATTTCATTTTAGTTTATTTCGTGACGTTTATTTCAATTTTCAACATATACCATGGTTTTCGTACATTTTGATTTACAAATCTCTGTGGTAAAAAATAATAATCCAGATTATCATAATCAGGTTGGAAACGGTGGAGGCTGCTAAAAAGTGGAGTTTGTAGATCGCACCCTCCAAGTAAGGACCCTCGCTGTCCATTTTTACTCTATTTACACAACGCTCCTTTTGATAATGAGGCAATGTGTGTTACTATTAATATGAAACTTCTCTTTGTTTTATCTTACTCACTTGTTTGTGGCATATGTGAAGATTGTCATCAGGAGACCCCATATTGAAATCAGACAGCCAATGTAACTGATGATCTTCAGGATAAAATCTGCCTCGTCTGAGAGCCCCTCGCCTCCATAGATATCCTGTTTGTATATAGAAAGGTTATACCAAGTGAGTAACAATCTTCTCACTTGGGGGACCTTGACAAGAGTGAGAGCCGCGTCTTTCTCGCAAGAATCCTGCAAGCAGGATTTAATTGCCGATTCGTCATTGCCAACTCGTCCACTCATCACATGGTCTTTTTCATTTTGTCTAATGCCATTCCGTCCACCAACATTTCGTCTCTAGCAACAATTTGGTCCAATAACCTTTTCGTCTAATCACCAGTTTGTCTAATTATTTATTTATTTTATTTATTTTATTTCCAGGCAAAAGACATCAAGAATAAGTACAAGAAGAAGAAATTACCACCGACTAGTGCCTGAGGATGACTAAAAGAAAAACTAGTTTCTGTTATGAAGCTCTCCTCAATAATCAGGGTTTACAAAATTAAATATACAAGAATAAAATCGGTATAAAATGACAATATACATGTATGTTTAGAAACATTACTTATTAAAACAAAAACCTAACAATAAAGAGTGTTTGTTTTCATGTGTAATTATAATATCCAGTCAATATGGAATGTTCGTGTATTTATTTAAATAAACAATTATCAGATATATAGTAAAGCCTGAGGAGGTGGAATTGTATAATATATTGTAAAAAAACGTAAATGTTACCATATCAGAAAATAAACAATATACGAACTTGACAATAACTATCATGCTACAAAGTAACGCAAAAAGCAAAAATATAGTATCAAAGCTATTGTCAAATACATGTATACAATATTCAGAGAAAGAGAGAGAGAGAGATGGGGAGGGAGAGAGAAGAAGTAGAAGAGGAATAAAGAGTTTAGAGAACTGGGGTAGAATGAAATGAAAGAGAGAGAGAGGGGGGCAATAAAGAGACGAAGCATGATCGACATACAAAAATCCGCATGAGTACAGTTGGTAAACTAGCATAGGAATAAACATAATGAACGGTGCAAGAGCAAGTAATTTCATGGCAGTAATTAACAAAATGCATAACAAAAGGTATTGAAACCAAGTATATAAGGCTAAATAAATGCTATTTAGCCTGCAAAGAATGAGAAAAACAGAGAGAAGTAAGATGAAGGAAGGAAAAGAAAGAAATTGGATAGGTCTAAACAGAGACAAGATGAAAACAATACTCTGCATGTCCCATTAAAACGCAGATTCAATTGGAGGCATGGAGAATAAGTGTTCACGTAGAGCATTAAGGAAAGGAGTGACAGATACACCAAGGCAAAGATCTCTGATCTCTGAAGGAATAGATTCCCAGAATCTGGGGAAAGAAAAGAAACAAGAAAATTTCAGGGCATTACATCGTGCAAATTCATGGATGAAGAGTAGCTTGTGACAGTTCCGAGTTCTTGGCCTGGGTAAGATATGAGTAGGTATGTCGTAGGTTCTAAACAACGATTTTACAACAAAGGCAGTAGATAGGTAGACCAGTCTGTTATACAATGGTGGGAGTTCCAAGCTGTGTAATCTTTCATCATAAGAGAGTGAATTTGCTTTATCATAAGGAAAGCAGAAGCGGGTGAAACGACGTTGAACTGCTTCAAGAGAGGATATGTGGTTTTTTTGATGGGGTAGCCAGACTGGTATACCGTATTCAATTATAGGCCGACAAAGTCAACAGAACAAACGTTTCAGAATGAAAGTATTTCGTGAATTCACGATTCTGCGGATAAATCCTGATAGTTTGGAACATTTGGATACAACAAGATTCACATGCTTTGACCATGTCAAATCATGTGAAAAAACCAAGCCAAGGTATTTATAAGAATCAACAACATCGAGAGCGTCTATGACCATTTCGTCTCATAATCACTTGATATAATATCCATTTCATTTTCATTCATTTCACCCAATTAACAGTTAGTCCAATGAATAAATGACACCCAATTAACAGTTAGTCCAATCATGGTACATAGACTAAATGGTTATCGGACCAACTGGTTATTGGACGAAATTGTCAAAGAACGAAATGGCCATTAGACCATTTGGATAGTGGGCGAACTGATGGTAGGCCAAATGATAGTTGACGAGTTGGCAAATGGACAAATGGGACTAGACCAATTGAAAATAAACCCAAGCAGCATTATCATTACAATCACAGTCGCCATAGACAAAACAAAGGGGACTGCGGGAAAGCTTCGACATGTTCAATGAAAAAAGACACAAAGGATTCTTATACTTTGGTCACATTTGTTCTACGGGGGCCGTACGGCGAGTCGAAACCAGCCGTTTTAACATTTTTTGTACTAGCTACATGTCGGTGGTTATAACAAAAATGAATAAAACGACTGTTTCCGACTCGCCGTACGGCCGCCGTAGAGCAAATGTGACCATGGTATTATGCTTATGGCAGGATCCCTGAAAGACGCGGCATAGACTTTTGACCAGCTTAATTAGAGAACAACTGTCATTAATAGTAATCCATTTGATTAAAAAAATGATACAATGGATAAAACAGTCAATATTGATATGGTACATGTTTGATTTTATAGGAGATGTTTAGTCTGTGAAGGCTCACACCATGGCGGATCTAGGGGAGGGGCAAAGCCGCCCCCTGCCCACTTTTTGAGAGGCACAATTACAATTTGTAATTTAAAAATGCCGTTAAAACAGTAATGTGCCTCATCTCCCTTGTAAGTGAAGACTTTTTTTTTGCTTGTCAAATTTTTAGTGGACGAAATATCCTTAAATTTTGGTTAATACCCCCTTTTTTGTTGTTTTTGTTTGTGCCCCCCCCCCCTGGAAAATCGTGGATCCGCCCTCCCCCTTGCCTCACACTGTTGTTAATTCTTTTAGCGTTGTTGAATATTACAATAATTTCAATTCGAGAATTATTGGAATTAAAAAAAATCGATGGTCGAACACATAGTTTTTTTTAGCAGTAACTGACAACAATAAAGCAATTACCTAGTCCGAGATTGCAGAGTTGTGAAATAGTGGCTAATATAGTAAAACAATCAATTCAAACAAAGATTTAACATAACGTTGCCATGTTTGTAAATACAATCTTAGTGTCCTACTTTGGAATGGATCAATACAAACCATGAGAATTCCAAAATTTGTCAGATGATTGCACTCGCATTCGATCCTGTCATTGGTGTCATTGTTTACTTGGATGCATCCGCGCCCAGACCAGGCATTTTCATTGAAGTCCCAAAATACACATTGAGCATTGGTTCCATTCTAAAAATATAGATTTAAAAAAAGCTGGATGTAAGAGGCCATTAGTGATAGGGGCTAATTATGAATTGGCCTATTCTTTATTTTATTGTTTATAGTCAGCGTCTGAATATTTTAATTTCACTTTTTTTTATATTAAATCAATGTTTTATCAAGCATTAAGGCTTCCTAGGGGTTTTCCTTTTTTTATTTGTTTAAAAATACTTAGGATTTTATCCCTGTTCTATTGTTCGACTTCATTTTGTCAGGCAGATATCTCTTCACTGTGAGAAAATGTCTCTTTGTATCTTTCTGCCTCTTTTCTGTATATTCGTCATTATCTCCCTTTCTCTTCTGTCCCGTCTGTATGCAATTGTGTTTTCTGCATTCCTCGATCGATCGTCCTTCTCATTCTGTATCAGTCTCTTTACAATTTACCATGTCTTTATGACATGGCATCATTCTCTATTTCGTCTTCCTTCCAATCTTTGCCATCCTTCCGTCATCATGGTCATGCCCTTTCTCCGGGATAAACTGTGACTTTGATACATTACATCGCAGCTAACGTATTTTCAGCAATATACTACAATTGATACTAAGTTACTGCTGAGAATCCCAGCTTTTTTTTCGTAATGTATTCATCAAGTTTGGAGAGGAAATTCTTTACCATTACAGGTAAATCAATTTTCGTAAATCAATTCTTACTGGATTCAGAGGGACAAATGAAATCCTGACCGGTTCGTCAAGGTCCTCTACTTTCATGTTGTTGACAGACGCCGACATGATCCTAGAGTTGGGTGTTCGATTGAATGATTCTTCGCCCTCATTGATCTGCGCAAGCCCCACGTCTTGGAACAGACCTGCCATGAGATACGTCGTGAACACGAGACGCCCTCTACGTCCAAGGAGGCTATCCGCTAAACCTGATGGGATAAAGAGTGTCGCCTCTGATTGGGTGGCTTCTGCGCCCTGTGTCAGGTCTCCCCCGCTTACTCTGAAGTCACGATCAGAGATGCTCTCTCCGTCGTCGGTAACAGACATGATAACTGTGTAACCCTGACTAATATCAGAGGGACTGACGTCAAGTACCTGAAATGAAAACGTTCAAAGATTGTTTTAGCTAATGCTACGTGTTCCACTTGCAATGTGCAGTAAAGGAAATTCATCAAGGTTGAGGTAAAACATATTCTTTTGATAGATAAACCCAGTTCCAAGCAGACCAACAATCATTTACCTCTCTTTCTTGTATTGAAATTCATGAATTAAATTGAACAGAAATATCAAAGTTGCTAAGTGATGCAGTCGCACGAAGCGATTGGCTTTGATGTAATTCCCATATGTTTATCACTGATTACCACAATATAATTCTAGCTTTTTCAAGTTTAGTGTGGACATTATTACTTCAGATGAATGCATAAAACATTGAATTATGCAAAGGTTTATCATGTTTATTGGGTGATCTCAGGTGCCGCCCAAAGCACAATTTCAATTCCTTAGCATAATTTTTGAACTTTCATAAATCCCATTTTTCTCAAATCGGAGAATGGTAGATTTATCTATCTTCCCTACCTCAGCGGCAACGTTAGATTCCACAAAACGACTGCTGCCATTTTCCACTTCTACGATGGCTAGCTGTGCTTCGAGGGCCAGGACTATACGACTTGGTGAATTGTTCTCCTCCTCTGCCGACCCAAGTGTTTCATCGGGTAAAGATAAGATGCTATCTGCTATCTCTACAATAGATTCAGCTACCTATGATTAAAGAGTACCGCATTATCATTTGACAATGCTGTTTTTTTAAACAAACAGCCGTAACAAACAGCACTGGAGACGTTTAAAAAACTACATAGGAATATAACAAAAATTACATTTATGTCGCTTATCATTGTAACCTAATCAGATGTACAGATCACAGATCATAGAATCGTATCAAGATATTTATTTTTTTATTTAAGAGGCTGGGTAAGAAAGAAGTAAAAGAGGCATAACATGAATTTACTACCTATTTGAAGGCCCTTGCATGGTAGCAATGCTGCTTCTTTTGAACAACTGTAGCAGGATTTACCCTTCTCTTCAAATGTAAAGATTTGTGATGTCGACGGATTTCATAGTTGGGGGATTCCATACGTGTCGTACGGGACATTTTGACAACAATTTCTAGTTTCCTAGCCGAATGCTTGAGCTATAAAATATTCCCTTTGTCAATGATAAAGCTATAGTGGGTAGTCATTAACCAACACAAAAAATGATTATGGGTAAATTATAGGTGAAAATCTTGTGTGTCGTACGGGACGCAGAAATGTCCCGTACGACACGCAACATTTTAAACTGTAATTCAACAATGAACAGCATATTTTTGTTGGTTGTCAGTTTTTTGCATGTCTACCCAGTAGTACTTTAATATTACCACAAAGCAAATTGAAGTTCTTTGTTCGTTTGGACAGCACGTTGAAAAAATGTTGTGAAAATGGCTGATTTTTCCAGCATGGAATCGCCTAGTTGTGTTTATTGCATTAATGTCAGATCACTGTAAATAATGACCATGGCAAGAGTATTTTTTATAAACTCAAAGAAATGAAACAAAATGTATTCTGCAGATTAAACCCACCTCTGGCTCTGTAGAATTGACTGAGTTTATACCCTCGAGCAGTGTGGCGATTATACCAAGACCGTTCGTGGAAATGTTCTCATTCATCTCGGTGATATCCGCAACTTCTTCAGCGACAACCGCTGCGTTTTCTGCTGTTATCGTCATCTACAAGAGACAGTTCGGGTTTTGTGAGGGTATGCTGTGAAGTGATCACCCACTTAAGGCTGTCATATTCAGACACTGACATGTCAATATTTGTGAATTTTACATTCTACAACTTATTTTATTTTAATGCTAAGGTAGGTCACCCGGGCTCCGTAACACAAAGATTAGCGATCAATCGCTAAATGAACTGACCAATCAATATCAATGATACACGCGCATTCGGTTTAAAATGCTGACCAGGGACCAATCAGTGCGCTTCTTTCATATTTGCAATCCATCGCAAACCTTTTTGTTACGGAGCCCAGGTCCCTGTAGATTGAAGTAACTAGGGTAATTACTTAGACATTAATGCTGAATATTTTCAAAACCTTCTTTCTTATTTGCTGCCGAGGCATGTAACGTTGATTTATAATGATCAAGACCACCATGTTTCATAAAGTGAAGCATGGGTGTCAGTGCATACAAGTAGGATTTTCTTTTGTCTTTGCGGGTATCTTTGGGGATATTCATTGTTGCGTACCAAACCTTCTCCCCTCCCCCCCAAAAAAAAAAAAAAAATTCTGCAGAGACCCACAAATCTAGGCGATTGGTCTTATAATAAAACGGAATACCGAAGCAGATTCTTTCAGTATTGACAAGCCTTGTCCATACATTATAAATTGATATTGCATTACAATGAATCATTAAAGGTGACCAAAGAAATTAATACAAATGAATCAGACATAATTCAATAATCGTAATTAGCATGGAAATCCCCGGGTCTTAATTCAGATCAAAAACCCAGGGGGTGTTTCACAAAGATTTAAGTATGACTTAGAGTCGCACTTAAATGTCTAGTTGCACGCAGTATAAAAGGCATGACAGCATTGGTCATACCATGCCAAGAGGACGCGCACTACTGCGTATTGATCAATAAGATTGCGCGTTGCATATCATGTACGCGTCGACATTTAAGTGCGACCTAAGTCATACTTAAATCTTTGTGAAACACCCCCCGGATCAGGTTTCGTTCTCACTAGTGACAAAAACGCATTTATATTAAACAGATTCGATCCTCCCGAAGGAGATACCTACGTTTCCTAAGATCTCCAGGATTTCCTCAGAAGTCAGGTTCCTTCCACAGTTCATCGCTGGTATAACCCAGTTACTTGGACGGATGTAGTCTCCCACACATACGGCTTCTATAGGCTCTCCTCCTATGAAAAAGAAACAAACATTGAAAAAAGAAAGGTAGGAAGGATCGGATTAGCAGGTAAACATCATAAAAAATCACCAATGTATGAGTAAAAATCTAAATATTAATTAAAAGGTGACAGATTAAATAAAGGGTTGATTTTACGTAGAAAAAGGGCAATTAACTACATAAGACAGAAGCATTGGCATAATGACTTATTCTCAATCATTCAGTTCAGTTCATTCATTTCCAAATACAAATCACAATATAAAAATTCATAAAAATACATAATTGAGCAAATGTAAACCAATGTATACAATAGGTCAACATTTAAACATAGGAAATGGGGAAATTATAAAAACCCCAAAGTAGAGTTTGTCAAGATAACCTCCCCCAAAGTAATTAGACAAAATATAATTGACAAAGTAAGATATAAGAAACTTATTTGCCCAAAATAAACAAAGCACTTTGAGATCGAAGTATTAATAGGGTATCAGCTAGGTGTATACTATTATCTGAATTTCCACAAGGGAGTTCCTGTGATCTATGACGCAAACTGAAGATTGCCTTTGCAAATACTTCCCAGGGACAATAAATGCACATTCTATCGTGTGTTCAATAAGTTGTAATAGGAAATCGGTTTTCCACCCCCCCCCCCCCTAAAAAATGCACACATACACCTATAAACACACACGTACGCACGGGATGCTCACCTCTCTCAGTGAAGTACGGGCATGTTGCGTCGGTTGAGTTTGCCCTGACGTTGACAGTGCCACTGTTAAACATTGCTGTGGATCCATAAGGTGTTATCAGAGTTTCCTGTGGGCATGTCACTGTAAACCGAGCATAATGGTGGGGGTCAACAAGGGAATTATTTTATACTATACAGTGGATAATCATGGTTTACACGAAGTTTCACTTTAAAGAGAAATTCCAGTAGTTGCAGTTAACACTGATTTCATGAGAAAGTCTGTAAAACAAGGCTTAATTGCAAGTATATCATCGAGGATCTAGATCTGGTACAGTTACATTAACTGGACTTTGTGAAATCTTGAAATCTACGCTGAAAAATGTTCACACCGAAAATCCCCAACACAGATAAGCGCACGTGGGACAATGTATAATTATTGCTCAGGGCGTCGGGCCCGACGCCCTATCCGAATCCCGTGCTTATTTGCTGATTTCTCAGCAATTACACAATTTCTTCCAGAATCCTTTGGCACATGCGTTTTATTTATACAAACAGACACTTTAGTGGTCATTTCATTGGATTCTGTACGAACTCATTTTGATATCGTTACCAAAACTAGCATTTACCTTTAAAGTCTTCCGAGGAATCATCATATAAGAAAAATCATAACTTTACAACAAATTATTTTAAAGTATAAGAGAAATTGTCATGCTAAGCAGAGAACCAATATGCTACACAGGTTATTATCATATGCCATAGAGGGAATATCCATTATGCTTTAAAAGGTATTCAAATGATAAAGGGAATTATCTTATGCTATGAAAAATCATCATATACTACATATATACGGGACTTTTTACGCTAAACCAGGAATTATTATTATGATAAAATCATACGCTAACAGAAAATAATCACTATGATATACAGAACCTTATACCTATACCTTATGCCATATACCTTATGCTATACAGAAAAATCATGTGTCATAGAGGGAATTGTCATATGCTGTACAGGGATTTATCATTCGCTATGCAGGAAATCATAAGCCATGTGTGTAATGACGAGGACGATGATGATGAAGTGATAAAGAGTTAAAAATATGAAATGAGAATTAGATTTGTTATGAAAAAAGAAAAAATATGCTTATACCTGTACTGAATGTCGCAATTGAGTCTGGGTCCATATATGTCGGGTCTTGCTGAGCTATCGCGACCATTGTAGATTGGATTGACGCTAAGTTTTCCAAATTCTGAAAGGAACTCCTGTTTTCAACATCTACTACGACGGCGAAATCTGCAATGACGCTTCCAGGGGAGAAGCTGTTGACTGTTACTAAAACTGGCTCCGAAAAATTATTCTGAAGCGACGGTTGAATCTGCATGTATTATAATGAAATTATAGACACTTGATTATTATTGTTTTATTGGCATCATACATAAAAAAAACTTAGCATGTAAAACAAAGAGACTATAATAGTCAATACAAAAGTGCCGACAGCTTTGCGTCTTCTCCGAGGAAATCTGTTGAAGATGGATGGAGCAATAGCACATCGAGATCATTTAAATGTCTAGTTGCGTCAGTATATAAAGGTCCCACTAATCTATCCACTTAGCAATAAGCCAACAATTCAGCAGTTCAGAAACAAAAGTTGCGGAGAGGGGGTAATTGAAATAAAACCGTTTATTTTCCTATTTGTGTGTCTTCTCAATAAGATTTTTTTATTTTTAACATTTATGCTTTCCAATTATACCCAAAATTATGTTAAAAAATAGACATTACTTACATTAACCATTTGTCTTTAAAAGGGAGCTTTATTTTTGACATTCATAACTGTGTGCCAGCTCATGTGATGTAATTAATATTTCATTATCATTTTTTAATGAAATTCCTGACATCTGAGAATAAATCACCACGTTGCCCTGATTGAGGATAAAACAAAAGTTGTATTCTTTACCCAAAAGAAAATGTTTGTGATCAAGAGAATGTTGAAGTCGTGCATGGAAATGCAATAAATCACGATGAAAATAATTATTTCTTACATAGTTAACCAATTCTTGAGCGAGTAGAGCGAAAGCGAAAGACGTGGAATCTCGTAGGCTGCTGGTAAAAGTCTTATTTGGAAAGGTTGCAGAGACAACGTACGTATCTACAGCTGAAAACGGAATAACGAGAGAAGTAAATAATAAATGTATAAAAAATAGTTTGATAATGATGTTGATGTTCAAAGTCGTAGAAATAAATAACATAATTGTAATGAAAATGAAAAAATATATATATATATATATATTACATATGTGTGTGTGTGTGTGAGTGTGTATACATATGAATATTTATATATATACATATGTACTTATATAATTTCTTACTATCGCATTGGGGTAATTGTCCTGACAAGGATCCGTTCCCCTGGCACGATATAGATTGATCTCCTATCAATCTAAACCCCATAGAGCACTCCATTTGGCAAAAGGCAGCATAGTTGATTGTACCCCCTTCTATGCAGCCAATAGATGAGGATGATAATAACGATGGAAAGGTATCTGGGAGCTGACAAACCACAGCTGAAATTTAAAAAAATCATGAGGTTAAAAATGTCGATGACTAAATTACTAAGCATCATCATAATGTTTGTATGTTCTGAATAATATATCTCATTGTACAGACGAAGCATCCTACATCTAAAATGTAAATTTATTCAAAATATCTTCTAGATATGATGTATATACATACGTTCATCATTCTTTTGAAGATTCAGTGTGATTCTCTTTGTTTACTAAGGAGATTGTGCAAATTTCCTGAAGAAAAAAAAATATGGCATGGATGGCTTTCCATACAGATAAGATTGATTGGATCAATCGTAACTCTTTGTAACACGGACCCCTGGATTATCTTTGCGTGTAGCCATTATGTAGCCTTCGCTCCACGAGGCGCAAAGATTCAAGAACAGAGAATTATGTATTGCCAAATGCCCTTCGCAACAATGAACAACCAAAAGGTCTTTGTCGAAAATTGGTGAATCATAACAGCATTTTCGTCCCTGGACAAAAGACATATTTTGCAATTTTTCTTCAGCTCCGAAACTTAGGGCGAAAATGGTGTTTTGCAATCTTCGACAGAGCATTCTTCCCAGCTGTTCCGTTTCATTGACGGCATTTTCAACACGTTTACCATGTTCTTGAGTCCTGCCACGTGCACTAGCGTACCTACGGGGGGGGGGGGCAGAGAGGGCAGTCTGCCACCCCCCTGACGAGCCACCACCCATGCAAAGGACGTATCCCTGCCCCCCTCCTGACGAGCTTAAAAGACTTTAATTGCCCCCCTGACGAGCCTGAATAATTTTTTTCTTGCTTGTCAATTTTTTTCTGGTACGAAATCCTTTATTTGTGATTGATTACCTTTTTTTTGCTCGTCAATTTTTTTGGCGGACGGTTTTGTCCTCCCCCCCCCCCCTGTGGAAAATCTGAGGTACGCCACTGCCGGCGTGTGTCACGATGTGAAAACTATTATATTGTAGAACATCCCACGACCTGTAATTCTATTGTTTCGTCATTGTCAATACCATGAAAACAGGTTGTTAATACTATTCATTATTAACAATCGCACTGTCTGATAAATCGAGCAGCATGCACAGTCCTCCAAGCATGTAAAATGGTCTGACCCTACCCAATGTATGTATGTATTTGAGTTTTGTCAGACGTGTATCAATCAGATATGATTATTTACGTCTGGGACCGACCTTTAACGTCACCATCCGAAAGACGTGACCAGGGCTCGAACCTCTGCATCAATTTGTAACTTCCCCACAGCTTGGATTACAGGCGCACGCCACAACGCCTACCCAATGCAATTATATTATGTTATACATGTACATATACATGCATACATCGCACTGCAGTTTATATGCGCAAGTTGATATAAATGTCACGTGACGCGTATTGACCAATCATAATTACAGTTTCTCGAAACGACGCAATCTTGAACAACATCGGCGCGTAAAGTAACATGGCTATTTCTAAACTAAGATATTGTTTTAGATGGGCTTGGCCCTGAACAACTGACCTTCGCACGTGGGAAGAGGAGCAGAGAGGCTACCGTTCATCAAGCAAGTCACCTGCGAAGCACCGGAGAGATATAATCCTTCATCGCACTTATACTTGCAGGTTGTACCAAATGTGACGTCACTCAAACAGTGGAGGTCAGACTGAGAGAAGGGCAATAGATCGGGCGGGACTGACGGTATCAGACAGGTAATCGCTGCAAAAAAATCGGATATTTTTTTTCATTGCGGATATTAATCGGAATGATCATTTTGAAAAATAGGCAAGACTTCCATATGTCCCCTCCACTAAAGTTGTGAAAAAAGCAAAGTTTATTAATCAAAATCAGATGTAAACTTTACTATGACAGGAGTTTAAGTTTTTCATGAACGGATTGATTGATGCCATGTTGTTTTAGTAAGATCAACCTTGAGTGGCGTGATGAGCCATTATGCTCTATATTATACTGTTTTTTCTGTTTTACGAAGTAAGAATGCCCTATAAAATTGTACTTGATTTGTATTGCTTTATATTACTTTGTATTATGTTTTGAATCAAAATGAAATAAAAGAATTGAAGAATTGAATTGAAGAGCCAAAAAAATAGTGCTCAGATATGACATACCAGGCAAATTTTACTTTAAAATTTGCGACCGAAGCGAGCGAGCAAAAATTGCGATATTTTTATCTGAGAAATCAAATTTTGTGACTTTTTGTGATTTTAGTGACATAATATTCATAAAAAGCATGAAAAGTATATCACATTTGAACTTTCCTTTTATTTCTTTTTCTCTCTTTTTTGGTCGTGAAATATCTTCTTTTTGGGGGGGGCACGCTCCCCCAGCCCTCATCTCTATGCCCCTGCCAACAATGTCAAACGCACTTGTTCACTGCTACCATCCTGCCTGAGGAGAATCTACAGGTAGGACTATCAGTGGTATGCCGATGCTGTATTGAGCACACACTTTAAAAGATCATTAAAATATCACTTTTGTGACCAAAATTATCAATTTCCGTACAGTTACAATTTAATTTTCATCAGTAACTTAGAATAATTCTTGTATTGACCAGAGACCTCAAAATCTTGAATTTTGGGAACATTTTTGTGTACGCCCTCTAGTGGTTGAAAGTATAATATGGCAAGAAAATTTTCATTTTTCAAGCTCTATTTTTAATAAAGAAAAAATAATTTAAATAATCAAATTTATTTTAAGAGCCAAGTTATATAATGAAAAGTTGTAATGGAAACTGACAGTGTAAAAAAATCAAGCATTTGTACAAAAGAAAAAGAGAAAATAATCCAAACATTGTCAATCTTATTTTGCCACACACAGAGATATAACTGAGAACAAGGTTATATCATAACCTTGTTCATTGAATGAGTGGTCAAACGTAGTTTGATTCCAAATGGAATAACCGTTACATGTAAATCTCGGGTATTATAGGTCTAATGGTGAAACTTCTTTCGGTGTAGACACTGATAGAAATTCTGGGCAGCTGAATATTAAAATATATTTTGATGAAATATTCTCAGAAATATCACATAAATTTGTCAAATACCTCTGGTGGTAGGCGCAGTGACTGAGGGGTCCGTAGAAGTGACGAGAGGGGTTGTCGAGAATTCAGTCGTGCTCCCAAATCTTATCGAGGTCCCCATTCCACTCCCATACTCTGTAGTGGGATCCGGTGTGATGTCGGTAATCGTAACCATATCAGTTGTTGACCCTAGTGTAGCACGTGAAAGACATACGAGAGTTTGAGTAGGTACTATCGTATTTTTTTAAGTGCAAGTCAATATTTCATGTGTGTATTGACATCTTAATGTGTTGCTTTATGCCTGCACAATGCGCCTAAACTGTTCGATAAATTGTTCAACGATTTAGATTGTAAGTTAAAATGATTTACAGTATAATTCTCTGATCATGACAAAATATCATTTGAAGTTCTTTTTATACAATGGCAAGGATGATCATTATTTGAAAAAGATGATTAGATGAAACTCTTTAACTATTGACGAGGAAGCCGAGTTGGGCATTAACATTCAAGCAAACGGGAAGTAAAATAAATAATATTTCGTTTTCAAACCTCGGCCGTGGTTACCTTCCTTTTCATCTATTGCACCTCTGCACAAGAATAAAGATATGAGGTTTTCGTATTTGTATTTTGTAACGACAATTGTCTGTTCATACAATCATAGATTTCTTTCAAACAAAATCTGAACAATCAAAGTAAATACAAAATTATTTCATCTTAATACGAACAGTACATTTCCAAAGAGCGTTATATCCACTTTTGTCATGTTTGTATAGAGTTGAGTTATCAACACCCGAATATCTCTCTCGATGGTAATTACCGTTCCCAAATAGTTATTTTTTTTTGCACACCTAGTTACCAATGATGCATATAGCATTTCCATTTACTTGAAAGCAGGATAAAAGAGCATTGTAGATTAAATACTTTGCTCACGGCATAGGTGCCGCGTCCGGGGATCGAACTCCGGACTTTCCATGTATAGCCAGGCGCCTTAGACCACTCGGCCACGGCACCTCCACATTTGACAGCTCCAAATCGATCATAATTGTGAGAAAACAGCAGTATCGATTAAATTTGGTATTTGTTTAAAAAATCATTTAAAGGTAATAATGATACCATGCCATCAATGTTCTATATTTAAATAATACAGATACATGGGTATAAAACATTTTGGAAATATAAAATTCATATGGTAACTAATCACTTGAAGTTGTCGACGTTTCAGCCATATCAATTGATGTTGTAGTTGTAGTTGCTGTCGATGTAGTTGTTGAAGTTGAAAATGGTACTATTGTAGAATGTGTAGTTGCTGATGACACCAATGTAGTGGTTGGTGGTGACGATGACACTGTTGTAGAAGATGTTGCAGTTGCTGATGACACCAAAGAAGTGTATGATGTTGAAGACAATATCGTTGCAGGTGGTGTAGTTGCTGATGACACCGATGTAGTAGCTGGTGTTGAAGGCGATGCCATTGTAAATGATGGAGTTGCCGATGACACCAACGTTGAAGATGGCATCAGTGAGGAAGATGTTTTTACTGAAGGTACTGTTGATGTGGTTGCTTTTGAAGCTGATATCGTCATAAACGGTGAAATTGCCGATGACATCAATGAAGTAATCAGAGTTGACCTCGACTCCGATGTAGTAACTACCATGACTACAGTCGATGATGGTTCCAGTGTAGTAGGAGGGGTTGCCGATGACGTCAGTGAAGTAATTAGAGTTGACCTCGACTCCGATGTAGTTGGTACAGTTGATGATTGTTCCAGTGTAGTAGGAGGGGTTACCGATGGCGTCAATGAAGTAGTTGGCATTGACGAAGACACTGATATCGAAGCGAGAGTCGATGACGGTTCCATTGTCATAGGTGAGGTTGCCGATGACGCGGTGGTAGGAGTTAACGGTGTCATGGATGTAGAAATTACAGTTGATGAAGATTCTAGTGTTGTAGATGAAGTTACCGGTGATGTCAATGAAGATGTAGGAATCACCATTGACACTGATGTGACAGTTACAGTTGGTGAAGGTGTCAGTGTAGTAGGTTCATTTGCGGATGATGTCGCTGGAGAAGGTTGATTTGACGTTGACACTGATGTATTTACTGGAGCTGTTGACGGTGTTGGTGTGGGGAGTGCTGTCGAAATAATTGAATTCACATTCTGGACAATAAATGTAATTGATTAAGATATTACTAATCCCATTTCTCCACTTATTACTAATGTAATCCTCTATAAGTCTGATGGGTTTATGTATTTTTACCATTCTCCTTCATTATCTTCTTCCTCTTCTTCTTCTTCTTCGCCTTATTCTTCTTCTTTTTCGTCTTCTTCTTCTTCGCCTTCATTTTCTTCGTCTTCTTCCTCTTCCTCTTCTTCTTCGTCTTCTTCTTCTTCTCCTCCTCCTCTTCCTCCTTTTGCATGTTCTTATTGTTGCAATCATTATCATCATAATTATAATCAATATTACTATTAGTAGTAGTAGTAGTAGTAGTATTACTATTATTATTAGTAGTAGTAGTAGTATTGATATCATTATTAATATTACTATTATAGTAGTAGTATAGAAGTAACAGTACTAGAAAAAGCATAAGTTATTAATGGCATTGAGAGTACATCTAAGACGTGACAGGATAGCAGGTTTAATCATTATAGTCCTTATTATGTGACCAATCAACCAAAATCCAACAATATAAGCCACCAAAGAAGGTTCACTATAAATAGCAAAAATAGTCATTTGGTCTTCAAAAAGCAAAACAAGAAAATTTGCTTATCTGACAAAAATATTTCTTCTTCATACTGACAACATTTCAAGTTGTACCATTAAATAAAAAAAACCAAGATAAAAGATTTTCCTTGATTCAATTTATTACACACTACTTGGAAGATTCACTGAGATTACACAGTGTGCACATTTTCATGCTTGAATGAACCCAAACTTCAAAAGTTGTTTTCTCCTGTTTTCGAAGCTCTCGCTTTACCAATATTGATTATTTTATTGGTAGAAATCATAGTAAACGTTCAATTAGTGGCAATATTAATAATTGATTATTATTAGTGGTACTCCGGGCTGAAAACGATATTATCTAAATAAGTATTGTAAAATTCATCGAGTAAAAGGCTGAAAATATCATCTAATTCCAAAAACAAAGTGGGGATATGATATCATAAGTTTGCTCATTGAATATTCATGATGACTTGTATGGGCTTGATTTACCAACATTAATGCAAATCTTTGAACTGTCGTTACTACGTCATTACTATTATAGTAGTAGTATAGAAGTAACAGTACTAGAAAAAGCATAAGTTATTAATGGCATTGAGAGTACATCTTAGACGTGACAGAATCATATTGTGGTTACAACTATCCAATATTACTGTTATCCCATGTATAAAATTATTCTAATCTTCTATTTTCTTAATTTACAACATATAACATTTATTTATTTCATTACTTTCATATGTCATTTTGTTATAGCAATTGTTATTGTATATATTTTGTATTTTACCTTGTACAGAATTTCGCAATTCAGCCTTTGGCTGCGATGAAGTTTTCTGAATAAACCATTTCAATTTCAACAATTCTGAATTTCATCAAATTTTTTGTGTTTTATTTGTTTGATATTTCTTGTATCTGTTCAAATCACATAATTTTCCACCTGGAGTACCTACTTAATGTCATGAAACTTCTATTACAAATAATCAAAAGCGGAGATTGACTCTTTGTTGCGTAATAAATAAACATTGACCCCTATTTGCTTTACAAATCATTTCCATGAAAATGGAACATCAATAATTCACATACTCAGCCCTTTGTAAAGACCTATATTCGACATTTTTAATAAATTCTCATGGAATTTCACCAAACTCAGCTCTATATTCTTTCAATTTCAATAAATAATACTCATAATGATAATAATATTCATGTACAAATAGGTTTATAGCCAATTCGGTTTCTTTGCTCCCAAACACCGCTCTTTCGTAAAACATCTATTTAATGAAAATTCATGACGATGAGCTCGATGATCAAGTATACATGAAGTTTACTATAAGCTTCGTAATCTGATATAAATACAGTACAATAAAATGTTTTGTGACCATCAGAATGAAAAACCAGAAATACTTTTAAATGGGTTGATACTCATTAAAACGCCACTTTATTTCTTTTATTCAAATATATAAACAAATAATCATTGAAAATTATGAGACCCCAAACCAACTTATTTGCTTTATATTCTTTTCTTTTCATCGCAATTCAAGTCAATGTAAAGTTAGAAGCAAATAACGATTAACCACAGCGGAAAGTTAAAGAAAACGTTTTTTAGAAGTACTAAGCAAAGTGTTTTAAGATTAATTAAACATTTAACATGGATTGCATATTGTTTAAAGCGAGGAGACTACACGAACAAAATAAAAAAAATTTGTAGAAAATTAGACTCCGATTGGGAGAAACATCAGTTATTATAATAACTTTACCAAACACCAGCAAGCTTTTGTGAAAAGAGAAGTGTTAGTGTGATCTACGAAGATAATGACAAGAATAAATGTGATGATCAATGCGAGTCTTTTTTTATACAAGATAAAGAGTAACGGGCAAAGAAGGTAATCCTGTGGCACACAGTCATGACAGTAGGTCATGTGACTTCAATTTATAAGTATTGCTGGCGTTCTTGTAAATCGTTTCGAAACCAATCCAAAATATCGAGTGAAACGACAGAAACAAATCATGTGACTTATCCTGTTGAATGCCAACAAAAATCAAATGATATTCCCGGCGTATTGCTCAAATTTTATTATAAATGAGGGTTTTTTTCCATTTTGCTGATAAGAGATAACATGTGCTGTATTTTAATGTTTCCTTCAAAAACCAAACTTACATTAACTTGAAGTTTATTATTGATTAATTCGTTCTTCAATTTTTTTAAATCTCAGAAAGTACAAAAAAACATGATTCTGAAAAGGGCCACGCTCGTTTATCGTAGTAAAATATACTTTGCGTTATAAAAAAAAAAGAAGTCTATTACCTTGGCATGTAGGTAGGTCCAGAACAGGGGTAGAAGGGGTGCATTGGACTGTGTCGTTTCCAACCAGATCAAATCCTTCGTCACAAACATAGCTACAATTGCTACCGAGGCTGATGGAACTGCCCGGTATGCAATCGCTAGAGGGCGTCAGCAGGTCTGGAGGGAAATTAGGCACCGAGCAATCTGTATCAGAAAATTAATTGGGCGATCCCATGACTTAGTATTCGAATTGCTACTACCGGGGTTAGATTCAAGATTACATCCATGATCATCGCCACATCCGCCACCTCCAATGCGACCATCCACCACCAGTACCACCACCACCACACCATGCACTAACACCACGACCATACACTGTAAAAACTGTGGTGTTAAAACTGACACCAATTGGTGTTAATAGAGGACCACGCCTTGAGGTGTTAAAATAAATCCCTAGAGATTGAACATAACACCAAAGAGTGTAAAGGTAACAACAAAAGGTGTTGAAATAACACCTGTAGGTGTAAAACTAACACCACCAATTTAACAACGGTGTAAAATAACTGGTGTGGCCCTCTGTGTACACCGGTTAACACCACAGTTTTTGCTGTGTACCCCACTATATCATCAAGCAACACCACCATCATTATCACCATCCACCACCACAACCACCATCCGCCACCGGTACCAACCCGATCACCACCATAATCAAAATTACCACCACTACCACCATATTCTTTAATACCACCATCCATTACAACAACACCATTCACCACTACAATCCGCCTGTCCATTGTTACGTCACAGATCAAATGGGCCGAAGAAAAGCAGTATATTGTATATCCTATCTGACCCAGGAATGATCGGTGTTGCAATATCTAAAAATGGCGGTGATCGAGACACGCTAGACCTTTTTAACTTCATGTTATGTAGATTATACAACAAAATAAAAACGAAATTATCCATTCTGGTTCCGTCTCATAAAATTTGTATATAATATTAATAACACATTTTCGATAACAGTTTAAGGCTACGGAAATCGTTTGGTTTGATTGGCGAAGGGTAAACTTGTTATAGGACTTGTGCACTTGATATTAAACAGCCTATATGAACCATGACCTAGACTTGCTATTAAAAGATACTGTACATGTAGGTTTACCGTTAACATCGGACAGTCAATTAAAGATCAGAATTTTGGCGCCTTTTTACCCTTTTTAGCTACCGATTTACTAATTTATCATCCGTTCATTCTTGCATTTGCTGTCTAAGCGCTAGTTAAAATATAAAAAACATGGTATTTTCAATTCAATAAAAACAAAGTAAATGCCCAAGAAGTTATAAATTTTTAATCGTCAAATCAATAAATAAATTAGGGTCTAAGGTCGTTTCTCTTCGTATAACAGAAAGTAAACTGAGAATTAACATTAATTTTATTCTAGTTCCTCATAAAATTACCTCACTATAGCCGCTTCCTTACGCCAACGCGTGTAATTGAATACGATACACCGACATTTATAAATCGTTTCTCTCCGTATAAACAGAAAGTAAAATGAAAATTAACATTAATTTTACTCTATAGTTCCTCATAAAATTACCTCACTATAGCCGCTTCCCTACGCCAACGCTTGTAATTAAATACGATACACTGACATTGAAAAAAAGGTCAACCACTTTCGGTAACAAAATCGTTGCTCTCCGTATAACAGAAAGTAAAATGAAAATAAACATTAATTTTATTCTAGTTCCTCATAAAAATACCTCACTATAGCCGCTTCCCTACGCCAACCCTTGTAATTAAATACGATACACAGACATTAAAAAAAAGGCCAACAACTTTCGGTAAAAACATTCTAAACGAGAATGAAACGTTTGGAAAAAGATAGCTTGTGTGTAAACAGAAAAATCAAAGAAACAGATCATCGAAAGTTTGAGAAAAATCAGACAAATAATGAGAACGTTATAAGCATTTGAATAATGCGATCACTAATGCTATGGAGATCCTCATATTGGCAATGCGACAAAGACATGTGATGTCACTTGTGAACAACTCTCCCCATTACTTTAGTATATATTTCACTTAAATTGTCTCTTTTATCACATCTATCAGTAGATCGTGTGTTCTTTCTATAGGAGGGAATGTAATACAGATTTTTAAAGAATACATCATGGATAAAGACTTTGAATTGGCATAAGAAAAAGCAAACAGAGATATTTTGGGGGTATTTTAGAGACCATCAAAGGGAAAGTTGTTCACATGTGACATCACACTTCTTTGTGGCATTGCCAATGGGAGGATCTCCATGGCATTAGTGATTGCAATATTCAAATGCTCATAACTTTCTCATTATTTGTCCGATTTTTCTCAAACTTTCTTTGTTCTTATTCTTTGATTTTACTGTTTTGATTCAGGCCTACTTGTTCCAAAGATTTCATTCCCCTTTATATATAATTTAAGAACTATAAATCGTTTCTCTCCGTATAACAGAAAGTAAAATGAAAATTAACATTAATTTTATACTAGTTCCTCATAAAATTACCTCACTATAGCCGCTTCCCTATATACGCCAACGCTTGCAATTAAATACGATGCACCGACATTAAAAAAAAAAGGTCAACCACTTTTGGTAACAAAATCGTTGCTCTCCGTATAAAAGAAAGTAAAATGATAATTAACATTAATTTTATTCTAGTTCCTCATAAAATTACCTCACTATAGCCGCTTCCCTACGCCAACGCTTGTAATTAAATACGATACACTGACATTGAAAAAAAGGTCAACCACTTTCGGTAACAAAATCGTTGCTCTCCGTATAACAGAAAGTAAAATGAAAATAAACATTAATTTTATTCTAGTTCCTCATAAAAATACCTCACTATAGCCGCTTCCCTACGCCAACCCTTGTAATTAAATACGATACACAGACATTTAAAAAAAGGCCAACAACTTTCGGTAAAAACATTCTAAACGAGAATGAAACGTTTGGAAAAAGATAGCTTGTGTGTAAACAGAAAAATCAAAGAAACAGATCATCGAAAGTTTGAGAAAAATCAGACAAATAATGAGAACGTTATAAGCATTTGAATAATGCGATCACTAATGCTATGGAGATCCTCATATTGGCAATGCGACAAAGACATGTGATGTCACTTGTGAACAACTCTCCCCATTACTTTAGTATATATTTCACTTAAATTGTCTCTTTTATCACATCTATCAGTAGATCGTGTGTTCTTTCTATAGGAGGGAATGTAATACAGATTTTTAAAGAATACATCATGGATAAAGACTTTGAATTGGCATAAGAAAAAGCAAACAGAGATATTTTGGGGGTATTTTAGAGACCATCAAAGGGAAAGTTGTTCACATGTGACATCACACTTCTTTGTGGCATTGCCAATGGGAGGATCTCCATGGCATTAGTGATTGCAATATTCAAATGCTCATAACTTTCTCATTATTTGTCCGATTTTTCTCAAACTTTCTTTGTTCTTATTCTTTGATTTTACTGTTTTGATTCAGGCCTACTTGTTCCAAAGATTTCATTCCCCTTTATATATAATTTAAGAACTATAAATCGTTTCTCTCCGTATAACAGAAAGTAAAATGAAAATTAACATTAATTTTATACTAGTTCCTCATAAAATTACCTCACTATAGCCGCTTCCCTATATACGCCAACGCTTGCAATTAAATACGATGCACCGACATTAAAAAAAAAAGGTCAACCACTTTTGGTAACAAAATCGTTGCTCTCCGTATAACAGAAAGTAAAATGAAAATTAACATTAATTTTATACTAGTTCCTAATAAAATTACCTCACTATAGCCGCTTCCCTATATACGCCAACGCTTGCAATTAAATACGATGCACCGACATTAAAAAAAAAGGTCAACCACTTTTGGTAACAAAATCGTTGCTCTCCGTATAAAAGAAAGTAAAATGATAATTAACATTAATTTTATTCTAGTTCCTCATAAAATTACCTCACTATAGCCGCTTCCCTACGCCAACCCTTGTAATTAACATGATTAATTACGATACACCGACATTTTAAAAAAAAATGACTACAACTTTCGGTAACATTCTTAAATATAATTTAAGATCTATTAATCTACAAAACTGACATTTATTTAGCGATGAAAAGGCCTATTTGTCGTAATAAACTAAGATTCGTCAATTAATTACAATTACAAGGGCTCCTTGTGCATATTGCCTACACCAGCTTTGCACGATAGCGTTATCATATTCCCGGATTTCGCGAAATGGCTGGTAGTAAACTGGATGCCAACCACACTTGAAAACTATAGAGAAAAGTTCTGCCTATCAAACGTTAGTATTATTTGGTTCTATAAACAGGATAAAAAATGTAATCCTTTTGTAGTTGGTGACTTAATGACCCATGTTGGGATTCGAATCCAGGGGAAGCGAAGCGAAGTTGATAGTGGGGAGTGGGAGCACAGGGAAAAAAGAACATATTTTCTTTCGAAAAAGGCACTATGAAGACAAAAAGCAAAAATTACAGTGGCGTATTGAGCAAAAAATTTTAAGGAGGCTAGATTTGTCGTTCCACATAAAATCTATAAGAAGTTGCGAGAATGGGAAGCGAGCAAGCAAAAATGTTGACTTTTTATAAGGTAAATCCAATTTTTGATAGATTTGACATAGTTTATGCAGAAAATGGTACCATATTTTTATTATGATGATAATAATACATAAATTTATAGAACGCAGAACCTATTTCATAAAGTACATATTCTACTGCGCTTCATGGGACTCCTAAAATGCTTGTTATTAATAAAATAATGTGTTTTGAGCTTTGATTTTACCCTTTTCTCTTTTTCTTGGTCTTGATTTTTGGGGGCGGGGGGGGGGGGGGCAGGAGCCAGCCCCCACCCATCTGTACGCCATTGCCTATCTACCCATTATCGGGTGAAATGAGGGGCACAGAACATGTGCTCTATATACACACACACATATATATGTGTGTGTTTATATGCCCCCTCCATACTTACATAATCGTCTAATGTTTATGCCATGATGCATTTATTATTTATAAGTAGACGTTGTAATAAATTCAATTCCATACAATCCATGTTTGAGAGGGGCATTTTTTGTAAAAATTGGCACTTATACGAGAAAGGGCACATGGAAACACCCAAAACGGGTCCTCCTCAGGTGAAAGGGGCAAAGTGCACGTTCGTGTGGGGGCATTTTTCTTGCATAAAAGGGCATTTTTCTTGCGTGAAAAAGGACACTTTTCAGTGCTTCAAAAAGTGGGAGGGCACTGTACCCCCCCCCCCCCGGATCGCCACTCCTGATCCGCCACCATACCTCATCATCATCCACCAACACAACTAACATCCGCCACTGGTACCACCTCTGTCATCACAACCGCCACCATACACAAAAACGATCCGCCATCACCACCATACCAATCACCACAATCTACACAACAAAAACTGTGGTGTTAACCGGTGTACATAGATGACCACACCAGTTATTTTACACCGGTGTTAAATTGGTGGTGTTAGTTTTACACCTATATGTGTTACTACAACACCCTTTGTTGTTACATTTACACTCTTTGGTGTTATGTTTAATCTCTAGGGTGTAATTTTAACACCTCAGGGTGTGGTCCTCTATTAACACCAATTGGCGTCAGTTTCAACACCGCAGTTTTTACACACCATTCACTATCAGAATAGCACCACAGCGATACCATTTTGAATAATTCACTCTTTTGATGTGAGTCAGATAGAAGAGTGTTTTGTCCCCCCCCCCCCACCCATCTTCTTTTTGTGAAAAAGAGACATTTAAAAGGGTAAATGAATAATATTACTAAATATATATATATATATATATAGAGAGAGAGAGAGAGAGAGAGAGAGAGATATATATATATATTTATTTATATATATTTGATGCGAAACAATCGTAATCTATCATTCATGTCATTATTATTTAGAAAGAATAACTAACCTTGCCCGTTGACACTGTACAAGGATACAGCGACAAATATGATTGTCAGAACAAACATCATTTCTCGACTAAGTCCGGACATAATATTTCTACACCGGGACATCAGCTAAAGGAATTCATGTGATGACGGGACAACGATGGATGCACGCAGGTGAATGTTGTTTCAAAACCTGAAAAACATGAGAAAATATGGAAATGGATTTCATTCAGAAATATTCAGATAATTCAAATTGATGTTTAGAAGGAACATAGTTGAGAAAGTTTTAGCCCTTTTTGATACTAAGAAAACAAAGTTGGTAGATTTCGTTTTGTTTATCTTTTTATTCTGTCATGTTACTTCCGTTCTGATATGTCGGTTTTATCAGTGCTAGTATAACAAATGTATTAGAAAAATAATGATTAAATTGACCAAAATAAATTTGATGATGTAATTATGTTGGTACTGTTAATAATAATAGCGAGAAAATATAGATGGTAATAACATTGATAAGGACAACAGTAATCATGTTAAGAATAATAATAACATTAACAATAATAATAATAATAATAAAGCAATAATAGTGATGAGGATAATAATGATAATGATAATAAATCAGCATGATTAATATATACTATGATTACTATTATTACAATCAGGATTATCGCTATTGAAATACTATTGTAATAAAAATACGTTTAAATAACAAAGAGAGGTATTATTGTAATAATAAATTACAAAACTACATAATACCAATTAAACAAAATTCCACATTTTCCCCCGGACCTAACATGGCAACTTAAAAGGGAGCTCGCACTTATGCCAACGAACTGGACAAGTTAGGAGTTATAGGATTATTTAATCCATGCCAGACATGTTCAGGTTTTATTTTCTTCAGAATTATCTTACACGTTGATTCAAGTCCCATTTTCAATATACCTCATAGTCAAATTCATCTTTGTCATTGAGAATACACTGAACACTTCAAACAGCACTGGCGACATCCCTTCATTGAAAAGCAAATATAAACTTGAAATAATATTCCCACTGTATGAAGGTGAAATGTGTTTGCATGACATAAATATTACCCAAGAGTATTGTATATGGACCACCACAACAACCGTGAAGTGTTAGTATAGGCTATTGTAGCTACATGTTATATGTGACGTAATGAGAGTTGGGGAAATCCCTGGAAATACCATTAATTGTTCTTATAAGTCTAAAGCTCCTTGGTCTAAGGGCTTTTTTCTTCAGTCAAAGTCAAAGCAATGGCCTTGGTATGTTTAAAGGGGAATCCAGCCTTGATTATAAATGTTGTGTTGAAAAGGAGAAAAATAAATAAAACAGAGTGGTTAAAGCTTGAAAGAAATCGGACTAGCAACAAGAAAGTTATGGTTGCTTTACAGTTAAGATCCCTTGGAGTATGTAGATTTCAAATTGGCACTTGTGTAGGTGCATTCTCACAAGGCGCAAGGACATCTTTCCCATATAGACCATGTACTTAATTATCAGGCTTTTGTGATTTTCCCTTAAGTACCCATTTCTTTGGGGCAGTAATCTAAATATAATCCAAGTAGAATATTTTTGTATGTACTCATGAAAGAAAAAATATGACTTAAAGTAAAACTTTTGAATAAAAATACATTTTAGCTATTTTATGTATTGGATTCATGGAAAAGTAGTCCTTGAATACTATAGTTATGACATCACATATGCGGCCAACTTGAAGTCTCCATGGATATAGTGATTATCAATTTTTACAACTTCATTCATTCAAAATTCATAACTTTCTAACTGTTTGTCCGATATTGATTAAACGTTCACCTATCAACGTGTGTGATTTTTCACTTTCCTCTAAAACAAGTTTATATTTAGGTCCCCCTTTATATCCCCCTTTAAGCTTGATAAACCAAAATGAAAGGGAATAAAGGGTTACATAATTTCAATGGTTGTTCCATCTAATCCCACGCAATGTATGAGGGGAAACCCCAGCGAAATATTGGGCTAGATCTTTTGCAATATCAAAAGGAAGTAGGGAAAGCCTTTCAACGCCCTCGAAAATACGGTATCTTTTATTGTTTAACAAAAACATCATTTTAGCATGAAAAAGCATCACCTCCTTCTGTTTGGGGATGTGGGGTTAATGGGATGCTCGGGAGTGTGTTCTCATTGCAATGCAGTTTTCAAGCACTGCAGCAAAAGGGGCTATATATATATATATAACGCCTAGTGCCGTACTTTTCCTCCCAATGACATATGAGACATGACACATTTAAAGGTCAAGTCCACCCCAGAAAAAAGAAAATGTTGATTTGAATGAATAGAGAAAATCAAAGAAGCATAATGCTGAAAATTTAACCAAAATCAGATGAAAAATAAGAAAGTTAGATTTTTTTAAAGTATCGCTTATTTTTCATAAAACAGACATATTAGAGGCACAACACAGTGCCATGCAAATGAGTCCGAAAAAATGACAAGCAAAAAAAAGGTCTTCAAGCTCGTCAGGGGGGCAAAATAGCAGACTGCCCCCTCCCCCCGTAGGTACGCTAGTGAAGGAATTAAACTTTGTTTCATCAATGAAAATTAGAATGTTTCATATTTCATATAATAATATACGGAAGAAATAGTGAGAGGCTGAAATCATCAGTCTGCTCATTTGCATATATACCGACCAGGATGCTTTGTGCATATAACTGTTTTGTGAAATTAAGCGAAACTTTGAAATGTCATAACCTTCTCGTTTTACATTCCGATTAGGATGAATTTTCAGTGTTATTCTCGTTGGATTTTCTCTGTTTATTGATATTCTTTAGATTATATTCTTTCGATTTAAATGTCAACAATTTATTTCCGTCTTTATTAAAGGTCAAGTCCACCTCAGAAAAATGTTGATTTGAATCAATAGAGAAAAATCAGACAAGCACAATGCTGAAGATTTCATCAAAATCGGATGTAAAATAAGAAAGTTATGACATTTAAAAGTTTCGCTTATTTTTAACAAAATAGTTATATGCACGAGCCAGTTACATCCAAATGAGAGAGTTGATGATGTCACTCACTCACTATTTCTTTTGATTTGTATTGTTTGAATTATACAATATTTCAATTTTTACGAATTTGTCGATTAGGACCTCCTTGATTGAAGCACAAAATGTTAAAATAATCGAATTCCACTTGTTCAGGGAGGAATGAAACTTCATTTCACATGACAATGACGAGAAAATCAAAATATTTCATATTTTAAACAATAAAAAACAAAAGAAATAGTGAGTGAATGACATCATCTACTCTCTCATTTGGATGTAGCTGGCTCGTTCATATAACTGTTTTTGTGAAATGAAGCGAAATTTTGAAATGTCATAACTTTCTTATTTTACATCCGATTTTGATGAAATTTTCAGTGTTATGCTTGTTGAATTTTTCTCTTTTTATTCAAATCGAGTTTTTGTTGCGGTGGACTTGTCCTCTAAGCCTATTTTTTATGTGATGTTAATATTTCATGTTGTGTTTTATGGCAAATAAAGATGAATTATATGTATTGAGTATATCTATTTATCTGTGAATCCATCTGTCTTTCAAATATATCGCCATCAACATCATTATCGTGATCACCATCACACAATTATCATCAATCATCATCATAATCATCATCATCACCATTATCATGATCATTATCATCATCATTATCTTCATTATCCTCATCATCATCATCATCATCATCAACAACAACAACAACAACATAACCACCAACAGCATCATTGTCATCATCATCATCACCATCATCATGTAGCCATTATCTTTATCATTAAAATCATTATCAAAGTGACCATTATTTTCATGGTCAAAATTTGTTCTCATCATTACGATGGTAATCATCAATGAGTTCATTTGTAAATAAATCATTTTATATTCGTTGCTCAAGAAGACTGAGACGACAGATTATATATCTAGCACTCTATCTATTAATCTATTTTTCTATTAAACTATATTATCTATATATATCTGTTTGTCTATCTTGATGTTTGTCTAACATTTTATTTATCTATCTATCTGTCTGTCTGTATGTATGTATTATGATCATCTTCGTCATCATCATAATCATCATCATCGTCATCATTCTCATCGTGATCATCATCGTTCTCATCATAATCAAGTTGAGACGACATAACACCTAATTCTTCCGCATGACGAATTAAAGTCTAGTTTTTTTTTTCATTTCATTCCATTTCATTTTCAACAAAATTATGAAACTAGTAAATACACTCATTCAAGCCTATGTCATAAGCATTATTTTATCAGAAAATTACACACAAAATATTGGATTATGTACCGGAAATAATGTTGGTATATTTCGAACTTGATTAAGCAAAATGCACTAATATTCTATTTAAACACTTTGATTGTGTATATGATTAAATTGTGACTTGCTTTCAACTGTGTGCCATTATTAACATGATTAACATGCTTCATGAATGAATGAATATTATGGTGAAAGGAAAATTAGACGTCATTGCAGTGATCAAATCCTCTTCTGACAGATTTCCCCCTTTTTTTTTATTTCCCGCCTTGTACAAACAAATAACATATTTCGGTTAACCGATTATATGTAATGGACCATTCTAAATTTGGCTTTAAAAAACTAAAATAATTGTTTTTTTATTTATTTTTTTTCACACTCCAAAAACAATGCACACATCTTGAACAAATAAGAAATAACATGAAAAATGACAAACATACCACTGTTTTACAAAGTACCAGAGTAATGTTAAACATGCGGAATCTACTTAGATCGTAGACATGATGAGGAACCGATTAAAAAGGTTAAATTGACAATTCGTCCACTGCCAACTCGTCCACTCACCACATGGTCTACCTTAATTTAGTCTAATGCCATTTCGTCTAACAACTTTTTGGTCCAATTACCATTTGGTCCAATCATTATTTCGTCTAATCATCACTTCGTCTATTACCATTTCGTCTAATAACTAGTTGGTCTAATACCCATTTTCATTTTGTACAATATTGACACTTTAGTTTAATTAGACCTCATGGTATATGGACTAAATGGCTATTGGACCAACTGGTTATTATAAAGTAGACCATGTGGTTAGTGTGTACGAACTGATGGTAGACCAAAGTCCAAATGATAGTAGACGAGTTGGCAATTGGACGCATTGGCATTAGACGAATTGGAAATAAACCTTAAAAAGCGTACAGTAGCGTGTATAGGTTCTCAAAAAGAAATTAAGAAACAGAACAGAAGTGTAGTCTGTCGATGTCCTGAGGCCTGTTTCATGAAACTTGTTATAATAACAAATTTGCAATCACAGTTAAAAGCTACCGAAATCCTTCAATCTCATTGGCTGAGAGTAATTTTTTGAATAAACAATTGTTATTAAAACAGTCTTCATAAAAAGGGACCTTGGAGGAAACTGGAAAATGCACCCTATGTATATCATGAAAAACGTCGGTGTTAATCTAACACCAGCTTGGTATCTACATCGGTCCACACCAGAGAAGCGTTGAAGCAACGCCAGTTATAAACCGATATTTGTTTAACACTAATTGTTGTTGCTTAAATGCCAAATTGGTGTTAGCCTAATATCAAACCGGTGTTGTTTCAACACTTCTATGGTGCGGACCGATAAATGCTGGTTTTCAATTAACACCGGTGTTTTTGCAGTCTAGAAATATTTATAGGAGATATTCAATTTTATATTTATATGCAATGGGTTTTCATAATAATTTTTGGCCTATCTGGTTTTTTTTTTACATTTGCTACATGTTCTTACGGGGCAGGTCCCCCCCCCCCCCGCAAAAACCCAGTTTTTTTATTTCAAAAAGCCCCCTAATCCTGGTCTATATTGTAGTGACTGTATACATTCCTGACACAAGTTTGAATATTGCATTTGATATGTTGTTTCTTATTTTAATCCAAGTTACTTTCAGTTAACTAATATGTTTTATTCCACATTGTAGTTAAAACGACACCCCCCGATTCGATGCTTATTTGTACATAACAAACGTTCTCTTTATGTTTATCGTTTGTTTGTGTATGAATAGAAGTTATTCGAGCTTTTATAAGTTGTGAATATACGATCTGGAGAAAGACGGCCAGAGGTCATCCAAATGCACAAAAGAATCAGATGTATTACCGAATAAGTAGTAACTTGTACATTTTCAATTTGTGGGGTTGCTCGTCTCGCTAACTCGTCAGGTTAAAGTTATCTCTTTCAGCGATCAGAGATGTTAAGGCATATGCTAATATTACAAAGGTCTTACCTAAAAGAAATACTGAACTTTGATTCAATTGTTTTACATATCATTCATTTTGGATGAAAATAAAAGCTATGAAGAAAACAAATCGATCATTTAATATTTAGGGGAGATTATAATATCACATGATATGCGCTATACAATATGTGAATATTATTATTATAATATTTCACATATGAATGGTACGTGATATGCGCTGTGCAATATCTGAATGCAATCATTAGCATTACTATATTTCGTGAATAATGCATCGTATCAAAAAACGACCCTTCACTTTTCCACTTTATTACGGAAACTCTGGAATAGTTCGTGTCGCCCGTCTTAATTCGTGGCACTGGCTCGTCATACTATTTGATCAGTATGACGATTTCGTTTGCAGATACTTTAAATATCGTGCAATCGAAAATTCTCAAATACAAAACTCGTTCAGCAGCCAGAACTTTGATCTCTTCCATCTTCCAACAATGGGCATCTACTATTCGGTTATTCAGGCCAGTGGCGTACTCTCAAAGTGACATGTAAATTCCAGTATTTCTCAAATAATCAACACAATTTCAAGGGGAGTCTTTTGACTGGTTTTCTATGATTATAATTTTTTTTGTCAATAAACTGCAATTTGGGGGATGTTTTGTTTTGAGATGATACTAGTTATCAACTTACTCATCCGTAATACCCCTCTGCTAACTTTTGCCGACTACGATTTGGTTTCTTTCCAAACTATTTTTTTTCTTCATTAAGTTTGTTTAACAAGGTTCTCTTTTTTAACTTATTTAGAGACATCATGGGATTTAAGAGATGGAGGAAGAACTTAATGCAAATTACTTAATGAAGCTTCGAATTTCTAAAGAAATACAAAAGAATGCACAAGTGCATTGTAACCTTTGGCGGCGACCTCCTGTGACGCCACCAGTTCCTTGGGAAAACCGAAAAGTGATTTGTTTTGAAAATAGGTAAATGGGAATCTTTCCAGATCTGTTTGATGAAAAATACTGATTTTAAACACATGACGAAATATCATGGCCAGAAATTTTGCAAAATATTGCATGATAATTAATAGTTTCAAAATGTGAAACCCCTTAGAATTTGACAATTTTTAAACAACATTTTATAAATTTCCACACACTTTCACATTACAAAAAAATAAGATTAGTTGGAGGGAATATATCTATTTGTGTTGTTATGTGTCACAGCTGCAGCCGCCTGTGGTCAGAAAACAATTTCAAATCATATTTTAATAGATATTGCAACGTTTATTTTTTATTTCCCCCGCAAAACTTAGCAATGTCTGCTCATAATATCCGACCAGAGGCAGCGGAAAGTAATTATCATTACACAAACATACTTCATATTGTATCTGGCAAGTAAGTCTGTAGGGAGGTAGGAATATTTTGCATACAATCTGCAAGACAATCCAGCGAAGAACATGTCAACATGCTTAATCCATAGGGCTATCTGTTAATAGCTCTATGCTTAATCCTTGCGGAATCAAAGTGGGTGCTTGTCATGCTTGTAAAGGGAATTTGTTGGATGGTTCTCCGTCTCTTTCAAAACTCATTGATCACACAAATGAAGCATAAACATGGATCCCTGATATCATGTATCAATCATTTTGTGATTATTTTACGTCTGGGACCGACATTTAACGTCATCATCCGAAAGATGTGACAAGGGGTCCAGTGGCGTAGCTAGGATTTTTTTCCCGGGGGGCACTGGGGGTCCTTGCTTTTTCAGGGGAGGCACCGGCCATTTTTCCGGTGTGTGTGTATGTGTCCACAAGGGCGGATCCGACTTTCGCCAATAGGGGACGGGGCCCAAAATTATCTTCACCTATATAAGTCACTTCTTAGTTTTATTCTTATAAAACAACATAAAAATTAAATAATCTCATAAGCCTTGTAAAAAGTGCGAGCGCGAAGCGCGAGCGATTTTTTTTTTTTACTTTAATGTATTTTTTCCAGAAAATTTAATTTTCTGGGCAATATTATGTGTGATCCTGAACAAGATTCGTATTTACCCCCAAGCGCGAACAGAATTTTTTATCAACTGTTCTAGCATTATCGAAAAGGGACCTGTTAAGGACTGCTTACAGTTACCCACGAAGACGGTATATATTTCAATAATGCGAGCGCGAAGCGCGAGCAAATTTTTTGGACATTCCGACCTAAAATGAGCTTAAAATGCTGATATGTAGACCATAAAACGGACATTTTACAGAGCACTTAAATTTGTAAATAAAAAATAATAATGAAAGTTCGATGTCCGAGCTAAAATATGTTTTGCATATTGACTTCAAAACTTGCTCCACATCAGCCTATTGAGCAAGATATGAATCCCATCGAACGAAAGGCAATTATGGCGCGAAGCGCCAGCAACAATTTTATATAGTAAAACATGAAAAGATTTTTTTTAATTGCAAGTCTTCCCCTCAGATTATTTCATTCACTCGTCTTCCTCCTCTTATTTTCCTCTTCTTTTTTCTTCTGTCTTTCTTCTTCTTTTCCTTTTTTCTTTCTTCTTTCTCCCTCTTTTCTTTTCTTTTTTTGCTCTTCCATTTTTTTCTGGGGGGGCACCTGGGGGGGCACGTGCCCCCCAGGCCCCCCGTAGCTACGCCACTGAAGGGGTCGAACCTTGAACCTCTGTATCAATTATAGCTTGGATTACAGGCGCACGCCGCAAAGGCCAGTGCACTTTAATTCGTTGTACCTGTTGTATTTTGTTGATTTATTTAAATCATTAGGGAGAGGTTACTAGTTTTGTAAGATGTTCCTACTTAAATTGTCATCATTAAGTCCGTCGTCTGGCAAAGACCATACACAGCAAAAACTGTGGTGTTAACCGGTGTACATAGAGGACCACACCAGTTATTTTAAACAGGTGTTAAATTGGTGGTGTTAGTTTTACACCTATATATAGATGTTATTACAACACCTATGGTTGTTACATTTACACTCACTGGTGTCATGTTCAATCTCTAGGGTGTTATTTTAACACCTCAGGGTGTGGTCCTCTATTAACACCAATTGGTGTCAGTTTTAACACCACAGTTTTTACAGTGTATATTTTGTTCACATAGAAGTACTTTTAAGTACACGACTACTTTGAATAATACCTGGAAGTGAATTTTCTACTTACCTACTACATGCACGACGAAGTACAAAGATTCCCCTCAAAAGCTTTGGATTCCAGTTCTTATTCGGATGGATCTAAATAGTGTAGATTAGTCACTTCGATGCAATAAACTACTATAACTTTTACGTTGCATGACAATTCATTACGGGAGAATTCCACCAGTCGCCTTCCTTTGAAATGCTCACTTTAGTGAATAGACTGTTGATATCATTCCAAACATTGCCACGCTCCACTAAGAACGTATCACTCTCTACACGCTCTAGTAGTTTCAAGCAATAGAACACAAGTTATTTTCCAATTATTGAAAACCGCAATATTATTGCGAACCGGGATATTACCTCGCGGATAAAAATACATTTTAACATAAGGTATAGAAATACAAATGTTTGTAATATTACGAGAAATTCCCACCCAATTTTGGGAAGTTGTCTTTGTCTGAGTAAAATTGGAGTAAACTCGGTACGTAGAGTGTCCCCCTACTCTCCTGAAAACGATTTTTTTTGTGTGTTTGCATCTTTCGTGTATCTTGTCTTCTCTTCTTTCCTTTCTTCCTTCATTCGATCTTTCCTTACTTTCTTTCCATTCTTCCTTGTTTCTTTCTTTCTTCCCTTTCTTCCTTCCCTTTCTTTCTTCCTTTCTTTCTTCTAGTTCTTTCTCCCTTTCTTTTTTTCTTTCTTCCTTTCTTTCTTTCTTTCCTTTCTTTTTTTCTTTCTTTCTTCCTTTCGTTTTCTTCTTTCTTCCTTACTTTCTCTTTACTTTCTTTCTTTCATTCTTTCCTTCCTTCCTTTCTTTTTTCTTTCTTTCGTTCGTTTTCTTCTTTCTTCCTTACTTTCTCTTTTATTTCATTCTTTCTTTCTTTTTTACTTTCTTTCTTTCATTTCTTTCTTTATTTATTTACTTCTTCTGTCTTTATCTATCTCTCTATCGATGTTCTAAAATTCTTTTAATCTGCATTTGTCTTTGTTCTATTCAGACAATCTCTCGCTTCAGTCATTTGCTAATTGGGAAGGTTTTCTTCTCGCTATTGTAACAAAAAATGTCACTTCGAAACCGCATAACTTTTTTTTTTGGGGGGGGGGATTCCCCTATCTTTTATCTGTATTTATATTATCCAGAACCTTTTTTCTTGACTTCTACTCCCAACCCCTCCTCCGTTTCTCCCCCCCCCCCCCCCCTCTCTCTCTCTCTCTCTCTCTTTCCGTCTTTCTCTCCCCCTCACTCTCTTATTACCCTCGTATTACATTTTTTTCTACCTCTCTTCCCCTCTGTATTTTTTCACTTCGGTAAATCTAATCGATAAAATAATCCTGTATAAATTTTCGCACCTTTTTAACTAATTTATTTCTATGACTTCACTCAATTCGTAATTATCATACATCTAATTTGGTGGTTTGACTTTTTTTCATTATTACCAAAGCTTTTAAGTTATTACCTGGTTTATATCGCAGAATCGCATATACACCAAATAAAAAGTGCTTAAACTTCTAAATCAAATACTCTGCATAATCAATCGGTTTAAACTTTATTTCTTTCAATGATATGTTTCATACTTCATACTGTATCTTTGACGATAGTTTTTTTTATGATGCAATGGTTCATTGAACTTCAAGTAAACTGCGGGGCTGCGCCCCGCCCCCCCCCCAAAAAAAAAAAAACCTTCTTAATTTAACTAAAATAGTAATGTCTGATTTGTAAAAGATATCTAAGCCCAGGTGCATCGTCAATGAGAAGTTATGTAAAAGTGAAAAATCAACCCAGCATACTAATGAAATTTTAAAATATCATCACCATCGTTTGATAATTATTTCTAAAAATAAGCTTGAAATATTGCGAAATTTGTGCAATGCGCATGATGGGTTGATGGTATTATGCATTCTGCAGTATGTTTTTTCCCACCTTGCGAGCGGAAGGATTGATATGATTCATATTTTTTAATGCAAAGTTATGTAGCAATTGCATGAAAAACAAGTAATAAAATAGATTGCACACATAATAAGAGAGATGTCGGGCTTATGACATCATCGCTTGTAGACAGTCCAATTCTCTAATGTCGGAAAATAATTAAAAACTTGAGAATTCCTCCACTTTGCCTTCTTTATTTATGGTCATGGGAAGCGGTGTGTTTTGTCGTAAAAACCTTTCTTTTCTTTCTTTTTGGTCGTCAAATATCGCTGGACTAAGAAATCTTCCTTGTGTAAACAAAACTTTTTTTTTTTGCTTTTCAAATTTTCATCAGCACCCCACTAAAAAACCGTTCTCGAGGCCCTGCTTTTATTCAATTATTGTCGATAAGCTATTTTCTTTTGCTTATCTAAATCTGAATCAAATTATTTTTATAACGTTTTTTGTAATAAGTCTCGAAGGCTATAATCACTCTAATCATTATAATCAACAGAAATTGTAAAAAGGGAAAAGGGGATAAATGGGAAGAAATGGTAAAAATGGGCATAAAAGAAACATATGGGCCCTTACAAAAACCCCATCATTCAAATGAGAAAAACATGAGGTCACCCATTATAGGCAGTCTTGGACTCCCTCTCATCAAGTAGCAGGACCCTGAGGAACGATTTTTTTTTTGCTGGGGGTGTGTAACAAAATCTGACTAGCAAAAAAAAAACGTTTTATTGCAAAATGAAGGTCGTTTTTGTCCCTAAAAAAATGACAAGCCAAAAACAGGATCATTTTTCATACATTTCTCCTCTTTGGCACGCCTACCAGAATTCCAGGAGTGCTGCCTTGGGAAAATAACACACCCAGCACCCCCTAGGAAAATCTTGGGGGTGCTTCAACCCCTCTTCCCAGGTCTATGTCAACTAGTATATTTCATAGTTTGAAATGATCGTTTAAAACATGATTACATAAATGGACACTAATTTGACACGTTAAATCATGTAGCAAGTCAATGGTTGAATTAACATTCAAGGGTTCTGACACGTATCAGCACGTGACCAGTGACGTCACGAAGTTGATCAGATTCGAATCCCACCAAGATGGGTTTGAGTCCAGTGTTCCTTGCCCTGAAAGTAATGTCACGAGTGATCGATTCTTTGGCACGGATATTGCTAGAAAAGAAGAGAGATAGAAAAAACAATGTTCGTTTGCTATTATTTCTGTATCTCAAAATATAAGATAATGCAATACGTAAGAAATGTAAAACAACGATGTGAAGTATTGTGATAATGATTAATGATGAAATGGAAAGTAAACATTATAGAATCACCTTTTTTATATATATTACTCACGAATACACGTTTTGTTTTATTATCATGAAGGGTGGACCATATATTTTTTGAGGGGGTGGTAAATTTTCGATCATTCTCTCTCTCTCTTTCTCCAAGATTTTCTCCCTCTGCTTCCCTCTAATTGGCAAAAGTCCCACCCTCCCCCCCCCCTCTCTCTCTCTCTCTCTCTCTCTCTCTCTCTCTCTCGTTCTGTTATCTTTCTATCTTATTTTCTCTTTACACAGCCACTATTCTTCAATACTTACTCTTGTTTAACCGAAAAAGGCTTGACCATCTTTGATCCTTCGATTACAAACATGCAGTTAGTCAATCCTCTGTCCAATGGATTGGTCAGCTCAACGGTCAATTTGACCTCTGACCCCGTGACCTCTGAATTGACCGTGAGGTCAGGCATCTTCACTCTGATGTCCTCTCGTTTTGAGATAGTTTTGTCCGTTTCCTGTGAAAGATATTTCGAAAATTATTGTCTAACCTCTTCTTATTTTATTCATTTCTGTGGTCTTCGGCTGACGAAAAATGCAAGTATAATTTCAACCATTTCCGCTTACTACCAGAAATTGGGGGAGGACACGTGCATCAAGCCCTTCCCAGTTCCCGTACAAAAACCATTACCTGTTACTGATACTTCAGTTCAAAACCCTTTTTTTTCATGGTGATTATGATGATGTCTTGGAGTAAATATGTTTCCTCCATGAGCATGATAAGAATATACCGGTATTTTCGTTTCTGTTTTCAAGTTTTCAGGAGGATTTCCCAATTTCCACATAGAGCAGTCTTTGTTGATCCCATCCTTTTCACTCAGTCATGTCAGTGGACTGAACGCTGCAGCGTGCACCTAAACTAATAATAAGTGGTCCGTAGTTAGAGACCTGTGGCACGTCTTCCAGGTAGTGAAATGTAAGGTTGATCCCATATGACGTGCACATTGTTTATTTCTGACTAGTATGTTTAATCTGTATATATTAACCATGAAAAGATGACTCACAACAGGAGTACATATGACAATTTTATGATCATGCCAAGAGCCTCCTTGATCGTCTTTATTCTATTGGAACAAAGATGGCGCTTTGCTGTACTCGAAGTGGGGCTCTCACTTTACCGGTTACACTTCGTAATTCTTCGTACACGTAATTCCGAAGGTTCGTTATTCCGAAAAACGTAAATTGCCTATGCCTCGATGTTCGTTAATCCGAAAACGAAAAAGGGTTCGTTAATCAGAACATTTGTGGCGTAATTTCGAAGGTTCGTTAATCCGAAAAGGAAATGAGAGTCGTAATTCCGAAGGTTCGTTGGTCCGAAAACGAAATGAGGTTCGCAATTCCGAAGGTTCGTTGGTCCGAAAACGAAATGAGGTTCGTAATTCCGAAGGTTCGTTAGTCCGAAAACGAAATGAACAACGAACCTCATTTCGTTTTCGGATAAACGAACCTTCGGAACAAAGAACCTCATTTCGTTTTCGGATTGTCGAACCTTCGGAACAACGAACCTTCTTTCGCTTTCGGATTAACGAATCTTCGGAATATCCGAACCTTCGGAATAACGAAGCTTTGGAATTACGAATGTATACGCAATTTACCTTACCTTCACCGTAAGGAGCGCAAAGATGGTGAGAAGGCCCTGTTCTTCTAATTTGTCGAGATAGTCTTCAACCAGGACTGATAAGCTCTGTTGGACGTTGTCACGTGGCCCTAGCTCCAGTTCCAACTTCTTCCTCTTGATCTGGTGACCTATCACACCTTTAAAAGAAAAGGTAAGAAATTGAATAGAATCTGAAAAATCACGATTATTCCATTGTCAAAATCATCATTTATAGATAGGACAGAATGAAGATGTAACAACGTGATCAACATGGTGCGTGATTAGTCTGCTGTGCAAACCCTTCACTCGAGTTGAGGGTCTGAATGTGCAGCATACGCATGCCTCATGTACTGAAGGTCCTCTCACAAGTTTTGTATGTGCTAGTCTTTGCGTGGAGGCACACTTGCTGATCAAAGTTTCAATCAGGGTCAGTGCCTGCTGCAGACTAGTGCGTTATATGCATCATATTTTTCAAATGGGTGAACACTGCTGAATCCTATAACCTTGTATTTCGAACTTTTCATTCCTCACTTCATATTGTTGGAAAAAATAATGTAATATAAACATTTATGAATAAAGGGTCTGCATGATATTTCATGTTCCCCAGGTAACCACTATACACTGGTATATTTCCCAGAACGTTCATAACTAGGAGGATACTAGAGTTCAAAGGTGGCTTGACGAGAGTACATTGAGAACTTTCAAGACCGGCGGACATTATGCGAATCGTTGCGATCCCAATTTCAAATTAATAGTAATAACATTTGATATGGACATTCCAACCAATAAATTCTAAGCAATTAGAGTTCAGAATGAGGTAAAACTACTAAAGGCCTGGCCACACCGCCCAAGCGTTGTTGGAGCGGTCGTGGAGCGGTAGGGAAAGAGGGTCGAATTTCGCTCTCAAAATTGGGGAAAAATCGAAAACAAAAATCGAAAATAAAAAACAACAATCGAAATCGAAAATGGTAAACGGTAGCGAGCGGTGATGATTTTTCCCCTCCGCTCCACGACCGCTCCAACAACGCTCGGGCGTTCAAATCGATTTTCAGTCTAGTTCTAGCCTTCCTGTAGAATTAAAAATAATTTCAAATCCAAATCGTAATGACGTCATTATCGGCTGCTACTTGAAGCCGATTTGGACTATACCCCGACCACAGGGCTTGCTGCAAAGAAAAAATTACGATTTTATTTGTCCTAACATTATACCAAACTTCAAATGAAATATTCGTACTTCTTGGAATTTGATGCAATATGCGATTATTAAAAAATCGCGTCGCATCTGATCGCGTAGTGTGCGCTGGGCTTTATTCTGCGCATACGGTGAGTTTTCACAACCACTAAGGATGGCAACACAACGACCAAAGAGACATCTTTATTTTTGTATTAAAAAGTCAATCCACTGAAACCACCTCCGCTAATTTAAGACGGCAATTCTGATTGGTTCCTAATTAGTCTACTGAGCAAAATGAGCATGCAACGGCGATCTTGATATGCCATTTCATTTAGCGATTAATTGTTAACCTTTGTGTTCGTAGGCCCAGGCCCGACCAATGCTATTACGTTATTTCCGATGCCATATAAACGATAAGTTTGGAGTCGGTCTCTCTTGCGTAACTGAATTAAGATATCATTTTGTTCATTCACCTGTATACAAAGTGCTGTGAAGGGTAATGATCAGTGCGACCTTCCTACTTTCATCACTAAGGTTTGCGATTTGAGCCTTGAGCTCGAAAGAGTCACCGATCGTAATGTCGTTGAGCTCGTCCAGATAGATTACGATGTCGTGGTCAGGAGGTTCCTGGTCGTAGAAACCTCGTTGCATTCCTTTGGCCAGAGCATTGGCGACTATCTCTTTCTCCCCATCAGACCCTAAAAAACAAAGAATGTCATACTTATATATAAATATAAATTCAGGAGTCAAAATCCAGGAAATTTCGGTTACACTTCGTATCTCTTTCTCCCCATCAGACCCTAAAAAACATAGAATGTCATACTTATATATAAATATAAATTCAGGAGTCAAAATCCAGGAAATTTCGGTTACACTTCGTAATTCCAAAGGTTCGTAATTCCAAAACACGTAAATTGCCTATACCTCGATGTTCGTTAATCTGAAAACGTCAAAGGGTTCGTTAATCCGAAAACGAAATCAGGTTCGATGTTCCGAAGGTTCGTTAGTCTGAAAACGAAATAAGGTTCGTTAATCATTACGTTAAGCGTTCGTTAATCATTACTAACGAACCTTCGGAATTACGAACCTCATTTCGTTTTCGTATTAACGAACCATCGGAATTACGAACCTCACTTTGTTTTCGGACTAACGAACCTTCGGAATTACGAACCGTCGGATTTACGAACCTTCGGAATTACGAACCGTCGGACTTCCGAACCTTCGGAATATCCGAACCTTCGTAATAACGAAGCTTCAGAATTACGAATGTATGCGGAAAATTTCATAGATCGAAAAATCAATCAGGATGTCAGCCTTCTACATCTTCATCGTAGGCCAATCCAACTATCGGCCAGTCAGCAGTGCTGACATTAGTTGGGACTCGAACTCATCTCATCGGGCCAGGGAGCAGAAGTGGGCTGTGATGCCATGCTTACGTAAGACCCAGCCCGAGTATAGTAGTCGCGTAGTGTGCCTGGTGAGTCCGCCTTAGGCGTGCTTTATAATGCAGGGTTCGCAAGTATTTATGCATTTTTCAGAAATAGGACGGTGGAATGCCAAGAAACATATCGGCCGATTAAACAAATTCAAGGTAGGCCTACACTTGCCCAATCCTCAAGCTCGATATTGTCCTACAACACTGACCTGCCACATGCTTATATTCCATTGTGACGTCACGTATCTCATTAGAGCCAACTGCCTTGGTGCATTGCATCTTCCCGACTGCGTTCTTCTCGAGGTCAACGAGCTCGTAGCCAGCTGATTCTGGGTTGTTGCGGTGGTGTTTGTCTGGGACGATCATCCACGTGACGCGGTCGGCGTTGATTTCCGCAAATATGAATCTAAGTTGAAAATATGGTATTAAACATTATTTTATTTTCGTTTGCTCCTACCATGTAGTGACCTTTGACCCACCTTGAATTGTTAGCCAATTGGTCATGATATTACACTGTTATGGATGCGCAGCATGTTAGGAACAAATAGCTAAATCCAACATGACGAAAGGAAGAACTTGAAGAGAACTACTACAACATGCAGAATTAGTACATCTTGTGGGTCTCCTTGTTCTTTCTTTTTGTAGGTGTGGATGTGTTTCTGTTTGGTAGTTTCTTCTTTAGGACTGAAACGCACAAGTTTACAATGATAATATAGGTTATTGATTTTAACTATAGGCCTGTCTTTAACAATTGAGTCAAATGAATTCCATACTCTTCACTCAACCCTAACCCTTTCTCCCCTTAAAATCATATCATTACCAGTTACATCAGATCGATTTATATCGACTGATGTGACGTTATTCGAGAAAACAAGATATGCGTGGTCAGTCTGCAGTTGCTTTATTGATAAAATGACTGCGACACAAGATACTTATATTGTAAGGATGATATTAGACGACAAACTCAGAGTCAATGTGAAATAACTACAAAACTGTTCATTCAAAAGTTTTTCGAAAGTCCCTACCTAGTTTCATATCCTTGATTTACCAAACCTCGTTTGATCGCTTCAACCGGTGCAGGGCCACATTGGTAGATACCTAATAGAGCCAAGTAAAAACAAAAGATTTGCATTAGTTATCTTCAATCGGCAATGAGAAACTTGAAGTTCAAGAGTCTCTACTATATTTAAAATCCAAGCGGTGAATCCATTTTCAGGGAGGTTATTTATTGTTACACCCCCCCCCCCCCCCTTGAAAAGTAGGCCTATGACGTCACATATATACGCTAGTGTTCCTCAGGGACATGGACATTTATTATTTTCAATGGGCGGTAAACACAGTCAGTTTACACTTCTTCGTTGCCAATTACAATTAGCTTCTAAGAGTCATTACAGTCTGTTTATGCTTCATATTGAATAGCAATACGAAAATGGCTTGGGGTCTTAGGAAAAGCAACACTTATCGTCACAGGTACGTGTTTGGTCAATCATTTCATCACTCTTTCGACGAAACGCATTGTTGATTGGAATACTGCCAGATACCTTCACTTGTTTCCTGAGGAGTGACGTCAACAACTTGCCATCCGTGAAGACCAGGGTCTAGATCAGGCCTTGCCATCCACGCCTCGTTCCACACATGAAAGATCCAGACAGAGTCCCCACCGCGAATGTCCACCCCGTCATGACTGACAAACTTATCAATGACCATCGAGTCGTCCGAGTCGTGCGCTGAGAAGAAGTTCGTAACGCACCTTGCGGGAATCCCGATGCAGCGAAAGACGGTGGTGAACAATCCTGCGAAAACCCAGCACTGTCCGTACTTGACAGGCTTCTTGTGCTTCCGGTATTCCTCCAGGATCTTGACGCTGCCTTGCCACTGGGTTGGTCGCGAGCCGCCTTTGTAGAGTCCATCCCATTTCCCGGATAGGACACCACCCGGGAGACGACCTGCAGCATTGAGTATAGCTGGGAGTATACGTGTAACCTTGACAGGGTTCCCGCGATCTTCTACCCGGACAAAGTCGTGCAGGATCTCAAGAACAGTATCCACCACGTCTTTGTCGAATTGTCCAAAGTTCCACATCTTCGCATGAGGGTTCCTGTAATTACCCCTCCAGATTAGGCCAAAGTCTTCTAAGACATATTCCTGTCTGTCTTTTTCATCACTCATGTACACAGAGTCCCGTTCACACCAGGGATTGAATAGTATATAAATTGTCTCATTCTGCTTGAACTCCCGTTGGAGACCTGTTCGTTTGTTCTTTACAACGATGGTCACTCCGTAAGGTCCAACGATACATCCTGAAGACGCATTTACAGTAGCAGTGACAAGCCCATCCTCAGAAGACTCTAGCTTTATGGTCCAACCGTTGTTCTCACCCGAACCATCAAATGATAACAAAATGAGCGTGCCATTGGCTTGTCTTGGATGTTTTGCTGTGAAGAAAAATAAATGAGAGGGTATTTTAACACAAGTTTATGCGCTTTACCATTTCCATATCATGTATTTACTATAGCAGTTGACGTATCTGTGCATTTTAGTTAGTAGGGAACATGATGAATCGTGTAGCATCACTACAAGTAGGGATGATATTACTATGGTTCCTTGACCACTAATGTGACTAAGAGATCAAAGATCTAGAGAAAACAGAAGAAACACAAATATATGTCTTCGTCAATTGACATGGTTCCCTTCACACGAAGGTCTCCATTGGATTGCAAAATGAAAGCACCATTTGGATTGATTCCTGGACAATATTTTGAATAAAATGCGCATATATCGATGATCTTGATTGGTCATTTCAATTTACCGATTGATTATAAGCATTTGTTCTACGTGAATCCGGTGGTTAATCACCAATAGTGCGCCAAAGAACAAAGGTCACTACATGATAGGCGTGAAAACTGATTTTGAAGACATCAGTGGGAGTGACGGAAAATAATTCTGAAACCTCTGATTTTATTGCTGGAAAACCGACGATATATATGAAAGGTATATAAAGTAGATTTGAATGAAGCAATAATGAAAATTCTGAAAACTGGAATAGAGACACAATTATTTTTTTTAATAGCTCACATTTTGCCGCGAATCGTAAGTACAGGTTCTCTTTCTGTGGATTATATTTTCTGTTCAAGTTTACGGTAAGTTTGAAGTCTTGGCCTCGGCGGATCACCAGATTCTCATTTTCATATTCATCCGTCCGGTGTGCCTTTTGGTTTTCGTTTAGCTGCAACGAAAGATATTTGCATGTGATAAACACAATGAAAATAATTATCGGTGTTAAGTCTCGTAAAATCTCAAAAATGTAAATTTCTGTATTGCCAGACTCCCTCAAATCTCTTAGACTATTTATGTTTGGAGCTCATTATGACAAAATCATTTCAGTATAAATGTATTATCATTCATGTCCTAAAGGATAATTGTCACAAGATTCAGTGATCATTTTATTTTAAGACTACATAATGGGGTCTGTTTTGGTTTATAGGTAGCTACGTCCTAAGATGGCGCCCCTTCAAAATGGATGTGTGTGTGGCATCGATGGCTTTAAGAATGAGATTTTGAAATATTCCATAATATCTTACATGCGTGTCAAAGCCAGTGATTTGAAGAGATTGTATCTTCGGTATGGAAACATGAAGAGTACTCGCATGAAGTGATTTATTGGACGGTTTCAAATCGATGCCGTTCTCCCCATCGATGACGGACCGAGCGTCGAGACAGTCGTCGAACACCGTCTCCAGGTCGTCGTCGCTGTACGGTTCGCTAGCGGGCTGGTTGTTGAAGTATGTCTCGGTCCATTCACAGTTTGGACGTAGACCCGTCTGGTCTTCCGTCACCGTGATCGTAACCGAGGTTGGCATGGCACCCCGTTTTCCTCTTTGACTGTCTGTGCTCCGAATGCTCGACGCCGACCTCGGCAAGCTCGTGCCCGAACCCATCATGAGATGAACGTGATAGATGGTGCTCAGAGGCAATTCGTAGTAGTTCGTCACTTTTATAGGTGGAAAAGGAAAATATGTTATATTATAATATGTTATGTTGGTAATTAAAAAAATAATAATTCGGCCTATATAATCATTATCATCACCACCATTACTATCATCATCGTCATCATTATCGCCATACTCATCATCATCATTTTCGTCTCCATACTATATCAATTTGAATATGTTAATTTTTGTGTGTGTTTACTCATTGATTTTTTACTCATTATTTTTTTAATTCAACATAGGAGATAATAGACGTGATAGAGAGTTATACAATCCAGAAACCTCTTCGTATTCTTTTCTTTCTAATTGTCTACGTTTTCCTTCTTTCACTACTTGATACGTTAAACATTAACAAAAACAAATAAATTTACCAAATCAACATAGCAATCGAAACAATGCAATATCGAAATTGATCATTTTAGCAATGACCCCATCTTTATCATCGTAAACATGATCAAACTTATTTTTCTAGCAGCGAAATTATCACAATGGTTATAATAACGTCGAGAATCTAAAGAATATATAAAATGGGTGAAAACGTACAACATATTGGTGTTGCAAGTATGAATTTTAAGTAACACGGAACTGGCGCACAGATGGACTTCGGGGCCAAACATTTTTTTTACGACCAAGAAAATATGTGAAATACAGTAAGCCTATAATTTCCTGAATATTATGTCAAAATCAATCACAAACTTTGAAATTTGTAATAAAAATGGTGAAACGTTTCTCGCTTGATTCGTTGGCTCGCAACTTTTTATCGAATTTCACGCGATACGTCACATCGAGTCCCTCAGAATTGTTGGCTCATTACACCACTGTAAACTAATATCGTTATACCATTCGCGTTTACAACAATATCACTAGGTATAGTTTTTATTTCATTTTTATGTCACTTCCATCGTTTATTCAACGTGTATTGCCGAAGCAATTAGAGTTTGGTGTTTTCGACTGAATCCACATCGTTAGCTGTACACTCACCACGTTTTGAAAGTACATGATTCATTTGAAAACTAATTTGAGACGAGTTCTGGAAGGCTTGGTCTGAATAGAGATCGTGCGTTGTTATTGGAAACCGAATACACAGCGATCGTAAACTCATCAGTTTA